>NC_089492.1:30212500-30889406 GCF_036850765.1 Saccopteryx bilineata
CAGACGCCGAGGGGCTCTGGGGCTCCAGGTCACGCTCCGTCCTGCGCACCCGCGGCCTTGAACTCGCAGCTTAGGTGCCGGGAAGTGACTGGCGGCCCCTCCCAGCAAGGACTCAGCGCACCTCCTGGGCCATCTGCACACCGAATCCCCGCTCGGCCAAGGCAGACGGTCCCCGCGACCAACCCCGGACGGGCCCGGAGCCCAGGGGCGCGCCTTGCTCGTCGCCAGCCCGGCTCCCGCAGGGCGGAAGCGCACGGTCGCCCGCTGCAGAGGCGCGAACTTTTACACCTACTTTTTGTTTCGCTTCGGGTTTGGCGTGGCTCTGGCACCGCCCAGGCGCAGGAGCCCCGGACACTGATTTCCCACCGCCTGGAGACGGCCTCCTGGCCTCGAGGTCTCCACCAGCTTTTCGGAGAACTAAGTTCTCACCCTCGATGCTAAAAGTGGTCCCCAAGTGTAACGCCACGTCCATCGCAACAATGACAACAACCACAATAATAATAACAATGATCTGAATGAGCGGGGCTGCCCTGTGAGGCTCGGCGAGGAAGCCGCGGTGCCCAAGTGCGGACCGGGTCCGAATTATAGAGAAAGCCGGGAGCGCGGAGGCTGAGCGGAGAAGGCGTGGGATGTTCGTCGCAGCCTCTTTCTTGGTCGGCGCTCGGGCTGTCTGTCTGTCTGTCTGTGCCTGACTAGTCCCTCCAGCTGCTCAGGCAAAGTTTGACAAATCGGGGGCCCTGGGAGAGGATCGCCCCGAGTCTCCCTCCCTTTCCCGCCCCGCGCGCCCCCCTCCCCAGAAATAATCCCTCCAACTCCCAGCCCCGCGCACAAACTTACGTTTGATTTGCCGGGGTTTGCTCTGTTTTCGCCGGGACATCTCGGCGGCGGCCGCTGCTCCCGGGGCTCCCGCGGTGCCCGCGGTCCCGGCTGCCGCTCTCTCGGCTCCCGCCTCTCCCGCCGCCGCCGCCGCCGCTGGCCAGGCTCGGGCCGCCGCCGGCCGGACTCCAGGTGCTCCGGGCGCGCGGGATCCGGGAGCTGGGCTCCTCCGGGAGCCGCGGAGCCACGTTTGGAGATGAGCAGGCAAATGAGAAGACGGAGGGGGGGCCGAGAGAGTGTGACAGCGGGGAGGGGCGGGGGGCGGGGGAGCTCCGGGGGTGGGGGGAGAAGGGGAATTTACAAACGAATGGACGGGGAGAGAGGAGAGGGAAAGGGGGCACCCGGAAAGAAGGAAGAGAAGGAGGGAGGGAAAGGAGAGCGAGCCGAGGGGAGCGGGGACGGAAGGCGCGGGAGGAGGAGCGCGCTCGCTGTCCCCTCGCCCCGGCGTGCGGGGCAGATTCCCGAGCGCCGCCGCCGCCGCCGCCCCGGGCCGCGCAGCTCGCGCTCTGCCGCGGGAGGTGGCGAGGCGCGCGAGGGAGGGGCGCGCCGGGGTTGTGGGGAGGGGAGACTATTCCATCAGCGAAAGGAGGATTGGCTGCATCTAAAGCCAGTCCGGACGCAGACCAGGGCCCCAGCCTAGGTCGGGTGGGGTGCAGTGGAGCGCGGTGGGGGGTTGAGGGGTGAGAAGCGCGGGGAAGGCTTGGAAGGAGGCCACCTTCTGCAGTTGACACAGCGTCAGCTCTAGGCATCCGCCGGAGCACCCCTCCTGGCAACTTCTTCCAACAGCCCCCTTTGATGGACCCCCAACTCTCCTCTCACACGCCTCGCTTATTCGGCGGGGCACAAAGAAATCTCAGTCTCCATAAACTTTGTGCTCCCAGTTATGCCGCCCCCTCCCCTGGCCTCCACTCCCCCCCCCCCCCGCCCTTCCAGCTTCTTGGCAGAAAGGTTAGGCCACTGGCAAAACCCTCGGCGAGAGCCAGCTGATCACAAATGCCAACTGTGTGTCTTGGGGCCAGTTAAGTCCTCTCATCTGCCCAGGCTCTCGGGAGACCATTTCATTGCTCTCAAGGTTCCCTGGAGACCGCCATGGACACGGACCATCCCCCACTTGGCCCGCGCAGATGGGATGCTGCCTAGCGGCGTCCTTAAAGTGCTCTGTCTCACCTCGAGTTTCATGTCAGATTGTAAAAATTCCAAATTTGGAGACAGGCAGATATTTTTCTCACATCGAAAAGTGGGACCATGAACTAGGGGATTAGTCCTAGTTGGGAAATGAACCATTTCTCATCAGACACTAACTTTTTGAGGAAGTCTGTGGAAGTTCTGATGTCCCTCCCCAGCCCCATGACCTTTAATTCTTCTAGTTCTGCCACAGGGAAGCAGCCGGCGACTAATAAAAGATTTGATCTTGCCATAATTTCCTAAGCAGGTAAGACCCAATGACTATTTCATGGTTCTTTGGCGTTTAAAGTTTTGTTTAATTCTTACTCAATTTTTGTATGGGTAGTATGTTGGAAAGTGCAAGCCAAAAGAAGAACAAATTTTGAAATAATTTGCATAGTTATTATTTTGTCCAAGTTAAGCTGCATGAGGCTAGCTTAGTTTCTCAGAGTTTCATACACACTGAATATTAAATATATTCTCCTGGGTGGGCTGGAAGTAGCTTATAGCCAAGTGGCATTGTAACCGGCTGCTTTATGTAATCAGTATTTACTAATAAACTCCACTGCAGTTAACAGATATTGCTGACTTCCCCCAGGTTGTGAGAGCATCCATTCTGATCTGAAATTGTGCTCCCCTTTGTTTGGTTGACTAGCACTGGTGTGAGCCCCACCAAACTCTGAAAGGGTCTGAGGGTCAGGAGAGAGCCTGGGCTGATTGAGCATAATGCAGGCTGCGGGGTGTGTGCAGGAGGCACTGTAATCAGTGTCACTTATAACCTCATCAGGACATCTTCTGGAAAGTATACAGAGTTATCTTATGAAGGGTATGGCTGAGAGAATTTTAATACAAAGCTGAAGACCAATTGTGAATTATATTACATTATCATTAGTATTGTTACCATATGAGGTTGTAAGAATACATGGTTCTTTGCAGTGGAGAATACACTAAATTGACATAGTCCCTCCCCTGAAGAACCAACAAATTAAAGCTGTAACTACCAGGAAAAGCAGGGTTACTTGTGTTTGTGTTTTGGAATGAATAAGCAGACAGAGAACTACAGATTATTGTCTTCTTAATTTTCAATTCATTACAATTAAATTGGTGTGCTTAGAATTGATGCATTATATATTATGGCTTTTAAAGATCTTTTTACAGAAATGGCTGACTTTTTTATATCACCCAAAAGGAATGCCCATTGGAATTAAAATATCATAACAGTTAGTGTTTCTTTTGGCATTTGAAATGGTTAAATATGCAAAGCAAAAGAGAAACAAATAAACCTCAGCCAAATACTCACTTTAAAAACTAAAAGGAGCAAAAAGTCAGGGAATTGAAGGCAAGATTGATAAAATAGCCAGACTCCATTATTTGAAATAGATATAGTTTATCTAAATTTATAAATATATATGTTAATTATAGCCAAAATGAATGAATTAAACTAAAAGATACTATTATATTTTGTGTATTCTCATCATTTATAATGAGAATGTTAATGATATTTAAAGTTAATTTTTTCTTTTTTCTAGTTTAATTCACTAAGGTTATAAAAGAAAAAGACAGCAAAACCTATAAGCAATTATCTCTGTCCAAATGGTTATAGCAGCCCCAAACCACAGCTACATGACTATCAAACAATGATTATGAAAACCACAATTGAGGAAAGCATTAGGGAATGATATTGCAAAACCACAGCAACAAATGTGTCTGTGATATTGAAAACCACAATACCCTGTGTATCGCAAATTACTATTTAAGTATAAATGTGAAAATATATAAGGAACAGCACAAAATAATTTCTCATTTACTTAAAAATGAATTATTCATTTTCTAGGCTCACTGATTTCATCTCTACATAATGGTTCGTTTTGAAAGTTTCTGCTTTCGAAGACTAATCATTTAAAATCATATATATAAGTTACTTTAGAAACTTTTAATACTATTTTCGCAAATGCTAAAAAAAATTGATCTGAAACCAATTGGGAATAAAGAAACATCTATCTCTGCCTAGCTTTCTTTCATAAAGTTCTTTGGGAGTTAAAAGGGATTTGAGTTGAAACTGTTTATAGAAAGGAAGAAAAAAAAAAAGCTTGAAGTATTCTATTACAACCTCAATGAGAAGATAATTGTATATTCTTAGCTAGAAAACATACATCACAATAAAATGAGATGCCTGTACCAAAACGACTATAATATGTAAATCAAATGTTTATTTACAGTGAATAAAACAATATTATTTGCAAGTTTATAGGGTTGCCAGGTTTAGGAAATTAAAATTCAGAATGCCCAGTTAAACTTGAATTTCAAATAAACAACAATAAGTTTTTTGGATAAATGTATTTCATGCAATATTTGGTACATACTTATCCTAAAACATAATTTTTGATTATCTAAAATTCAAATTTAACTGGGCATCCTGATTTTATCTGATAAACCTACAAATTTAGCATTTTAACATTTCACACATTTATGGTTATTTATAATACTATTTATCAAAAAAGGCAGAGAAATCCTAAAGTGCTTCCTATCAACATAGGCATATTGAATTCTTGAACATATTATTGAGAGAAGGCAAAGTAGAAGGAATAAATTTCTACAAAGATTCTTTATTTGGCATAGTATAGAAATGTGCTCTCGGTGTAAATGCATTGTATTCATGTATGTCTTACTCTTGGATTTGTTTTTAAAATATGTTATGTGTTCTTTTCCCTTCAAGGGATGAGCAAATTGATAAAGACACCTCCAGGCCTCATCTTATTAGGCAGCAAGCTGCCTTCTTTATTATGGGAGTAAACAATATTCAAAAGCTTCAGAAAAACTTAATTTTTTTGCCCTTGTATCCTCACCAGAAATTGAATACAGTTTATCTGCCTTGATTTAAGATTGTGACACTGAATTGAACAAGAATGCACTATGAAAATAACGTTTAGTATTTATGTATCTTTATAATTTCAGCAGTTTAAAACTAAAAATCAACAAATTCATCTAAATGGCATTTCTACATTATAGCTATGAAAAGGACTATCTGTTTACTTGCAAGGGAGCCAAGGGCTTTGAAAATGTTCAGTTAATCTAGGTTGGAGGTTTGATTTAGGCTTCATGTAGACTGTGAATCCCTAGAAAGAAGTATGTGTGTACAAACATTTTTGCTAAGGACCAGGTCTATTAAATTCATGAGATTTTAAGAAATATCTATAGAAAATGTCTGTGAACCAATATGGATTAAGAATGACTATGCTCTTTATGTGTAGATTTTTATGATATACTGATAATCAAAGTGCGGATGATTTAAGTTTTTACTTTTTGCAATTCATCCTGTATAGCCAAATTACTGCTCTGACAGGAGAGAGTCATTGGATAAACTCAAGTACCACCTCCCTCCCAAAAGTTCTTTGTTGTTAAGTCTGTATAATACATAACACACCTCCAAGTATAAAATAAATATTGAAGGAATAACACCCCAAATTTTAGTAGACATGTGTTGATTTTGCCTGCTTAACTCCTCTCCTGGTAATATTGCTGTATTATCTTTTGAAGCACTATTCATCCTCACTTACTGTTTGGTCATGTAAATCAAGTGTAGCCTTTCTCAATTCCTGACCAACAGAATATTCCAGATATTTGTTCCTAGTGATGGACCCAGTGCCCCAAACTGTTTCTATAAAAATCAATGCCGGAACTTTTTCCTAAAACCACATAGAAAAAGGTGCTGTTTTTCTTCTGGAGTTGCTACACAGAGAGAATGCAAGCCTATTGACTGCTGTTCACCATCTTCTGGGGAAAAGCTGTTAAGAGTGATACTAGCATAGAGGACTAATTTCATCTTATCTTGTCTCAGGATTTGAGTTTGGGGAAATCCAAAGGAAGACACCCATCAACATTCTAATATTACTTTGTTTTGGATCCATCAACATTATCTCTGTGTTTACATCTTGGTCATTTCTGTTACATTTTTTTCTTCATCCATTTGACCAGGCTAACCCCTATGTATCTTTATAGTCTTGGCATTAATGTGATATTTTACAGAAAGACACCACTGGCCTCCTAAATCTGAGGAAGAGACCTCTTCTCAATTGCTTTCACAACACCTTTTTTGGTTGTTGTTGTCTGCATAGTACTACGTGCTGCACTACAGTACATTGTCAATTTAAGTCCATAAACCCAGTCCTCACCAAGCCCTTACCTGTGCCAATATACCCAACTAGATAGTAAGGTTTGTGAAGGCAAGAAACATGTCTGTCTTTTTCAGAATTACATCCCCAGTGCTGAACACTTAGTAGATCCGAACGTAAATTGAAAGGAAAGTTTCAGCATTATTCTCTTATTTCAGGACTTCTAACACTCCTAAATCTCATCCACATAGTCACAGGCATAGGGGATGACAGTCATGCTTGTACAACATGACTCTATACTCCTGATGGTAAATACTTGGATTGAGAGGTGTACCTGACCCAAATAGGAATCTAGAGTTAGTATCAAGAGTTTCATCCTTACATGAGCTGGTCTCATGAATTAAGAAGTAAAACTTCTTGAATAATGGCATGCTTATCACTTTGTGAACAGAGTAACAGTGATAGTTTGTCAGAAGAGAGAAAAATAAATAAAACAAATGTCTTGAGATAAGTCGAGATGGGAACATGAAATGGCTTCCCACATCCTGTTCCAGCTCCCTCGTGGGCTGCAGCAGCTCTTCCACCCTCAACAGCACTGAGAGACTGGTGTCTCCTTAAATAAATCCCTCCTCACCTTTCTTTTTAAAACTCCATTTGGCCTAGATTAGCATTAGTTAATTCCTGTTACATTCAAGCCAAAAGACTTAAAGTCAAATAAAAACTAGAGCTATGACTTTGGTTTGCATGACTGTATATTTTGAATATTTAGAAATATCAGTTTAACTGAAGTTTGTACTTTCCTCCAAAAAAGTTATATAAAAACACTGTGTTAGTCTTGGTTTTTCTGAAAAACAGAACCAGTGGTGTGTGTGTGTGTGTGTGTGTGTGTGTAGAGAGAGAGAGAGAGACAGAGAGGTAGGATGGGATATTGAATATTGATTATAGGGAACTGACTCACATATAAAGCCTGAGAAGTCTCTACGCTTCAGTTGACAGACTGCAGGCTCAGGAGGGCCCATGCTACAGTTCTAGTCTGAATCTGAAGGCCTGAGAATTAGGAGAGCTGAAGATATAAGTTCTAGTCTGAGTGGAAGTCTGAAGGCCAGAGAAGACCTATGTCCCAGTTGAAAGACAGCCATGCAGAAAGAGAAAATTCTCCCTCGTTCTGTCTTTTTGTTCTAGTCTGGACATCAATGGATTGGACGAGATTCACCCGCATTGGGAAGAACAGTCGGCTTTACTCAGTCTATTAATTTAAATGTTTATTTCATCCAAAAACATCCTCTCAGACACAACCAGAATGTTTGACCAAACACCTATGCCAGTCAAGTTGACACATAAAATGAACCATCATTAGCACTTTTGACAATTTTTTTTCCTGAGCAACCCTGAAACGGTCAAGTACTCTTATGAATTCTAAGTGGGTAAATCTATAACTTTAACAAAGATAAGTAAGGATGTTATCAATTACTGATTTTGGAAATTCATTTCAAGCAAAGATAACTCTTAGGAAAAACAGCATTTTCAAAAGCAGAGGTCCTCAAGGACATGATGATTCATGGACACGTACATCTAACTCTCCTGATGACAGTATTCTGGCCCCAGATGTTGGATTTTACTTTCAACTTTACTTTGTCACATTTGAATAACCATCTAACAGATTACCTTGCACATAAATTTTATGAATGTCGCTATAATTTGCATGAATAATGCTTATACTTCAGTGGTAAATTTTATTTTTCAACCTATAACTTTTGGCATTAATTCCTAAATGCAAAAGAAGAAATCTAACAGCTTTTTGAGAACACTTGCTATGTGTATAGATTTAATCAAATCACTTATCTTTGCTTTTATCTACTGGCCAAAATGTATTAAAACATGCATTAGTAGTAAATTTAGGGTGAACTGAGGATCTAGAATTATGAATAGCCATGCTAGGGCATACTGATAAGAGAATCATCCAAAAGAAGCTGAAAAATGATAATTATATCACTTTAAAATGTATCTTGTAATAAAAATTTAACTACATGGCTAAAACAATTTTTAATTTTATGAAACAGATGGATGTACATAGATTTAAAGTTCAAATAGATTTTCAAAGCTTATAATGAAAATTAGCAGTTTCTTATCCCACTTAGCATCCCAAAGACAATTTCTGCTCCCAGAGGTATAATCATTGTCAAATCAAATCTTTTTAGTTGATTCTCCTGATGTTCACCTCATGTTTCTAAATCACATGCATTACTACTTTCAAACATTATTAATTTAGTTGTTATTGACTATCTACTAAAAATATGAAGGTGTAATAGCTTTAAACACCCCAAACATACACTTAATTTAAATTTTTGGTTAAGTCAAAAGTTTATATTTTTATTAACAATTAATTGATATAGGGTATGACAATAATGTTTTCTTTGGATCTGCTTGTTTTTCCTGAAGTTGATAATTACTTTGTCATTTTCTCAGTTTTCTATGAACTGTTACGATTTTGTCCCTGAATCTTTTGCTGATGTAATACAATACAGTCAAGTACATCATTACATCAGTCCATTCAAAGACTCACAGTAGGTCTACTGGAGAATCTAGTTAGGTTGTCGTTCTTCTCCGCAAGCTGACGTCTGTCCTCCATCCTTCTGCTCTGCTCCAGACTATTGTTTTCTGCGCCTAAAATTTCCTTTTCAGCATCATCCTAAGAATTCCCCTAATTTTGTCCTGTGTTAGATTCTTGGTTTCCTACAGACTGTGTATTTCTCTTTCGTGTTTTACTATTCCCTTCTGTTGTTTCTCTTCTCTTTTTTCATTCTCTTTTTCTTTCTTGTTTTTGTTGTTTTGGAGTAAAATTTCATGTCGCTTCCTGAGTGTGTGTGTGTGTGTGTGTGTGTGTGTGTGTGTGTGTGTGTATATATATATGAATTTTTTTTTTACATTTGGCCTAATTTAAAGTCTGTTTATTCTCCTCTTCTATGTGATACATAGTTTGAGAGGGTGCAGAATTCTAGAGTGCGAATGATTTTCCCTGAAATTCTTTTCCATTTTATTGTGATATAATTTACATCTAAAATTATGTAAGTTGAAGAAGGACAACATGAGGAGTTGATATATTTTGCAAAATGATTACCACCACTGGGTTAGTTAACACCTTTATCACCTGACATATATTATAATTATCTTTTATGTATATTTGTGTGGTGAGAACATTTAAAATTCATTCTGTTTGTAACTTCTATGTATATAATATAGTAGTCCTTTTTTATCTGCAGGGATACTTTCCAGATACGAAATGGATGTGGTAAACTGCAGATAGTGTCAAACCCTATATATACTATATATACTATATCTCCATACCTGTGATGAAATTTAACTTATAAATAGATTAGTCACAGTAAGAGATTGACAAGTAATAAAATAGAACAATTATAAAATGAGGGTTACTTGAACATAGGCACTGTGATATCTCCCCAGTTGATCTGATAACAGGGACTGCTAAGTGATTTTGCTGTGCAGAAGCTTTAAAAAAAATTTTTGTGTGTGTCATCCTCATCTTTATTTAGCACAGGGCCTGCCACATAGCAGGTGTTTAATAAATCTTAGTTAACCGACGAACACGCATCCCCAGTGCAGAGGGTTGTGGGATAAAGGGCTGGGGTGAGAACATGGAGAAGGACATTCTATGTAGAACTCGGCCCCACATAATTGAGGGGCTGGAGGACCAGCAGAGGGTATCCATGAGTCAGGGTCTCAGGAGCACAGGGAGGCCTCAGTCTCGTAGCTCTGAACGGGCACTGACCTGGAATTCCACTCTCATGAAAGCTCCAGCAGGGCATGAGGAATGCTGGGTGCTGTGTTCACTGTGCTATCCCTCATGCCCAGGACCATGCTTGGCCTAAAGAAGATAGTTACTAAACATAACCAGCTTACTGAATGCTCTGGACTTTGTGGCGTGCAGACTGAAACAGAACTCTGTTCTCTCTCAAATGTTCTCCAACCACCCTGCTTTCAGCCACCATTCTTCTCTGTCAATGAAATCTTGTAGGTCCTATAGCCTTTCTAATCACTCAGCTCTCAGTTTTCAGATAGTGACGTCCAGTCCAAAGCCCAATCTCTTGTCCCATCTAAGCTCCAGGCCTGCCTGGCTGGGCCTGTCACACATCCTAGGCAAACCTGTGGTGGGAAGGGTGAGGCCTGCCCCTTCCCCTGACCACCCTGTCCTTCAGCTCTGCATCCCTGCTCACTGCGTCCACTCTGGACCTTCTCGGGGGGCAGAGCCAGGAGAGAAAAGGGGTCAGGAAGGTCTCCCTTTCCCACACTTTCCCAGTGTGTTTATAATCTGGCCTGGCCCTCTAAGCTCCCGGCTGGGTTCTTTCCTCTCAGCAGGGTCAGCCCCTCCTCCCTGGCTGACCTGCCACAGGGCCAAGGGCCTTGGCCGGCAACTGACTCATGTGCTCTCTGGGTTCTCCGGCAAAAAATTCTGCAGCATCCCCCGCCCTGATCTTGTGAATGGAAACTCTTCTTCATGGAACCGGTGAGGGAAACTACACAAAGCTGGTGACTCAAACTGTACCAGGTGACTCGTGCCAAAAAGCTCAGTAAGTCCAGAGTGCCCTTTGCAAGGACCAGTCGGTCGTTGGTGTCACTGCTGTGTTCATTTGCATCCGCACAGGCCTGACCACTGTCTCCTTCCTTTCGATGACCTTGTCCCTCATTTGTTGGGGAAGTTTCTGTCCCCATTTCCACTTCATTCAGGAGGTGCTCCCAGTTCTACAGCCTTACTCCTACTTGGCCCAGTGTGGGCAGGTGACGAAAGGTCTGGCAGACCTAGCGGCTCTGTCCCCGATGCGTGGGTCCTGGCCAGCCTTCTGTGCTCAGTGCCTCCTGGCCCTGTGACAAGGCAAGCACTAGATAGATGAGGATGACTGGTCATCCTGACCTGGCTGCAATTTGCTCTGCATCCGTGACAGATACAGCAGGATGGGGATTGTCGCCCAGAAGCAATTGCACCTGGAGTCTGAAGGTTAGATCCAGGCGATGTGGTTTCCTAAGGGCAGTTTTATTGAAACTGTGGAAGGTGATGGTACTGGAGTTACAGTATGACAAGGTTGAGAGCGTGAGGAAAACTAGGGAAAGCTACCCAGAGAACATCCTCTAGACCAGACTGATATCCCTGGACTGTTCTGTGGAAGGGAGTTCTCTGGGTATGTCACAGGAAATACAAACTTTACCTAAATGAAGTGTCAGAATGCTCTTTTCTCCAAACCTCAAATCCAGCTTTTGTGGGTGATGTCACCATGGCCACAGTGATTGCTCAAAGGTGGTCAGGTGACCTAAACTAGGCCAATCAGAACCTTTCCTGGGAAAACATATTAAGGGAACAATCCTGTCATTCCCCAGGATTGTCACACATGGATGACGATAACCTTCTGACAGGTGTGAGGTGATATACATTGTGGTTTTAATTTGCACTTTTCTGATGATTAGTGATGCTGCATGTCTTTTCATATGTCCATTGGCCATGTATATGAATTCTTTGGAGAAGTGTTTATTTAGGTCCTTTGCCAATTTTTAAATTAGATTTCTTCTTTTTTTTGGTGTCGAGTTGTATAAGTTCTTTATAAATTTTGGATATTAACCCCTTATCAGATATTTCATTTGCAAATATGTTCTTCCATTCAGTGGATTGTCTTTTCATTTTGTTGTTTACTTTGCTGTGCAAAATATTTTTAGTTTGATGTAATACCATTTATTTATTTTTCTTTAGTTTTGCCTGAGGTCATATATCAGAAAAAAAATATTAATACAAGAAATGTCTGAGATTTAATTGTTTATGTTTTCTTCTAGGATTTTTATGATTTTGAGTCTAATATTTAAATCTTTAATCCATTCTGACTTCATTCTTGTGTATGGGGTAAGAAGGTGGTGTAGTTTCATTTCTTCACACATATCTGTCTGTCCAGTTTCCCCAACAACATTTATTGAATAGTTTGTATGTTTCTGCCTCCTTTGTCAAATATGAAATGACTTACAGGCATAGGTTTATTTCTGGGCTCTTATATGTGAGAATTAATTTATGAGATCTAGAGTCTTTTCAGTTCATCTACGTGTTTGTTCTCATGTGAGTACCACACTTTTAACTACTATAGCTTTGTAATATAGTTTGAAATCAGGAAATATAATGCTTTTAGCTTTGTTCTTTCTCAGAATTGCTTTGGCTCTGTGAATCTTTCTGGTTCCATATAAATTTTAGAATTTTTCTATTTCTATAAAAATCATCATTGGAATTTTCATAAGGCACACATTGAATCTTTAAATGATTTTGAATAGTATGGTTATTTTAAAAATATTAATTCCTTCAAATCATAAACAGGATAGATTTACATTTATTTGTTTTTTTTTTCAATCTCTTTCATCAATATCAGATAACAGTCAATGTACAGATAGTTATTTCACTTCCTTGGATAAATTTATTTCTAAGTATTTTATTAGTTTTGATGCTATTGTAAATGGAATTTTTTCTTATTTTTTTCAGACAGTTTATGGTTAGTGTATAGAAACACAACTTATTTTTTGTACATTGATTTTGCATACTGCTGCTTTACTAAATCCATTTATTAATTCCAACAGTTTTTGGTGGAGCCTTTAGGACTTTCTAAATATAAAATTTTTGTAATTTGCAAACAAACAATTTGACTTCTTCCTTTTCACTTTTACTTACTTTTCTTGCCTAATTTTTTCTGTTAGGATTTTCAATACTAAGTCAAATAGGAGTAATGAGAATGGGTATATTTTTCCTGTTCCTGGTCTTAGAGGAAAAACTTTCAGACTTTAGTGGGTATGATGCTAGCTCTGGGCTTATCATATATGGCTTTTATTATGTTGAAACATGTTAATTCTATATTTAATTTTTTATTATTATTTAGAAAATTCAATTAAACAGGATGACATTGATCAATAGAGTACATTGGTTTCAGGTAAACATTTCTATAGAATTTGAACTGTTGATTATATTGTATACTCATCACCCAAAGTCAAATCCTTTTCTGTCACCTTATATTTGTCCCTCTTTACACCCTTCCCCTACCCCTCCTACCTCACATCATCCTCTCACATCCCACTCCTCCTAGTAACCACTTTACTTTTATCTATGTTCATGCATCTCAGTTTTATACCCCACCTATGTGTGAAATCATATATTGTTGTGTTTCTATCATGAAAATGTTGAATTTTGTCACATGCTTTTTCTGCAATATAATCATAATATTTTTGTTTTTAATTCTATTAATGTGGTATATTACATTTATTATTTTGTGTATGTTGAACCATCCTTGAAATATAGGGATAAATCACACTGAATCATAGTGTATGCTTCTTTTAATGTGTTTTAATTTTGTTTGCTAATTAATTGTTGAGAATTTTTTGTGTCTCTATTATCAGGGATATTGGTCTACAGTTTTTTTACAGTGTCTTTACATGGCTTTGTAAAGTGAGTTTAGAAGTGTCATCTTCTCTTCAATTTTTTGGAACAGTTCAGGAAGAACTAGCATTAGTTATTTAAATGTTGTGTAGACTTTACCAGTGAAACCATCTGATTCAGGTCTTTTCATTGAAGGTTTTTGATTACTTCACTGTTCTAATTAGTAACTGCTCTGTTCATATTTTCAATTTCTTCATTATTCAATCTTGGTAGGTTTTATGTTTCTAAGAATGTATCCATTTGTTTTACATCATCATTTATTGATGTATAATTGTTCACAGTATGATTTTTTTGTTCACTCTTATGATCTTTTGTATTTCAGTGGTGTTGGTTATATCTTTCTTTTATTTCTAGTTTTGTTTATTTGAGTCTTCTTTGTTTCTTAGTCAAGCTGAAATTTTGTCAATTTTGTTTATCTTTTAAAAAATCAACTCCTAAATTTATTGATTTACTATTCTCTATTTTGTTGATATATTTTCTTGTCATTATTTCCTTTCTTCTGCTAACTTTGGGCTTAGTTTTTCATTCTTTTTCTAGTTTTTTGAGGTATGAAGTGAGGTCTTTTGAGATTTTTCTTATTGTTTAATGTAGGAGCTTATTTACCCACTCTTATCACTATTTTTGCTGCATCATGAATTGAATTTTGATGTGTTGGGTTCCCATTTTAAGCTGTTTCAAGATGGTTTTTGATCTTCCTTTACCCATTGGTTTTTCAATAATGTACTGTTTAATTTCCACATCATTGTGAATTTTCTGGTTTTCCTACTATTGCTTTCTAGTTTCATTCCATTGTGGTCAAAAAAGATATGTAGTATGGTTCCAGTCTTCTTATATCTGCTAAGATTTGTTTTGTGACTTAATGTATGATCCATTCCAGAGAATGTTTTGTATATACACTTGAGAAGAATGTATACTCTGCAGATGTTGGAAGTAATGTTTTCTATATGATTGTTAGGTACATTTCATCTGAAATATTTTCAAGTTCAACATTTACTTACTGATATTTCTGTCTGGATAATCTATTTGTTGTTGAAAGTGGAGTACTGATGTCCTTTGTCATTCTATCATTATTGATTGTTGTCTATTTTTGATATAAGATCTGTTAGTATTTGCTCAATATACTTAGGTTCTCCTATGTTGAATATATATTTATATTTATAATTTTTATATCCTTTTGATAAATAGACCCATTTATTATTATATGATGACCTTCTTTGTCTCTTGTTACAGTTTTTGACTTAAAGTCTATTTTGTCTTATATAACTACTCCTGCACTCTTTTTTTTATATAAATAAATTTTTATTTTAATGGGGTGACATAAATAAATCAGGGTACATATATTCAAAGAAAACATTTCCAGGTTATCTTGTCATTTAGTTCTGTTGCATACCCATCACCCAAAGAGAGATCATCCTCCATCACCCTCTATCCAGTTTTCTTTGTACTCCTCCCCTCCCCCTCTCCCTCCTTCCCTCGCCCCACCCCCTGTAACCACCACACTCCTGTCCATGTCTCTTAGTCTCGTTTTTATGCCCCACCAATGTATGGAATCCTGCAGTTCTTGTTTTTTCTGATTCACTTATTTCACTCCACATAATGTTATCAAGATTCCACCATTCTGCTGTAAGTGATCCGATGTCATCATTTCTTCTAGCTGAATAGTATACTATGGTGTATATGTGCCCCATCTTCTTTATCCAGTCTTCTATTTTTTTACAGTGATTAAAAGCCTTTAAGCAAACTCTTGGCCATTACAGCAAGAATCCATAAAAGGGTAGTGTCCTTAACATGTTCACCAAGTCCAAGTTGGCCTCATTACCATGCCAAATCCCTGAAAAATGCAACCCAACCACAGTTCAGTCTGTTAGGAGCTGTCACAGGGAGGAGTCCAGGAGAAGTCCACATCCAGGAAAAGTCCGCATGGTACTGGAGTTGTCACCATTTTATACTTTGCAGCTCATGTCCAAGTCCCAATGACCGCTGCTTCTAGCTGGTAATGATTCAGGTAGACTGGAAAAGCCATTTGCAGTATGCGTGGATATGGAGTTTCTGTTCTCCTCTGCCTGGAGAGATGAGACCAGGTTGCTTTTCCCTGGAGCTCTGAGACTGTGGCATGGTAAAGAGAACCTTGGGATACACTAAGCTGGGTGGCAAAGGTAGATTCATAATAGAAGTTGGCAAAACGGGGAAAGAGAGCTCTAAATTAGGAGTAGGTCCCAGCCTGAAATATGAGTGGGGCATTGAGGTAGGAGGGATAAAGGAAACACTATATATTAAGCAAAGCAGCAGAAAATAGGACTATCAACACCCACAACGGAGATCTTTGAGGGAAGAATAAAAAACCTGACTATTTAGGCAAAACATAGTTAAGTGGCCCTTGTGCAAATGAGATCAGTTTACCTGCTTGGAAGAAATACCCTAGGCTCGTCCACAGTGTTGTAGATGAGGCTGATGACCCTGGGCACCTTCAGCCTTCAGTGGCAAACCCCAGCTTTCTGGGCAAGGTTAGGTCATAGGTGGCTGGAGCAGGGCTGGAAGAGACTGAACCCTCCCTTAGAGGAGCGAGGGGAAAGCCTACCTTCCAGTGTCCCTGTTTCCTCACAGCAGAGGCTTGTAAGCCTGGCAGGCTTTAGCTCAATGACCTTCCTTTCCAATATTGAAGCAGGATCCAGATGGCATCCTATGAGACCCCTTTGGGGCGTTGGAGCCTTTAAGGGTGTATCCTAAAAGTTGGTAGTTCCCCTGATCTCTATTGGGCTTTTTCTGCCTCTAGGTATCTTAAAAGCCATGCTCAGAAGATCTCGCTGAGGGGTTTGAGGATCCCCATCCACCTATATAAATCCTTTCCATATATCTGGAGCTATTTGGAAAAAGACAAAGCAGTGTTATTAGCTGGATCTAATAAAGAAGGTAGTAGTTTGCAGGTGAAAAAGATTTGATGGCTCCTGTTCATCAGCATTCAAAAGAAATGTAAATTTTTTTTAAGTAAAAAGTATGATATGGTAGACCCATAGGAGTTCCAGGATATGACTACCCCCTTTAAAATTTTTTTTTAATTGACCTTAAAATGTATGCTGAATACACTTTAATAATACCTTAACTTTAAAGATTGTAAGCATGACAAAATACAGTGAATGCTTTTGCTCCATATGCAGGAGCATTTTCAGTTTAGCCAGTTTAGGAAATCCATTAATAGAACAATGCATACAATGAGCTATAACATGCTTAGCAGCCTCTCCTGTTCTGACAGAGGTTACTATAGATCCGGAATATGTATCCACTGTAATGTGGACATACGACTGTTTGCCAAATGAAGGTATATGAGTAACATCCATCTGCCAAAGTTGTCCTGGTAGGGGTCCTTGAGCGTTAACTCTAAATGAAAGGGCAGTATAGGACCCCCTGGATAGGATTTCCCAATCTGCCATGCTACTTCCCAAGAAAGTTGAAACTGTTTACACCGGGCTACAGCGTTCTGAAGATAAATAGTATGAGACTGACTTGCTCGGTCTGTCATGGTTGCTCTATATAATTTTCTTTTGGTTAGCTTGATCAACAAGGGCATTCCAAGGTCCTGGCCGGTTGGCTCAATGGTAGAGCCTTGGCCTGGTGTGCAGGATTCCTGGGTTCGATTCCCAGTCCGAGCACACAGAAGAAGCGTCCATCTATTTCTCCACCCCTCCCCCTCTCCTTCCTCTCTGTCTCTCTCTTCCCTTCCCACAGCCAAGGCTCCACCAGAGCAAAGCCACCCCAGGCACTAAGGATGGCCCCATGGCCTCTGCCTCAGGTGCTAGAATGGCTCTGGTTGCAACAGAGCAACACCCCAGATGGGCAGAGCATTTCCCCCTGGTAGGCATGCCAGGTGGATCCCGGTCAGGCGCATGCAGGAGTCTGTCTGAGTGCCTCCCCATTTCCATCTTCAGAAAAATACAAAAAATAAATAAATAAAAGAAAAAATACAACAATAAAAAAAATAAAAGAGGAAAAAAAAAGGGCATTCCCTTGCGCTAAAGCTCCAGGGAGCATGAAGTGAGCTTGAGTATGTCCTATGAAACATGGAGCTCTATGTTGACATATAAGTCTTTGAAGAAGGAGGAACTGCTGAAATAGTTCATCAGCATTTGTCCCTAAAACAGCAGTCTTTATAGTGGAAACACCATAAGTAAATATTTGCTGTCTGTCTATACATTAAAGGGGGAATATGGCAAGTGCTGAAAAGCCATGATCTTTGTGCCCCTTCCCTCCCCCAACCCTCTCCCTCTCCTCCCCCCACCCTGTAACCCCAAAACTGTTGTCCATGTCTCTGAGTCTCATCTTTATGTCCCACCTATGTATGGAATCCTATAGTTCTTAGTTTTTTCTGATTTAGTTCTTTTGCTCAGTATAATGTTATCAAGGCCCATCCATGTTGTTGTAAAAGATCCTATGTCATCATTTCTTATGGCTGAGTAGTATTCCATAGTATATATATATATACCAAAGCTTTTTAATCCACTCGTCCTCTGATGGGCACTTGGGCTGTTTCCAGATCTTTGCTATTGTGAACAAAGCTGCCATAAACATGGGGGTGCATTTCTTCTTTTCAAACAGTGCTATGGTGTTCTTGGGGTATATTCCTAACAGTGGTATAGCTGGGTCAAAAGGCAGTTCAATTTTTATTTTCTTGAGGAATCTCCATACTGTTCTCTACAGTGGCTGCACCAGTCTGCATTCCCACCAGCAGTGCAGGAGGGTTCCCTTTTCTCCACATCCTTGCCAGCACTTATTCTGTGTTGTTTTATTGATGAGCGCCCTTCTGACTGCTGTGAGATGATATCTCATTGTGGGTTTAATTTGCATTTCTCTAATCATTAGTGAAGTTGAACATTTTTTCATATGCCTATTGGCCATCTGTGTGTCCTCTTTGGAGAAGTGTCTATTCATTTCTTTTGCCCATTTTTGGATTGGATTGTTTGTCTTCCTGGTATTAAGTTTAAAAGTTCTTTATAAATTTTGGTTATTAACCCCTTATCAGACGCAATGTCAAATATATTCTCCCATTGTGTAGTTTGTCTTTTTATTCTGTTCTTATTGTCTTTAGCTGTGAAGAACCTTTTTTTTTTTTAGTTTGATAAAGTCCCATTTGTTTATCCTGTCTTTTATTTCACTTGACTGTGGAGACAAATCAGCAAATGTATTGCTGCAAGAGATGTCAGAGAGCTTACTGCCTAAGTTTTCTTCTAAGATGCTTATGGTTTCACGGCTTACATTTAAGTCTTTTATCCATTTTGAGTTTATTTTTGTGAGTGTTGTAAGTTGGTGGTCTAGTTTCATTTTTTTTCAAGTAGCTGTCCAATTTTCCCAACACCATTTGTTGAAGAGGCTGTCTTTACTCCATTGTATTTCCTTACCTCCTTTGTCAAATATCAGTTGTCCATAGAGCCGTGGGTTTATTTCTGGGTTCTCTGTTCTGTTCCATTGATCTATGTGCCTGTTCTTATGTCAGAACCATGCTGTTTTGAGTACAATGGCCTTATAATATAACTTGATATCCAGAAGTGTGATACCACCCACTTTATTCTTCCTTTTCAAGATTGCTGAGGATATTCGTGTTCTCTTTTGGTTCCATATAAATTTTTGGAATATGTGTTCTATATCTTTGAAGTAAGTCATTGGTATTTTAATCGTTATTGCATTGAATTTATAAATTGCTTTGGGTAATATAGACATTTTAATGATGTTTATTCTTCCTAACCATGAGCACGGTATATGCCTCCACTTATTTTTATCTTCCCTGATTTCTTTTATCAATGTTTTATAATTTTCCAAGTACAAGTCTTTAATCTCCTTGGTTAGATTTATTCCTAGGTACTTTATTTTTTTGGTTGCAATGGTAAAGGGGATTGATTCCTTGATTTCTCTTTCTGACAGTTCATTATTAGTGTATAAAAATGCCTCTGATTTCTGACTATTGATTTTATATCCTGCCACCTTGCCGAATTCATTTATCAGGTCCAGTAGCTTTTTGACTGAGATTTTAGGGTTTTCTATATACAATATCATGTCATCTGCAAATAATGATAGTTTTACTTCTTCTTTTTCAATTTGGATGCCTTTTATTTCTTTTTCTTGTCTGATTGCTGTGGCTAGGACTTCCAGGACTATGTTAAATAAGAGTGGTGAAAGGGGGCACCCCTGCCTTGTTCCTGATCTTAAGGGGATTGCTTTTAATTTTTGCCCATTGAGTATGATGTTGGCTGTGGGTTTGTCATAGATGGCCTTTATCATGTTGAGGTATGTTCCCTGTATTCCCACTTTGCTGAGAGTTTTGATCATGAATGGGTGCTGGACTTTATCAAATGCTTTTTCTGCATCTATTATAATTATCATGTGGTTTTTCTCCTTTCTTTTGTTTATGTGATGAATCACACTGATTGATTTGCGAATATTGTACCATCCTTGCCTCCCCAGAATAAATCCCACTTGATCATGGTGTATGATTTTTTTCATATATTGCTGGATCCGGTTTGCTAATATTTTGTTGAGGATTTTTGCATCTAAGTTCATCAGGGATATTGGCCTATAATTTTCTTTTTTTGTGTTGTCTTTGCCTGGTTTTGGAATCAGAATTATGCTCGCCTCATAAAAGGAGTTTGGAAGTCTTCCTTCCTCTTCAATTTTTTGAAATAGCTTGAGAAGGATAGGAGTTAGTTCTTTGAATATTTGGTAGAATTCACTTGTGAAGCCATCAGGCCCAGGACTTTTCTTTTTGGGGAGTTTTTTGATAGCTGTTTCAGTCTCATTTGTTGTAATTGGTCTGTTTAGGTTTTCTGATTCTTCCAGATTGATTTTTGGAAGATTATATAATTCAAGGAATTTGTCCATTTCATCTAGGTTGTCTAGTTTTTTGGCATACAGTTCTTCATAGTATTTTCTTACAATATTTTGTATTTCTGTTGTGTCAGTTGTTATTTCTCCACTCTCTAATTTTATTTATTTGAGTCCTCTTTCTTTTTTTCTTGGTGAGTCTCATTAAAGTTTCATCTCTCTTGTTTACCTTTTCAGAGAACCAGCTCCTGGTTTCATTGATCCTCTGTATTGTTTCTTTAGCCTCTATGTCATTTATTTCTGCTCTGATCTTTATTATTTCCTTCCTTCTACTAGCTCTGGGCTTTACTTGCTGTTCTTTTTCTAGTTCTTTTAGATGCAGGGTTAAATTGTTTATTTGAGCTTTTTCTAGCTTCTTGAGGTATGCCTGTAATGCTATAAACTTCCCTCTCAGGACTGCTTTTGCTGTGTCCCATAAATTTTGAGTTGATGTATGCTCATTATCGTTTGTTTCTAGGAATTTTTAAATTTCTTCTTTGGTCTAAATGTGAACCCATTCGTTATTTAATAACATGCTATTTAGTTTCCAAGTGTTTGAATGTTTTTCAATTTTTCTATTGTGGTTGATTTCTAGTTTAATGCCATTGTGATCAGAGAAAGTGCTCGATATGATTTCAATCTTCTTAAATTTGTTGAGACTGCTTTTGTGCCCTAACATGTGGTCTATTCTAGAGAATGTACCATGAGCACTTGAAAAGAATGTATATTCTGCTGTTTTAGGGTGAAAGGTTCTGAAGATATCTATTAAATCGAGTTGATCTAATATGTCCTTTAAGTCTGCTGTTTCTTTGTTAAATTTCTTTCTTGAGGATCCATCTAATGATGTTAATGGGGTATTGAAATCCACTACTATTATAGTATTGCTGTTGATCTCGCCCTTTAAGTCCATCAAAGTCTGCTTTATATATTTAGGTGCTCCTATATTAGGTGAGTAGATATTTATAATGGTTATATCTTCCTTTTGGATTGCTCCCTTTATCATTATGTAGTGACCTTTTTTATCTCTAACTATGGTCTTTGTTTAAAGTCTATTTTGTCTGATATAAGTATTGCTTACCCAGCTTTTTTTCATTTCCATTTGCGTGAAATATTTTTTTCCATCCTTTTATCTTCAGTCTGTGTGCATCTTTTGATTTAAGGTGTGTCTCCTGTAGACAGCATATGTATGGGTCCTGTTTTCTTATCCACGCAGCTACCCTATGTCTCTTGATTGGATCATTTAATCCATTAACATTTAAGGTTATTACTGATATGTAATTGTTTATTGCCATTTTTTTAAAAAAACTGTTTTCCTCTTTTGCTATATTCTTTTTTCCCTTTGATCTGTTTACAACAGGTCCCTTAGCATTTCTTGCAGCCTTGGTTTGGTTTCAGTGAATTCCTTGAGGTTTTTTTTTTTTGTCTGTAAAGCTTTTTATTTCTCCTTCAATTTTAAATGATAGCCTTGCTGGATAAAGTAGTCTTGGTTGTAGGTTCTTGTTCTGCATTACTTTGAATATTTCTTGCCATTCCCTTCTGGCCTCAAGTGTTTCTGTTGAGAAGTCAGAAGTCATCCTTATGGGGGCTCCTTTGTAGGTGATAGTCTTTTTTTCTCTAGCAGCTTTTAATATCTTCTCTTTATCATTTAGCTTTGGTATTTTAATTATGATGTGTCTTGGTGTTGGTTTCTTTGGGTTTCTCCTTAATGGAGTTCTCTGTGCTTCCTGAACATGTGAAATGTTTTCCTGCCTTAACTGGGGGAAGTTTTCCGCTATGATATGTTTGAACAAAGTCTCTATCCCTTGTTTTTTCTCTTCTTCTTCAGGAACCCCTATGATGCAGATGATATTTCTCTTCATGTTGTCACAGAGCTCTCTTAGAGTTTCCTCCGACTTTTTGAGTCTCTTTTCTTTTTTCTGCTCTGCTTCCGTGCCTTTATTTATTGTGTCCTCTAACTCGCTGATTCGATTCTCTGCTTCATTCATCCTGCTTTTAATTCCTTCCATTGTATTCTTTATTTCAGATATTGTATTTGTCATTTCTGGCTGATTCTTTTTTATTATTTCAATGTCCTTTTTTATATTTGTTATCTCTTTATTCAGGTTTTTGTAATGGCCATCTATGGTTGTTCTAATATCTTTGAGCATCCTAACAATCGTTATTGTAAACTCTGCATCTGGTAATTTGGTTATATCTGATTCACTTAGGTCCTTTTCTGGGGATTTCTCTTGGTTTATTTGTGTTGTATTTCTCTGCCTCCGCATTTTCTCTTCGCAAGAGTGGCTGTGATCACGCGCTCGGGTGTACAAGCGTTGGTGGCCTTGGCCTTTGCCCCGCCCCCGTGTGTGACGTGATGCCCGGTCCTGAAGGCACTGGTGAGCACCTTTGCTCAGCTGTGGGTCTCCTCCTGTTTCCAAGCTTTTGCCCTGCCCTTGCAGGAGGAGCTCGTTTGAGGGACGGCTGCTAGCCTTGGCTCTACCGCCGGGCAGGACTGCGTGCCCAAGCTCAGCTCAGTAGCGGAACTCCACCTATTCTGGGCTTTTGGCTCCACCCCCGCGGGAGGAGCCGGCTACCAAGTCAGACCGCAAGCCTAGGTTGCACGGGCAGGGCAAGGCTGTGCTCCTGTGCCCTTGCTCAGGGGCTGGTCTCCACCCTTTCTGGGGTTCCCGCCCTTCTCCCGCAGGCTGGATTACAGGCTGCCGGCAGCTGAGCTTGATTGCTTTTGCACGCCCCCTTCTCCCCAGCTGGGCAAGATTGAGCTGACACCTGAGCCCAGTGGTGGCCAGATGGCTTCCGTCCCTGCCAGCAGAACCGCGCTTTTGTCTCCCGTTGCCGCCTGCCCTCCGGCGAGCCCTCAGCCAAGTGGGTGGGGGCGTTGCAGCTCGGACCCTAATACTCACTACTGTAGACCTCCTTCTATGCGACTCTGCTCTGTGTGCCGCGGGGGAACTTGTTTGGCTGCTCTCCTGCTTCCCTTTGCTGGTATTGCTGTTTCCGGGAGAAATATTAACTTCAGCTTTGGGGAGTGACTCATCCCAGGGGTTACGGTGACTATCTCTCAAAATGTTTCTCCCTGTGCCTCCTAGATTACACTCTCTTCCTGTTACTCTGATCCTCTCCTCTCTCCCCGTCCCCAGGAGCTCTGGGTGAGTGGTTGTGAGAGAGTTCTGTGCGGTCCCTTTAAGAAGGATCCTGGGTCTGAGAAATCAGACTCTTTCTCACAAACAGTATCCTGACTTGTTTCCAACTAAATACTGTCCTTACGCCTCTTCTGGGCTCTGGGGCTGCAGGCTGGGGCTTTTTACCTGGGGCTCAGGACCCTTCCCCCTCTGCTAAACTCACTTCCCGCCACGCGAGTCTCTCCCTGCTGCCATTCGCTCCGAGGAGCTGGGCAGCCCTCTCCGCATTTCCGCTTTTCCTACCAGTCTCGGTGTGGCTTCTTCAGTGTTCCTTGGTTGAAGAGTCCTCTTAGTTTAGTCCAAAGTTGGTTTTTCCAGATGCTAGTTCTTAAAATTAGTTTGTCCTCCTGCACTCTTTAGGTTTTCACTTGCATGAAATATCTTTTTCTATTCCTTCACTTTGAGCCTATGTGTACCCTTAGAGCTGAAATACATATCTTTTTTTTTATTGTATTTTTCTGAAGTTGGAAATGGGGAGGCAGTCAGACTCCCGCATGCGCCCGGCCGGGATCCACCCGGCATGCCCACCAGCGGGCGATGTTCTGCCCCTCTGGGGTGTCACCCGGTTGCATCCAGAGCCATTCTAGTGCCTGAGGCAGAGGCCACAGAGCCATCCCCAGCACCTGGGCCATCTTTGCTCCAATGGAGCCTCAGCTGCAGGCGGGGAAGAGAGAGACAGAGAGGAAGGAGAGGGGGAGGGGTGGAGAAGCAGATGGGTGCCTCTTCTGTGTGCCCTGGCCAGGAATCGAACCCGGGACTCCTGCATGCCAGGCCAACGCTCTACCACTGAGTAAACTGTCCAGAGCCAAAATAAATATCTTGTAGACAGCTTATAGTTGGATTTTTAATCCATCAAGCTACTCTATGCCTTTTGATTTGATAATTAACCCATTTAGATTATTAATAAGAACTTACTAATGTCACGTTGTTAGTCCCTTTCTCTCTTGATTGCTGTCTTTTATTGTTAATTAATATTTTTCTATAGTGATGATATTTGATTCTCTTCTCTTTATCTTTTGAATATCTACTGTATGTTTTTCCTTTGTGGTTACCATAGCATTTCCATAAAAGCATCTTATCAATGTAACAGTCTATTTTAGCTAATAGCAACTTATTTCTTTTCTTTTCTTTTTTTTTTTTGTATTTTTCTGAAGCTGGAAACGGGGAGAGACAGTCAGACAGACTCCCACATGCGCCCGACCGGGATCCACCCGGTACGCCCACCAGGGGCGACGCTCTGCCCACCAGGGGGAGATGCTCTGCCCATCCGGGGAGTCGCTCTGCTGCGACCAGAGCCACTCTAGCGCCTGGGGCAGAGGCCAAGGAGCCATCCCCAGCGCCCGGGCCATCTTTGCTCCAATGGAGCCTTGGCTGTGGGAGGGGAAGAGAGAGACAGAGAGGAAGGAGGAGGGGGGGTGGAGAAGCAAATGGGCGCATCTCCTGTGTGCCCTGGCCGGGAATCGAACCCGGGTCCCCCGCACGCCAGGCTGACGCTCTACCACTGAGCCAACTGGCCAGGGCCAACTTAATTTCAATCATACATAAAAACTCTACCTTTTACTCCCTTTATTATATTTTGATGGCAGATTTGTCTCTTTTTATATTGTGTATTCATTAACAAATTATTGCACCTATTGTTACTTTTTTTTGAGCAAGAGACAGAGATAGATGAGAAGCATGAACTCGTAGTTGTGACACTTCAGTTGTTCATTGATTCTTTTCCAGCTATTGCTACTTTTAATGCTTGTATTCTTTAACCATTTACTAAAGCTAAACAGTTAAACAGTAACATGTTCAGTATTAGATTACTTTTATGTTTCTATATTAATAATTACTGCAGTTTTTTCTTCAGCATTTCTAAAATTATTCCATTGTCTCCAGTCCCATACTGAGAAATGGCTGTGGAGAAATATTTTGATAGCCTTATGGGGTTCCTTTGAAAGTAAAAAAGTTATTTTTTCTTCTTGCTTTTAAGATTTTCTCATTGTCCTTTATTTTTAGTAGCTTTATTATAATGTGTCTTAGAGAAGATCTTTTTGAGTTGAATTTGGGGACATATGACCTTCAGGAACATGAATAACTAAATCTCTCTCTAGATTTGAGGAGTTGTTAACCATTGTTTTTTAAAATATGTTTTTTGATACTCTCTCCCTCTTTTCTCCTTTTGGAACTCCAATAATTGGCAAAATAGTTATTTTCCTGGTATCCCATAGGCATATATCACATAAGTTTTTTTATATATATACTATATTTTATTCTTTTTTTCATTGTTCTCTGAATGGATGAGTTCAAAGATTCTGTCTTCTAATTTTTAGATACTTTCTTCTGCTTGTTCCATTTTGTTGCTAGTGCTCTCTTGAATTTTTTAGTTCATTCATTGTATTTTTTATCTCAGAATTTCCACTTGGTTCCTTTTTTATGTTTTCTATCTCTTTCTTAAACTCATTTTATTTGTGAATTAGTTTCCTGATTTTATTGAATTGTGTCTCTGTTTTATTGTAGCTCATTGAGCTTCCTTAAAACAGGTATTTTAAATTCTTTTTTGGGTAATTTGCAAATCTCCATGTCTTTTGAGATCAACTACTGGAAGATTATGTTGATCATTTTGTGGTGTCATCTTTATTTGATTCTTTTTTTTTATTTTTCTGAAGTTGGAAACGGGGAGGCAGTCAGACAGACTCCTGCATGTGCCCGACTGGGATCCACCCAGCATGCCCACCAGGGGGCAATGTTCTGCCCATCTGGGGTGTTGCTCCATTGCAACCAGAGCCATTCTAGCACCTGAGGCAGAGGCCATAGAGCCACCCCCAGCGCCCAGGTCAACTTTGCTCCAATGGAGCCCTGGCTGCAGGAGGGGAAGAGAGAGACAGAGAGGAAGAAGAGGGGGAGGGGTGGAGAAGCAGATGAGCTCTTCTCCTGTGGGCCCTGGCCAGGAACCGAACTGAGGACTCCTGAATGCCAGGCCAACACTCTACCACTGAGACAACCGGCCAGGGCCTTTATTTGACTTTTAATGTTCTTAGTAATTTTGAATTGCTGTCTTCACATTTTTAAGTAATAGTCACGGAGATGACTGTACTGATCGACTTTGGAAAATAATTATTTTCTCTCAGCTTTACTAGGGTTCTGAGGCTTTCTCCAACATTATTTGGAAAAAGCTCTTCTTGCTCCCTCTTGTGGCAGAATTCTTAAGCTTATATGATTTTTCGCCATCCTGCTGCCCAACAAGCCAATTACTGACAGCCTTCCCCTTGCTTTCCCAAAGGTGATGTTAAATCCTCAAGTTTATGGTCTCTTTCTGGCCCATAGACTCAGTCCTGCTTTCTGCACATGCTTACTAGCTGTCTGTCAAAACTTGCTTTTGCTACCATCATGTGCATATACAGGGAGCTAGCTGACTATGGGATGGGGTAGTGTATGCATATGACTCACAGTGTGCTGTTGGGGCCCATAGGCTGGTTGTGAGCACCCATGGGTGAGGCATCTCAGCAGTTCATGACTCAGTAAGATCTATGTCCCTTTAATACCTTTTGAGATCTGGCCTATGTTCTCCCAGCCTCTTATTGCCCTTTACGACTCAGTATTCTGAATTGGTTGAGAGAAAAATGGGCCTCTGGCAGCCTCCCACACAGCTGGGGAAGCTAGGCTCTCACTGACTCACTCTCATTTTATGGGAAATACCCTGGGCTGAGAAGGGCTCTGTAGGCACTGAGCTGTGCCACCTTGAGAAGGGGTTGATGTGGTTAAGTCAAGCTGTTCCTCTCAATTTTTCAGTTTGCCTAATCTTAGATATATTTTGCTCCAACAGCATGCTGTAACTTCTCTGTTGGACTCCTGGATTTCCACAAAGGCTCTCTCATCCATGGGTGATTAAGTAAATCAGTATTCTCCAGGGCTCATGAGTCATGGTCAAGAGAACCGAAAACTAGTTCATGGGCCACTTCAGGATGCGCAACTAGGACCAAGGTCTGTTTGCCTTATTACCCAATTTATGGTGGATAAGACTTCTCCTAGGTCCTTTAGCATGTGGTGCTAGATCCCACAGCTTCCACAAGAGCACTTTTTGTGTGGATGAATACTAAATTGTTTTCTATGGGGGGGATATAGCAAGGGACATCTTATTCAATTATTGTGCTGATGTCACTCACCTCCCTTGATTTCCACTGTTGTTCTGAGAAGCAATCGCTTTTGCTATTTAACGGAAGATTTCTTTAGCTCTGTTTTCCAAATCTTCACTGCAATTTTTATTTATGTGATCATATTTTAATTTCTTAGACTTCTTTTTTATTTTGAAGGAGTTGTTTTTCAGCTTCCTATTCTTGTTTCTTTTTGTCTTATCTTTCTGAGGTCAGTAATTATAGGTTTTCTTTTTTTCTTGGGTCAATGGGTACATGATGTGGTGTGTAGATGATGTTCTGTTGAGTTGTACACTTGAAACCTATATGGTTTTGCAAACCTAATATCACCCCAATAAATTCATTAAAAATACATTTTCTTTTAGATATGTATATTTTTAGTTCCTTGAAAATTTTGTTTCCTCAGTGTTTCTTTATTTTTTTCTGTACAATTTAAATTTAGTACCTGTCTTTCATGTTAGAATTTTTCATACATCTTTAGTTATTCTTAGTTTTCTGTTTTCTAATATGACTGAGACACTAAGAAACTTATTGTAAGTTTCTGTATATGGAGAGAGGTTTAGGAAGTGCTTGTCAAATAGTGGGTTTTGAATGAGACGGTGGGGATCTTGCAGCTGGAGGTCCCTGTCTGTACCTCTAAGTACTTATCTCTTAGATTCAACGCATTTCACAGAGGAAAATCCTCTAATACTCACTCAAGAAAGGAGCTATAGTATCTCACTGTTCAGTGTGCAGACTTTCATTTAATCTCCTCTTTCACTACAGTGTTCCCACTTTAGTTAATATCACTGAATACAAAATCGCTCTGAGTTTAACTTCTAAAGAATAAGTCTCAGCATTCAGCCTTATATGATGAATGGATACGTGACAGTGTGGTGTAAAAGGAAATTTAAGGGTATCAGTGATTCCTACACAGATTTTCCACCAATATTTGCACTTGCTATCCCACCTGCATTTCACTTTCAAAGATAGCTGTTTTTTGTATCCCATACTTTTTTTTTCTTTGACTCTCATTTTTCTGATGTATGTCTTTAAATAACCTCCTCAGGATGCTTTACATATGAAACTCCTAGATCTTTATGTATGTGAAAATGTATACATTTTGCTCTCATCCTTGGTTGATAGTTTAGCTGGGAATAAAATTCTATTATATATTTTCTCCAATAAATTTGGGAAAGCATCACTCTCTTATATTCAGGTATTCAATGTTGCTGATTAGAAATCTTACATAGGTCAGACACTTAGTATGTTATCTACTCTTCAATAATTTAAAAATTATTTCCCACTAACTTTCTGGTTGGAATTTTACATTTATATGTATTGAACATTATGAATTTCTACCCAGCACTAATCTTTCTTCTCACATCACTAACCAAAGTCTGTTTTCATTCATCCACATAGCCTTGTGATTCAAGTATATAAATTTGCTTCATTTCTACTCTAGGAGTGATCTGTAATTAATTCCAATTTTATACTATGATCTCATTCCCTTTGCTAGTAATTGTTTTAGGAATAGTCAGTGGGCCCAATTTTTGGGTGCAGATAGTTGCTGGAAGCTCTTTTGGGGGGTGTCTTTTATTGTTCTTAAGAGAGAATTTTGAAGAGCTTGTTTCTCTCTCCTAGAAATTGACAAAGAAAAACATTACATCACTTGCTCCTGTTATTTTGACAATGAGAAAAGCTATCTCTAAAATAAGGCTAGCTCACAGAGTGTGAATAGCAAAGAGAATAGTGCTCAAAGGAAGCTGAAGTCTGAGCATACTAGTTATGGCTGCTTTGCTTTTAGAATTTCCATTATATGAATTGGTAAGACTTCTTATTGCTTAAGATATTAGTATTGTTTTGTTGTTACTGTTGTTACTCAAAGCTGAAAGTGTCTTAGCTAATACTAAGTTGTAGAAAATCTTTTTATCTTTCATTCTTGAGTCACATGAACTGAGGAGGAGTGGGAAATGTGGATGGGGAATAGGGTGGTCACCCTGTGGTGTAAGTTAGTAGTCATACATTCAGTTTAGGCAGCAGCAACACTACCACCTCCTTTGTAGCTGCCAGTTCTAACTCTTGTGCTTCTTTTGGTGTCATATACACAGTGTAGTATTATCATGGGATCTGGAGACAGAGTACTTGGGTTCAAATCTTGTTCTCTGCAACTTCTTCACTAGGTAGTCTTTTGCATGTTATTAACTGTCAATATGCTTCATTTTACTTATATTCAAAATGGGAATATAATAGTGTCTAATGCAAAGGACACTTGCATTAAATACATAATCATATGTCAAGTGCATGGTATGTGGAAAGTGCTGTGTAATTGTCTTTGTTTTACCAACAAGTACCCTAACCATTTTTAAGATGCTCAATAAGAAGTACTAATTATCTGACATTACCTTCCAGCTAAATTTGGCTGCGTAATGTACTTCAGTCCAATAAAATGCAAGCCGAAATCTACTGGATGAGATTTTAAAGAAGCTAAAATGGTTTTGCTCAAAAGTAAGAATGTATCTTTTCTTTTTGGCCCAACCCTTTTTTCAGATATGGATTGGGACCTGATGCTTGGATATAAAAGAGCGACCTGCAATCATAAGAACAAAATCTACACACTTGGGAATGCAGTTGGAAAGAAGAAGGAGCCAATTCTGATGACTTCCTTTAGAAGTGTATCAGCCCTGAACTGACTCTGGAACTGTTACTCTGTGAGGAAGAATTACCTGTTTTGTTAAGCACTGCATTTGGGTTTTTGTTACAGACAGCCAAAGGCAATTCTAACTGCTACCCCAGGGACCTTCTGGGCATGCTGGTCCTCTCATCTTGCTTTTCAAAATCTTGGTTTTATGAAGGTTATTTTCCTATTCTGCTTTATACTTCAATAGATTTCCACCCTCTTTTCACATTTTAGAAATTGTCTAGTAATCTACAAATAATTCCAGTGACCTCTTCCTATCCTCCTTGCCCTCAAGGTTTACTCCTTTTCTATCCTGGTATTTTCTTTTCTGGAGGAAAGAGAATTAATAGCAATACTTGTCCCAGGGACTGCGTGAACTTTACTGTTCTCAGGGGCATGAATATTGTAAAACGATGAAAAATCCATATGTAAGTTATAGGGATTGGTGAGGGCTATGGAGATGTGGAGAGGATGTGTTCCTGTTAAAGGAGTCTTCATGCAATTAAAATAAATATTGTGCCACTCAAAGAATATAGACCTGAAGGCCCAATCCGACTATAGGTTATAATTCTGCACATTTTTATTTTGATTTAAAGACATATATAGATAGAAATAACTCTCATACTTACTGATGATCTCTCTAAAACACCATCAGTACAAAGCAATACACAATTAAGACCTTTTAAAATAAAAAAATATATTTAGCTAAATACTTTCACTTGTTTATTCTAAATAGTTTTCTTCCTGTTTGATTTCTTGGCTGATACAGAAGATGATACAATAACTCTAATATTGTACCCTACAGGAATAATGAACAAAAATCCTCTTGGGGTGGGTGGGTGGGGGAGAGGGGTGATGCTACAACTTGTAAGAAAACTGACTACAGACTAAAATGTAGGATAGCAAAATATGTATTTCCTATTCCTCCTCAGTTTCTTTAATCTTCTTGGCTTCCTGTAAGAATGAAAGGGAACCAACCAGAGACCAGGCCTATGCCACTCCCATTTCCTACAGAGATGAGTGGACTGTACTGGCAGTAAAGGCTAGCTATGCTGGTTCTGGAGATTGGTCATTTCTTCAGCCCTACACACTCACATCTGCAAAGATAAAAATTTTGTCAGCAAGTAAACTGAGACTTAGAATGGAAAAATATACTTAAGCTCTCTCAGAAGCTACAGAAGCTGGAGTTCTATCCATGCACTGCCTAATTGAAAAGTTGATGGTGTTTTCCTTATGCCATTCAAGCTCCCTTAATAGTGGACAGTTGAGAAATCTGTATGCTTAAACAAATGAACAGTGTACTGAACTGATAATCAGGAAACCAGGATTCTAGTTTAGACTCAAGTTGGAAATTTTTACTGATTAATCAATGTTAATCAATATTCATATTGATAATTATTATTTTTTTAAATTTGTAATCATTAAATTAAGTCATTAATTTGGTAAAAATTAAATTAAATGCCTCTGCAATTCTAATATTAGTTTTAAGTACTATATCTTTGACTGTGAATTTCTAAATAGTAGGGCATTTTCTATTTAATTTGTATAGTGCTTACACACCTAAGAAGACCTTGAAAGTATTCTTGATAATGTTGACAATTTGATAAATTTTAAGTGTATTTCCCTTTTCATCTCTATTTTATCTCTACTTTAATATATATTGAAGAACTATATACAGGAAAGACACAAACAATCTTGTCTTTGGAACAAGTTTCATTGAGAAGTCCCAGTCCAGAAGTGAGGATAAAGAGAATATGAACTTTTGTCATGTTTTTGGCAGTGGTGGGAAATAAAGCCCTAGTTTAATTAGGTACAGAGTATTGCCTTAGGATTTTCATAAAGTAGATAATGCTTACTAGATTATTTGGCAGAAGGATGTCTTACAGTATTTAGGGTCAGTAGGAAATTTACTTCATGACTTCAGACTAGGGGATTTTATACATATTACTATAAAATTTCATTTAAATATTCCTTTGGTAATAAGCTGAATTTTCAAAGACCAAAGTAGATGTGACAAATAATATCTTGCATTCCAGCTATTTTCTAAAACTAGTATTTGATTTAACTTTCAAGCCCCCTTTTCCTGTAAAAATATCTGCTCTCTTTCCACCACATAACATCCTGTTTTCCCAGGTTGTCAGGAAATTATCCACTATAGATGTCTGAAATGGAGAAATACTTCTCACTGATATCTTTGATCAAAACTGAATCTCATCAACCTGAACTACATAGTTGAGATTATCATGAAATATTGAACAGTTTCATATTTTTAAAAAAGTCTTTGTTCCAATGAAATATAATGAAACCCAGACTCTCATATTTAAAATATTGTCCCGATGTTTGCATTCTCATCTTCTCTCACCAATCATTAAATACATTTATATTATGTATCTGCTATGTACCTAGCCATTCTTCCCAGGATTAGCTTTGCTACTTGGAGAACAACCAAAAAATAGACTTAAGTGACAGTCTAAGTATTTTTCTTACTTAGTGAGAAATAGTGGCTGAAATGTTACAAAAATAGAGATTCATTTAAATTAAAAGCAAATAACTTTGTGATGTTATTTATATTCTGTTAATTATTACAATTATAATTTTAGATTTTTATAACTAGATGAACTGGAAACACTAAAAGGAACAAAAAATAAGAAAAGGGAAATAAACTTTGGATTTTCAAAATTAAGAAGTTAGTGCTGGTTGGACTAAATTCACTCATTAATTGATTGATTCAATCAGTCATTCATGTGTTCAATAAAATATATTTTCTCAGTAGTTATAACATACTACCCTCTCTTTTAAAAGATAGAGATATACTACTCACAAAAGTTAGGGGGTATTTCAATGTTTCATATTCATTTTGAAATATCCCCTAATTTTTGTGTGCAGTGTAGAAAGATTTACAGCCATAGAAAGATGACAATATTTAAGTGTGTTCCCTTGCAGGGAGAAGATTATACAAGGAGAAGAACAGGAAGCTGAGTGAAGGGGAGCCTGTGTTAAATTTTGACTGCTAGGACATTTGGCCTCAGGCCAACCCTGCTTTCCTTCATGATGAAACTTTAGTCAAAGTAAATAAGAGCAAGTGTATAGTTTAGAGCAAAAATAAACCAACCAACTCCTATCTTTCAAGTTTTTACCAAAAACTATTATTTCTGTATGTGAGTACTTCTATAGTTTCAATAAAACAATCTGATTGCAATTACAGTTTGTTGGGCAATATCTGTGACCTAAAACATGCATTAATTTTTCTTTGGTATAGCTACAGGTTTACGGTTCATCACACTGTAAATGATATGGAAGGTGCACCATATTCAAGTAAATAGCAGTATAAAATATCAATAAATGTAGGAATAGATGAAGATATTGATTTTAATTAAATGAATGCTTCAATTATTTTTTTCTTAGTCTCATTCTTTTCATAATTTGTTTAGGACCACTAGTGTTTCATTTTTAACAATATGAAGCAATTTTGTAATAGGAGACCTTAATTTTTTTAAAATTTTCTATTGATCTGAGAGAAAAAGAGAGAGAAAGAGGAAGGGGGGAGGAATGGAAAAAGAAAGAAAGAGAGCAAGAGAGAAAAACATCAGCTCATTGATTGTTCCTATTTTGTGCTCTGACCAGGATGGAACCCATGCCTGGGTGCATCTGGATAAGCTTTATGCACTGACCCATCTGACTAGGGTCTAGAAAGATTTCTTGAGATCACTATGATACAACAGCTTGCTATGAGTTAAGTATAATCATAACCAGTAAACAGTAAAGAATGCATATTTGATTTCTAATATAAATATCTAGATCTTGTTCATGAAAAAAACTTATGAGAATGATCAGCTGCTCTGTAAATATGTGACAAGTAAGAAATATGTCAATGAAATGTTACTTACTAATGGGTTTTTATGTGTTATGGGTTAAATTGTGTCTCCCTAAAATCCATATGTTTGAAATCCTAACCTTTAGTATTTCAGAATGTGACCTTATATAAAGATAGGATCTTTACTGACTTAATCAAGTTAAAATGAGGTCATTAACATTGGCACTAATCCAATACAACAGGTGTTTTTTTTTAAAGGGATAAGTTGGAGACATACGCACAGAGGGAATGCCATGTGGAGATGGAAGGCAGAAATCGAGGTGATGCTTCTGCATGTCAAAGAATGCCAGAGATTGGCAGCAACATACCAGCAGCTAGCAGAGAAACATAGAACAGATTTCTTTCCGAAGCTCTTTGAAGAAACTAACCCCAGTGACATCTTGATCTTGGATGCCTAACCTCCAGATCTGTGAGACAAGAAAATTCTATTATTAAGCCATCAGGTTTGTGGTAATTTGTTACGGCAGTCCTAGGAAACTAATCAAGTGGATCTCTCTCTTCAAAATATTGCCTTACTGCTTTGTTTATTGCTCAAAGGGCTTCTGTCTCTTTTGTTTTATAACTTTCTGAAACCACTAGTATTAGTAATAACAACAATCATAGTAACAGCTAGTTTTTGAGTAATTATCATATCCCAAGTTCTGTTTATACAATTTCTGTCCCCATAATGAGTGGAGAATGAAGGAAAGATTTTTCATGTGGAAAGAGTAATTTTATTACTTTATTCAGCATTTATAAACAATATTAAGTATGCTTTTTTTAAAGTCACTAAGGATTTGGGTATGGTTTACAAGGTGTTTCTGTTATTTATCCTAGTATAGAAATTGTTACCTAAATGTGGCTGCTACTCCAACAAAGTCTGAAAATACAAAGTCTAAGGTATATGGTATGTGAGGAGGGAAGTAATTATTAAGGCTAAAAGTATAGCAAAATCTTTGCTAAAAATTATTGCCTACTCTAACTTAGAAGGAAGACTATATTCCTAACAATCATTTCTAGTTAGATGTTGAAATGCTTCACAGCCCTTGTATGTATTACTTATTATTAGCTGCATTTCACAAAGTAGTACAGAGAAGAAATGAGCTCAGGGAAGTATTAGCTTATAAGCAGAAGTAAAAGAGAGTTGAGAAATTCAAGGTTTTTCAAGATTAGAAAACCTAACTGCTTGTAGAGATTGAACTGAAAAGACTTTGAATGACAGTTCACAATAAGGAAAACTTCTCAGTTGAAAAAAAGACTCAGGGTAAAGATCAGAGTAGGGGTGTGACTTAACCCCAACTATTCAAAGAACTCAATGAGGCATGAAGGTGAGGAAGGAGCCACCTAAAATAGATTATGTTTAGGATAATATTTTGCATATGATTACAGTCTACATGAAACTGGCTAAAGCAAATAGATCAGAAATCTACAACGTTTTTGAAGGAATTGTATTGTCCAGGAAATCACTTCAAAAAAGTATTTGTAACTCAAGTACATCAATTGTTATATTCCCACATACAGACAGCAGCCTTGGAATGCCTCCTCCAATGAGTGCATGCTTTCCAAACTCTTTCCAGATGTAGGTAAGGAAAATAATGTTGAGGAGAAGTCTCTAAGAGATCATAGCCAGGGACAACAATGATGAAATAACAAAGTAATTCTTCCCAAAATTACTCAAGGCTTAATCTAACAATCTCTTCCTCTCTACTCTACTCTACTCTACCACCGCCTCCGGTATGAGACTTCCCCAATGTCTATGCAGTGGTATTTTAGCATCACTAAAGAATATTTGACTGCTATGTATCTTTCTTCCTCTTCCCAATTCATAATATTCATTGTGGACATCTTGTATTTGAAGATCAGGTAAGTATGCAGATAACTTGTCTTTTTTTTTGTTGATAGGTTACCTACCTGACCATGAGGAACCACATATAGACCTGATAGAAAGGATAGAGATAAGGATCCTGAGATGGATGTAGTAAATGAAGGCACATTGGACCATTTTCTCTGGGGTAGGAGTAGATGTGAGTTTGTTGATAGATGAAAGGAAGAATGAGACAGATACTTTGCTGACAGAATTTGGATTATGTCTGAGACTTAATATATTCAACATACTGTTTTCTCTTCCTGGGCACATAAGACAATTGCATATGTTATTGTTCCTTGAAATTAGATTGGGGGATATATGATGTTTGACAGGTTAGTGGGTATAAAGCCAGTAGCCATGGCCACCATCACAGCCACCTGGCTCATGCAAGTTCACATTTGATTCTGACAGACGGCAATGAAACAATGGAGCCAAGAATTGATGGCCCATTACCTTTAATCCTAGCTCACACCCAGCAGGCAAGAAAATACACACAATGGGAAAACACTTCCCTTTCCATTCAGGGCTCCCAAAGCTACTGACTCATCTAAGTATTCCTAGAATCAAAGGCCCCACCTTATTCACTTCTGTTCCCCATCTCCTTTTCTCTGCACAAACTGGCTTCTCCTCCAATACTCCGCCATATTGGCTGCCTCTCCTCTGCAATGCTGATGGCAGGATCTGAGTGAGAGTGCCCCCAGTCTGCCTCATTTTATAGTCTAGAAATTAAAGCCTGTAAGCCAATATACAAATAAGAAAGTCTCTGATACAAAGCCACTTAGCTGAGGCATAAATGGGTTTTCTCATAAGAGTGCACCAACCCACATCATGCAACAGTCAAGGGTGTGGGGAAAAGCTTAGTTTTGAGAAGATCTTAGTATTAGAAGGATGTTGAAAAGATTTTATATTAAAAGGGTAGGAAAGGCTTAGTCTTAAAACTAAGCCTTAGTCTATAAGGAACTCGCTAGTTTACAGCCTGTCTCCCACACCCAATGCAAACTATAAGCGAGCAAATATATATATCATATTTACAAACTTATTTGACTAACTGAGATATAAGCAGAAATAATGTAAAGTACATTTAGACGTAGACCCTAAAAAATTCAAAATTCTGTATTTGTGCATTTTCCTTCAGTGTTATCTTTATACGTTTCTGCAGATGTGCTAAAAGAGAGAATCACCTTGGTCCCTGAGTCACCATTTGGAAGAGAACTGTAAAGGAGAACTGCCTGAAATGCAGTGGACAGACTTGAATGAAATATAAACAGAGACTTTATCTACTGTTATTCCAGCATAGCCAAATCTATCTTGCCTGAAACAGATACAGTAAGGACATTGCAGCCCATGCCAGGCCAATTTCTATTCAACAGTTGACAGTCATAGTGAAAGTCTATGGCAATTTAATCTATAATACAGCTAGGCTTTGCATCTTTTTTTTTTTTGTTTTTTTTTGTTACAGAGACAGAGAGGGTCAGAGAGAGGGACAGATAAGAACAGACAGACAGGAAGGGAGAGAGATGAGAAGCATCAGTTCTTCATTGTGGTACCTTAGTTGTTCATTGATTGCTTTCTCATATGTGACTTGACGGGGTGGGGTGGGAGGGCTACAACAGCTTGCTCAAGCCAGCGGCCTTGGGCTCAAGCTGGTGAGCTTTGCTCAAACCAGATGAATCCACGCTCAAGCTGGCGAATTTAGGGTCTCGAACCTGGGTCCTCCGCATTCCAATCTGATGCTCTATCCACTGAGCCACTGCCTGGTCATGCTAGGCTTTGCATTTTAATTGACCATCCAACAAGAGCACCATCTCCAAATTATTCTAGGTAGTGACAATTTTAGTAGGCTATTTGATCAACAGAGCTAAGATTTCCTCAAGGTTTAGACAGAAAGAATGCTATAATTATTACTGAAATCAACAGTAGATTTTTAAAGCTATTTCAAAGTATATCTGAAAGTTAGATATTGCACACTTAGATCTATTTTTATGTCTCTTAGCATCAATCTTTCCAGTTTTCATGAATTCTCCACATTCTCATAAATAAGGACTAGTCTCATTGGTCTTCTTTCTTCCTAGATTCTAGAATGGAGATTCAGATACAAATATCAAAAAGACAACACAGCAAAAGAAAGCCATCAACTTCTATTTCTTCTTGATGGCTCCTGGTTATTTTCATATGGAATTTTCTGTGACATATGAGAGGTAAAAAAAAAAAAGGAAGCTAAAAATTATTCCAAAGTTAAAAGTAGTGACAAGTTTAGTATTTGGCAAATAGTTTATTCTCACTACTATCCTTGCTCTCCAATGGTTCTAGACTGGAGACATAATTTGCTCATTTTTCTTTTGGAATGTTTGCCTTTATTTTTGAAACTGATTTATGAGACTCCTGGTCTATAATGAGAGGGAAGCCTTTTACATATGTGTTACATTTTTTTCCTCATTTGCTTTTTTCCTTTTGACTTTGTTCTTAGGGTTTTGTTTTGTTTTTTCTTTTGTGTTTTTGTATAAAAGGTCTTATCTACTCTAGAATTATAAAAACTTTACCTATTTTTCATTTAACTAATTTTATTTCTTCAATTTTTATTGATTTAAATATGAATGATATAAGAATAAATTATACACTGACTGAAGAGCAATCTGGAGGTCAGTAACCTCATTTCCACCAGTAACTGTAGCAGGGTTAGTACTCTTAATTATTTGATGAGACTGAGCATGATTGCTTCTTACTTCTTAACCATGCAAAGCTGCTTCTGTTGTTAATTAAATGTTATTTTTTCAATGAAGTCTACCTTGATGAATCCATTTGAAATATAACCTCTGTACACTCCAGATGCCTTTACTTTGCTCTACTTAAAATATATATGTACATATGTACATTGGCCTGGGCTTGGTAGTTCAGTTTAGACCAGCAGTTCTCAACCTGTGGGTCGCGACCCCGGCAGGGGTCGAATGACCAAAACACAGGGATCGTGACCCACAGGTTCAAAACCGCTGGTTTAGACTGCCATTCCAAAATACCAGGTTTCTGGTTCGATCCCCTGTCTGGGCACATACAAGAATCAACCAATGAATGCATTAAGAAGTAGAACAACAAATCTCTTTCTCTCTCTCTCTCTCTCTCTCTCTCTCTCTTTCACCCTCTCTCTCCCTGAAATCAATAAATAAAAATTTTTTAAAAATTACATAGTACTTACCATCTTCTAGCATACAACATTACTTACTTGTTAAATTTTATCTATTCCAGACTCTGTGTTTACTATTTGCGGAGCACACTTCTGTTTACTTTCCATTTACTTTCAACCTGTGTGTTTATATTTAAAATCTGTCTCCATAAACAATATATAGTTGGATAATACTTTTCTGCATTCTGTCAATTTTTGCTTTTTATTGATATTATTGATGTAATTGGATTTGGGTCTACCATTTCATTAATTCATTAATTGTTTTTTTTTTTCCTTTTTTTCTTTCGTTCTACTGTTAATGATTTCTGACTCCTTTTGGATTATTAGAATATCTTTTCAAATTTTATTTTAATTTTATTATTGATCTTTTAGTTATGCCTTTTTGCATATGTTTGTGTCTTTAAATATTAAAATATACATTTGTATCTTTTGCACACTGGCCTGACCTGTGGTGGCACAGTGGCTAAAGCAGAGATCTGGGATGCTGAGGTCGGCAGTCTGAATCCCCAGGCTTGCCTGTTTAAGGCACATGTGAGAAGCAACTACGAGTTGCTTCCTACTCATCTCCCTCACCTTTCTCTCTTTCTCCTTTCTCTAAAAAAATCAGTAAACAAACAAACAACAACAACAAAAAGATTAAAAGCATGTTTGACTGACCAGGTGGTGGCACAGTGAATACAGCATCCACCTGGGACACTAAGGACCCAGGTTTGAAACTCCAAGGTCACTGGCTTGAGTACAGAGTTGCCAGCTTGAGTGTGGGATCATAGACACAACCCCATGGTTGCTGGCTTGAGCCCAAGGTCAATGGCTTGAGCAAAGGGTCACTGGCTCGGCTGGAGCCCTGCCCTCCTCTCTGGTCAAGGCATGTATAAGAAACAATCAAGGAATAACTAAGACTGCCGCAACTGAGTTGATATTTCTTATCTCTCTCCATTCCTGTCAGTCTCTCTCTTGCTAAAACAGACAAACAAACAAACAAACAAACAAACAAAAAGACCTATTTACACTCTACTTAGAATTAATATTTTGTTACTTCACACAAATATACATAGGGACACAAACTAGTCATATAGGTCTATTAACTACTCATATCCTTTATAATTTTCAGAAATATTACATCAACATACATTATAACCACCATGAGACAATGCTATAATTTTTATTATAATCATTTTTATGTACTTTGAAGAAACTACATGAGAAATAAAAGTCTTTGATATTTGTCCAGATAGTTACCATTTTTAATGCTCTTTATTCCTTCTTGAAAATGCAAGCTTTCATCTGCTATAATTTCCTAGTATTTCCTTCAGTGCAGATGTGTTTTTCTTTTATTTGAGAACAATTTCATTACTTCTTCATTCTGGAAAAAATATGTCCACTGGATATAGAATTCTAGATTGACCATTATTTTTTTTTGTAGTAAAAACTGTAAAGATATTGTTCCACTGCCTTCTGATTATTATTTTTTAATAAGAAGTCAGAGATCATTCTAATTGTTGTTCAAATTCCCTCTAAGTAAAATGCCATTTTTTCCTTCTTTTTACAAGAATTTTTTTCTTTATTGTTGATTTTCAGTATTGTTTATTTTGATACTGCTTGGGATTCACTGAGCTTCCTGAGTCTATAAATGTATGGCTTTTACAAAATTGGGAAGATTTTGGTCATTATACATTCAAATATTTCATCTGCTATTTTTTCCCCTACCATTTTTTGGACATCAATTGCCTATATACTCAAACTTCTCATATTGTTCCACATGTACTCTGTTCATTTTTTGTCATTTTCCCATCTCTTTTCATTTTATTAGATGATTTCTATTGACATATATTCAAGTTCAAAGACTCATTCTTCTGTTATCATTTTTCTTTTGAGATTTCTTATGTTTTCATTACAAGCTTATTTTTCTTTACTTTTTTAAACATAGCTATAATGATTCCCTTAAATATATTATCTGTTCATTCAAGCATCTGGATCACTTCAGGACTAAGCCCTAATGACTATTTTCTTTTGATAAAATACTGTCTTTATATTATATGTTCAGTGGCTTTATAGTGTGGACATTACAGATGATATTGTGTGGCAGCTTTACAGTCTGTTATATTACTTTGAACAATGTTTATATTTCTGTTTAGTAGGTAATTTACTTGGTAAAATTGAAAACATAGACCTTATCAGCAACTCAAGTCTTGATTCAGTTCTTTTTTTCTCCTTGCTGAGCTGCTTGCAATCTGCCCTGCAATTTCATGATTCAGAGATCAGACACTGATTTGGACACAGTTTTTTACAAATTTAAATCTTTCTCTGTCTCTTTCTCTTCCTGTATACTCTTCTTTGCTTTCCAGCAATTGTGGTTGTCCCTACATTCTGTCATCAGATTGTGAAAGTTAAAATGACTGTAAGTTTTCTATCACTGTTTTACCTGATCTATGGGGAGACACTAGCAATCTCTCTCATCTTGCCTGTAAGCTAAAGAATAGTTAAAAAAAATAAAACTCATAATTCTGTGTCAGTTAATTTTTCAAGTTTTGGGTCTCCTTCATCATATACATGGTTTTCTTCTGTTTACAGAATCTTTAAGTAGTTCAGTTCTCAGAGATTATTGTTGTTATATTTTAGAAGATAAGTTGGTTAGTAACTTATTCGGCCACACTAGAACAAAACTTTTATCATTTATTATCCACCTTGTTATTATATTGTCTTTGACATCTAGGAAAGGATTTTTTTACTAATGTTGCCAAATAACTAAAAGATACGTTTTCACATTATTAATATTTAATATGTGTTTGTAAAGTGAGTCAGTGCAATATAAGGTCTCTAAGAATGGCTATAAGTAAAGATACAAATATATTTATGGAGAAAATATAAAATTTATTTGAAAGACAAACAGTTGTGATACCATGACTGAAAAAACTCAATCTGAAAAGTGTGTTAATTATTCTTAAATAAATATAAAAATGCAGTGAAATTATATTTAAAATCACAACCGGGTATTTTTGATATACATTGGTAAACTGAGACTACACATTTTTGTGAAAGAAAAAAAGACCCCCAAAAAACTGATACAACTTTAGAAAAAGGAAAAGGTAAAAAATACTTTTTTGATGAATTAAGTGACTTCTTATAAAGTCACTTAATTAATTTAGTGTGTTGTTTGCACAAAGATAGAGAAAAAAAATTAAATATAAGATGTAGACAAGAAGAACTATATATATTTTTATTTTATTTTATTTTTTACATATGATGTGATATGTAAAGTTAGTGAATTATTTAATAAGTGGTACTAGGAAAATTAGTTATGTGCATGTAAAAATATTTTCTCAGGTAGATAAAGAGCTAATTACAAAAATAAATAATTTAAATCAATAAAACTAAGTAATAGTTAAAATTATAGAAATTTGGGCTAAAAATTCTTAAAATAGAAACCAAATGCACAGGTCTTAAAGAAAAATTATAAATTTTGTTTTTAAAATATTCAACACAATTAAATGTCAAAAGAAATATCCAAAAATATTTGCAGTACATAAAATTTAGAAAAAGGAATTTAAACCCTGAGAATATAGTAACCTACTAGAAATTAATAAGGAAAAAAGGACCTAGTATTACATGGGCAAAAGTGTATGAAAGGCAGGTAATAGATGAAAAATAGATAAAACACATAATAAATGTAAAAAGATGTACAGCACACTCACTAAGATTCATGGAGATACAAATTCAAAGGTCTGAAATCCATTCACACTCAACAGACTGGCAAAAGTTAAATTCTGAGAGTAGCAAGCATTGGCGAACATGTAGAGAAATGGAAATTCACACAGTTAGTGAGAGTGAAAATCAGTCACTATTGGACTGTATTTTCAAATGCTAGTAAGGTTTAAGGTGTGCCTGTTTTAAATTCCAGTGTGTCTACTAAGATTGTATCATAGAAAAATTCTAACACTTGTGCACAAAGAGACAAATATAAAAATATACAAAATATTGGCAATGGATTTATAGTAACCTACAAGCTCACAAATGCGAGACTGTAAGTAAAATGCAATATATTTATACAAAGGACTATATTAAATCAGTTCAAACCACTTAACTAGAGGTACATGTTTCACATTGGAAAAAATGTAAATGCATAGTGAAGAGGCAGATGGGTATGTGCAGCATGGTACCATTTATACGTGCATTTAAGAATGAATAAGCAATATTATATCTTTGTAATCCTATATCCATGTTACAAATAGAGATTAACTTGCATGGGAATGATATATACAGTAATTCCTCACTTAACTTCGTGGATAGGTTTCTGGAAACCTTGACTTTAAACAAAACAACATTGCCAAAACATTGCAAAAAAACATTTAAAACATTTAAAAACTTTTAAATACAGACCTAAAACACTTCTAATACTAAATTTTGAAAAAAAAAATTGAGGTTTACATACATTTAAGAAAGATAGATAAAAAGAAGTACGATAATTATTTTCCAACCTGCGTATTTCAGTTCATGTTTGTGAATGGCTGGAACCTCTCTTGGCAGCTCAGGTGCAAGGTAGAACTCACCCTGGATGGAGGCCTTTCCATTGCAGGGCAAACACACGACACCCACACCCACACTTACTCAGACTGAGTCAGGTTAGACACATCAGTTTCTCTAACACACATCTTTGGGATGTGAGAGGAAACCAGAGTCCCCAGAGAAATCTCGCTCAGATAGGGGGAGAATATGCAAACTCCACACAGACAGTGGCCCCAGCTTGGAATAGATTTTTTTTTTCTCAACAACATTATAAGGAAATGACATTGACTATGGCATTATTTGAGGATCGACTACACTAAGGAGTAGTTAACTGTGGACAGTGAGACAAATAATACCAAGAAATAGATTCACAATTTAATATTCTATTTCTTAAGTGAATGGTGTGTACCTGGGCGTTCATTACATTATATTCCATATATTTTAAACCCATATCTGGCTGAAATATTTCATATAAAAATGAGGATAATAATAATACTTACATAATAGTATTGTTTTGAGAATTAAGTGAGGTAATACATATAAAAACTGTAGAAATGATAAAAAGACAATGAGGTGGGGATAGGTTTTATAGAAAAAAATGACTGTTCGAAATTGTAATAAAAAATGTCATAAAAATACCTAGCAATTCAACAAAGGAAAACATTAAAAATGTAATAAACAAGATCCATATTAAAATTCACTCTATTACCAGGATAGGAAAACACCAATTCAAATAAATGGAAAGATAAACTGGGTCCCTAGATAAGAAGATTGAAATGTGTAGAGATGTTACTCCTTTAAAAATCAATTTATATGTTAATCATGTCATAAACAAAATTTAAAGGTAAATCACTAACAGGGAAATAATTTTCAAAGAATACTTTGGGCAGAACAATATTTTAATAATAAAAACCCTTTTAAATCAATGAAAAATAAGATTCCAGAATATGTATATTGTTAATCCCTAAACTGCTCCGAAATAAAAAGTTTTGTGAGAAAAAAACCCAAAACAGATGAAATACAAATAGCCAATAAACATACAGAGAATCTTCAATCACACTAGTAATCTTACCTATACAATTACAACTCATGGGCAAAAGTACTAAAACCAACCATGTGAAGGGACCAGAAATTGTCTAATGGCAGGCAGAAACTCGAGAAACATTTATTCTAGAAAAATGATCACTGCATTGGACAAGAACCCCAACTTTGTCGCTTTTTTCCCCCGAGGGATCTCCATAATTTCCCCAGGTCAGATGGCAAGAAACCACAAAATGTATAGCTTGAAGTGGCAGATAAAAGAGCTCTGAGCTGTAGAAGACCTGAAAATTTTATACTTCAAAATCTGAATGTAAGCTTTGCCCAAGTCATGTCTGACTGTTTCAGCTTAATTAATAAATAACAGTATATAATAATAAAAAAATACTTCAACTATCTTTGAAGAGTATTTACCTAAAACAATGCCACATAGGCATTATAAGACTTAAAACTGTGTGTACAATGTATTCCCAACTCTGTAGGGGGAAAGAAAAGAAAGAAGGAAGAAAGGACTGTATACCTGTATCCCAGGTGCTGGCTATCTTCTCTGCCTCTTGCTTCAAGAGGGTATAGATATTCTTAAGTAAATTCACATCTAAACCTTCACTTCACTAAGCTCGTATTCTTCCACAACACAGGTCTGTCTGCAAACGTGCTGAGATATATTTTGTATTCTGTTGCCACCACCTGCTTCACTGTTAAAGATTTTCATGACTTTTTAAATGAATGATGGTAGGTATCAAAACAGCTATTATATTCAGATACTTAGATAAAATATGTGAAAGAGGTAATAATTCTATTTTAAAATGTCAATACTTGCTGCCTGTCAGAAATTAGTTTTGAAACTATTTACACATGATGAAAATGTCTGATGTGAACCTAAAAATGTTCGAGGTATTTTAAATTTTATTTTAGAGTCTATGAACAAAAAAAAAAATCTGAAGACCACTGCCCAAGGAATCCTGTTAAACAAAAACCTTAGTGAGTCATGTGAATTTTAAATAATTTTACTTAGTAATGTGAATTTGATCTTTTAGGGGCGACAGCTCAGCAAACACTTCAGAAACGTTTTACTAGACAGTGTGTTCTCCCACCACTTTCAGAGCACCCTGCCACTGGAGCTTCTGTTTGGTTTCCCTGTTCTCTGATATGTCCACATGTACCGGCTCCTTCTCTGCTCTTATGTATTGCCCCACTTTGGTACCTAAATTTATATCTGCCCTTTATGCTACATAGCACTCCTTCTTCGAGCCTGTTCAGCAACCATCTTTGCTTACTTGAGCCTGATTTTTGAGCTATTCCTTTGTGAAAATTATAGTATTTGTCATTAAAAATATATAATACATATAAAATAATATTCAATATATATATATGTATGAAGAAAATTCTCCAAAATCTTTTTCAAGAAACATTTCTTTTTTTAAAGATTTTATTTATCAATTTTTGAGAGAGGGGAGAAAAAAAGAGAGAGGAGAAATGGGAAGCATCAACTCATAGTAGTTGCTTCCTGTAGGTGCCTTAATGAAGGAAACCCAGGGATTCCAAGTGGAGATCTCAGCTTACCAGGTCAACTCTTTATCCACCATAGGTCAGGCTCAAAGTTTTAATATTTGCATCTATAGGAAATTTTTTCTGTTATATTTATCTGTATTTTTTTCAAAATTTCTACAAATACTATCTCCCATTTTAATAAAAAATATGAAACATGGAGGCATAAAGAAATTAGAAGAATTGGAATAAAGATTTATGGGAACTTAAAAATGACAAAAGCAACATCACAAGGCAATGGCAAAGGAATCGCTTATTTGTAAAGTGGTAGTGGGAAAATTTAGAAAATAAATTTTTTAATTCTCACTTCATACTGTATTCAGAAATAAATTTCAGGTCATGAATTCAATGTAACAGTTTATAAACCTTGGAAGAACATATAGGTCCATGTATAACTGTTCTTATTTATGGGATGAAATTCTGCGTATAAAAATGGTTGCAGAAATCACAATATGCTACACAATACTGAAAGTTTCAGCAGATCAACTGATTCTACAGACAATGTGAGATGTTGTTGGCATTTATAGAACTTAAATCTCCAGATCCTCTCATTAAATGCCATCTATAGTGCATTCACAAAATTGCCATATATAAGATAAATAGATATAACTCAGTCTATTGTTTTAAATGCCTGGAAATTGAAGAAAACATATCAAACATATAATTTGAAAACAAAACATACAGTTTAGAAACATTTATTTTTTGTGGATGCCCTTTTCAGTTCACAGAAAAAAACAAACAAATTAGGTCTTAGAATTGCCTATTTTTATGCAGCTGTACAACCCTGCAGATGGACCCCTCTAATCTAGAAAGTCAGTGCTTTTAATTCAGTGTTCCCTATATCTTTGTTTAGCAAAGCACTTAGTTGTCAGCCTACTACTGTTGAAATACCATGGTATTAGAGTTGGGGGACTTGAGCTGAGGGGACTCTGAGGGCTAAGGGCTGGTGTGAGCTATACTTCAGTGTCAGTCATTTTTTCTGTTAAATGTATAGGAGTTCCAGGTCAGATTCTGTCGGACAAAAGTCTTTTGCAAATATGTTTTAAAAAGTTGGAGAAATGGCCTGACCAGGCAGTGGCACAGTGGATGGAGCGTCGGACTGGGATGCAGAAGACCCAGGTTTGAGACCCCGAGGTCGCCAGCTTGAGCGCAGGCTCATTTGGTTTGAGCAAAAGCCCACCAGCTTGAACCCAAGGTCACTGGCTCTAGAAAGGGGTTACTAGGTCTGCTGAAGGCCCGCGGTCAAGGCACATATGAGAAAGCAATCAATGAACAACTAAGGTGTTGCAACGTGCAATGAAAAACTAATGATTGATGCCTCATCTCTCTCCATTCCTGTCTGTCCCTGTCTATCGCTCTCTCGGACTCACTCTCTGTCTCTGTAAAAAATAAATAAATTAAAAAAAAAGTTGGAGAAATGTGCATTAGTGTAAATATTTGTATATCATTTATAACCATGTCTTTAAAAACAATGTCTAATACTACTCATTAAACCAGAAGAAAACTTCCTATCTTTGGAACTTGATGTAAATTAAGAGGTATGAAGCAATAATTGTGTTTTCAATTAAGTCTCACCAAATAAAGAGCAAAAATTTTTTATGCTTGCACAGTTCCAGCAGTCTTCCCAATGGAATACCATTAAGCTTTGGTAGAATATTCTAGTAAGAATGTGACTTCCATAGAGATTATTTTTGTCATAATAGTTTCCACTGTGATCTACCTTTGGTCTATCAAATAAAGGAAACCAGTACATGCTGAGCACTTAGACAAAAAAGTAAAAGCCTGTTTCAATTTTTCTACTAATATTTGTCTTTTAAATGATAAGCCCACCATTACAGTATTTCATTAGAGTACAATTTTTGCTGTACCAAGGTTATTGATGGGAATTGACTATTTCTATATAATCTGTTTACATATTTTAAAGTATTGTAACATATAGCACAAAAAGAAATTAATACATTAAGGCAGAATTCTTTAAGAAGAATGGTTTTTGGGGGTTTATTATCTTTGGACACAGAATTCTAACTCTAATAGTCAGATCGGTCATTTATCAGGAATGTTTTTTTGAATAACTCTTGGATTCTTTATCTTAGTTAAGAGGTTTGTTGATGCATGAATGGATAAAGTGAGTATGGAGATGTGTAAAGGTAAGACGCACATAGCCAGGACAGTGTGCCAACCACAGCTTTGTGTCACTGATATGCAGTAACTCATTTAATCTGTACAACAAATTTAGGAGGAAAAATTTATTATTATCTCTTTTTGGAAGATAAAGACACTGAGTCAAAACTCAGTAAACTCCCAAAGCTGCATGGGTATTAAGTCCTAAAGTCACGATTTGAACCTACACAGCCTAGCTCCAGTTTAGTCCCTTAACTACTTTAATACACTGCCTCTATTAACCACGGACATTTTGGACAAAATAGTTTAACTTTTATTTTGAGATTTGTAAAGATATCTTGATATAAATGTCCAGCTCTTAGCCAAAGAAATCTTAAGCAAGAAGAAAAAAGTTGGAGGTATCAAGCTTGCTGACTTTAAAACATATTCCAAAACTTCAGTAACCAAGAGTTTGGTCCTGGCATAAAAACAGACACATAGACTAATGGGACAAAATTAAGAGCCCAGAAATAAACACATGCATATATTGTGAATTAATTTTGAAAAGGGCTACAAGAACACAAAATGAAAAAACAGTGTTGGGTAAACTAGATAATTGCATGCACAAGAATGAAATTGGAACCTTATCTGGCACCATATACATAAATCAACTCAAAATGTATTAAAAACTTAAATGAATGTATAAAATTATAGAACTCTGGGAAGAGAAGGTAAGGGAAAAACTCTTTGACAGTGACTTTTTAAGGATCTGCTACCAAAGCACAGGCAATAAAATTAAGAATAAACAAGTGCTCCTTGAGAGTATTATGCTAAGTGAAATAAGTAAATATCATATGATCTCACTCATAGGTGGAGTCTAAAAGAAGCAAAAACAAGTGCATAAATAAAACAAAACAAAAATGAATTCATAGATACAGAGAACAGGTTAGTGGTTACTAGAGTGGAGGGGCTGGAGGAAGGGGAGAAATGGATGAAGGGAGTCATCTGTATGAGGCTGGTGAATAGCCTTGTGGTGGTAATCACTTTGTAGTGCCTCCAGGTGTCAGATTATAATGCTCTAAAGCTAAAACTCATACAGTAAAAGGATTTTTAAAAATTAAGGAGAAAATAAAATAAGTTGGACTACATGAAGTAAAAAGGTTCTGTATAACAAAAGAAAAAATCAACAATATGAAAAGGCAACCTATGAAATGGGTAAAAATATTTGTAAACTATATATTTGATAAGTAGTTAATATCCAAAATATATAATAAACTTCTACAACTCAATAGCAAAACAAAAACAAAAAAACAACAACAAAGAATCGAATTTACAAAAATGAGTTAAGGACTTGAATGGATAGTTTTTCCCCAAAGAAGATATACCAACAACCAATATTCATATGAAAAGGTGCTCAATGTGACTAATCATCAGCTATATGCACACTGAAACCACAATGATGTCATCTCACACCTGTTAGGATGGCTATTATTAAAAAAGAACAAATATAAGCCTTGGAAAAAAGTAGTAGCAGTAAAGGGAATCTTGGTATACTATTGGGAAGAATGTAAATTGGTACAGCTCTTTCCTCAAAAATTAAAAATAGAACTAGAGGCCCTGGCCGGTTGGCTCAGTGGTAGAGTGTCAGCCTGGCGTGTGGGGGACCCGGGTTTGATTCACGGCCAGGGCACAAAGGAGATGCGCCCATCTGCTTCTCCACCCCCCCCTTCCTCTCTGTCTCTCTCTTCCCCTCCCGCAGCCAAGGCTCCATTGGAGCAAAGATGGCCCGGGCGCTGGGGATGGCTCCTTGGCCTCTACCCCAGGCGCTAGAGTGGCTCTGGTTGCGGCAGATCGAGCCCCAGAGGGGCAGAGCATCGCTCCCTGGTGGGCAGAGCGTTGCCCCTGGTGGGCGTGCCGGGTGGATCCCGGTCGGGCACATGCGGGAGTCTGTCTGACTGTCTCTCCCCATTTCCAGCTTCAGAAAAATACAAAAAAACAAAAAAACAAAACTAGAACTAGATCCAGCAATCAACCTCCCTTCTGGGTATTTATCCAAAGGAATGGAAATCAAGATTTTAAAGAGATACCTGCATTCCCATGTTTATTAATGCATTATTGAGAATAACCAAGATATGGAAACAGCTTAAATGTCTGTTAATGGATGGATGGATAAAGAAACTGTAGTGTATCTGTATAGTGAAATATTACTCATCCTAAAAAACGACAGATATTCTGCCATAGTGACAACATGAATGAACCTGGAAGGGATTATACAGTGTGTCCGTAAAGTCATGGTGCATTTTTATCCGGTCACAGGAAAGCAACAAAAGACGATAGAAATGTGAAATCTGCACCAAATAAAAGGAAAACTCCCCCAGTTTCATACCTATTCAGTACAGTTCAATGTGGGCTCACACACAGATTTTTTAGGGCTCCTTAGGGAGCTATCCCGTATAGCCTCTACAGACTCGTCACTGACTGATGGCCTACCAGAACGGGGTTTCTCCACCAAACTGCCAGTTTCCTTCAACTGCTTATCCCACCGAGTAATGTTATTCCTATGTGGTGGCGCTTCGTTATAAACATGCTGATATTCATGTTGCACTTTGGTCACGGATTTGAATTTAGCGAGCCACAGACACACTGAACTTTCCTTTGTACCATCCACATCTAGACTGGCATGGCTGTGGGCTGCTCTGCTGTATACACGGTGTTACGTCATCATCTGCACATGTGCACATGCTGCCACATCATCCTACAGAAACTGGGAAGGTTTCCCTTTTATTTGGTGCAGATTTCACATTTCTATCATCTTTTGTTGCTTTCCTGTGACTGATTAAAAGTGCACCATGACTTTACGGACACACTGTACTAAGTGAAATAATCCAGATACAGAATGACAAATACTGTATGATCTGGCTTATATGTGGAATCCAAAATAAGAAAACTCATAGTAGAGAGAAGAATGATGATTGCTGTGGGCTAGAAGCTGGGGAAATGAAGAGGTGATGGTCAGAGATAATAAAGTTTCAGTTGTTCAAGATACGTTAATTCTGAAGATCTACTATACAGTGCAGTGCCTGTAACTAACAATATGGTATTGGATACCTAAATTTTTTTGTAAAGGATAGATCCTATGTTAAGTGTTGTTAAGGCCCACACACAGAGAAATAAAATAATATTAAGGCAGGAAGAAAGTTTAAGAGGCTATGGATATGTCTGTGTTCTTATTGATACTGGTGGTGGTGAATACTTATTTAAAACTCATAAAGTTGTATACATTAAACATATACAGCTTTTTACATGTCAATCATATAAAATGGTTTAAATTTTCCCAAATCTTCCTTTATAACTAGTAAACAGATAACTGCACTCAGTTTTAGTCTACTTCAAATGGCATTCATTCATTCTGCAAATGTTTATGGCAAGTTTACTAATGCTGTGTGTGAATAAGTTTAGAGTGAACATCTGTTGTTTTTGTTTATTCTGCATTCATTCCTCCTTTTACTGAGAGCAGCATTCCAATTTTGTTTTGGGAACTACACATTCCTTAGCATAAACAGACCTGGAGATAATGGTGTCCAGTGGCCTTAGATGTGCCCCAAATGAGCTCAAGGGGACTCCCTTGAGAATTTGAACTTTGAGCAATGATTAGAGAGAAATTTCACTTATTCTTTTGCATGGCACAGACTTACAACTGCTGACTCATTCCTGTTTTCTAGCTCACTGTTGCTACCATGTTACCTATTCTTTCTTTCACGGTTCCTTATTGTTTTCTTTAATATTGTGAACCAATCCATATCCCTTTGGTAATTCCCTTTTTAGTTAAGTTAGCCTGAATGTATTTGTTCCTTGCATACAAGTTGATAGTTGATAGAGAAAAAGAAAACTATCACTAAAAGCAGATCTTTCTCTCATAGAACCTACAGTATGGCAGGAGTGGCCACCGTGTCAATTAAAAATGCTAATTCGTTGAAGAAAATACCTCTATGACATGCAGTGTTGACTATAGAACAAAGGAAGTAGGGAGGGTGGGGTAGAGGCACATAATAAGGAGGAGCCTACATTGGACTTGCTGGGTCACGTGCAAGATCAGTGAAAATTTTTAGGCAAAGGAAAATTGTTTCAGGCAAGGGGAGTAGCATATACAAAGGTCTGAAGGTGATGATCTGATGCAGTCCTAAAGTTAGGCCAACGGAGGAAGGAAGCTTATTGTGATTGGACCATATAGATTGGGAGAGCAAAGAGATTAGATTGGAAAGATTAAACCAGGCATGATTTTGTGACCAGTGTTTAGGAATTTGGATTTTGCCTTAAAAATAATGAGAAGCAAAGATTTTTGTATGATGAGATTTTAAATGAGAAAGAAACAAAATTAATTTTGGATTTCAGAAAGAAATGTTCCGGCAATTTGGAGATGGATGGGAATATTTTAAGCCCAAAGGCAGGAAGGTCTTTTTAGAAGCTGTTTTAGTAACCCAGTCCAAACCTGTGCGTGGGCTGATCTAAAGTGGACAGAGCAGGGATGGAGGATGGTCTGCTAGAGAAAGTTGATAAAGCTGGAAACTCTGGGCCGGTGGCTGCCTAAATGCTGCTCTCTTTCTTTCTGCAACTAAGCCATTTTTTATAACTCTCCTACCTTAAATAGTGGTGGAGTCTAGATGAGATGAGATGCAAAGTAGTCAAAACAGAAGAAAATAAACAGCTCTTCTCTTCTCATGTTACATGGCTGTGGTGGACAGACTCTAGGGTAGTTCCCATGATCCGCACGTATGGTGTCCATGGCCTTTTGTGATTCTCTTCCTGAGTGTGGGAAGGACCTATGACTTGTTTCTAGCCACATAGAACATAGCAAAGGTGGCAGGATATGCCTAATAATGTGTGTGTGATCACTGTATACAAGATTATGATGCTGTGTTGGGAGAAGACTCCCTTACTCACTAGTTTTGAGAAGCAACTTGCTATGTTAGGAGCTGCCATATATAGAGAGGGTCATACAGCAAGAAACTGAGGGAGACATCAGGCCCAAACCAGCGGAGATATGAAGGACCTTGGGTGGCAGCCAAGGAACTGAATACTGACAACAAACAAAGGGGTGTGGAAGCAGACCCTTTCCGATTGAACCCAGATGAGAACCCAGCCCTGGAGAAAACCTTGATTACAGTCTTACAAAGGACACACTTAGCTCCTGCCTAGAATCCTGCTCAACAGGAACTGTGAGTTAGTAAATGTGTGTTGTTTCAATCAGTTAAGTTTGTGATGATATTTTTATTATTTTATTTTTCAATTACAGTTGACATTTAATGTCATTTTGTATTATTTTCCAGTGTACAGCACAGTGGTTGGACAACCATATACTTTACAAAGTGATGGCCCCGATATTTTTAGTACCCACCTGGTGCCATACATAGTTAGTACAATGCTACTGACTATATTCTCTGTGCTGTAATTTACCTCCCTGCGACTACTTTACAACTGCCCGTTTGTACTTTTAGTCCTTGCATACTTTTTTCACCCAGTCTCTAACCTCCCTCCCAAAGTTTGTATAATATTGTAATGTAGCAAAGATCAATACATTGGCCAAGTATATATTATAAAGCAGCATACTCTGTAAAGAATATAGTATGTAGCAATTTGTGGCCCCTGAGGAAACCTACAGGCAGGCACTGGCTGTATACCTGGTCTCCTTGGTGCCCAAAGGCCAAGAAAAGGAGAAACCAGGAGCTGAGGCCCAGAGATGGTTAACAATGGGGAGGCTTGTGGAGAGGTCTAGGCTGGGAGCTACGGGCCATCCTGGCTCTGCATCCCCTGGAAACCAGAGGAGAGAAGATGACAACTTTTACCTCTTGTGGAATGGCTGACACTAAAAATATGCTAACAACCAGACAGAGGTCCGGTAAACCCAAGAAAGAAAAATAACAACCCAAAGACACTCGACAACCTGAGCAAAAAAGTTATCAGTCAGAATAAACAGAGTGCACAGAAGGAGTGAAATAGTTTCTAGAAAGGAACGGATAGCCTTCAGAACAGAAAATAATAACTTAGGTTGTGGCATGCATAACTCAAAAATATAATTTTAATTAATTATTAATTTCCCAATATAACTTTTTTCAGATAAATTGGAGGAAAGGATGATCTATTGATAACCAAATTAATGACCTAGAACATCAAAAGGAAGATTAATGTAAGAGAACAAATGAAAAAGGGCTCACTTAACTGTATTCTAAGCATAGTATGTGAAAAAAAAGACATAAATATATCCTGGCAATAATTTTAAAATTCAAGCAAAAGAGAAAAATCTTGGTGATAGCAAGTTATTGTTAAATGAAAAGCATCAGACTTCTGATCTGCAACATTGAACTAGAAGCTAGTATGTTTCTCAGTACTGAGAAATGACTGAGTTCAACCAAAGGATTACTTGCATAAGAGAGTAAAAATATTTGTAAAAATTCAGAGTTGTGAATATTTTGTTAGGTTTGCTTTCTGGGGTAAATAATGATGAAAGAACACTAACCAAAATACACAAACAAGCAAAACACCAGAACCAAAACTTCGTAATAGTGGTAATCAATAAAATCAGCTAAACACAAAGTTAATCTGAATGTCTGGAAGTGGTTGATGTGGGTTAGTAGATCTGTCCTGAAAGGGAATTTTTGATGATAAACTACAGATGAAAACATTAAATTCTCTGAAATAAAATATGGATGTAGGGGTAAAGGTAGAAAGAGGGAAGTTCTCATTTGGGGCAAGGATGGTGGTGGGAGAGGAAAAGAAAGAAGTGAAATTTGACCATTATTGCACTTGAGAGCTCTGTTACATTCCATGGCACTTCTGGTAATAATACTATTAAACGACTGGGCATTTCAGTTGTTACTCAGTGGTTCCTGTAGAATTACAATCATGCCCAATATTGCATGGATCACAGTACTGTAAGCCGCTATTACAAGACTTACCTCACTGTAGTCATTTCTAGTTCAAATAGACTTTTTAAGTTTTAAATAGTCTCTATTGGGTAACAACTCAGTGAGTTTATAAGTCTAGCTCCTATTCAGACATGAGTCTCTACTGCTCATTCTTTATAAGATCCAGTCCACGTGTTCACCCAGAACTCTGATCCTTGCGACTTTTGGCAGAGATAGTGGCTGACCTTGTATTTGTCCTGCCATTATCTGTGAGCAGCTCTGCCCTATCATCTTTCTTTTTGGGGTGGCATTACCCAGTCCCCTTCTCTGGGTCTTAATGCCAGATATATGCAAACAGAATCAGTCTCCAGTTGTGGAAGATCCAAAAATGTTGTTCCTGTCTTATATTTTTATAAATTTACATCTGTCAGAGCACTAAAACAAGTTTTTTTCTGGATCTAGTTTCAATCCAAAACTCCAAAAATATCAAGAAAGACTACTGAAGAAAGATTTGCTGCAAATCCTTTCCAACCATAGTTGTTAGGATTGGTTTTCTAATGCACAGGTTGCAGTGAGTAAAAAGAGAAACTGATTCAATGTAAAGCATACTTCAAATGAATCAGAATTATATTTCCTGAGCCTAAGACCCCTCTTAGAAGCGCCCTGTCTATTCAAGCCTCTTGGTAGACAGAAAAGGGTATTGCCTTCATGAACCTATGGTCTTCTGTTTGTCCAGATAGTTGTTCAAGGGTACTTGGACATCATCTACAGTCATCAGGTAATTAAAAAAATTTTTATAACATGGATGGCCTCAAAAGGTTGGGTTATAAAAATTGCTTCTCGAACTTATAGCTTTCATGAACAATTTCATAATCATTTGCCATATGTGAATCACACCAATTTTAATTAAGTAAAAAACAACATGAATTATGTTTTTGTAATAAAGTTAAAGACAATTTAAAGATAAATAAATAAAAATTGTTTCATATAATTAAGAAGATATTTAACTATTTTCAGTATCTCACTGTGTTATAATATACCTTGCCTCTGATAGGGTCTGCTAGTTGTCTGACACTCATTCACCCTCTTCCTTACTAACACAAATCATATTTTGTAGAGGTGGCCATGCATTGAGTTATAAAACTCCATTTCCCAGTATCCTTTGCAGCCAACTATGACATGTCTCGCAGGGCTTCTGGGAAAGCTCATTTAAAAAGAGGCTAACTTAATTGGTATAAACTCTTTTAACTCTATGCAGTTCTTCCTTCATGACTAAAAGTGGACATTGTAGCTGCAGCCAATTTCTGAGTTGCCCAGTATAAAAGGCCATTAGAATGTCTAAGAACTTGGCCTTGACATGCTTGGGCTGGGTGACACTAGTTCTGGGCAGCTTACCTTTAGAATCTTATTCTGTAAGAAAAAATAAACCATCATCTTGTTGAAGTCACTGCTGTTTAGGTTTCTCATTACCTGTAGTCAAATGTAATCCCTAACTAATATGAAATCTGTAAAAAATAGGTTAAGACTTTTTAGACCCATACAAGATAAATTCATCGAATGCTGTCTCTTTAAATTTGATTCCTATAGCAGGTAGTCTTAGCTCAGGCTGCAATGATTAAGATACCCTATGTGTGACTTCTACACAACAGAAATTTCTCCCAGTTCTGGAGGCTGATGTCCAAGATCAAGATGGTCAGGCTCCCATGAGAGCTCTCTTTTGGGTTGCAAACTGTTGACTTCTCCTTGTGTCCTCCCATGGCAGAAGGCAGAGAGGACAAAAACAACCAGTTCATAACAGAGGAGAGAAGCCTGAGATAGAAAGATTTGGGGATCAGTGGTCTCAAACCAACCCTGTGCTAAACGTCTTCAATTACAAATATCTGACCCATCGTGATTGCCTGGATGAGGGTGGCTGACCCTGTGAAATTTGAATGCTGAATTCTAGCTTTACTTTGGTTAAATGCTTAGTAAATTGGAATTTCTTAACGAAGGGCAGTAGCATGTACTAGGTGAGGTACATACTGACACTGTTCTGCAGCCAGAACAAAAAAGCAAGTAAACAGTGGAGTTGATGAGGATAATGTTACAACCTATTAAAATACAGACCTATCTCTGTTAACAGCATAGAGCATGTAGCACTTAGATGTTTTCCCCATTTATTTTCCATGAGCTAATGCTTATAGGATAGAGTGATTTAACATAAAAAACAGCTACTGCTTTCATCTAAACTCCTGAAGCTGTACCATTTAGATCCTTCAGACCAAGCTGAGAACTTTGAGTTTAATGATGATTAAAAACAAACAATCAAACAAATAAACAATAAAGGAGTGAAAAAGATAATTTAAGCAAAAGATAATTACTTTATTTCTCCGTGAATAAGATGAGATGGTAAGTAGAATGAGCCGCATGAAATAAATCAAAATATTTATTAAAATTTAAGAAAATAGAGGTGGAAAAGAGTCTATTCATTTCTTTTGCCCATTTTTTTATTGGATTGTTTGTCTTCCAGGTATTGAGTTTTACAAGTTCTTTATAAATTTTGGTTATTAACCCCTTATTAGACCTATTGTTGAATATGTTCTCCCATTGTGTGGTTTGTCTTTTTATTCTGTTCATATTGTCTTTCACTGTAAAAAGATTTTTAGTTTGATATAGTCCCATTTGTTTATCCTGGCTTTTATTTCACTTATCCATGGAGATAAATCAGTTTATATTGCTGCGAGAGATGTCGGTGAGCTTACTGCCTATGTTTTCTTCTAGGATGCATATGGTTTCACGACTTACATTTAAGTATTTTATCCATTTTGAGTTTATTTTTGTGAGTGGTGTAAGTTGGTGGTCTAGTTTCATTTCTTTGCAGGTAGCTGTCCAATTTTCCCAACACCATTTGTTAAAGAGGCTGTCTTTACTCCATTGTATGCTCTTACCTCCTTTGTCAAATATCAATTGTTCATAAAGGTGTGGTTTTATTTCTGGGTTCTCTGTTCTGTTCCATTGATCTATATGCCTGTTCTTATGCCAGTACCTTGTAGTATAACTTGATATCAGAAAGTGTGATAAACCTCCCACTTTATTCTTCTTTTTCAAGATTGCTGATGCTATTTGTGTTCTTTTTTGGTTCCATATAAATTTTTGGAATATATGTTTTATATCTTTGGAGTATGTCATTGGTATTGTAATTGGTATTGCATTGAATTTATAAATTGCTTTGGGTAATATAGACATTTTAATATTTATTCTTCTTAACCACAAACACGGTATCCACTTATTTGTAGCTTCCTTGATTTCCTTTATTAATGTTTTATAATTTCCCAAGTACAAGTCTTTAACCTCCTTGGTTAAGTTTACTCCTAGGTACTTTATTTATTTATTTATGCAATAGTGAAGGGGATTGTTTCCTTAATTTCTCTTTCTGACAGTTCACTGTTGGTGTATAAAAATGCCTCTGATTTCTGTGTATTAATTTTATACCCTGCCACTTTGCTAAATTTATTTATCAGGTTGAGTAGTTTTTTGACTGAGACTTTAAGGTTTTCTATATACAGTATCATATCATCTGCAACAGATGGCCAATAGACAGATGAAAAAATGTTCAACATCACTAATCATTAGAGAAATGCAAATTAAAACCACAATGAGATACCATCTTACACCAGTCAGAATGGTGCTTGCTAACAAAACAACACATGATAGGTGCTGGCAAGGATGTAGAGAAAGGGGAACCCTCCTGCACTGCTGGTGGGAATGCAGACTTGTGAAGCCACTGTGGAAAACAGTATAGAGATTCCTCAAAAAATTAAAAATGGATCTGCCTTTTGACCCAGCCATCCCACTTTTAGAAATATATCCCAAGAACAACATATCAGCGACTGAAAAAAAGAAATGCACCCCCATGTTTATGGCAGCATTGTTCACAATAGTGAATATCTGGAAACAACCCAAGTGTCTGTCTGTGGACGATTGGATTAAGAAGTGGTGGTACATATATACAATGGAATACAATGGGGCCATGAAAAAGAAAGAAATATTACGTTTTGCGACAACATGGATGGACCTGGAAACTATTATGTTGAGTGAAATAAGCCAGGCAGAGAAAGAAAAATGGCACATGACCTCACTTATTTGAGGAATCCAAGGAACAGTGAGAACTGAGGAATGGAATTGAGACAGAGGAGGGATCAAAGGGACCAGAGGAAAAGAGGACAGAAGGAAAGGGGATGATAGGATGGGATAAACCTGAAGGGAAGGGGGAAGGGTGCTGTGGGGAAGGGGGAGGGGAATATGGGGGATGCATTTGGGGTAACCCTAGAATCAATGTAAATACAATTAATTAAATAAAAATTAAAAAAAGAAAATAGAGGTGGAAAAAAGCTTCATTGTCTTAAGTCAAGGTCTTCTGAGAACACATTAAAGAAATTCAAGTAGCCTGACCAGGCAGTGGCACAGTGGCTAGAGCGTCAGACTGGGATGCAGAAGATCCAGGTTCAAAACCCCAAGGTTACCAGCTTGAGTGCAGGCTCATCTGGTTTGAGCAAGGCTCACCAGCTTGAACCCAAGGTCACTGGCTTAAGTAAAGGGTCACTTGGTCTGCTGTAGCCCCCCTGGTCAAGGCACATATGAGAAAGCAATCAATGAAAAACTAGCTGCTTCAAAAAAAGAATTGATGCTTCTCATCTATCTCCTTTCCTATCTATCTGTCCCTATCTGTCCCTCTCTCTGTCTCTGTCACAAAAAAAAAAATCACCTAAATGGTATAATTTCCAAGCTCTGCAATCCAGAAAATTCTCCAGAAATAAGGCAAAATAACAGTTTGCATAGAGGTCTACACACAAAAAAAATGTTGGTTTTTTATAAATCAAATTCATATACCTGGGATTAATTCTAAGGGCACGAGAAGTTTGAAGATCAGACTACCAAAATGTAGAAATTATCACATTCTTGTGCTAATAAGAACACATTAAAGAAATGTCTTCATGTGCCTAAAGATAAAACCTGATTTTATAAGACTGAAAATATCAGGCCACTATCCCCATTACAAATAAAATCAATACTGAAAAGATTCCTGCTTTCATAATTTGGCTCTACAATAATAAAATATTGAACACTTTTTAGATATTTATTGGTTGTTATAAGAGCTTTACAAACAAATATTCCTAGATATCTAAAACACTCAATTACCAACTCTAGACTAGGAGCTGGATATTGTAAACAAAGAGGACCAAGCTCCCAAGATAATCAAAATTCAGTGCTCCTCCACACCCATCCCCTTTAGTTTCTGAGCTCTGTAAGATGTAAAGGAAGGCCAATAACCTGTTGCTGCTTTGGTGAATTTCATAACCCCTTATTCAACTTGTCTGATTCTTTATCGACAAGACTAGCGACTTTTCGTTATCTACAAGACTGCCACCTTTGAATGCCCAGGGGCAAGAAACTGTCAAAACAAGGAGAGAGACACAGTGATAGCTGTTGCCAGCTAAAGTGTAACTAAAGGTGACACCTAGTAGTCTATCCACAAAATATAATCCTGGCCCTAAAATGGGTAAGCACTGATAAGTTTGAGTATTATGTATATGGAGTGTTTTTTAGAAGTGTGAACTGACAACAATCAAATTACATGTGCTCAGAACAGATAACATAGGAAAGGTTGGGTAGCCATAATAACTAAGACTTTGGTATTAATTACTGATAAAATTGCAGCAACAGAGATGCATGTGTACTTTTCTGCTGGCCCCTTCCAAAGGTTGCTGGTCTTATCTTTAGGGAGCCAGTCACAGTCATTTGGGGATTCTTAAAAGGATAGTGTCTACTCCAAGGGAGAGATAGATGAGAACTTAGAGATGTCTCCTAAGCTGATCCTCTTATGACTGTCAATTGTGTTACCATGGGCAATTTGTCACTCCTCAGTTGGAAGTAGAAGTGCAGAGAGAGGCACAATATCATATGGGCTGAAGTCTATAAAGGAAAGAACCAAGGTTTCTGATCTGATATTCTCAGGGTGTGCTTAATGGCATCTACATGTTGCTATGCAAATAGAGTAACACATACAGTGAATTTGGGTTGCTGAACTGTAGATTATAGTGCCCAGAATAAGGTCGTTGAAACAATTATTATTGCTCCATGAGAGGACTGACTATAGGATGACACTGACTATATTGGCAGGATAAGGAGTTTAGAAGGAATTCAGGAAATGATTTTTTTCCTTCCAGATGAATTCCACATTATAAGAGTCTTCAGTGAGTTATGAACACATTACAGTGTAGGAATTCTGAACATCTCTATAAGTGCCATAAGTAAGCTGAGAGAAACCACTAGAAGAGGCAGCACTCTAAAAGTTACATTAGAAAGGTCCTGGAAGGCAGATCAGTACCTAGCCCTATAGGTACCATAATCATGTTGAGGACTTGCTAAAACACAAATTTCTGGGCACCACCCCCAGAATTTCTGTTTAAATAAGTCAGCGAGGGAGCTTGAGAACTTAGATATTTAACAAGTTCCCAGATGATGACGTGGTTGACTCTTTGAGAACCACAACTTCATAACCAATCTACTCTAGATTTTTATGTCACTACTTAGCTGAATAGCCTTGGATATATTAAATTTTTTTCTTTATTTAGATTCAGTGTAATTTTCAAAAAAGAAGGAAAAAACCACATTAATAAAATCTATTTGACCTTAGAAGCTCTATGTATTATTGTATAACTACATTTATTATGCATATCTTATTGATAAACGTGTGGGAAATTATACTTGATGAGCTGTTAGCATGTTCCTGGCACAGATTTTATCCTCACAACCACTGTTAAAAGTTGAGTACTCTTTTACAATGAGTGTGTGTAAGCATAATGTAAACAACATTAAAACCCAGTCTGTTTGATCTTCAAGCACACATTTTCTTCCAGAACGCTACTTTATTTTCTGGATTTAGAATGCTATACTTTGAATGTGTACTTTAGAAGACATTTCACCATTGACTCTTTAATTAGAAAGAAGTGTTTATATTTACAAAAAAGTAACTTGGCAACTTCTACTTTTACCAAACAAAGTAGCCTTATTCCTCTCATGTCTTCTCTCTTTCACCTAAAAAACCCTGAACATAATTCAATAAATAAATGTTTATAAGGGAGTCTCTGAAAGGTGGAGAAAAAATTGGTAGGCTAGCCATAAAACTGGAGAGTTGAGGAATGATATAGTAATGAGTTTTCTGGGTTTCCATGTTATCTCCCATATATCCCAGACAAGGTGTTGCAGAATCTTCCAATCTGAATTTCCAAAAATTACAGACAAGAAACTCTCCAAGAATAGAGGTCAACACCAAGGTTACTCAGCTGTTAGAATTATCTGATAAAGATTCTAAAGCAGCTATTATAAATATACTTTGATAAACAATTATGAATTATCTTGAAATAAGCAATATAATAAATTATCTGAATAAAGACATAGAATTTATAAAAAAACAACAAAATGGAAATTATGAAACTGAAAATCTCAATAACAGGAAAAAAATGACTTGCTGGTTGGACTCAATAGTAGAATGAAGATGGCACAGGATAGACTCATTGAACTTGAAGACAGAAAATAAGTGGAGACAAAGAGAAATATTACATAATGGTAGAAGAACCAGTGCACCAGAAAAACATAATGACCCTAACAATGTGTATAATTCAAACGATAGAGGCTCAGGATACAAGAAACAAAAACTGATAGGGTTAAAAGGAGAAATAGACAAATCAAGATTATAGTTGCAGACTACAACACTATTCAGCAATTAATAGAAATACTACAGAAAAAATAAGCAGTAATATAAAAGTACTGAATGACATAATCAACAACAGCATTATATATGGTTGTTTTATTTCTTTAAAGATTAATAATAATTTTTTTATTTATTGATTTGAGAGAGAGAGAGAGAAAAGGAGAGAGAGAGAGAGAGAGAGACAGGAACTTTGAGCTGTTCCTGTATGTGCCCTGACCAAGGATGCAACCAACAACCTCTGTGCTTTGGGACAATGCTCTAATCAACCTAGCCACGGGCCAGGGTGATACATGATTATTTTATATAATATGTTATATATTACTCTGCTTCCAGCAGTAGAATACACAATTCTTTTCAAGTATAACATGGAACATTCACCAAAATGAACCAAATCGTGAACCATAAAGACAAACCTCAACAAACTTAGAATTAGACTCATATAGAGTATGTTCTTCGACCATATGGAATCAAACCAGGAATAATAAGAGAGAGACAACAAGAAAAAAAATCTGAACAGTAGGAGATTAAACAACAGACTTCTCAAGAATTCATGCTTCAAAAAGGAAGTCTTAAAGGAAAAAAAAATACAACACTGAAAAAAATAAGAATACATTATACAAAAATATGTGGGGTATAACAAAAGCAATGATGTGAGGTATATTAATAAGCACTACATGCCTTCACCAGAAGAAGGGAAAAGGTCAAATCAATAATCTTAGTCCTACTTCAAGAAACTAAATAAAGGTATAAATATAACAAAATTTGTACTAAATCTGTACTCTAAAAAACACAAAAATGCTAAAAACGCACACACTCACACAAAACAAAACCTAAATAACTGACACATATACTTTGTTCATGGATTGAAAGTCTCCAATAGTAAACATGTTAATTCATACCAACGTCACAGGATCGATGCAATTCCTATTAAAAACCTAATAAGCCTGACCAGGTGGTGGCACAGTGGATAGAGCGTTGGACTGGGATGCACAAGACTCAGGTTCGAGACTCTGAGGTCACCAGCTTGAGCGCGGGCTCATCTGGTTTGAGCAAAGCTCACCAGCTTGGACCCAAGGTTGCTGGCTCGAGCAAGGGGTTACTCAGTCTGCTTTAGCCCCATGGTCAAGGCACATATAAGAAAGCAATCAATGAACAACTAAGGTGTCACAATGCGCAATGAGAAACTAATGATTGATGCTTCTCATCTCTCTCTGTTCCTGTCTGTCTGTCCCTGTCTATCCCTCTCTCTGACACTCTCTCTCTGTCTCTGTAAAAACAAACAAACAAAAACAAACAAACAAAAACCCTAATAAATATTTGTAAATATTTATGGAAATAGACTAACTTATTCTAAAATGTATAAAGACATAATCACTATATCAATTAAAATCATCTTGGGGGTGGGGAAGAAGTGGGAAGATGAATTTTATCCAGTATTAACTTAGTAGCAGAATGGAAACTATGTGGTATTAACAGAGGGATAGAGATCAACGAAAAGGAACACAACGGCAAACCCAAAATAGACATGCCCTCACAGACTCAATGGTGTGGACAAAGGGGCAAAAGAACTTCAATGGAAGGACAGAAAGCCTTTTTAACAAATGAGGCTATAATAATTGGGTATTCATGGGCAAAAATAAAAAGTACTCGACATAAATTTTATAATTTATTAAAATTAACTCAAACTGTATAGTGCAAAACCATACAACATTTTGAAAACAAACAGAAAAAAATCTTTGGGATCTCAGTCTATGCAAAGAAATCTTAGATGATATTAAAAACACAGTCTCTAAAAATAGACTTAATAAATTGGATATCTTTAAAATGTAAATTTTTGCTCGGTGAAGCAAGAGGATGAAAAGACATTATATACTTGAAGGAAATATTTACAAACCATTTATTTGCCAAAGATCATATATCTAAAACATAAAATTATTTTAAAAACTCAATATTAAAAAAAAACACACGGGCCCTGGCCGGTTGGCTCAGTGGTAGAGTGTCGGCCTGGCATGTAGAAGTCCCGGGTTCGATTCCCGACCAGGGCACACAGGAGAAGAGCCCATCTGCTTCTCCACCCCTCCCCCTCTCCTTCCTCTCTGTCTCTCTCTTCCCCTCCCGCAGCCAAGGCTCCACTGGAGCAAAGATGGCCCGGGCGCTGAGGATGGCTCCATGGCCTCTGCCTCAGGTGCTAGAGTGGCTCTGGTCACAACAGAGCAACGCCCCAGATGGGCAGAGCATCGTCCCCTGGTGGGCGTGCGGGGTGGATCCCAGTCGGGCGCATGCAGGAGTCTGACTGCCTCCCTGTTTCCAGCTTCAGAAAAATACAAAAAAATACACAAACAAACAAACAAAAACCCCACACAAACTAATTAGAAACTTGGCAAATAACATGAACCAACATGCATGTAAGTATAGGAAATTATATTGACAATAATTAGCCATTAGGTAAATGCAAATTAAAACTATAATGAAATATTTCCACACAGTTTTAAGAATGACTAAAATAAAATGTAATAACATCACTAAATACTGGCAATGACATGGAGAAAATAGACCATTCATCTGTTAGTGGTGGGAATGCCAAATGGTGCCTTGAGAACTACTCTAGAGGGAACAGTTTAGATGCTCAAGGTCCATAGTACTGTAGATTTTGGCCATTCAACATTTCAGTTTTTAGATGAGCAGAAACTGTTCTCTCTCCATCAAATAACCTCACTAACTCACCCTTTCAATAAACTCATGTTTCTCCATTTCCCTGATACCACATCCAAAATATACTGCTCACAAAACTTAGGGGATCAGGGAACATGTAGATAGATACTCCAGTACTTTCAACCTTTTGTATAGTGCATTTTCACCAATGAAATCAAAGTTGATTTTGCATCTCATTTGCATAATTGAACAACTTTCTGTGACTTATTTGCTTTTCTGATGTTCTTGTTTAATAAAGTCAAATGCTTTTTTTATCGATTCATATTCATTTTAAAATATCCTCTAATTTTTGTGAGCAGTATATATATGCATCCGTTCTGAACTTGTTTCCTTATTCAATATAATAGAAGAGGTACTCCTGCCCCCACCACCTTTCTCATAGTGAATCTCTCTAGCAATGCTGGGATCTACCCCTTCCTGTCTTCTTAGGAGCTTCAATCTAGCAATTCTCTCCTTTGTCTAATATTTTAAATTTCTTCCTCGCTAATAGACTTCCCCTTACTACTGATACATTTATTGAAACCTGTCCTTAAATGTTGTACCCTCCTTCAGTTTTTCCCTCCTTTCTCCTCCCTCCTTTTTTTTGTCAAGTCTATAAGAGAATGATCTATTTTTACTGTCATATTTTTCCCATTTTAAATTAAGTCTGTAACTCAACACAGTCTGTTTTCTGCCTCCCAACACTCCACTGAAACTGCTGCCACCAAGGTCACCTATAATCTCTGAATTGCTAAATCTAATTCTGTTCTTATCTTACTTAACATTTAACACTTACTTAACAGCAGAATTTGACCCATTGACCATGGTATTTTTCTTTTCTTCTTTTTTTTTCAAATGAGAGGAAGTAAGATAGTGAGACAGATTCCCGTAAGCACCCTGACCAGGATCCACCTGGCAACCCCTTCTGAGGCCAATGCTCCAACTGAGCTATTTTTAGCACCTGGGGCCATGCTGAACCAATGGAGCCACTGACTGTGGGAGGGGAAGAAGGAGAGAAGGGGTAAAGGGTGGAGGAGAGAAACAGATGGTCACTTCTCAGGAATCAAACTGGGACGCCCATATGCCGGGCTGGCGCTCTACTCACTGAGCCAGCCAGCCAGGATAGTATTTTTTTAAAAACTCTCTTCCCTTGGCTTTTGTAAAACCTTTCCATCCTACATTTTTTCTGCCCTCTTTGTCCCATTTTTTGTCCTCTTTAAAGGCATCTCTTCATTTTTTTCTACTAAGACATGGGCATTTCCCAGAATTATTTATGTACACTTTTCTTGCTTTCCACTTTCTTCTTACCCACTCCATAGACTTTGGTTGTTACGTTTGCTGCTGGATCCCAAATCTTTTTCTCTAGACCACACGTTTCTCGAACCAGAAGCTGACATGTCATTTAGATGTTACCTAAACGTCTCAAAATCTCCAAAGTGAATTTATCAGCCTCCACCTTCCTCCTCCTCCTTCTCTTTCTCCTTAGTTTTTCATGCCATTACTTCTTCCAAATGTCTTAGAAATGATATGTGGGCCCTGGCTGGTTGGCTCAGCAGTAGAGCGTCAGTCTGGTGTGTAGGAGTCCCAGGTTCGATTCCCGGCCAGGGCACACAGGAGAGGCACCCATCTGCTTCTCCACCCCTCCCCCTCTCCTTCCTCTCTGTCTCTCTCTTCCCCTCCTGCAGCCGAGGCTCCATTGGAGCAAAGATGGCTCGGGCGCTGGGGATGGCTCTGTGGCCTCTGCCTCAGGTGCTGGAATGGCTCTGGATGCAATAGAGCTACGCCCCAGAGGGACAGAACATCGCCCCCTGGTGGGCATGCCGGGTGGATCCCGGTCGGGCGCATGTGGGAGTCTGTCTGACTGCCTCCCCGTTTCCAACTTTGGAAAAATGAAAAAAAAAAAAAAAAAAAAAGAAATGATATGTTACTCCTTTCTCTCTCATCTTCTCTTCATTCCCAATATTATTCTCTGAATTTGATGCAGCATTTCTTTCCCACAATTTTATTCTTTCTTCCTTAGTTCTGTCCTGTCATTTTCACATACTTCACGATGTTTCCAGTTACTTTTCTACAATGGTACTCTGACCAAGTCACTTTTCTATTTTAAAGCCTTAGATCATCATATTCTTCTTTAATATAAAATCCAAGCTACTTAGCAAGCAAGGCATACCAGAAGTTTTGTGATCTTCTCCTGCTTCTTTCTTGTATAAATTTGAAACATGTTTAGCTATGAGTAATAGAAAGTCTTAATTGATAATATCATATATAAGGTCTACCAGAAAGTTCTGTCCATTTCTGTCACAACAAGTTTCGACACATAAGCACATGTTTATTTGGCGCATGTGTGCCTTTTTATTTTTATCACTTAATGTATACATACTGACGTAGCAAATTAACTAAAACAAAGTTGATTCACATTAGTCTTATGTGTGAAGCGATAGTGTACCCATGGCTACTGATAAAGTTCATTTATGCCACTGTAATTTTTACGAATTTCAACAAGGAAGAAATGCTACAGATGCATGTTTGTCGCATCCACCATATTCCTCAGACTTAGCACCCTCCGACTATCACTTGTTTTTGTCCTTACAAAATTTTTTGAAGGGCAAAAAATTCAAAAATGAAGAAGATATCAAACAAGCACTGGTTCAATTTTTCGCATCAAAAGATAAAACATTTTTCAAAAATGGGATATACAAATTGCCCTCATGCTGGCAAGAAATCATTAACAATAATGGCAATTATATTATTTAATAAAGTTTATTGATGGTAAGAAAAATTTGTATTTTGTTTTATTTCAAAAATGGACAGAACTTTCCGGTAGATGTTATATAAGTATATTTTATTTAAATAATAAATCTAGAGGTAGGCAATGGTCATGCCATTCAGCAGTCTCATCTAATATCCACAATCATTTTTTTCTTTTTTTATTCTTAATTTTAATGGGGTGACATTGATAAATCAGGGTACATACGTTCGGAGAAAAACATTTCTAGGTTATTCTGACATTTGATTATGCTGCATTTCCAAATCTTTTTTTTTATCATTCTTTTTTTTTAAAATAATACTTTTTTATTTTTTATTTATTCATTTTAGAGAGGAGAGGGAGAGAGAGAGAGAGAGAGAGACAGAGAGAGAGAAGGGGGAGGAGCTGGAAGCATCAACTCCCATATGTGCCTTGACCAGGCAAGCCCAGGGTTTCGAACCGGCGACCTCAGCATTTCCAGGTCGACGATTTATCCACTGCGCCACCACAGGTCAGGCTTATCATTCTTTATCAAGTATTATAAGTTGTTTTTTTTAGTTTCAGGTGTCATATCCATATTCAAGGCTGGAAGAAAATAGAGAGAGTAGAGCTAGCTATACTGGACCATATTATCAGGAAAAGCAAATGCCTTTCTTGTGCCCTTAAAATCCTTCCACTTGCTTTTCATTGACCATAACTGGATCACTTGGCTTTGCTACCAGGATTTTATCATTTGGGTACCCAATTTAAGAACATATTTTCCACTTTCTCTACAATTAAGTATAAAGTACCATCATTCTAGATCCTACTTGTTTACTCTTATGTCAATAATTCAATTTTGTTAATTAAGTTTAAAAAAATGTTACTGTGGTTATCATTCTCTATATCAATGTAAGAAACTTCCAAACCTATAAGAATTTTTTATGAGCTGAACTGTTGACAATGGCTGGGAAGCAAAGTCTCAACAGATTTAGAAAAGTGCTCTAAAAACATGACACTTCCACTACTTATTTTATACATCAGAATCAAAGGGAAACCTATAAGGAGGTTACATGAAATTGACTGGTGATGGATTAGGGAAGTGGGAGAAAGCAAAATGGGGAAATCCCGGATTGGATAAAAAGTAAAAATGTATATACTGACACTTCTTTTATATAGGCAGGAATAAGATAGCTAATAGTTAATTAACATGATAATAGCAACAATGAGGGGTTTTGCTAGTTCCTGCTCTGGTGGGATGCTTGTCCTGAGGGGGGCAGGAAAAGATTACCCTTAAATTTCAAAGGCAGGTTATGAGGTAGTTATTGTAGATGCAAAAGCATTGACCTTTGTTAGAGAAAAATACCTCCATAGGACATGACTACCCACATGAACTGCTTTTAGTTAGGGAGTTTTAATTTCAGACCATCCTGTGTGGTTACTTTATGTCCCTGAGTTTGCAAGGCCACCATTCAGGCCTCCCCTGAGCTTGTCAGGTTCAGCATGTGGCCCCCTTTTTGTCCACATCTACATTATTCTGGAATGGCTTTTCAACTGAAGACTTCAGTTTTCTATTTTCAAAATCTGAAAACCCACAAGATAGTATCATAATCTTGGCCTTCATATTGCCCAGGCTATGAATCTTGACTTATTGATGAGACAATAGCCCTTTAACAGAAGGAATCATAGCTTAAACTTCTTTTTTGTCCCATTAGTAACTGTTACACAATGAATTAAAGTAAATTAAAATTGTGGAACTTTAAATCCTCAATAAATAATACTTGTTTTTCCAGTATTTTTATTAAGAATAAAGATCTTCCTACTGTGTACTTTATTACCTTCTTTACTCAAATATTTACTGATATCCTTACATATGACAGGCCTATATTATGTCTTGGGGAAATAGCATAGAAATTTTTCTTTGTCACATCCATCCTTTATTCAAATATAATTATATAAAAAATAAGTCAAAAGGTTTATCTAACATAGAATAGTTGGAAATAAGCCCTGGTCAGTTGGCTCAGTAGTAGAGCATCAGCCTGGCATGTGGATGTCCCAAGTTCAAGTCCTGGTCAAGGCACACATCTGCTTCTCCACCCCTTCACCTCCCACTTCTTTACCCCTCTCCCTCTTGCTTCTCTCTCTCTCTTCCTCTCCTAAAGCCATGGCTCAATTGGAGCAAGTTGGCCCCAGGTGCTGAGGACGGCACCTTGGCCTTCACCTCAAGTGCTAAGAGCTCAGTTGCTGAACATCTGATGGGCAGAGCATCACCCCCTAGTAGGTTTGCCAGGTGGATTCCGGTCAGGGCACATGTGGGAGCCTGTCTCTGCCTCCCCAACTCTCACTGAATAAAAAAGAAGAAGAAGAGTTGATAATCAAATGGATAATTAATATTATATAATATAAATTTATTTGTATGTATACTTGAACATGAAACTGACATGTATCCTATTCCTACATCTTCACATATACCACAATTTGAAAACAAAGAGAAAATGTAGCTCCTTTAATTTTTTTTTCAACCAATCTGGTAATTTTCTTCAAGTCTACCTCTCTACTGACTAATAGGGAAGAAAATTAATTAAAAATTTATCAGTAATTAAATAGCTATTTCGGTGAAACATCACTAAGATGCTTCTGTCTCTAAGATGTCTTTCGTTGATGAGGTAACTTGTGTTGCTACTGGAACTTATGACCTGGCACTTTGGTACTTGTTTGGGCTCAATAGCCCTCCTGGCTGCCTTGGACTCTTTTAGTACTTATTGACACTATAGAACTCTCTAGAAGGAGGTTGAGATCACATTGCTTCCAGTTCCTCACTTTTGGTATAAAAATGTCATATGCTCATGCCCATGAATCTCTCTCTGTCCAGTTACACAGACACATAGGTAACTCTGAAAACCAGTATGGCTCAAGAAACAATATTTCAGGGTCTTCCTTTGACTGACCATAGTGAACAGATAAATTGACTTTTGATTGTTCTAAGATTGTCTTCAAAGAGATCTTCTCTTAGACTGTCAAATAATAAGTAAAGGTAGATATGTATGTTGGAGGTTGGGAATATGAAGGGTTCCTTTCTACCTTAAATGTGACTCTTACATTTATATAATTGAGAGAAGAAACCCATCAATTCTTTTTCTTATGTTCCTTTGCATTCCTATTTCTCCCTTTTTCTACTTCCTTCTAATCTCCAAAACCAGAAAGTGTAGGCTTTTCTTTTCTTATCCTTTCCCCCCCTTATTTTAACTGAGTCTTTATAGTGACCAGAGATGGCTCCTCTACTGTGGGAGAATTCTGTTAGCATGGTTCATGTAAGCTAGGTTGTTAGATAAACTGACAACTAAACAAATATGGAAAAATGTCTTTCAAAATACTAGCCTGTCTTATTGCTTAATTTTATTTTGACTTTCAAAAGCTGAATATACTCCTCTATCCCTGCATTTCTCATATACAACCTCAGAGAGATGAATTTCATAGGCCAGGAAAGTGAAGGTCATGTAAGAAAACCAAAAAATAAAAAAAGGAAAATCACATAAAAAATTTAAAAATATTATCCTGTTAGAAAGAATTTAGACATACTGTATGTAGTTTCATATTCCCTTTCTCAAGATGAAAATTTTCCATATATATTTAACTCTAAAAACACTCTTATTTCATGCTCATTATTTAAAATCACCTCCTTTCTCAAATCCCTCCTTAAAACTTCTCTGAAACCTTTATTAAAAGAGAGCCTGAAGGTCTTTTCTTAAAGACAAGAAAGCAAGTTGAATTTAAATAAAAGAATAAGATAGACCAAGCACATGGGAAGAAAAATTAATAAGCTCACCTCTTTCAAGTAGCTTTTCCCATTGAGTTTTTACATTTTAACTCCTTGTTTTATCTTTATCTCTAGTGTAGAAATACTCTTCGTGGATTGTAATGCTTTTCATTTTGAAATACATCAAATTCATTTCAACTTCTGCTAATAATAGTAGTAAATTTAAAATAAAATACAAGTAAATGTCACATTGAATTTTCTTCTTACTTAAATAGCGATAATAATGTATTTCCCAGACCTTCTCAGGAATCTATGAGGATAACATGGATCAAGTTTGAGGATGATATAAGCTTATTAGGGAAAAAGTATGAAGTAAAATAATTCCCATCTCTTCTGAGTTCATACTTCCTTGAAGTAGTTTCTAATTCATCACAGTTGTAGGCTTTGGGTTTTTTTCCTGTGTTCATAGATATTTTATATCTGTGTGAAAACTGAAGTAAGATAAATTGCCTGAGTTATAAATAGGTTTATTAAATAGTTAATAGCATACAAGCTGAAATGAAGCAAATGAGTAAAAAATGAAGAATCACATGGTCTTTGAAAGATTAATTTTTATTGCGGACAAAACTGTATTTGGATAGATATTGTAAAAATGTAATTTATGTAATGTTTCCATTTTCCTCCCTTTAAGTTTTAATAAAATTTTCTATCCAGAAGTAAAATTTTAAATCAATGATGTGACTTATGGCATAATTTTTAAGTAGGTCCCAAACTTCACAGCACTTTTTTGCCTGGCTCTGAAGACTACTAACATGAGGCAAAGGTCCTTTTCAATTTCAAGTTTGCTAAATCAGTTGGACTGAACATGAATTACGTATATCCTACTTTTTCATGGTAGCAAAATACAGCTAGTCTGCAGAGTATGTTTTAGAATATTCTTACTATATACTGAATCCCAAGTAGTTCAAATAACTTAACAGAAATAGATAGTGCTCCTTTAACATCTCAACACATTAAAGAATAATACCGTTATTAGTAAAGAATTATGTAAGATACTATACCCCAAAAGACATCCCATCCCAGTTTATAGAAGAATTATAAACCAGAGCTTTAAAAATTATACATATTTTATAAAGTCTCCAAACACACATAAGCATGAAAACACTCCTTTTCTTTTTTGTCCTCTTGGGAGCTATTTATACTCAGTTTCAGTGGAAGTCAGTGAAGTGAATGCAGACCCGCCACCCCCTACCACTCTGTTAGAAAAACAAGATGTTAAAAATCTACCTCTCTTTCGCTGACTTGTCTCCCTTTCAGATAAAGGACATGAATTGATTGTGTACATATTGGGAGCTACACAGTGGTGCTCCATCCTGAGCCTCCTGGGTGTGGAAATGGAGGAAGCCTTCCCAAGGGAGCCTGGAGGGGCTTGTTTGGCAGGGTTCACATCTCTGACCAAAGACTGGAAGCATCTCTGATGAAAATAAATATAAGTCCTAACTTATTTAGATATATGTGTCTGACTTTTCCAACACTAGAGTCTTTGTTTCTTCAACTGCTATGGAAATGTCCCCCCTTCAAAAGTGCCAGATGACATTGGGAGACATTCATTTTTCCCTTTTTGTTCAGCAAGACATTACGGTCTGGTGTGTGCAAACTGGGTGCACCATGGTACATGTTATAAGCCATTTGGACTATGATTGTTTACATGATGAGAATGAAATAGCCATTATTTCTGTGTTAACTGCACCCCAAAATTAAAATTCCAAAAGAACAGGGTATTTTTTATTTGTATGCTAGTATTTTTCTATTTAGTGAGTAATAAACACATATGAAACCTTTAAAGAGTTACATTAAAAATATAATAATGTCTAGCTCTGACTGTTTGGCTCAGCGGTAGAGTGTCTGCCTGGTGTGTGGAAGTCCCAGGTTCAATTCCCAGCCAGGGCACACTGGAGAAGCGCCCATCTGCTTCTCCACCCTTCCCCCTCTCCTTTCTCTCTGTCTCTTCCTGTCCTGCAGGCCAGGCTCCACTGAAGCAAAGTTGGCCCAGGTGCTGAGGATGTCTCCATGGCCTCCGCCTCAGGTGCTAGAATGGCTTTGGTTGCAATAGAACAACAGCCCAGATGGATCAAGCATTGCCCCCTAGTGGGCATGCTGGGTGGATTCCAGTTGGGCGCACGCAGGAGTCTGTCTCTCTGCCTCCCCGCTTCTCACTTCAGAAAAATACATACACAAACACGCAAAAAAAAAATATATATATATGATAATGTCTAGACAACAGCCCTCACATCTCTCTGTTCTTATCTCTTCCTACTCCTTCCCATTTGCTCTTGTATAGACACTGGTTTCTTTCCCATCTCAGTACTCTTATACTTGCTACACCTTCTGCCTAGAATTATCTTACCCCTTACTGCAACGTTAATATCTCTACTCAAATATCTCCAACTCAGAGGGCTCTTCCCCAAACAATCTGTCTTTTTCTATCCTTGACATTGTTTTGTAATTTTTTAAATTTACTTTATTCCATAGCATTTGTTGTTTATACTGCTTTTAGTATATTTAATTTTTTCTCCCAGCTCCACTAAAATATAAGTTCTGTGAGAGCAAGCACTTTGTCTATTTAATTCATGTCTGTATTCCCTGTGCATGCTGTAGGTGTTATATAAATTATTTGGTGATGAATGAATGTTTATTTTAGAAGTAGGGATGAACTGGATTTGGATCACACAAAGAACTAGAAGTAGTGTATGAATGTAAAAACAATATACAAGATATTGATATAGCTTCAAGATGGCAACAGAGTAGGTGGACAGAAGTTCCACTTGCCTCCTCCCATGACCAAACAGGAGTTATAACTAAATTTAAGAACAATCATCTTAAAAAAACAATTTTCAACTAAACAAAGAGGAGCCTATAACCAAGGATTACAGAAGCCACACCAAGACTGGCAGTAAGGGCGGAGATGTGAAGGGGACTGCTCTGCTCCCAGGAGTGAGCAGTGGCTGAGGGTCCGGATAGACTCTCACTGTGGGGAGGTTTGCCCTGAGAGGTGTTAGTCCTCAGTCCTAGGCCCGGAGCCCCAGCCAAGAACCCCAGAGCCTAGAAGAGGTGCCCACACAGCATTTGGAGGTGAAAAGAGCTGAGGTTTCTGTCTGCAAGAAAGAGATGGGGGTTGTTGGGCAGATAAAATATATTATGCTCACTTTGTTAAAGATGGCGCTGCCCATGTGGAAGCCCATAGCCCAGGTGATTGCTTGGGATGGGCGCGATTATGTTAATATGTGTTGGGGGAGGACTTTTGCGCCAAAAGGTTTTAAAAGAAAGAGAGATCACACGTTGTTCAGGAGAAGAGTGATTACGTTCTAGGAGTAGCCTATGCTGTAGGAGAGCAGAGAAAGGACACTTGGAGGAGGCCAGGAGAAGCAGCCAAGATGGTAGAGTGCTGAAGGAGAAGCCAGTTTGTGCAGAGAGAAGGAGGTGGGGAACAGAGGTGAAAAAGGCTGGTGAGGTAAAAACCTTTGATTCTAGAAATCTCAGATAAGTCAGTGGCTTTGGGAGCCCTGAATGGAAAGGGAAGTGTCTTCCCCACTGTGTGTATTGCTTGCTCACTGGGTGCAAGCTAGGGTTAAAGGTAATGGCCCACAAGTTCTTGGCTCTGTTGTTTCATTACTGTCTGTCTGAATCTAATGCAAACCTGCATGGGCCAGGCGGCTGTGATAGTGGCCATTGCTACTGGCTTTACAGGGGTTCTCAGAAACACAGGCACCATCTTAAAGGGCCAGCACAGAAAATCTCATTCACAGCCACTTACCCAGGGCTCTGACGGAGGGAAGGCTGAGAGGACAAGAGTTGTGTGAAAAGAGTATGAAGTTGGAGGCCTGGAGAGAGACACTGTGGGGGATGGCCACTGAAACACCTATGCTGAGTCATTCACCTGTACTGCAGTTGCCATCTTTCGTGGGTGGAGCAGTCCCTTCCTACAGCATCAGCCTAGGGGAAAGCAACTACCCCACCCTCAGGAGTCTCTCTTGCCCCATCCTATGGAAATTGGTCCTTTATGAAAATTAAGGAGCCTTGGCAAGAAATTTGTGGCTGGAAAAACTCAGGGGGTTACAGTTATTCAATTGGCTGGTGTTGAGGCTGGAGCTTTCCCCCACACTCTCCTGAGACTATGACTGGTGCTTCTGTCTCATGGGAAATCCAGTAGAAACTGTCTGGACTGTAGACAGACTAAATCTCTGGGTCTCACAGGCCACACCTACCAGATGCCTGGAGATCAAACCCTACTGAGTTCTGTAAAAAATTCAGGACAGACTGACACCTGGGGTCAGTGGGTGGGAGCCAGACCTACTACTTTTCCTAATCCCTGAACTGCCCCAGGCTCTAGACTCTCCCAGAGGTTGTTTCAGGGGCTAAGTCTAAAAAACAGGCAGCAGACGGAGGCAGCAGAGAGAATCTCAGCGAACCTTGGGTCTTTTGTTGACTTTCCCCCATTTCTGGTACTGGTAGTAGCAAGCCTATGAGTGCAGTTTGGTCCTTCCATGGGCACCTAAGCCCAGTAGAGGCAGTCACAAATTCTGGATCACTTATAGATCCAAAAACATTGCTGAGGGCTAGTCCCAGGCAGTGTCTTACACTGGTCCACACCAGGTTCCTTCCTATGAGGCTCTGAACTAACACTTTCAGTGGCCATCTACAAACATTAGAGAAGGATCCTACTAGCAGCATATACAAAGGGAGAGCTTGGCAGGCACCAAATCCAGCTGAGGCAAATTCTTCTTGCTCCTTGTGGTCAGCACCTACACAGCAGCTTGCATGCATTTGATGAGGTAAAGCCTCACAGGCAGTCAGCCCACATTCTGGATTCCCTTCCCTTCTGGGCTAAGATCCACAGAGGGAAGGAGAGAGGCTTAGAGCTCAGATATTCAGGAAGTGAGTTCCTTGGAGATTACAGTTAGGACCAATCAAGGGCTTAGCAATTCCTGTGAAAAAGATTTCAATTAACACCAGTGGAAGACTTTCACAATCTTTCTCTCTGAACCAGGGAATCCTCAGCTGAAAGAACTTCTGCAGAGGAGACGGTCAGTCCCACCCAACCTAAACCTGTTTCTCATCTTTCTGGGGAGAAATAGAATTGGAGTACCCAGCAGTGGCTGAGATATTAGGCTCTGCAGTAAGGACCACTTTTCCCATACTGTACTCCTGACTAAGAGACTCCCCCCATTGGGCAGATAAAATATATTCTCACTTTGTTAAAGATGGTGCTGCCCACCTGGAAGCCTGTCGCCCAGGTGATTGCTTGGGATGGTTGTGATTATGTTAATATGTGTTCGGGCAAGGCTTTCATGCCAAAAGGTTTTAAAAGGAAGAGAGATCACATTGTTCCAGGAGAAGAGTGATTACATTCTAGGAGGAGCCCATGCTGTAGGAGAGCAGAGAAAGGTCATGTGGAGGAGAGGAGAGGCAGCCAAGATGGAAAAATGCTGAAGAAGCCAGTTTGTGCAGAGTTTATGCAGAAAGAGGAGATGGGGAACAGAGGTGAATAAGGCTAGTGAGGTAGAAACCTTTGATTCTAAGAAACTCGGGTAAGTCAGTAGCTTTGTGAGCACTGAATGAGTGGGTTTTGGAGCCCAGTGTGTGTTTTTACTTACCCGCTGGGTGCAAGCTAGGATTAAAGGTAATGGCCCACCAGTTCTTGGCTCTGTTGTTTCATTACTGACTGTCCGAATATAATACGAACATGCACTGGCCAGGCAGCTGTGATAGTGGCCGTGGCTACTGGCTTTATAACCTCCCAACTAGAGGGAGGGGTCCCACAAACATTGTCCTCCCAATCTCAGTTTTTCTAACCCACCAAGCTTGCAATCTGTGGAGGATTTGGTGGGGTGAGGTCAGTCTGCACCCAATCTATAATCTCTGACATAAGACTCTGGGAGGACCAGGCAGCTGCAAAAGGAGGTGGAGAAGTTGAAAAGTGGAGGAAAATCTTAAGGCACTTGAGCCCTTTTACTGAGCTGCTGTCATCTCTAAGCAGGAGAAAGCTGATCCTTATACACAATTTGGTCCCTCTCACATACTCTCAGGCACAGAAAATACAGACAGAAACTGCAGAGTGGTAGCTCCAGATAGGTAGCCTATAGTGGGTTACAAAAAATGTCTGATATCAATCTGTACCTGAACTCTGCCCCAAAAGACCCAGAACCAACACAACCATTAGTGAGTAGCAGACCACACCAATGCTAGACTCAGCTAGCCACACAAGTGGCCTGCCCAAAGAAGGAGTCCAGAAAGCACCAGAGCATGCTAGAAATAAGTACACCCCATAGGACAGACATGGCTAAGCATCAAATATATGTTACCAAGGTTGACCCTTATAGCCAGTCAGCCTGAAGGGTTAACTACACCCACAAAAGGGCCAATAGCATTCAAGATTCACATACAACAGAAGGGTAAATATTACCCTCAAGAAACATTCCCAGAGCAAGGAGCTCAGGTTAGTATGACTGAGTCCACCTTCCTCATACACATCACAACAAATTTGGGAGTCAGAGAGCAGAGCTACCTAACACAAAGACAAAATGGGCAAAGAAATATGCCACAAATAAATCAGCAAGAGAAATCCCTAGAAAAGGAATTAAATGAAATGGAAGTAACCAAACTACCAGATGAAGAGTTTAAAATAATAGTTATTAGGATGCTCTAGGATCTTAGAGCAACAATAGATGGATATAATGAGCACCTAAATAAAGAGATAGTAAGCATTTAAAAAGACATTGACACCATGTAAGGCCACTGGCCACAGCCACCATCACAGCCACCTGGCCCATACAGTTCGAATTTGATTCGGACTGATGGTAATGAAACAGCAAAACCAAGAACTGGTGGGCCATTACCTTTAATCCTAGCCTGCACCCAGTGGGCAAGAAATACACACAATGGGAAAACACACTTCCCTTTACATTCAGGGCTCCCAAAGCCACTGACTTATCCAAGTTTCCTAGAATCAAAGGTTCTACCTCACCAGCCTTATTCACCTCTGTTCCCCATCTCCTTCTTTTGCACAAACTCTGCACAAACTGGCTTCTCCTTCAGCAGTCTGCCATCTTGGCAGCTTCTCCTGGCCTCCATGTGCTCCTCCAGCATGGGCTCCTCTGCCCCATTTTATAGGGTAGAGATCAAAACCTTTAATCCAATATACAAATAAGGAAGTCACTGATACAAAGTCACTTATCTGAGGCATAATGGGATTCTTCATGAGAGTGCACCACCCCACATCATGCAGCAGTCAAGGGTGTGGGAAAAAGCTTAGTTTTGAAAAGATCTTTGTATTAAAAGTGTGGGAAAGGCTTAGTCTTAAAACTAAGCCTTAGGCTGTAATGATCCTGCTTACAGCCTGTTCCCCACACCCAATGCAAACTATAAGCAAGCAAACATATATATCATATTTACAAACATATTTGACCAACACACCATAAAAAAGAACCAGTCAGAAATGGTAAATACAATATCTGAAATGAAGACTGCACTAGAAGGAATCAACAGCATGTTGGAAGAAGCAGAGGATTGAATCAGTGATTTAGAGGATAAGATAAACGTAACCACAGAAACAGAGCAGCAAAAAGAAAAGAGGCTCAAGAAGGCTGAGGAAACTCAAAGAGACCTCTGTGAAAACATGAAGTGAAACAACATCTGCTTCATAGGGGTTCCTGAAGGAGAAGAGAATGAATAAGGAATAGAGAACCTGTTTGAAAAAAATCATAGCTGAAAACTTTCTTAACTTGACGAAGGAAAAAGTCACACAAGTTCAAGAAGCACAGAGATTCCCATCAAAGATGAACCCAACGAGGCCCATGCCAAGACATATCATAATTAAAATGCCAAAGATAAGAGACAAAGAATGAATCCTAAAAACTGCAAGAGAAAAGCAATTCTCTACAAAGGAAGCCCCATAAGGCTGACATCTGACATCTCAACAGAAACACTTCAGGCCAGAAGGGATTGGCAAAAAATATGCAAAGTGATGCAAAACAAGGACCTAGAACCAAGACTACTTTATCCAGCAAAGTTATCATTTAAAATTAAAAGATAAAGAGTTCCCAGACAATAAAAGTCTTAAGGAATTCATTACCACCAAACCAGTTTTGCAAGAAGTGTTAAAGAGCCTGCTATAAGAAGAGGAAAGGAAAAAGAAATCAAGAGAAGGATGATTATCGATTTAAAGAATAAAATGGCAGTAGATATGTACATATCAATAATAGCTTTAAATTTAAATGGATTAAATGTTCCAATCAAAAAACATAGGGAAATTGCCTGTATAAGAAAACATGACCCATATATATCCTGTCTACAAGAGACACACCTCAGAAAAACTGATACACATAGACTGAAAGTGAAGGGATGAAAAAAATATTCCATGCAAATGGAAAATTAAAAATAAAAAGAAACTAGGGTAGCAATACTCATATCTGACAAACTAATCTTTAAAACAAAGGCTACTGTAACGGACAAAGAAAGCCACTACATAATGATAAATGATGCAATCCAACAAAAAGACATAACCATTGTAAATACTTATGCATCCAATATAGGAGCACTGAAATATTTAAAGCAGATTTTGATTAACATAAAGGGAGAACATGACAATATAGTAATAGTAGGAAAATTTAACATCCACTGACATCAATTTATAGATTCTCCAGACAGAAAATTAACAAAGAAACAGCAGAGTGATGTCAGAGAAATGGTGCCATGAGGAGTGCCCCTGATACCTCACCCTGAAACTTCAACAAATTCAACAACTAGAGACAAAAAACAATCTCGGGAGCATCTGAAATACCCATATATCAAACAAAGGTATGATTGGGCAAAAAGGTGGCTGAATATATAATCCACCATGAAGGAAATAAAATGGAGAACCATGTATTCTGCTTTCCTCACTGACCTGAGCAAGGGCTGCTTGCACTTGGAACTGAGAGAAAGTGAGGGCTGGGAGCACAGAGAAAGCTGGGCTAGGGCAGAGATGTTCAAGCCGAGGAGAGAGTGTGCCTGTGGCTCAGCCCACACAGAGCTAACGCTAGCCAGCAGCAGATCCCGGCAGAGGTAGGTGAGTAGTTGCCTTGTTTACTCCCAGTATCCTGGTCGGCAAGTGTGGGCAGTGTGCAAGTGGATTCACCTGGCACTTTGGGTGTGAGTGCCCACATTCCCGGATGGAGGGACTATCGGTAGTGACCCTCTGTGTGGGCTGTGACCAGAGTTTCTGAACAATCTTGGCTTCCCGAACAACAGCACGTGAGAAGTGCATGAAAGCCAGCTTCCCTATACCCGGAACTGCCTGGGTGCAGCGCCTTCGCCAGCCATACAGGCTAACAAAGTACACTCCTGGGGAAGAGAACTGTGGAAGTGGTGAGGGGAAGGGCATCCAGGCAGCTTGCAGACAGCCTCTGGAGGGCAGACTTGCAGAGTGCGAGGCATACTAGATATGCCCGGAGGCTTATAGAAAGACACCTGAAAGGCAATCGGCTCCCAGCCCTGCCTAGTTACACTGGCGGCTCTGGCTGGCAAAGCCTTACCCAGAACCCTGCATTGAGTGGGGATAGAGTAGGGATTTGGCAGCTCATAGAGCCTCTTGCTCTCCAGGCAACTTCACAGCTGGGTCCCAGGCTGCTAGTTCAGGAAGAAGAGATTTGGGGAGAGGCTCTGGGAAAACAGACTCTCCTATTGTTGAAGCCTGAAAACGCTAACAAACCCCACCTATCAATCGGATTGAGGACTAGTTTATGTAATTACTACAGCGACACAATAGCAAATCTCTGCCTAAGAGTGCCACAGGGGCAGAACCTGTGGTACAGTGCTACTGGCCAAAAAGAGAGAGAAGAAAGAAAAAGAAGATAACTTCTCAAAACCAGGAAAAATCCACAGTCTTTATAACTTTGTCCATTTATTATCTTGTATTTTTTATCTTTTTTTTTCTTTCCTTCCACTTTGGTCATTTTATTCTATTTCCATTTTATTCTTTTCTTTTCATTTTGAATGTTATTACCCATAGGTGTTACATTTTTCATTTTTTTTTCTATGAGTGTTACATTCCAAAAAACTTAACTCAATTTTTCTCTCTCTCTCTCTCTTTTTGTTTCTTCTTTTTTGTTTGTTTTATCTTTTTTTTATTTTTTATTTTTTTATTTTTTTATAATTTTATTTTTTTAATGGGGTGACATCAATAAATCAGGATACATATATTCAAAGATAACAAGTCCAGGTTATCCTGTCGTTCAATTATGTTGCATACCCACCACCCAAAGTCAGATTGTCCTCTGTCACCTTCTATCTTGTTTTCTTTGTGCCCCTCCCCACCCCCTATCCCTCTCCCATTCCCCCCTCCCCCCCGTAACCACCACACTCTTGTTAATGTCTCTTAGTTTCAGTATTATGTCCCACCTACGTATGGAATAATACAGTTCCTGTTTTTTTCTGATTTACTTATTTCGCTTCGTATCATGTTATAAAGATCCCACCATTTTGCTGTAAATGTTCCGATGTCATCATTTCTTATGGCTGAGTAGTATTCCATAGTGTATATGTGCCACATCTTCTTTATCCAGTCATCTATTGATGGGCTTTTTGGTTGTTTCCATGTCCTGGCCACTGTGAACAATGCTGCAATAAACATGGGGCTGCATGTGTCTTTACGTATCAATGTTTCTGAGTTTTGGGGATATATACCCAGTAGAGGGATTGCTGGGTCATAAGGTAGTTCTATTTTCAGTTTTTTGAGGAACCACCATACTTTCTTCCATAATGGTTGTACTACTTTACATTCCCACCAACAGTGTATGAGGGTTCCTTTTTCTCCACAGCCTCTCCAACATTTGCTATTACCTGACTTGCTAATAACAGCTAATCGAACAGGTGTGAGGTGGTATCTCATTGCCGTTTTGATTTGCATTTCTCTAATAGCTAAAGAAGATGAGCATCTTTTCATATATCTGTTGGCCATTTGTATTTCTTCCTGGGAGAAGTGTCTATTTATATCCTCTTCCCATTTTTTTATTGGATTGTTTGTTTGTTTGTTGTTGAGTTTTATGAGTTCTTTGTATATTTTGGATATTAGGCCCTTATCTGAGCTGTTGTTTGAAAATATCATTTCCCATTTAGTTGGTTTTCTGTTTATTTTGTTATCAGTTTCTCTTGCTGAGCAAAAACTTCTTAGTCTGATGTAGTCCCATTCATTAATTTTTGCCTTCACTTCTCTTGCCATTGGAGTCAAATTCATAAAATGCTCTTTAAAACCCAGGTCCATGAGTTGAGTACCTATGTCTTCTTCTATGTACTTAATTGTTTCAGGTCTTATGTTTAGATCTTTGATCCATTTTGAGTTAATTTTTGTACAGGGGGAGAGACTGTAGTCCAGTTTCATTCTTTTGCATGTGGCTTTCCAGTTTTCCCAGCACCATTTATTAAAGAGGCTTTCTTTTCTCCATTGTGTGTTGTTGGCCCCTTTATCAAAAATTATTTGACTATATATATGTGGTTTTATTTCTGGACTTTCTATTCTGTTCCATTGGTCTGAGTGTCTATTTTTCTGCCAATATCATGCTGTTTTGATTGTCGTGGCCCTATAATAGAGTTTGAAGTCAGGTATTGTTATGCCCCCAGCTTCATTCTTTTTCTTTAGGATTGCTTTGGCTATTCGGGGTTTTTTATAGTTCCATATAAATCTGATGATTTTTTGCTCTATTTCTTTAAAAAACGTCATTGGAAGTTTGATGGGAATTGCATTAAATTTGTATATTGCTTTGGGTAATATAGCCATCTTGATTATATTTATTCTTCCTAGCCAAGAACAAGGTATATTCTTCCATCTCATTATATCTTTTTCGATTTCCCTTAACAATGGTTTATAGTTTTCATTATATAAGTCCTTTACATTCTTTGTTATGTTTATTCCTAAGTATTTTATTTTTTTTGTTGCAATCGTGAAAGAGATTATTCTTTTGAGTTCCTTCTCAGTTGTTTCATTGTTGGCATATAGAAAGGCTATTGACTTCTGTATGTTAATTTTGTATCCTGCGACCTTACTGTATTGGCTTATTGTTTCTAGTAGTCTTTTTGTGGATTCTTTGGGGTTTTCGATGTATAGGATCATATCATCTGCAAAAAGTGATACCTTTACTTCTTCTTTTCCGATATGGATGCCTTTTATTTCTTTGTCTTGTCTGATTGCTCTGGCTAGAACCTCTAGTACCACATTAAATAAGAGTGGAGACAGTGGACAACCCTGTCTTGTTCCTGATTTAAGGGGGAAAGCCTTCAGTTTTGTGCCATTTAATATGATGTTAGCTGATGGTTTATCATATATGGCCTTTATCATGTTGAGATATTTTCCTTCTATACCCATTTTGTTGAGAGTCTTAAACATAAAATTGTGTTGTATTTTATCGAAAGCCTTTTCTGCGTCTATTGATAAGATCATGTGGTTTTTATTCTTTGTTTTGTTGATATGGTGTATTACGTTAACCGTTTTACGTATGTTGAACCATTCTTGAGATTCTGGGATGAATCCCACTTGATCATGATGTATTATTTTTTTAATATGTTGTTGTATTCGATTTGCTAGTATTTTGTTTAGTATTTTAGCATCTGTATTCATTAGAGATATTGGTCTGTAGTTTTCTTTTTTTGTGCCATCCTTGCCTGGTTTTGGGATGAGGGTTATGTTGGCCTCATAAAATGTGTTTGGAAGTATTGCTTCTTCTTCAATTTTTTGGAAGACTTTGAGTAGAATAGGAACCAAGTCTTCTTTGAATGTTTGATAAAATTCGCTGGTATAGCCGTCAGGGCCTGGACTTTTATTTTTGGGGAGGTTTTTAATGTTTTTTTCTATTTCTTCTCTACTGATAGGTCTGTTTAGGCTTTCTGCTTCTTCTTGACTCAGTCTAGGAAGGTTGTATTTTTCTAGGAATTTATCCATTTCTTCTAGGTTGTTGAATTTAGTGGCATAAAGATTTTCATAGTATTCTACAATAATTCTTTGTATATCTACAGTGTCCGTGGTGATTTCTCCTCTTTCATTTTGGATTTTGTTTATATGAGTTCGTTCTCTTTTTTCCTTGGTAAGTCTTGCCAAGGGTTTGTCAATTTTGTTGATCTTTTCAAAGAACCAGCTCCTTGTTCTATTAATTTTTTCTATAGTTTTTCTGTTCTCTAATTCATTTATTTCTGCTCTGATTTTTATTATTTCCTTTCTTCGGCTGGTTTTGGGTTGTCTTTGTTCTTCTTTTTCTAGTTCCTTAAGGTGGGAAGTTAAGTGGTTCACTTGGGCTCTCTCTTGTTTGTTCATATATGCCTGAAGCGATATGAACTTCCCTCTTATCACTGCTTTTGCTGCATCCCATAGATTCTGATATGTCGTATTGTCATTTTCATTAGTCTGTATATATCTTTTGATCTCTGCACTTATTTCTTCTTTGACCCATTCATTTTTTAAAAGTATGTTGTTTAGTTTCCACATTTTTGTGGGATTTTTTCCCTCTTTTTTGCAGTTGAATTCTAGTTTCAAGGCTTTATGATCAGAAAATATACTTGGTACAACTTCAATTTTTCTGAATTTGCTGATGTTGTTTTTGTGGCCCAACATATGGTCAATTCTTGAGAATGATCCATGTACACTGGAGAAAAATGTATACTCAGTCACTTTGGGATGAAATGTCCTGTAGATGTCTATCATATCCAGGTGCTCTAGTGTTTTGTTTAAGGCCACTATGTCTTTGTTGATTCTCTGTTTGGATGACCGATATAGAGCCGTCAGCGGTGTATTGAGGTCTCCAAGTATGATTGTATTTTTGTCAGTTTTTGTTTTAAGATCAATAAGTAGCTGTCTTATATATTTTGGTGCTCCTTGGTTTGGTGCATATATATTAAGAATTGTTATGTCTTCTTGATTCAGTGTCCCCTTAGCCATTATGAAATGGCCATTTTTGTCTCTGAGTACTTTTGCTGTCTTGTAGTCAGCATTATCCGATATGAGTATTGCTACACCTGCTTTTTTTTGGATGTTATTTGCTTGGAGTATTGTTTTCCAGCCTTTCACTTTGAATTTGTTTTTATCCTTGTTACTTAGATGAGTTTCCTGTAGGCAGCATACAGTTGGATTTTCTTTTTTAATCCATTCTGCTACTCTGTGCCTTTTTATTGGTGAGTTTAATCCATTTACATTTAGTGTAATTATTGATACTTGTGAGTTCCCTATTGCCATTTTATATCTTGCTTTCTGTTAGTTTTGTGTCTTGTTTGATCCTTCTCTTTCATTTTTTTATCTTTTGTTTTTATTTGGTTGTATTCCATACATCTTTCCTCTGTTGCTATCTTTTTTATCTCATGTGCTTCTGTGGTGGTTTTTTCAATGGTGGTTACCTTTGAGTAATGAAAAGGGTCCCTACCCTGTTCATTGTAGCGAACTATTTTGTGAGTACTTTTGCACTCCATCGTCCTTTGCTACTGTTATTCTCCATCTTCTCCCCCTCTTTCTTTTTGTTGTTGTCACAGTTTAAATTTGGTTTTATTGTGTTCTTCTTGGAGCTTTTACTTGTGGCTCTGTTTTTTTTTTGTTCTTTGTATCTGATTGGAGAACCCCCTTTAGTAATTCCTGGAGGGGGGGTTTTCTGATGATAAATTCCCTCATCTTTTCTGTATCTGTGAATGTTTTTATTTCTCCTTCGTATTTGAAGGATAGCTTTGATGGGTATAGTATTCGTGGCTGAAAGTTCCTCTCTTTCAGGACTTTAAATATTGGGGTCCACTTTCTTCTAGCTTGTAGAGTTTCTGCTGAGAAATCTGATGATAATCTAATGGGCCTTCCTTTATATGTTGTATTCTTCTTTTCCCTGGCTGCCTTGAGAATTTTTTCTTTGCTGTTGGTTTGTGTCAATTTCATTATGATATGCCTTGGAGTAGGTTTGTTGGGGTTAAGAAAACTTGGAGTTCTGTTTGCTTCTTGAACTTGAGGCTTTAGTTCTTTCCACAGGCTTGGGAAGTTCTCATCTATTATTTGTTTGAGTATGTTCTCCATTCCATTTTCTCTCTCTTCTCCCTCTGATATACCTATTATTCTTATGTTATTCTTTTTGATGGAGTCAGATAATTCTTGTAGGGCTATCTCATTTTTTTTAATTTTTGAGTCTCTTTCTTCTTCTCTCTGTTGTGCCTCAAGTTGCTTGTCTTCTATTTCACTAATCCTCTCTTCTATCTGACCTGTTCTATTAGCTAAGCTTGTTACTTCGTTTTTTAGCTCATGAATTGAGTTTTTCATTTCTGTTTGATTTGTTTTTATAGTTTCAATTTCCTTGGACATATATTCTTTGTGTTCATTGAGTTGTTTTCTGAGCTCCCTATATTGCCTTTCTGTGTTTTCTTGTATATCTCGGAGGATTTTTAGTATTTCTATCTTGAATTCTCTGTCATTTAGCTCCAAGGTTTCCAATATATTAAATTTTTTTCTCCATAGATTTTTCCTCATCTAGCTGTGTTACCTCTCTTTCTTTTGTATCCATGATATTCGATTTTCTCTTCCTTAATGGCATCTGAGGGTGGTTTTGTTGATAGTATTAATGAGATTTAATAAAGAATAAAAAGTTTAAAAAAAAAAATAAAAAATCGAAAAGAGTTGTTTTTTTTTTTAAAAAAAATTAACAATGAAATAAAGAAAAATAAAATAAAATAAAAATTTTTTAAAAAAGGAAATTATTCCCCCCCTCCTTTTTTCCTCTCCTCTCCTCTCCCCTCTTTCTTGAGAAAATCTTGTGGTGGACTGTGAGTTATAACAAACAATGCCTGTGATGGAGGGCCTGAATTGGGGAAAAGTAATAAAGGGGCAAAAAAGAAAAAAAGAAAAAAAAAAAAGGAAAAAAAAAAAAGAAAAAAGAAAAAAAAAGAGCGTATGGACCCACAAAAAGCACATAAGGAAAAAATTTGGGTCAAGAATAAAATGATTTGCTTTTAGGTGTTGGTTGTCTAAGAATTATGATGAGAGGAATAAGACGAAAACGGAAAAATGGGGGGACAAATTAAAAACTTACTATTGTATTTAGTGGAACAAGAACTAGATAATATGGACAGCCAGGGATGGGAGCACTGCTAGTGAGTTAAAAAGGTGAAGTAAAAAACCCCCAAAATGCCACAAACATAAGTTTGAGTCCCAGATAAGATAATTTGTTTGTTATTGAGGTTTGAATGAGAGGAGATGTAAAGGAGAAAGGAAGAAACTAATATAGAGAAAGAAAAGAAAGAGAGAGAGAGAAAAAAAAGAGGGAACCACTAAAAGAAGAAAAAAGAAAGGAGAGAGAGAGAGAGTTAAGGGTTTTGGAGTGCAACCCTCATAGAGAGAAAGGAAGAGAAGAGAAAAGATAATGGGAGATGTAAAACTTATGGGTGGTGTAGTTCAAGGAGAGGAGAGAGTAAGACCAGTAGAGAGTTAATCGGCCAAATTGGAGGAGGAAAAAAAAGTATCAAGAATGAAGATAAGAGAAACAAACGAACAAATATAATAAAATGGGATAGGTTATAAAGTCTGCAGATTATTCTTGATTTTGAGAGGTTATCTTCTTGCTTTTTCTTTTCTCTCCCTCTTCCTGGTCGGTGACTCTGTACCCCGGGTTCTGCCCCTTTGGCACACTCAGGTAGAGGCTTGCAGTTGATAAGTCTCTATGGCAATGTCATGTATTGTGCTTTAGTCTCGTGGGAGTCGAGGCTCATTAGCATTTATAGGCTCTGACAGTGAGAGAGTCCGTGTTCCTGGAGCCTTTCTCCTAGTCTTTCCTTCCTCAATTAGTAGCCTGATAATCCAGTTATGGGGTTGCTGCTGCCTCTGCCTGGATAGTAAGAGGCTCAAAGAGCTGGCAACTCCCCACTCTATTTCCACTCAGCACAGGGCTCTGGGTAAGGCTCAGTCAGTCAGAGCTGCTAGCATAATCAGGCGGGCTTTCCGCCCACTCAAAGACCACTGGCTCTGCCACTCTGTCCGGTAACACAAGCGGGCGCCCACTTCTGGGGGGCGCTTGGAGGAAACTCTCACTCACTGTCTGCGACCAGGATATCCGGCCAGCAGTCTCACGCTCTGAGTGAAACCCCCAACCGCAGGGAAAAGTTGCAGCGTTGGAATTGAGTCTCGCTCCGTCCCCGTGCGCGGCTTTTGCAAGGCGCTGGGGCGGCTCGAAATTCCGCTTTTGCCCACACAAAGGCCCCTGACTCTGCCCCTCTCTGCGATAACACGGGTGCGCACTGCCGAGGCACTGGGAGGAATCACTCACTCCTTATCTGTGCGCGCAAACCAGGATATGAGGCCGGCCGCGGTTCCCTCTGAGTGAAACCCTCACCAGCACGGAAGATCTCCACCGTTGGAATTAGTTCTCACTCCCTCCCGTGCGTGGCTTTCCCAGGGTGCTGGGGCTGCCCAGAGACTCTGTCCTCGGCCCACAGAAAGGCTCTGACCCTTCCTCTCCGTGGGGCAACACGGGCACCCACTCTCGGGGCCTAGGAAGAAATTCTCGCCCACTAACTGCGCACCGACCAGGAGACCAGGTAAAATGGCCGCTCTGCTTGTCTTTCTTTCTTTGGGTTTGGCATGAGTGTTAGCTTGTATTGCCCGGGTTGCCACAGGATCAGATTTTCCTCGGCTTGGATCTGTGTGCCACAGCCTGGTTCGGCCGTTTGTGCTGCGGCGGCCTGGATCTATTCACCCCCTTTGCCCGCCTCAGTTTCTATATTCACAGTTACCAGAGAAAGCCGCCCTGTTTAGGTTAGTGAGGAAGGCGGAGCATTTCTTACTCCCTATTTCCTTCGGGGTTTGGTTATATATTTAGCCAATTTTTCACTCGATCATACCTTTGGGTGTATTGCGAAGCATCTGGAAGCTCCAAGTATAGGTTTTTCTGTTTCTGGTTGAAGATCTTGTTGAGTTTTGGGGGAGATTTATCGGTATCGCTTCCTACCCCGCCATTACTCTGACGTCATCCTCCGTTTCTTCTTTTCTTTTCCACTTTTTCTCTCATTGGATCTCATCCACAAATTATTTAGTCTGGATTCAAATTTTTTCTTTGTGGCATTTTCTGTGTTTTTCACTTGCTCTTTATCTCTTTAGCATTTCCCCCAACTCTGGCTCTCTATTCTATAATTTTTGTGCCACTTAATAAAATAGAATTTTCATTTTTCATTGTGTTTTTTCTTAATTCTCTTTTTGTTCTTTTCTCTTACACTATTTCTCTCATTTGACCATCATTTAAAAAAATTATTTTATTCTTGATCCAAAATTTTTTCTTGTGGCATTTTGTGGGTTCTTGCCTTGGTTTTGCCTCTGTGTTACCCCCCTCAACTCAGTACCTCCATTCTACGTATTTTTGTTCCAATTAGCACAATAAAATTTTGTTTTTCACTGCATTTTCTCAAAAGATTTTTTTTTATCAACTCTTATTAGTGTTATTAACAATACCACTCTCAAATGCCATTAAAAAAAAAGAAATCAAATATCGTGGATACAAAAGACAATGATATAGCTCAGATAGATGAGAAAAAAATCTATAGAAAAATTTCAGTAGCTTAAAAACCTTGGAGTTAAATGACAGAGAATTTAAAATTGAATTCCTAAAAATACTCAGGGATATACAAGAAAGCACAGAAAGGCAATTTAGTGAGCTCAAAAAACAATTCAATGAACAGAAAGAATATTTCACCAAAAAAATTGAAACTATGAAAACAAACCAAACAGAGATGAAAAACTCAATTCATGAACTGAAAAATGAGTTAACAAGCTTAGCCAATAGAACAGGCCAGATAGAAGAGAGAATTAGTGACACAGAAGACAGGCAACTAGAGGTACTACAGAGAGAAAAGGAGAGAGACTCCCGAATTTAAAAAAATGAGATAGTCCTACAGAAATTGTCTGACTACATCAGGAAGAGCAACATAAGAATAATGGGTATATCAGAAGGAGAAGAGAGAGAAAATGGAATGAAGAACATATTCAAACAAATAATAGATGAGAACTTCCCAAGCCTGTGTAAAGAACTAAAGCCCTAAATTCAAGAAGCAAACAGAAAACTGAGTTATCTTAACCCTAACAAACCTACTCCAACCCACATCATAATGAAATTGGCATAAACCAATGACAAAGAAAAAATTCTCAAGGAACCCAGGGAAAAGATTATAACATATAAAGAAAGGCCCATTAGATTATTAACAGATTTCTCAGCAGAAACTGTACAAGCTAGAAGAGAGTGACCCCAATATTTAAAGTTCTGAAAGAGAGAAACTTCCAGCCAAAAATACTATCCCATCAAAGTTATCTTTCAAATATGAAGGAGAAATAAAAGCATTCACAGATACAGAAAAGATGAGGGAATTTATCACCAGAAAACCCTCACTTCAGGAAATACTAAAGGGGGTTTTCCAACCAGACATAAAGAACAAAACAAAACAAAACTACAAGTAAATGCCCATCAAGATCACAATAAAAACAAGATTAATCTGTGACAGAGAAACAAAAAAGGGGGGAGGACAAAGATGAATGGTCACAAAAGAGGATGGAGTACAGAAGCACTCATGTGATAATGTACTACAATGAACATGATATGTATCCTTTCCATTACTTAATGGTAACCACCCCTGAAAAAACCAACACAGAAGTACATGGCTTGAAAAAAGAAGTAACAGAGAAAAGAAGTATGGATTACAACCAAACAAAAACAGATCATAGAAAAATAAAAGAGAAGAACCAAACAAAATACAAAACTACCAGAAAGCAATATATAAAATGGCAAATTAGAAACCCTCAAATGTCAATAATTAAACTAAATGTAAATGGATTTCACCAATGAAAAGACAAAAAGTAGCAGAATGGATTAAAAAAAAATTCAACTGTATGCTGCCTACAAGAAACAAATCTAAGCTACAAGGATAAAAACAAATTCAAAGGAAAGGTTGGAAAACAATAGTCCAAGCAAATAACATCCAAAAAAAGCAGATGTAGCAATACTCATATCTAACAATGCTGACTACAAGACAGCAAAGGTAATCAGAGACAAAAATGATCATTTCATAATGATAAAGGGGACATTGAATCAAGAAGACATAACACTTCTTAATATATATGCACCAAACCAAGGAGCACCAAAATATATGACAGCTGCTGACTGACCTAAAAAAAAACCCCAACAAAAATACAATCACACTTAGAGACCTCAATACACTGCTGACAGCTTTAGTTTGTTCATCCAAACAGAAAATCAATAAAGAAATATTGGCCTTAAATGAAACACTAGAATAATTGGATATGATAGACATTTACAGGACATTTCATCCCAAAGTGCCAGAGTATACATTTTTCTCTAGTGTACATGGAACGTTCTTAAGAATTGACCATATGTTGTGCCACAAAAATAACACCAACAAATTTAGAAAGACTGAAATTATACCAAGAATATTTTGTTACCATAAAGCCTTGAAACTAGAATTCAACAGCAAAAAAGAGGTAAACAAACCCACAAAAATGTTAAAACTAAACAATGTACTTCTAAAAAATGAGTGGGTCAAAGAAGAAATAAGCACAGAGATCAAAAGATACATACAGACAAATGAAAATAACAATACGACATATCAGAATCTCTGGGATGCAGCAAAAGCAGTAATAAGAGGGAAGTTCATATCACTACAGGCCTATATGAACAAACAAGAGAGAGCCCAAGTAAACCACTTAACTTCACACCTTAAGGAACAAGAAAAATAAAAAATAAGACAACCCAAAATCAGCTGAAGAAAGAAAATAATAAAAATCAGAGCAGAAATAAATGAAATAAAGAACAGAAAAACTATAGAAAAAATTAATAAAACAAGGAGCTGGTTCTTTGAAAAGATCAACAAAATTGACATACCCTTGGCAAGACTCATTAAGGAAAAAAGAGAAAGGACTCATATAAACAAAATCCAAAATGGGAGAGGAGAAATCACCACAGATAGCATAGATATACAAAGAATTATTGTAGAATACTATGAGAAACTTCATGCCATCAAATTTAACAATCTAGAAAAAATGGATAAATTCCTAGAACAACACTATCTTCCTAGACCGAGTCATGAAGAAGCAGAAAGCTTAAAGAGACCAATAAGCAGGAAGAAAATAGAAACAACTATCAAAAACCTCCCAAAAACAAAAGTCCAGGGCCAGATGGCCATACTAGTGAATTCTATCAAACATTCAAAGAAGACTTGGTTCCTATTCTAATCAAAGTCTTCCATAAAACTGAAGAAGAAACAATACTGCCAAACACATTTTATGAGGCCAACATAACCCTCATACTGAAACCTGGCAAGGACAACACACACACACACAAAAATCTACAGGCCAATATCTCCAATAAATACAGATGCTAAAATACTAAACAAAATACTAGCAAATCGAATACAACAACACATTAAAAAAAATAATTCAGGCCCTGGCCAGTTGGCTCAGTGGTAGAGCATCGGCCTGGCATGCAGGAATCCCAGGTTCAATTCCCAACCAGGGCATTCAGGAGAAGTGACCATCTGCTTCTCCATCCCTCCCCCTCTCCTTCTTCTCTGTCTCTCTCTTCCCTTCCCGCAGCCAGGCTCCACTGGAGCAAAGTTGGCCCGGGCACTGGGGATGGCTCCATGGCTTCTGCCTCAGGTGCTAGAATGGCTCTGGTTGCAACAGAGCAACGCCCCAGATGGGCAGAGCATCGCCCCCTGGTGGGCATGCTGAGTGGATCCCGGTCAGGCGCATGCGAGAGTCTGTCTGACTGCCTCCCCGTTTCCAACTTCAGAAAAAAAAATAATTCATCATGATCAAGGGGGATTCATCCCAGAATCACAAGGATGGTTCAACATAGGTAAAATCATATCAGTAAAACAAAGAATAAAAACCATATGATTTTATCAATAAATGCAGAAAAGGCATTTGATAAAATTGAACATCATTTTATGTTTAAAACTCTCAACAAAATGGGTATAGAAGGAAAATATCTCAACATAATAAAGGCCATTTATGATAAACCATGAGCTAACATCATATTAAATGGCATAAAACTGAGGACTCTTCCCCTAAAATCAGGAACAAGACAAGGCTGTCTACTCTCTCCACTCTTATTCAACATAGTGCTAGAAGTTCTAGCCAGAGCAATCAGACAAGAGAAAGAACTAAAAGGTATTAATATTGGGAAAGAAGTAAAGTTTTCACTTTTTTGCAGATGATATGATCCTATGCATCAAAAAACCCAAAGACTCCACAAAAAGACTACTAGAAACAATAAACCAATACAGTAAGATTGCAGGATACAAAATTAATATAAAAAAGTCCATTGCCTTCCTATACGCCAACAATGAAACGTCAGAAAATGAGCTAAAAAAACAATCCCCTTCATGGTTGCAACAACAACAACAAAAAAATACCTAGGAATAAAAATAACAAAGAATGTAAAGGACCTATATAATGAAAACTACAAAGCATTGTTAAGGGAAATCTAAAAAGATATAATGAAATGGAAAAATATTCCTTGTTCTTGGATAGGAAGAATAAATATAGTCAAAATGACTATATTACCCAAAATAATATATAAATTTAATGCAATTCCCATCAAAATTCCAATGTCACTTTTTAAAGAAATGGAACAAAAAAATCAGCAGGTTTATATGGAACTATAAGAAACCCCAAATAGCCAGAGCAATCCTAAGAAAAAAGAATGAAGCTAGGGGCATTACAATACCTGACTTCAAATTATATTATAGAGCTATGATAATCAAAACAGCATGGTATTGGCAAAAAAAAAAAATAGACAGTCAGACCATTGGAACAGAATAAAAAGCCCAGCAATCAAACAACATATATATGGTCAAGTAATTTTTGATAAAGGGGCTAACAACATACAATGCAGAAAAGAAAGCCTCTTCAACAAATGGTGCTGGGAAAACTAAAAAACCACATGCAAAAGAATGAAACTTGACTACAGTTTGTTCCCTTGTACTAAAATTAATTCAAAATGGATCAAAGACCTAAATATAAGACCTGAAACAATAAATTACATAAAAGAAAACATAGGTACTAAACTCATGGACCTTGGTTACAAAGAGCACTTTATGAATTTGACTTCAAAGGCAAGGGAAGTAAAGGCAAAGATAAATGAATGGGACTACATCAGACTAAGTAGCTTTTGCACAGCAAAAGAAACTGACAACAAAACAAATAGACAGCCAACTAAATGGAGATGATATTTTCAAACAACAGCACAGATAAGGGCTTAATATCCCAAATATACAAAGAACTCATAAAACTCAACAACAAACAAGCAAACAATCCAATAAAAAAATGGGAAGAGGACATGAAGAGACACTTCTCCCAAGAAGAAATAGAAATGGCCAACAGATATATGAAAAGATGCTCATCTTCTTTAGCTATTAGAGAAATGCAAATCAAACTACAATGAGATACCACCTCACACCTGATAGATTAGCTATTATCAACAAGACAGGTAATAACAAATGTTGGAGAGGCTATGAAGAAAAAGGAACCCTCATTCACTGTTGGTGGGAATGTAAAGTAGTACAACTACTATGAAAGAAAGTATGGTGGTTCCTCATAACATTAAGAATAGAACTACCATATGATCCAGGAATCCTTCTACTGGGAATATACCTCCGTAACTCAAAACACTGGTACGTAAAGACACATGCAGCCCCATGTTCATTGCAGCATTGTTCACAGTAGCCAAGACATGGAAACAACCAAAAAGCTTTCAATCAATGATTGGATAAAGAAGATGTGGTACATATATATACTATGGAATACTACTCAGCCATAAGAAATTGTGTCATCGGATCATTTACAACAACATGGATGGACCTTGATAATATTATACTGAGTGAGATAAATAAATCAGAAAAAACTAAGAACTATATGATTCTATACATAGGTGGGACATAAAAATGAGACTCAGGAACATGGACAAGAGTGTAGTGGTTACCAGGGTTGGGGAGGGGAAAGGAGGGGCACAAATAAAACCAGATAGAAGGTGAACGAAGACTATATGACTTTGGGTGATGGGTATACAACATAATCAAATGTCAAAATAACCTGGAGATGTTTTCTCTGAACCTATTTACTCTGATTAATGTCACCCCATTAAAATAAAAAAAAGGAAAAGAAACAGCAGCCATAAATGGCACACTAAATCAACAGGATTTACTTGATAACTTCAGAACATTTTACCCCAAAGCAGCAGAATATACGTTTTTTTCAAGTGCACATGGTACATTTTCTAGGATAGACCACATGTTAGGACACAAAACAAGTTTCAATAATTTAAAAAGATTGAAATCATATCACTCATCTTCTCTGACCACAATGGCATGAAACTAGAATTCAAGTACAATAGAAAAACTGAAAAATGTTCAAACACTTGGAGGTTAAATAGCATTGTATTAAATAGTGAATGGGTTAGGTTATCAATGAGATCAAGGATTAAATAAAGAATTTCTTTGAAATGAATGAAAATGAACATACAATAACCCCAAATCTCTTGGACACAGCAAAAGCAGTCCTGAGAGAAAGTTCATAGCATTACAAGCATACCTCAAGAAGCAAGAAAAATCTTAAATAAACAGCCTAATCCTGCACCTAAAAGAACTAAAAAAAGAGCAACAAACAAAACCCAGAGGCCTGACCAGGCGGTGGCGCAGTGGATGGAGTGTTGGACTGGGATGTGGAAGGACCCGGGTTCAGGACCCCGAGGTCACCAGCTTGAGTGTGGGCTCGTCTGGTTTGAGCAAAGGCTCACCAGCTTGGACCCAGGGTCACTGGCTCCAGCAAGGAGTTGCTCGGTCTGCTGAAGGCCCGCAGTCAAGGCACATATGAGAAAGCAATCAATGAACAACTAAGAAGTCGCAATGCGCAATGAAAAACTGATGATTGATGCTTCTCATCTGTCTCCATTCCTGTCTGTCTGTTCCTCTCTATCCCTCTGGCTCCCTCTCTGTCTCTGTAAAAAAATAAATAAATAAAAAATTTAAAAAAATATGACTAAAAAAAACCCCCAGAGGACATAAAATGAAGGAAATAATAAAGATAAAAGTGGAAATAAATGACACAGATACCAAAAAACAAAACAAAACAAAAAATCAATGTAACCAAGAGCTAGTTCTTTGACAAGGTAAACAAGATTAGTGAATCTTTAACCAGACTTATCACACACACACACACACAAAAGTGAGAGGACCCAATAAATAAAATCAGAAAGAAAAGAGGAAAAATAACAACTGACATCACATAAAAACAAAAAATTATAAGAAAATGCTATAAAGAATTATATGCCAAAAATTTGAACAACCTGGGTGAAATGTATAAATTCTTAGAAACAAATTCTTCCAAAACTGAACCTGGAAGAATCAGTAAACCTGAGCAAACTGATTAGAACAAATGAAATTGAAACAATTATAAAAACCTCACAGCGAACAAAAGTCCTGGACTGGATGGCTTCACAGATGAATATTACCAAACATTCACAGAAAAATTAACACCTAGCCTTCTCAAGCTATTCCAAAAAATTCAAGACGAGAGAAGACTTCCAAGCCCATTTTATGAGGCAAGCATTATCCTCATTCCAAATAAAGGTAAAGAGAATACAAAGAAAGAAAACCATAGGCCAACATCCCTGATGAATATAGATGCTAAAATTCCTAACAAAATATTAGCAAACTAGATCTAGCAATACATTAAAAAGATCATAAATCATGAACAAGTGGAATTTATTTTGGAAAGGCAAGGCTGTTATAATATGTACAGATCAATAAATGTGATTCATTACATAAACAAAAATAAAATCACATGATCATATCAATAGATGCAGAAAAAGCATTCGCTAAAATCCAGCAACATTTATGATCAAAACTTTCAGCAAAGTAGAAATAGAGTGAACATACCTCAACACAATAAAGGTTATATATAACAAAATGACAACCAACATCATACTCAATAGGCATAAGCTAAAAGCAATCCCTTTAATATCTGTCCTCTCTCGCAACTCTTATTCAATGTAGTACTGGAACTCCTAGCCACAGCAATCAGACAAGAAGAAGAAGAAATAAAAGGCATCCAAATAGCAAGGGAAGAAGTAAAATTGTCATTATTTGCTGATGACTTGATACTGTATATAGAAAACCCTAAAGTCTCTACCAAAAACCTATTAGATCTGATATATGAATTCAGCAAAGTGGCAGGATATAAATTAATATTCATAAATCAGTGGCATTTTTATACACCAACAATAAACTCAGAAAGAAATTAAAGAAACAATCCCCATCACTATTTCAAAATAAATAAAATAGCTAGGAATAAATTTAACCAATGAGGTAAATATTTGTACTTGGAATATGATAAAATATTGAAAAAAGAAATTGAGGATGATATAAACTATGAAAGTATATACTTTGCTCATCAATAGGAAGAATTTTTTTTAATTTTATTTATTCGTTTTAGAGAGGAGAGAGAGAGAGGGAGAGAGAGAGACAGAGGAGAGAGAGACAGGGGGAGAAGTTGGAAGCATCAACTCCCATATGTGCCTTGACCAGGCAGGCCCAGGGTTCCGAACCGGCGACCTCAGCATTTCCAGGTCGAAGTTTTATCCACTGCGCCACCACAGGTCAGGCTCAATAGGAAGAATTAACATCATTAAAATGTTCATACTACCCAAAGAAATTTATAGATTCAGTGCAATTTCTGTTAAAATACCAATGACATACTTCATAGAACTAGAAAAAATATTTCAAAAATGTAGATAGAACCAAAAAAAATCTGAACAGCCTCAGCAATCTTGAAGAACAACATGGGAGGTATCACACTTCCTGATATCATGCTATATACTACAAGGACATTGTAATCAAAACAGCTTGGTATTGGCATAAGAACAAACACTCAAATCAATAGAACAAAGCAGAGAACCCAGAAATAAACCCACACCTTTATGGTAAATTAATATTTGACAAAGGAGGCAAGAGTATACAATGAAGTAAAGACAGTCTCTTTAATAAATGGTGCTAGGAAAACTGAACATTTACATACAAAAACATGAAACTAGATCACCAAGTGATACCATTCACAAAAATAAACTCAAAATGGATAAAAGACTTAAATGTTAAGTCACAAAACCATAAAAGTTCTAGAAGAAAACATAGGCAGTAGACTCTCAGACATCTCTCGTAGCAATATTTTTGCCGATATATCTCCTTGGGCAAGGGAAATAAAGGACAGAATAAACAAGTGTGACTGTATCAAACTGAAAAGCTTTACTTACGTTTTACTTATGAAGTAAATGCAGTATCTTATGCAAATGCACAGCAAAAGACACTATCAGCAAAATAAAAAGACAACCCATCATGTGGGAGAACAGATTCACCAATGCATCTGATAAGGGCTTAATAGCCAAAATTTATAGGAATATAAAAAAAATACTCAACATCACTGATCATTAGAGAAATGCAAATTAAAACTACAGTAAGATACCTCATATTGCCAGAATGCACAAGTGCTGGCGAGGGTATGGAGTAAAGGGAACACTCCAGCACTGCTGGTTAGAATGTAGACTTGTATAGCCACTGTGGAAAATAACATGGTGTTTCCTCAAAAAATTAAAAATGGAACTGCCTTATGACCCAGCTATCTCACTTCTAGGAATATATAGTAAGAATCCCAAAAAAACTAATTCAAAAGAAGATAAGCAATCCCATGTTTATTGCAGTGTTATTTGCAATAGCCAAGATATGGAAATAATCCAAGTGTCCATCAGTGGACGAGTAGATAAAAAAAACTGTGATATATTTATATAATGGAATACTACATGTCCATTAAAATAAAAAAGGAAATCTTACCTTTTGCAACAGCATGGATGGACCTGGAGATTATTATGCTAAGTGAAATAAGCCAGCCAGAGAAACAAATACCAGATGATCTCATTTATATGTGGAATCCAATGAACACAATAAACTGAGGAACAAGATAGAAACAGAGGCTGGGTCACAAGGAACAGATGGACAGCTGTCAGAGGGACAGGTGAAAGAGGATGAGATCAAAGGAGGTGAAGTGATTAGTCAAAATAATATATACATAACACATTAATACATTTATACAGGCAACAGGGTAGCAACAACCAGACGGAAGGTGGGGTAGGGTGGGTGGAGGTATGGGGAGGGAGCAAAGGGGGAAACAGTGTAGGGAGAGACTTTACATGGAGCATGAGGAGGCATGTTGGGGTGTGTAGATGGTGTTACATTGTGTGAGACACTGAAACCAGTTCAACACAATGAATAAAAAATAAAAATTATAAAACAAATAAGATTTATATACATTTTGAAAATGCCTGCTAAATATTGCAAAATAAATAAATAAAATTAAATGCCCAGATGTTTTTCCCAGAATGCTAGTTTTACATGCATTCTAGGTGGTTGTTGTTGTTTATTAACAGAAAGATTGTTGAATGAAGTACAAGATGAATCTACTTTTCTACTTTGTATTAAATTACACTGATTAGGAAAAAATGTTAAAGCAAATATGTACGCAGCCAGCAAAGACCTTTTAGTTTCAAAATAACATAATTTAAAAATATGTCTGCAAATTAAAGTTCTGAATTCTTTCCAAACCCTTGAAATGTTTTTCCAACTGATAGTTTAAAGATAATTAATGACACATTCTGGAGTATGCCTTACTTCTACTGGTGTGTGGATGGTGTGGAATCATCAGTGACAAAAATGGGAGAGGATGTGACAATTACTGATGCGGAGTTGGCCTGGCAAATGCAGCAATGTTCATACGTGACTAGAAGGCTCAGAGCCTTTTTCTCTGTGTTCTCTCCTCTCTAGTCTCCTTCTTGGTACACAGGGACTTAAATCATTCACAGGTCAACATTTCAGTGGCTCAGACCAGACTGTATTCTCACTAAGAAAACCAATACTCAAAAGATCTCCATGCATTTTTAGTGCTTACATTTCTTCATTTCTGTGGCAATTCATAGAAGCTGCCACATTACTGTCTTTTGGGGATATTTATTCTGTAGTTGTGTTTCTCATGGGCTCTTAGAAAATGCCTTTTGATGATCATTAATCTGTGATCACTTGACATGCTAAGATATAAGGGATATGTTCAAGTAGGTTATCATCAGGAATTCTCCATTTTTAAAGTGTTTTTGTATTTGTCAGTTGAAGGTTATTCAGAAAAATGCAAATACCTCAATGAGATTCATTTCTTATATTTGCAAGAAAATATTCTATGTGGAGTGCTACTCACATGTGTGCATCCATATAGTATGTACAGACTTAAATAATTGATTACAGATATCAGCAATACCTTTATATTTACATGTTTTAAACATGAAGGTCATGTAAGCCTAGTGAAGAAAGTAGTGAATAATGAAAATGATGTCCAGAATACCACCAGCTTTATATATCCAATTATTAACATATGGATGTATTTCCTTCCAGTAATTTGCTGCATTTTATGCTGGTTATCAGTAACTTTTGTTCTACTGTAAACTTTATCTTCCAAATTTCCAAGTTTTCTATTGATTTAGTTTTTCTATTTCATTGTTAATTTTCAGTATTTTATATTCTTATTTTTTAAAAAAATATATAGAACTTTGATCTTATGAAGTAAATACAATATCTTATTTTTCTGATAATTCTTTTTATTAGTTTTAATGGGGTGACATTGATCAATCAGGGTACATAGGTTTAGAGAAAATATCTCCAGGTTATTTTGACATTTGATTATGTTACATACCAATCACCCAAAGTCAAATTGTCTTCCATCACCTTCTATCTGATTTTCTTTGTGCCCCTCCCCGCCCCATCCCTCCCTCTCTATTCTCCCCCCCCCCCATAACTACCAGACTCTTGTCCATGTTCCTGAGTCTCATTTTTATGTTCCACCTATGTATGGAATCATATAGTTCTTAGTTTTTTCTGATTTACTTATTTCACTCAGTTTAATGTTATCAAGTTCCATACATGTTGTAAATGATCTGATGTCATCATTTCCATTTCTTATGGCTGAGTAGTATTCCATAGATATATGTACCACGTCTTCTTTATCCAATCATGTATTGAAAGGCTTTTTTGGTTATTTCCATGTCTTGGCCACTGTGAAAAATGCTGCAATGAACATGGGGCTGCATGTGTCTTTATGTACCAGTGTGTTTGAGTTTTGGGGGTATATACCCAGTAGAAGAATTACTGGGTCATATGGTAGTTCTATTTTTAATGTTTTGAGGAACCACCACACTTCTGTAATGGTTGTACTACTTTACATTCCCACCAACAGTGGATGAGGGTTTTTTTTTCTCTACAGCCTCATCAACACTTGTTATTACCTGTCTTGTTGATAATAGCCAATCTATCAGGTGTGAGGTGGTATTTCATTGTAGTTTTGATTTGCATTTCTCTAGTAGCTAATGAAGATGTATTTTGTTTTCTGTATTGTCCCTGTTAAACTGTTTTCATCTGTTCATTAAAAATATTATATCGGATGACGTCAGAGTAATGGCGGAGTAGGAAGCAATACCGATAAATCTCCCCCAAAACTCAACAAGATCTTCAACCAGAAACAGAAAAACCTATACTTGGAGCCTCCAGATGCTTCGCAATACACCCGAAGGTATGGTCAAGTGAAAAATTGGCTAAATATATAACCAAACCCCGAAGGAAATAGGGAGTAAGAAATGCTCCGCCTTCCTCACTAACCTAAACAGGGCGGCTTTCTCTGGTAACTGTGAATATAGAAACTGAGGCGGGCAAAGGGGGTGAATATATCCAGGCTGCGGCACAAAGGGCTGAACCAAGCTGTGGCACAGAGATCCTAGCCGAGGAAAAACTGATCCTGTGGCAAGCCGGGCAATACAAGCTAACACTCACGCCAAACCCAAACAAAGAAAGACAAGCGGGGCAGCCATTTTACCCGTTCTCCTGGTTGGTGCGCAGTTAGTGGGCGAGAGATTTCTTCCTAAGCCCCGGAAGTGGGTGTCCGTGTTACCCCATAGAGAGGCAGGGTCAGAGGCCTTTCTGTGGGCCGAAAGCAGAATCTCTGGGCAGCCCCAGCGCCCTGGGAAAGCCACGCACGGGAGGGAGCAAGAACTAATTCCAATGGTGGAAATTTTCCGTGCTGGTGAGGGTTTCACTCAGAGGGAAACGCGGCCGGCCTCATATCCTGGTCTGTGCGCGCAGATACAAAGTGAGAGATTCCTCCCAGTGCCTCGGCAGTGCGCGCCCGTGTTATCGCACAGAGGGGCAGAGTCAGGGGCCTTTGTGTGGGCAAAAGCGGAATCTCGGGCCGCCCCAGCGCCTTGCAAAAGCCGCGCACGGGGACGGAGCGAGAGCGAATTCCAACGCTGCAACTTTTCCATGCGGTTGGGGGTTTCACTCAGAGCGTGAGACTGCTGGCCGGATATCCTGGTCTGCGCGCGCAGATAGTGAATGAGAGTTTCCTCCAAGCACCCCGGAAGTGGGCGCCCGCCTGTGTTACCGGACAGAGTGGCAGAGCCAGAGGTCTTTGAGTGGGCAGAAAGCCCGCCTGATTATGCTAGCAGCTCTGACTGACTGAGCCTTACCCAGAGCCCTGTGCTGAGTGGGAATAGAGTGGGGAGTTGCCAGCTCTTTGAACCTCTTACTATCTAGGCAGAGGCAGCAGCAACCCCATAGCTGGATTCTCAGGCTACTAATTGAGGAAGGAAAGACTAGGAGAAAGGCTCCAGGAACACGGACTCTCTCACTGTCGGAGCCTATAAATGCTAATGAGCCTCAACTCCCAACGAGACTAAAGCACAATACATGACATTGCCATAGAGACTTATCAACTGCAAGCCTCTACCTGAGTGTGCCAAAGGGGCAGAACCCGGGGTACAGAGTCACCGACCAGGAAGAGGGAGAGAAAAGAAAAAGCAAGAAGATAACCTCTCAAAATCAAGAATAATCTGTTGACTTTATAACCTATCCCATTTTATTATATTTGTTCGTTTGTTTCTCTTGTCTTCATTCTTGATACTTTTTTTCCTCCTCCAATTTGGCCGATTAACTCTCTGCCGGTCTTACTCTCTCCTCTCCTTGAACTACACTACCCATAAGTGTTACATCTCCCATTATCTTTTTTCTCCTCTTCCTTTCTCTCTATGAGGGTTGTACTCCAAAACCCTTAACTCTCTCTCTCTCTCCTTTCTTTTTTCTTCTTTTAGTGGTTCCCTCTTTTTTTCTCTCTCTCTCTTTCTTTTCTCCCTCTATATTAGTTTCTTCCTTTCTCCTTTACATCTCCTCTCATTCAAACCTCAATAACAAACAAATTATCTTATCTGGGACTCAAACTTATGTTTGTGGCATTTTGGGGGTTTTTTACTTCACCTTTTTAACTCACTAGCAGTGCTCCCATCCCTGGCTCTCCATTTTATCTAGTTCTTGTTCCACTAAATACAATAGTATTTTTTTAATTTGTCCCCCCATTTTTCTGTTTTCCTCTTATTCCTCTCATCATAACTCTTAGACAACCAACACCTAAAAGTAAATCATTTTATTCTTGACCCAAATTTTTTCCTTATTTGCTTTTTGTGGGTCCATACCCCCCTTTTTTTTGCCCCTTTATTACTTTTCCCCAATTCAGGACCTCCATCACAGGCATTGTTTGTTATAATTCACAGTTCACCACAAGATTTTCTCAAGAAAAAGGGGAGAGGAGAGGAAAAAAGGAGGGGGGGAATAATTTCCTTTTTAAAAAAATTATTATTTTATTTTATTTTTATTTCATTATTAATTTTTTTAAAAAACAACTCTTTGATTTTTTATTTTTTTAACTTTTTATTCTTTATTAAATCTCATTAATACTATCAACAAAACCACCCTCAGAGGCCATTAAGGAAGAGAAAATTGAATATCATGGATACAAAAGAAAGAGAGGTAACACAGCTAGATGAGGAAAAATCTATGGAGAAAAAATTTAATATATTGGACCTTGGAGCTAAATGACAGAGAATTCAAGATAGAAATCCTAAAAATCCTCCGAGATATACAAGAAAACACAGAAAGGCAATTTAGGGAGCTCAGAAAACAACTCAAAGAACACAAAGAATATATGTCCAAAGAAATTGAAACTATAAAAACAAATCAAACAGAGATGAAAAACTCAATTCACGAGCTGAAAAACGAAGTAACAAGCTTAGCTAATAGAACAGGTCAGATAGAAGAGAGGATTAGTGAAATAGAAGACAAGCAACTTGAGGCACAACTGAGAGAAGAAGAAAGAGACTCAAAAATTAAAAAAAAATGAGATAGCCCTACAAGAATTATCTGACTCCATCAAAAAGAATAACATAAGAATAATAGGTATATCAGAGGGAGAAGAGAGAGAAAATGGAATGGAGAACATACTCAAACAAATAATAGATGAGAACTTCCCAAGCCTGTGGAAAGAACTAAAGCCCCAAATTCAAGAAGCAAACAGAACACCGAGTTTTCTTAACCCCAACAAACCTACTCCAAGGCATATCATAATGAAATTGACACAAACCAACAGCAAAGAAAAAATTCTCAAGGCAGCCAGGGAAAAGAAGAATACAACATATAAAGGAGGCCCATTAGATTATCATCAGATTTCTCAGCAGAAACTCTACAAGCTAGAAGAGAGTGGACCCCAATATTTAAAGTCCTGAAAGAGAGGAACTTTCAGCCACGAATACTATACCCATCAAAGCTATCCTTCAAATATGAAGGAGAAATAAAAACATTCACAGACACGGAAAAGATGAGGGAATTTATCATCAGAAAACCCCTACTCCAGGAATTACTAAAGGGGGTTCTCCAATCAGATACAAAGAACAAAAAAAAAAACAGAGCCACAAGTAAAAGCTCCAAGAAGAACACAATAAAACCAAATTTAAACTGTGACAAAAACAAAAAGAAAGAGGGGGAGAAGATGGAGAATAACAGTAGCAAAGGACGATGGAGTGCAAAAGTACTCACAAAATAGTTCGCTACAATGAACAGGGTAGGGACCCTTTTCATTACTCAAAGGTAACCACCATTGAAAAAACCACCACAGAAGCACATGAGATAGAAAAGATAGCAACAGAGGAAAGATGTATGGAATACAACCAAATAAAAACAAAAGATAAAAAAATGAAAGAGAAGGATCAAACAAGACACAAAACTAACAGAAAGCAAGATATAAAATGGCAATAGGGAACTCACAAGTATCAATAATTACACTAAATGTAAACGGATTAAACTCACCAATAAAAGGCACAGAGTAGCAGAATGGATTAAAAAAGAAAATCCAACTGTATGCTGCCTACAGGAAACTCATCTAAGTAACAAGGATAAAAACAAATTCAAAGTGAAAGGCTGGAAAACAATACTCCAAGCAAATAACATCCAAAAAAAAGCAGGTGTAGCAATACTCATATCGGATAATGCTGACTACAAGACAGGAAAAGTACTCAGAGACAAAAATGGCCATTTCATAATGGCTAAGGGGACACTGAATCAAGAAGACATAACAATTCTTAATATATATATGCACCAAACCAAGGAGCACCAAAATATATAAGACAGCTACTTATTGATCTTAAAACAAAAACTAACAAAAATACAATCATACTTGGAGACCTCAATACACCGCTGACGGCTCTAGATCGGTCATCCAAACAGAGAATCAACAAAGACATAGTGGCCTTAAACAAAACACTAGAGCACCTGGATATGATAGACATCTACAGGACATTTCATCCCAAAGTGACTGAGTATACATTTTTCTCCAGTGTACATGGATCATTCTCAAGAATTGACCATATGTTGGGCCACAAAAACAACATCAGCAAATTCAGAAAAATTGAAGTTGTACCAAGCATATTTTCTGATCATAAAGCCTTGAAACTAGAATTCAACTGCAAAAAAGAGGGAAAAAATCCCACAAAAATGTGGAAACTAAACAACATACTTTTAAAAAATGAATGGGTCAAAGAAGAAATAAGTGCAGAGATCAAAAGATATATACAGACTAATGAAAATGACAATACGACATATCAGAATCTATGGGATGCAGCAAAAGCAGTGATAAGAGGGAAGTTCATATCACTTCAGGCATATATGAACAAACAAGAGAGAGCCCAAGTGAACCACTTAACTTCCCACCTTAAGGAACTAGAAAAAGAAGAACAAAGACAACCCAAAACTAGCTGAAGAAAGGAGATAATAAAAATCAGAGCAGAAATAAATGAATTAGAGAACAGAAAAACTATAGAAAAAATTAATAGAACAAGGAGCTGGTTCTTTGAAAAGATCAACAAAATTTACAAACCCTTGGCAAGACTTACCAAGGAAAAAAGAGAAAGAACTCATATAAACAAAATCCAAAATGAAACAGGGGAAATCATCACGGACACCGTAGGTATACAAAGAATTATTGTAGAATACTATGAAAAACTTTATGCCACTAAATTCAACAATCTAGAAGAAATGGATAAATTCCTAGAAAAATACAACCTTCCTAGACTGAGTCAAGAAGAAGCAGAAAGCCTAAACAGACCTATCAGTAGAGAAGAAATAGAAAAAACCATTAAAAACCTTCCCAAAAATAAAAGTCCAGGCCCTGACGGCTATACTAGCGAATTTTATCAAACATTCAAAGAAGACTTAGTTCCTATTCTACTCAAAGTCTTCCAAAAAATTGAAGAAGAAGCAATACTTCCAAACACATTTTATGAGGCCAACATAACCCTCATCCCAAAACCAGGCAAGGATGGCACAAAAAAAGAAAACTACAGACCAATATCTCTAATGAATACAGATGCTAAAATACTAAACAAAATACTAGCAAATCGAATACAACAACATATTAAAAAAATAATACATCATGATCAAGTGGGATTCATCCCAGAATCTCAAGGATGGTTCAACATACGTAAAACGGTTAACGTAATACACCATATCAACAAAACAAAGAACAAAAACCACATGATCTTATCAATAGACGCAGAAAAGGCTTTCGATAAAATACAACACAATTTTATGTTTAAGACTCTCAACAAAATGGGTATAGAAGGAAAATATCTCAACATGATAAAGGCCATATATGATAAACCATTAGCTAACATCATATTAAATGGCACTAAACTGAAGTCTTTCCCCCTTAAATCAGGAACAAGACAGGGTTGTCCACTCTCTCCCCTCTTATTTAATGTGGTACTAGAGGTTCTAGCCAGAGCAATCAGACAAGACAAAGAAATAAAAGGCATCCATATCGGAAAAGAAGAAGTAAAGGTATCACTTTTTGCAGATGATATGATCCTATACATCGAAAACCCCAAAGAATCCACAAAAAGACTACTAGAAACAATAAGCCAATACAGTAAGGTCGCAGGATACAAAATTAACATACAGAAGTCAATAGCCTTTCTATATGCCAACAATGAAACAACTGAGAAGGAACTCATAAGAATAATCCCTTCACGATTGCAACAAAAAAAATAAAATACTTAGGAATAAACATAACAAAGAATGTAAAGGACTTATATAATGAAAACTATAAACCATTGTTAAGGGAAATCGAAAAAGATATAATGAGATTGAAGAATATACCTTGTTCTTGGCTAGGAAGAATAAATATAATCAAGATGGCTATATTACCCAAAGCAATATACAAATTCAATGCAATTCCCATCAAACTTCCAATGACGTTTTTTAAAGAAATAGAGCAAAAAATCATCAGATTTATATGGAACTATAAAAAACCCCGAATAGCCAAAGCAATCCTAAAGAAAAAGAATGAAGCTGGGGGCATTATAATACCTGACTTCAAACTATATTATAGGGCCACGACAATCAAAACAGCATGGTATTGGCAGAAAAATAGACACTCAGACCAATGGAACAGAATAGAAAGTCCAGAAATAAAACCACATATATATAGTCAAATAATTTTTGATAAAGGGGCCAACAACACACAATGTAGAAAAGAAAGCCTCTTCAATAAATGGTGCTGGGAAAACTGGAAAGCCACATGCAAAAGAATGAAACTGGACTACAGTCTCTCCCCCTGTACAAAAATTAACTTAAAATGGATCAAAGATCTAAACATAAGACCTGAAACAATTAAGTACATAGAAGAAGACATAGGTACTCAACTCATGGACCTGGGTTTTAAAGAGCATTTTATGAATTTGACTCCAATGGCAAGAGAAGTGAAGGCAAAAATTAATGAATGGGACTACATCAGACTAAGAAGTTTTTGCTCAGCAAGAGAAACTGATAACAAAATAAACAGCAAGCCAACTAAATGGGAAATGATATTTTCAAACAACAGCTCAGATAAGGGCCTAATATCCAAAATATACAAAGAACTCATAAAACTCAACAACAAACAAACAAACAATCCCATAAAAAAATGGGAAGAGAATATGAACAGACACTTCTCCCAGGAAGAAATACAAATGGCCAACAGATATATGAAAAGATGCTCATCTTCTTTAGCTATTAGAGAAATGCAAATCAAAACGGCAATGAGATACCACCTCACACCTGTTCGATTAGCTGTTATTAGCAAGTCAGGTAATAGCAAATGTTGGAGAGGCTGTGGAGAAAAAGGAACCCTCATACACTGTTGGTGGGAATGTAAAGTAGTACAACCATTATGGAAGAAAGTATGGTGGTTCCTCAAAAAACTGCAAATAGAACTACCTTATGACCCAGCAATCCCTCTACTGGGTATATAACCCCAAAACATTGATACGTAAAGACACATGCAGCCCTATGTTTATTGCAGCATTGTTCACAGTGGCCAGGACATGGAAACAACCAAAAAGCCCGTCAATAGATGACTGGATAAAGAAGATGTGGCACATATACACTATGGAATACTACTCAGCCATAAGAAATGATGACATCGGAACATTTACAGCAAAATGGTGGGATCTTGATAACATGATACGAAGCGAAATAAGTAAATCAGAAAAAACCAGGAACTGCATTATTCCATACGTAGGTGGGACATAAAAGTGAAACTGAGAGACATTGATAAGGGTGTGGTGGTTACGGGGGGAGGGGGGAATGGGAGAGGGGGAGGGGCACAGAGAGAACAAGATAGAGGGTGACGGAGGACAATCTGACTTTGGGTGATGGGTATGCAACATGATTGAACGACAAGATACCCTGGACTTGTTATCTTTGAATATATGTATCCTGATTTATTGATGTCACCCCATTAAAAAAATAAAATTATTAAAAAAAATATTATATCTGTTATACTATTTAGTGAGTAAACATTTTTTGTTTGTCTTTCTCTACTAGTAGGTAAGCTCTAAACACTGAGATTTTTGACTGTTGACTCCTCCATACCCACAGCACCCCTAACACTGCCTAGCACACAGTAGAAACTCATTAAGTGTAGTGAATGATGCCATGCATGTTAGAGTTCTTCCTCAGTTTCGCATTTGCCTGGTGATGCTTGAATATCTGTTTATATTTTAGAATAAAACTCTAAAGATATAATAAGAATCTTTCTGTGGATGGTGGGGCTTGTCAAAGGATAAGATTCACTGGAGGTGAAGAGAAAAACAGCTAAATGAACTGTGTACTCTTCCTTTTGAAATGGTTGTTTCTTCAGAGAAAGATTATCCAGATTCCTTCTTTGGTGATTGAAGCATGGCTGCCAGAATATTGGAGGTAAGCAGATGAGGGAGTGTGGGCCGCCACTGACCATTGTGTAGATTTCTCCTTTGATCTTGTTGCTACAATGCTGCTGCCCTCAGACATGCCTGGAGTCTTCAAGACCAGAGTTTTTCTGTGTCACCCTCTCCACAAAGCACATAAATAGTCTCTTGCCCAGATGAGTGAGGGGCCACAGTTACACTGTGTGGGGTGAGAAAGATGACACGAGAGGTATAACTATTTTTAAACTGTTTCCTTGATTTCAGACCCACCTCACACTATCTTTCTTCAGAGAAACACTTGCCTCCAACTTCCTCCACTTTTCTAGTTCTGCTCTGAGAATTAGCTTGCTTTCTGTTAAGGCACTTTAGTCTTTAGCTTTCTCTGATTTCCCAAGTCAGCAATCACTCATCCATCTGCTTTATATTATTTAGAATTTTGTTATCACATTTCATGTGCCTTCATCACCTCTTCTTTTCCTTTGGTCCTTGTAGTTGAAGTGTCATTGTAGTTGGCTTGTGGAGATATCAGATATAAACATGCATGTTTAATATTCCAAAAATTTACTGGAATCCTTCACTGGACTTGAAATCCTAATTTATGAATAGTCACATACTACCACAAACCTGCTCTTGGTCAAATATCAAAGAGAGATAAGTTGGTAGGATAAATATATAATATAAACTTAATTAAGTAATCATATATAGTAGGCTGCATCAAATTCAAGCAGTATGAAATGTGCATAACTCGTGTCTTATATTAACTATATCTTTTATCACTTTTATCATGCATAAAAATTTATGTTCTATGGTTCAAACTGAAGTATAGAAACTAAGAAAATCAGTAGCAGAGATATTTATAATAATTATGATAATACTAACAATTAAACAAACTCATATATATATATATTGACAGAAGTCCTCCACTACATATGAGATATATAACTATACAAATTTCTCAAATTTATATTATATATTTTAGTCTATGAAATATATAAAAAGGAAAATTCTTTTTCCAATGAAATAAAACATTTCAAACATATTAAATTATATCTCAGATAATTTAGCAGTACGACCCAGATTTTCAGTATCATGTTGTGTCAGAAAGGAATTCATGACTTAAATCATGGGCTCTTCATTCAACACATTTCAAATTATTTTTCTCCAAAATTATCCTTATCATCAAACCGAAGTTCTGTATACTCTGTTGACAACTACATTATTGTACTAGATTGTGCCTCAAAGCAAATGTTATCTCGGTAATAGAATTTTTACATAGATTATGTACAGTACAGAGGACAGAAAGACAGAAACGGTATCCTGAGGATGTAGCAAAGCAACTGAATCTATATGAATATATTAAGTAATGAAATAAAAGAAGGAGAAATCTCTGACATTAAGAAAACTGTTCTCCTGTCATAAAATGACTTTCATGTTTGGGCACTGAGTCAGAGAGAGACAATCACACCCACAAAGAGATTTATCCAAGTCCAGACTACCCAAGAACAGAAGCAGACTGAAGCTGATGGCAACTCCCAGCTGAGGGGAGCTGGCCAAGTTAAGGGAAAGAAAACAGATCTTGAGATTCTGAAGAGTCCAAAGGGAGGGCTGCATGGAAAGTACTTTAGAGAAACCACAGATTGATGAGAGACTCAAAAAAGGAGAAAAGTCTAAGTTGAAGAACTGTACATTCTATCGATATAGGACCATATAAGGAAGTTACTTTGACGCCTGCTTTGTAGAACCAACCATAGAAATTAATGGTGAAGTGGTAGTTGTGAGAATAATTTAGTTACTTATTTTAATGCTGCAAGTGAGTGTACCCTAAGTATATAGCCACACATCCATTTATACCTTCAAAAATTTCTTTCATTTAGTGTATTGATGAAACATTATTTTTTCCTCACATGTATTGATTATCCTCAATTGTTTGGCTTCTGTAGGGCTCCACTTCACCATGGACATGTTCAGTTTGTTGTTAGTCACTTCCTGGAACCACGCAAACCTCAGGGGTAAATGTGGTGTATCAGAGCCACTTTTCCATTCATTGCCCTAAACTCAGATTGAATGTACACTCCTTTGTTCTCTCCATTAGGCATTGGCATCAGAAGGCTGTTCTATTTAACAGCCCTTCAACAGACACAGGGAATGAATACACTCGAAAAGGGAAAAACGGCATCAATCATCAGTGTTCCTACAGTCCAGTTCACCATGGAGAACTCTTCACTGGTGTTCCTTCCACTTGATCCTATCTACCTCTGTGATCGGACCTAATCGTTCAGATTTTGTCCTTTTTCTTGCCATCGAATCTTCTCTCTGCACACCATCTACTCACAGAGAAAAGAAATTTCTCCTAATGAGCATCACCTTTCTGATTTTTCAGGGCAACTTCGCTCTTCTTACTTCACATGACTCTATAGTCTTATCCTGGTTCTGCTCCCTATTTTTTCAAAGTAAAAAAAAAATCTGTTTTGTCTAAAAAGGAGCAATGTTCTCCCTAAGATGGATTTGATTGCATCTTTAGAATGATTTATTCAAACTGCCTTTATCCACTGTCCAAAATGTAAAAATTCTATCCAGTAAAACATTTTCATAGAAAAAGAAACCAAAATAATAAAAGTTTATAATGGAAAGCAACATGTATCTAATTCACTCCTCCCCTTCTCAGTCTCACTCTCATGAAACAAAATCTTAGAAATACATTATTTTATTTTTAAAAATATTCTAATAATTACCCTTTACCTATAAATATTAATAATTGATTAGTAATTTGATATATCAATTGATGACCAAACATTAAAGATGATTTTCATTCCCTTTTTAACTTGTTCTTACAATTTACTCCTTCTACTATTTGTCTTAAAAAGTAAATTTAGTGAAATGACCCAAGGCCACAAACTCCCAGAGCAGTGATTTTCAATTCTTTGCATTTCATGGCACACATAAACTAGTTACTAAAATTCTGCAGCATACCAAAAAAAAATTTTTGCTGATCTGACAAAAGATAGTAAGTATAATTTTGATTTATTCACACCAGATGGCCATTGTTGTGTTGGCTGTTGTGATTTTTTAAATTTGACAATCCTAGGGAAAGGAGGACAGGGTTCCTGACTAAAAGAGAACATGCATGTTTTAAAAATTATTATGGGTCACCATTTGACAATTGCTGTGTCAGAGTATGGATGAAAATTGTTTTGCTTAAAAGTCCAAAATGCAGAAGAAGGAAGTGGGAAAGGAGAAAGAGAATGAGAAGGAGGCAATAAGGAGGAAAAGGGAAGGAGGAGAAGGAACAAAAGGAGGGGAAAAGGAGGAGAAGGAAGAGGAGGAGGAAGAGGAGGAAAAAATTTGCATGTCATAGAATATACAAGGTCCATAATTTGATTCACATCAACATTGCAAGGCTAGCACCTGTAGCATTTTGCATTTGACAACACCAACTTCTATCTTTTAAAAATGTTTATTTTTATTTTTCTGAAGTAAGAAGCGGGGTAGAGGCAGACAGACTCCTGCATGCACCCAACTGTGATTCACCCAGCCTGCCCACCAGGGAGCAATGCTCTGCCCATCTGGGGCATTGCTCTGCTGCTATCGGAGCCATTCTAGCTCCTAAGGTGGAGGCCATGGAGCCATCTTTAGCACCCCGGGCCAACTTTGCTGCAGGAGGGAAGAGAGAGATAGAGATAAAGGAGAGGGAGAAGGTTGGAGAAGCAGATGGGCACTTTTCCTGTGTGCCCTGACTGGGAATCGAACCTGGGACTTTCACACACTGGGCCAACACACTACCACTGAGCCAACCGGCCAGGGCCCATCTTTTCACTATAGAGCATATTAAAGGAATTAAGCTTCTACACTTCTCTCTACCTCATTTTCCCCCTTCCCAACATTTGTAGCCTGAAAACTATTTTTCACATTGTCAAAACTGAAAATGTTACACTCTGATCCCTGATACTGTCTTCCATGTCTTTCATAAGCTGAAAATAACAAATAGTTATATTATGAGGACCACATGTAGATTTAAATGTGTGTAATCTGTATGTAAAAGCAGAGGTCCTTTGCTATATAGGTCCAATAGCAGGGGTCTCAAGCAAATCAAAGCAGAATTATTCTAATTGATAGATGTAATGGACTTATCTATATTTCATAGTTTTTCAAAATTTGCACCATTTTAGTTTGACTTGCTTAACATGTGGACTATGAATTTCATATACATTTCCCAGAGTGTCTGATTTATCACTGTTTTTACTGTTATGTTTTCTGTTAAGAAAGAATTAAATTTTGTCATGTCAGTCATATTAAGCAGTTCTTTAAACAATTTATCAATTGCTTAGAATCTACTTTATTTTAATTTTTTATTGTGGTAAAAAACACATAAAATGAAATCTATCTTCTTAAAAATTTAAGTGTATCATATTGTACATTGTTGTATGGAAGATCACTAGAACAATTTCATCTTGAACGACTGAAATGTCATATCCATTGAATAGCAACTTCTCATTTTCTCTTTTATCCAGCCACTGGGAACCACTATTCTACATTCAGCTTCAATGAATTTGAATACTTTAGATCAGGGGTCCCCAAACTTTTTACACAGGGGGCCAGTTCACTGTCCCTCAGACCGTTGGAGGGCCGGACTATAAAAAAACTATGAACAAATCCCTATGCACACTACACGTATCTTATTTTAAAGTAAAAAAACAAAATGGGAACGAATACAATATTTAAAATAGAGGACAAGTAAATTTAAATCAACAAACTGACCAGTATTTCAATGGGAACTATGCTCCTCTCACTGACCACCAATGAAAGAGATGCCCCTTCCGGGTGTGCGGCGGGGGCCGGATAAATAGCCTCAGGGGGCCGCATGTGGCACGCGGGCCGTAGTTTGGGGACCCCTGCTTTAGATACTTCATATAAGATTTAGGCCGTATTTGTCCTTCTGTGACAGATATATTTCACTTAACATAATGTCCTCAAAATTCATCCATGTTGTTGTATTTCCTTCCTTTATATGGCTAAATATTATTCCACTGTATACTATATTTTCTTTATCCATTGACCAATGAACATTTAGGTTATTTTCATATCTGGGTTATTGTAAATAATGTGATGAACATGAAAGTGCGAATACCTCTTTGAGATCCTGTTTTCAGTTCTTTTGGAGAAATACCCAGAAGTAGGATTACTGGATTATGTATTAGTTCTAGTTTGAATTTTTGAGAACCTCCATATTGTTTTGTTTAGCAGTTGCACCAGTTTATATTCCCACCAACAATGTGAGGGGAGCCAATTTCTCCACATCCTTACTAACACTTGGTCTTTTTTTTTTTTTTCTATGTTATTTCTTCCTCCCTCCCTCCTTTTTTTCTGGATTTTGGCCTTCCTAACCAGTGTGAGGTAATCTCTTATTGTTTCATTGTGGTTTTGATTTTCATTTCCCCTTGAACACTTTTTCTTTTTCTTTTTTTTTTTTTACAGAGACAGAGAGAGATTCAGAGAGAGGGATAGATAGGGACAGACAGAAACGGAGAGAGATGAGAAGCATCAATCATCAGTTTTTCATTGCAACACCTTAGTTGTTCATTGATTGCTCTCTCATATGTGCCTTGACCGTGGGCCTTCAGCAGACTGAGTAAGCCCTTGCTCTAGCCAGCGACCTTAGGTCCGAGCTGGTGAGCTTTGCTCAAACCAGATGAGCCCGTGCTCAAGCTGGTGACCTCGGGGTCTCGAACCTGGGTTTTCCGCATCCCAGTTGGATGCTCTATCCACTGCGCCACTGCCTGATCAGCCTGAACACTTTTTCATTTACCTGTTGATCATTAGTGTGTCTTCCTCTTTTTATTTTTCAATTACAATTGACATTCAATGTTATCTCAGTTTCAAGTGTATGGCATAGTGGTTAGATAGTTATATAAACTACAAAGTGATCTCCCTGATAAGTCTAGTATCCACCTGGCACCATACATAGTATTAAATATTATTGAATACATTCCCTATACTGTACTTAACATTCCTGTGACTATTTTATAACTAACTACCAAGTTGTACTTACTAACCTCTCTACACCCCTTTCACCCATTCTCTCAAATCCCCTTGTATCTGGCAACCCTCAGTTTGTTATCTGTATCTATGAGTCTGTTTCTGTTTGTTCTTTAGATTTCACATATAAGTGAAATCATATGGTATTTGTCTTACTCAGTCTGACTTATTTTACTTAACATAAAACCCTCTAGGTCCATCCATGTCACAAATGGTATAATTTCACTCTTTTTATGGCTAAGTAATATTCCATTTATATATGTACAATATTTTTATCTGTTTGTCTATTGATAAGCACTTGGGTTGATTTTTTATCTTGGCTATTGTAAATAATGCTTCAATGAACACAGGGGTTTATATATTCTTTTGAATTAGTGATTTGGGTTTCTTCAGATATATACTCAGAGGTGGAATTGTGAGGCACAAGGTAATCTGGTTTTTATTTTATTTTATTTTTCATTTTTCTGAAGCTGGAAACAGGGAGAGACAGTCAGACAGACTCCCGCATGCACCCGACTGGGATCCGGCACGCCCACCAGGGGGCGATGCTCTGCCCAGCCTGGGTGTCGCCATGTTGCGACCAGAGCCACTCTAGCGCCTGAGGCAGAGACCACAGAGCCATCCCCAGCGCCCGGGCCATCTTTGCTCCAATGGAGCCTTGGCTGTGGGAGGGGAAGAGAGACAGAGAGGAAAGCGCGGGGGAGGGGTGGAGAAGCAAATGGGCGCTTCTCCTGTGTGCCCTGGCCGGGAATCGAACCTGGGTCCTCCGCACGCTAGGCCGACGCTCTACCGCTGAGCCAACCAGCCAGGGCTGGTTTTTATTTTTTTGAGAAACATCCATACTGACTGTTTTCTAAAGGGAAACCAATTTGTAATCTCACCAACAGTGCCCAGTGGTTACCTTTTCTCCATATCCTTGCTAACACTTGCTTTTTGTTGATATATTAATAATAACTATTTTGACAGGTATGAGGAGATATTTCATTGTAGTTTAATTTGCAGTTCACTAATGGTTAGTGATATTGTGTATCTTTTCATATGTCTATTGGCCATATGTACATCTTCTTTAGAGAAGTGTCTATTTAGGTCCACTGACCATTTCTTACTAATTGTGTGTGTGTGTGTATTAAGATGCATGAGTTCTTTATAAATTTTGGATATTAACCCCTTATCAGATGTATCATTGGTGAAAATCTTCTCCCATTCAGTAGTTTGTCTTTTTGTTTTGTTGACGGCTTCCTTTGCTATGCAAAGGATTTTTTACTTTGATGTAGTCCCATTTGTTTATTTTTTCCTTTGTTTCCCTTGCTGAAAGATATATATCAGAAAAAAATATTACTGTATGAGATGTCAGAGAGTTTACTGCCTATGTTTTTTTTTTCTAGGAGTTTTATGGTTTCGAGGTTTACATTAAAGTCTTTTATCCATTTTGAGTTTATTCCTATATATGTTGTAAGAATATAATTCATTTTCATTTTTTTTGCATGTGTGTCTAATTTCCCAACACCATCTATTTGACTGTCTTTACCCCATTGTATGTTCTTGTCTTTGTCACATTAATTGGCCATATAACTGTGAGTTTATTTCTGTACTCTCTATTCTGTTCCATAAACTATATGTCTGTTTTTATATCAGTACAAAGCTGTTTTGATTACTATAGCATTATAATATAGCTTGATATCAGATAGTGTAATACCTCCCACTTTTTTCTTCTTTTCCAATATTTATGTCATTATTTGGGATCTTTTGTGTTTCCATAAAAATTTTCGGATTGTTATAGTTCCATGAAATACCCCATTGGTATGATAGAAATTGCATAGATTTCTTTGGGTAGTATGGTCATTTTAATAATGTTATATCTTCTTATCCAGAAGCTCAATATATGCTTCCATTTATCAGTGTCTTTTTTACTTTTTTCTTCAATGTCTTATCATTTTCTGAGAACAGATATTTTACATCCTTGGTTAAATTTATTCTTAGATGTTTTTTATGCAATTGTGAATGGGATGTAATTTCTCTTTCTGATAGTTTATTATTGCTGTATACAATCGCAACTTCCAAATATTATTTTTGTAGCCTGATATTTTATGGAATTTATTTAATAGTTCTAGTAGTTTTTTGGTGTAATCTTTAGGGTCCTTTCTCTCTTGTCTGATTTCCATGGCTAGGACATCTAACATTATGTTAAGTAAAAATAATGAAAGTGGACAACCCTATCTTGTTCTTGATCTTAAGGTAAATTGTTTTCCCTTTGACTATGATGTTAGTTGTGGGATTGACATATACAGCCTTTATTATGTTGAAGTATGTTTTCAATATTTCTGCTTTTCTGAGAGTTTATATAATAAACTAATGCCAGATTATGTCAAATATTTTTCTTTTTTTGCATCTATTGATATGATCATATGATTTTTAGCCTTCATTTTGTTTATGTGGTATATCACATAAATTGATTTGCAGATACTGAACCAACCTTGCATCCTAGTAATAGATCTCACTTGATCATGGTATATGATATTTTTAATATATAGCTGAATTTGGTTTCGTAATATTTTGTTGAGGATTTTAGCATCTATGTTCATCAGGCATATTGGCCTATAATTTTCTTTTTTTAGAATGTCTTTGTCTGATTTTGGAATAAGAATAATGATGGGCCTTCTCTTCTATTGAAATTTTTGGAGCAGTTTGAGAACAAGTATTGTTTCTTCTTTGAATGTTTGATAAAATTCACCTGGGAAGCCATCCAGTCCAGGTCTTTTGTTTGTTAGGAGTATTTTGATTAATGTTTTGATTTTGTTGGTTGTAATTGGTTTGTTCAGATACTCTGTTTCTTCTTAATTCAGTCTTGAAAGATTCTGTATTCCTAGGAATGTATTCATTTATTTCAGATTGTCCAGTTTTTTGGCATATAATTGTTCAAAGTATTTTTTCATAATACTCTGTATTTCTGTCTTGTCAGTTATTACTTCTCTTTCATTTCTTATTTTATTTATTTGGGTCCTCTTTCTCCTTTTCTTCTTTTTCTGATAAGTCTAGTTAAAGGTTTGTCAATCCTGTTTATCTTTCCAAAGAACCAGCTCTTGGTTACATTCATTAATTCTATTTTATTTATTTCTGCTCTGATATTATTTTCTCCCTTCTACTTATATTGGGCTCTTTTTATTCTTTTTCTAGTTCCTTTAGGTATAAAGTTAGATTGTTTATTTGAGATTTTTCTTCATTTTTTTAAGGTAGGTTATAAATTTTATCCTTAGGACTGTATTTGCTTTGTTGGGTCCCATCAATTTGGTGTTGTTGTATTTTTATATTCATTAATCTCAAGGTAGTTTTTGATTTCTTCCTTGATCTCATTGTTAACCTATTCATTATTTAGTAACATGTTATTTTGCCTCCATGTCTTTGTGTGTTTTCAGTTTTTTTCCTGTGATTGATTTCTAGTCTTATACTATTATAATCAAAGAAGATTCCTGATATGACTTCAACCTTGTTAAACTTATTGAGACTTATTTTGTGGTTTAACATATGGTCTATCCTGGATAACATTCATGTGCACTTGAGAAGAATGTATATTATGCTGCTTTGGGGTGAAATGCTCTAAAAATATAAATTAAACCCATTTGGTTTAATATGTTGTTTAAAGCCACTGTTTCCTTGTTGATTTTTCTGTCTAGAAAATATATACATTGATGTCAATGGGGTGTTAAATTCCTCTACTATGACTATATATCAAGATTTGCTTTATATAAATAAGTGCTCCTATTTTGGAAGCATATATATTAACAAGGGTTATATCCTCTTCTTGGATTGATCCTTTTGTCATTATACAATGTTCTTCTTTGTCTCCTATTATATCCTTTGTTTTAACGTCTATTTTTTCTAAGTATTGCTACCCCAGCTTTTAAAAAATTTTCCATTTGTATGAAATAACTTTTTCTATCCACTTACTTTTAGTCTATGTAAATCTTTTGATCTAAAATGTGTCTCTTATAGACAGTGTATATATGGGTCTTGCTTTCTCATTCATTCAACTACCCTATGTCTTTTCATTGGAGTATTTAATCTAACAGGGTAGAAGTTGTCAGGGTGGAGTTAGTACAGTTCACCAGGCTAATGGAGAATCAAATACGGTCAGGTGGGAGGACAGCTCAACACAGGGAAAAGGGTGGCTGTCCATCTAGTTTTTACTTTTAGGTTACATGACTCAGTTTCTCCTTGTATGTCTCTGGCACCCATTCTTCCTTCCCTGAGGCCACTGTCCCTTTGATGAAGCCCAAGGAGAGAGCCTGTAAGAATTTGTGCGCTCACCCTTTAAGAGGATGCCTGGGTTCCCAGCAGCCTTTTATCTCATCCAGGCAAACAAAATTTCTGCTGATTTTCACAGCCAGATGTTACATGGGATTCTTTTCTCAGCACTAATGTTCCTGCCTGTGAACCTGGCAAGGGGCTGAGATCTCTTACTTCACAGAGCGTACCACTCCAGCTGAGCTATCCCTCTCAATGAGCACTTGTGGGTACAGGGACAGTCTGTTTTGCATCTTTGTCCATCCTACCAGTCTCAAAACATCTTCTTCTTTATATCCTTAGTAGTATTAGGCCTTCTGTTCAGCTAGACTTCAGGTGGTTATCCAGGTGGACTGTTCTATAATATAATTTAGTTTTAATTTTAGTGTGGCCATGGGACGAGGTGAGTTCAGTGTTCACCTATTTCACCATCTTGACCAGATTCTTGAGTACTCTCCCTGGTCTGGCCTTTCTCTAGATTCACTCTTTTGACTAGGCAAAATGTGTATGTTGTATGCCTTTATACACACACACACACACACACACATAAGTGAGAGCAGGGGAGGCAGAGAGACTCTTGCATGTGCCATAATGGGGATCCACCCAGCAAACCCCCTATGGGGTAATGCTCTGTCCATCTGGGGTGTTGCTCTGTTGTTTGGCTACCCAGCTATTTTTAGCACCTAAGGTGGAGGCCTTGGAGCCATCCTCAGGCCTAGGGCCAACTCGCTGGAGTTAATTGAGTCATGGCTGTGGGATGGGCGAGAGAAAGAGAAGAAGAGAAGAAGTTGGGGACGGGTGGACACACAGATGGTCATGTCAATGTTCCTTGACTGGAAATCAAACCAGGGACATCCACATGCCAGGCTGACACTCTACCACTGAGCAAACTGGCCAGGGCCTGTATGTCTTTTTTAGAGAAAAAACTATTCAATCCTTTGTTCATTTTAAAATAAATATTTTTAATTTATTGTGTGGACATGGAATCCTTTGTTCATTAAATCAGTATTATTTTTTCTTGCTATTGAGTTGTAGGGATTTCTTAATATATTTAGGATATATAACCTGTTATGAGGTATATTTTGCAAATATTTTCTCTTATTTTTTAGGTTGCTTTTTCAGGCTGTTGATTTCTTTGCTGCACAGAGGGTTTTTGCTCTTATTGTCTGTGCTTGTCATGTCATATCAAGGAAATCATTGTTGAGACTAATGTTATAAAGATTTTCCTCCTGTTTTGTCCTAGGAATTTTATAGTTTCATTTCTCATATTTAAGTATGTAACTCATTTTGAGTTTACTTTTATGTTATCATGTGAGACAAAAATATGATTTTATTTTTCTACATGTGGTTATTTAGTTTTCCCAACACCATTTGTTGAAGAAACTATCTCTTCCAAATTGTGTAGTCTTGTACTCTTGTTGTAGATCACTTAGCCATATACATATCAATTTATTATTGAGTTCTCTGTTCTGTCCCATTGGCTTATGTGTCTAATTTATGCAGGTACCATACTCTTTTGATCACTGAAGTTTTATAGTTTGTTTTGAAGTCAGAAAATGTGAGACCTCTGGCTTTGTTCTTCTTTCTCAAGAGTCATTTGACTATTCAGAATTTTTTGTGGTTCAAAATGAATTAAAAAATTTTTTTTGTTTCTGAAAGAAAATGTCATTGGGATTTTGATAGAGATTACATTGAATCAGTAAATTGCTTTGGGGAAATCGAATATTTTTAACAATATTAAGACTTCTTATAAATAAAACAGATGTTTCCCCACTTATTTGTGTTTAATTTAATTTCAACCATTCAGTGTACAAGATTTTTACCTCATTGGTTAGGTTTATTCCTAATAATTTAATTCTTTTTGATGCTATTATAAATGATATTGTTTTCTTAATTTTATTTTTAGACCATATATTGTTAGTGTATATACACATAACTGATATTATATGTTGATTAGTACCCTGCAAAGTTTCGAAATTTATTAGTTCTAACATGTTTTTTTTTTTTGTGGAATCTTTAATTCATGTCATCTATGAACAGAGATAATATTTTCTTCTTCTTTTCTGATTTGGATGCCTTTCATTTCTTTTTCTTGCTCTACTATGACTCCTATCACTATGTTAAAAAGAGGCAAGAGTGGGCATCCTTGCCTTATTCCTTATATTAGAAAAAATATTTCAGTTTTTCACCATAAAGTATGCTGTGGCCTTTTTGTATATGGCCATGATTATATTGAGGTAATTTTTTCTATTTCTAATATTTTTTATATAGTGTTATTATCATAAAAAACCTGTTGAATTTTGTTAGATGCTTTTTACCTATTGAGATAATTATGTGATTTTAATCTTTTGTTCTGTTAATGTGATATGCCTCATTGATTGAATCTAAACCATCCTTACATCCGAGGGATAAATCGTTCTCAAGTTTGGTATATAATCCTTTTACTGTGCTACTGAATTCTGTTAACTATTATTTTGTAGAGGATTTTTTTTTTCTCTTTTCTGAAGCTGGAAACGGGGAGAGACAGTCAGACAGACTCCCGCATGCGCCCGACCGGGATCCACCCGGCACGCCCACCAGGGGCGACGCTCTGCCCCTCCGAGGGGTCGCTCTGCCACGACCAGAGCCACTCTAGCGCCTGGGGCAGCGGCCAAGGAGCCATCCCCAGCGCCCAGGTCATCTTTGCTCCAATGGAGCCTTGGCTGTGGGAGGGGAAGTGAGAGACAGAGAGGAAGAAGGGGAAGGGGGGGTGGAGAAGCAAATGGGCACTTCTCTTATGTGCCCTGGCCGGGAATCGAACCCGGGTCCCCCACACTCCAGGCCGACGCTCTACCGCTGAGCCAACTGGCCAGGGCCTTTGTAGAGGATTTTTATATCTACCTTTATTAATAATGTTGGCTTGTATATTTTTGTTATTGTGTTTTTGCCTGGCTTAGATTCAGGATAATGCTCTCACCATTTCACTTGGAGATTATCTTTTGGATTCCCTATGCGGCTCACTATTCAGCTCTTGGCTATTCCATCTCACTCCTGTACTCAGCTGTGTTTCTGAAAACACCTCCTCAGAACTTATTAAGGTGCATGGAAAATTTAAAGCACAAATCATCCAAGGTCACAGGTAATAAAGCTAGTTTTAGAATCCTTGGATCCTGATTTCTACATTAAAGCTGTACCAGCTTGACCAGGTGGTGGTGCAGTGGATAGTGTGTTGGACTGGGACAGAGAGGACCGAGGTTCAAAATCCTGAGGTCACCGGCTCGAGTGTGGGTTCATCTAGTTTGAGCAAAGTGCAACACCTTGAGCCCAAGATCACTTTCTTAAGCAAGGGTTTACTCGGTCTGCTGCAGCGTCCTAGTCAAGGCAAAATGAGAAAGCAATCAATGAACAACTAAGGTGCCGCAATGAAGAATTGATGATTCTCATCTCTCTTCCTTCCTTTCTGTCTGTTCCTATCTGTCATTCTCTCTCTGCTTCACGTACAAAAAAAAGCTGTACTAAACCAGATAGGTTGTCATTCATCTATGCTTCAGTTGAAACCCCTACAAATATTTAACATTAATTTTTTTTAAATAATAGCTAGTTTATTATTACAGTGAACAGTGTGGTAGGCAGCTTCTAATATGGCTCCATATCATTCTTGCTTCATATTATACATGCTCTTCTATAATTATCTTCTTTTGAGTATCGTCTGACAAACAATTCTATTGAATATAATATGGTAAAAATGGTGGTATTTCATTACTAAAATTAGGTTATAAAAAAACCCTCTAGCTTCTGTCTAATTTATCTCTCTCTCTCTTAGTTCTTGTTCTGATGTAAACAAGCTGCTATGTTTTGAGCTTCCCTTTTTAGAGGTCCATATTGAAAAGAGTTAAGGAAAGTCACTGGCTGATAGGTGGTAAGGAATTGAAACCCTCACTCAGTCCAACAGCCCAAAAGGAACTAAATCATAGTCTGTTGAGATTCAAACTAAATGACTGAGCTTGGCTCAGATCCTGTTCCAGGCAATCTTTGAGATGAGTCTGTAGCCCCAGTGAGCACCTTGACTACAGTGTGAGTGACTCTAAGTTAAAGGCAACTGGTTAAGTTGTACCCGAATTTCTTACCCATAGAGATTGTGATATAATAAACATTTCTTTTAAGCATCTTAGGTTTATACCAATTTGTCACACACCAATAGATACATACCTTTTACCACAAGTAGGAACATAGCTATAAAGCAATTTTGAGAATATACTGTAATATTTTGAAACAAAATACAGAAGAGATAAATAACCTTAACAGCCTCTTCCCTCTTACTCAATAATTAATTTTAAAAGAAATTATGTATAAATAAAATATAAAACATAAGAATTAAAATTTTAAACACAATATATATTCTAAATACTAATCTATCCAATTTCTCCTGTTGTTTTTTAACATTGGTAGTACAATATATATGGTTTTGTACATATTTTAACAAGTATAAAAAAGCACAAACTAAATATAAAAAATATTTTTGAAAATAAAATAAAGTAACTTATGTGTCCTTTGATGTACTTTGGGATTGAAATATTGTAGCCTATAATTTAAGAATATTAAATTTAACACTCAGAAAAGTGATAAAAATTGCTCAGAGAAAAATTGAGCTATTTGTCATCCTTCGGGAAGAAGAGATTTGTAGTGCCTTAGTGCTTATGAGAAATGTTTGAGATAAGTATTTAAGTTCCTATTCAGAAGTCATTTGATAGCCTATTTTTAGTTCGAAACTGAGAAACATTAAAAAAATTATCTTATATAACAAATATTAAAATGTAACCTGATTTTGTTGCTTGCAGGATTTGGAGAACAAACAATCAACATAAAGAAAAGTTTAGTCTCCAGCAAAAATATACCAACTCAATTACCTGGTATCCTTAAGTTATCATATTTTGCTTCCAAGTTGTTATGACTGAAGAAAAGAATAATTGCTCATGTTACTGAATATGACATCCAAGCAGATGATTTGTTTTATGAATGGCATTTATCCCCAGGTCAACACAGAGGGATAGACTTAATCCTTGCCACAATCCAGTAAAACAAATAAACTTCCTCTACATAGACAGTCTTTTAGACTCCAAAATTGTGGAGTAGGCTCTAAAATCCCTCATGGTATACTTTGTATACTATCATACACCGTCAAATGATTAGAGAATAAATTAGAGAACTTCAGCATTCCTCCCACACAAACTGTTTCCTTGAATAAAATATCTTACCTTTCACTCCCAAAGGGCTACTTTGACCTTGATCCTAATGACTAGGGGTCAGGAACCTATGGCTTGCGAGTCAGGTGTGGCTCTTTTGATGGCTTCATCTGGCTTGCAGACAAATCTCTAATTAAAAAATAATAAGGTTAAAAAATATAAAACATTCTCATGTATCCATTCATTTCCTACTGCTCATGTTCATGGTTGTGGGTGGCTGGAGCCAATCACAGCTCTCCTCCGGGACAACACCAAATTTTTAATGGATAATGCATAACGTACACGGGTTGTTGTATGGCTCTCACGGAATTACATTTTAAAATATGTGGCGTTCATGGCTCTCTCAGCCAAAAAGCTTCCCGACCCCTGCTAATGACCAAACATTTGGGGTCAGTGTTGGACATTTGACATAAATTAGCTTTTCTCTATGAAGGATTTTAAATTCTAACATTCTACTTGTGATTGTGAAATAGTGCTGGACACCAGAGCTTGATAAAATATAGAGTATAGGCTTGGGTCAGCAAAATGGGAGTCCAGATTGGCAAAGAGACTTACAGAAAAGACTGATGAGTAAAAAACAGAATGGGACAGAGATGGTGCTTCACCTGCCTTTCCTGCAGTTCCCTAAGGATGGACTACAGTGCCACATAGCAGAAAACATATGGCCATATAGGTACATCCTTCCATAGTCCTCTTAGGTAATCTCCTCACTTTGGCTAAAAGTTTCCATTCATTAACATGCTGATCAATTCTCACTTTTCTTTCTTAGAATCTGAATTTCCAGACGACTCCCAAGTATCTGAAATACTAAATACTGGGGCCTTTTGTCTTCTTGTTGATTGATTGCTTTTTTTCACAGTGTGAGGGTGGAGATAATTAGCCAGTTTTGTGTTTTTTGTTTTTGTTTTTTGTTTGTTTGTTTTAGCAGTAGACAGTTGTGACACATAACCTTGGTAAGGCTCAACTCCTCACTGCCTACAGACTAGAGATGATTCCCAGTTGTAGGTGTGTGTAAGAAATTTATAAAATAACTCTTACAAGAAATCTAAATTTTATTCCTATGTTTAAAAAATTCTATAAGTGAACAAAAATATCATTATAGAAGTTAGATCATTTTTTAAAATTAAGAACAAAAAGAATTAAAATATCTAGATAAAGTAAATGATAATGTATTAACCTTTTTTATAATATAATATAGCATCAAACCACCTATCCTTTGTTTGAGAATAGTGCTTTTATCTTTTTTTCATAGTTAATAAACAGTAGGAATGATGTTTCTCAGTCAGGTCTTCATTTTAAGCACACCATCAAATATATTGCAGTATTTTGTTTAAATTGTAGGATATTATAAAAGTGTCATTTTCAAAAGCAAATTATAGCAAAGAGAATAACAAAAGTTTGAACTGATCTATAGTGGCGCAGTGGATAAAGCACTGACCTGGAACGCTGAGGTCACTGGTCCAAAACCCTGAGCTTGCCTGGTCATGGCACATATGGGAGTTGATGTTTCCTGCTCCTCCCCCCTTCTCTTTCTCTCCTCTCTAAAAAAAAATGAATACATAAAAATCTTTAAAAAAAGAATAACAAAAATTTAGTGCTTTAGCACATACATGGCAATTCCGAAAATATTTAATTATTTACCTTGGACAGTTCCCTCACAAGTTTGTTTGGAAATTTATATACTGTCATTAATCATGTTCACTTTGAATCATTCTGATTTTCTTTGTTGTTATAATTGAGAACTATTAGAGTATATTTTTTTATTTAAAACTTTCCTTTGTCAGCCACATGGCAATGTGTACTATGAACCTCTAGTTAACACACTTGGAATAACATTTCCAAAGCAAATTAGAAGCACAGGCTTCAGTTCTTAAATAAAAATTGTAGATCAGTGTGTAGGGTGAAGATAGATTGTACGGCTTGAACATGTTGCCTGTGTATTAAAGCATAATTTTAAGCTACCCTTTCTTCATTCCATAGGTGATCTCTCATCGGCCCTTTCAGCTTTTTCTAAAAAACATAAAATAAGATCAACACATAAATGCTTATCAATTTTCTTACATATTGAGAGTTTCTTATGTATTAAGAGTTTTGTCTTTATCTATTGTTTATTAATATCTCATGAAGCACTAGTGTTCCCTGGAACACAGTATAGGAAATACTGTAATACTGGCCTAGAGGAACCCTTAAATGATAGCATAGTGTTATGGAAAAGTCATAGGATTTGGAGTTAGGAAGATATTTGTACTAACACAATTTCTCTCATTTGATTTAAAAACAAACAAACAAACAACAACAAATTAGTAGTGCCTAGATTTGCCAGATGGGCACAAAATAGTTGCTCTATAAATGTAAACGTGATTTCTTCCATTTCTACCCCACTGTTTCCTCTCTGGAGGCTGCATGAAGTAAGACTTTTGGTTAAAACTGAAGGAGAGCATGACCAAACTAGCTCACTTAGGCAAAGAGGAAATTTGTTGGCTTACATAAAATGATGGTTTGGGGGCCAGAAAATATACTAAGGAGTTGGTTTCTCTCCATCTCTTTGCCTTCTGTCAGGTTGGATTTGCATCAGCGCTACATGGTAGCAAGAGGTTGCCTGGAGATTCAGTCCCAATATCCTTTCAGGTTTCAGGTTGAATAGGAAAGAATGAGCATCTCTTTTCTGGAAATTGCCAAATAACTTTTATTCTATTTCTTTTCTTTTTTTTAAGAGAGAGGGATAGATAAGGACAGACCAACAGGAATGGAGAGAGAGATGAGAAGCATCAATCATCAGTTTTACTTTGTGACACTTTAGTTGTTCATTGATTGCTTTCTCATATGTGCCTTGACCATGGGTCTTCAGCAGACCAGGTAACCCCTTGCTCAAGCCAGCGACCTTGGGTCCAAGCTGGTGAGCTTTGCTCAAACCAGATGAGCCTGCGCTCAAGCTGGCGACCTCGGGGTCTTGAACCTGGGTCCTCTGCATCCCAGTCTGACGCTCTATCTGCTAAGCCACTGCCTGGTCAGGCTTTTATTCTATTTCTGATTGGGTCATGTGTTCAAGTCTTGAATAGTTATCGTGGCTAACAGAATGGATACTAGTGGCAGCCCAAGGTCCTGTGTTCCACCTTAGAAATATGTGTGTGTACCTGGGTTATGTATCATGCTATGGGCTAATTTCCCAAATGGAATTTAGGTCATTATTCTTAGAAAAGAATGTGAATAGATACTGAAGAGTAAAATCAGCAGATATGTACTATGACCCTCCTCTTTTTAATCCAGAGTTGTGCATGCAACAACTTTCATACCCATTAAAAACAACAATGCCCTTAAAATCTTGTCTTGCTGTTCCAGAATCTTCAAGAGATCTTACCTTGTCAATTAGTTATTTTAAATCTCTTACCTTTTCTATTATAGTGTCCACCCCTAGATTCAGTTTATGTTTGCTTTCATGACACTCCCCAACACTCTCCTTCAACAAATCTTCTCTCTAGCCTAGAATTTTTGTCTTTTTCCTGAGCTCACAAAGCATCTAGGACATCCAAATACAGATCACACTGTATTATATTAACTTCTTGGTTAGATGCATGTCACTCCCCTATGCGATATTTATTCACTCTAGGGTCTTCATTGTCTAGCACAAAATCTGTCACAGAAGAATCACTTAAAAGAGATATATTAAAGAGATAAATGAATAAGCCAAATAATGAGTGAATGAACATGTAGGTATCACAGAGAAGACCTCCAAAATGTGACTGTCTTGGATTATGTTGTAGACAATTAACTTCAGTTATAGTGTTAGATAAGTACTATTAGTAAACTACAAATTTCAACTGGTTGTATGCTTCAGGCTTTGAGTACAAATATCTGTAGTGGCCTTAAATACTTATAGTGAATTTTTCTCTCTATGTCTACCTCTTAGTCTATCTCTTTCTGTCTGTCTGTATTTCTAATACACACACTCACACGTGCACATACACCAACACTCCTACACATATATAAAATTAAATTTCTCTAACAGTGTGGTTAATTTAAAAATTATGTAATGCAGTTCTTATTTTTGATGGTTTTTTTTTTATCATCATCTTAAATGGTGAGTTCCTCTGAAAAAGCAATGGCCACATTTTTACTAGAGCAAAATCTCTAGATGCAGCAATTTTTTCTGACAATTTATTTGACTACAAAGTATCTAGCTGGCTTCAGAGAGAGAAAAAAAATCATCCAGACTTTTCAACAGAAGGAACTTCTAAAGGTAGATGAAGCCAACACATTTCAAGGAGGAAAAAAAAAGTAGATTAGCCAACGGTGAAATCTCTGCCATCCCAGGGAGATTTCTCCTCCCTTGAATTTTGCTGAAGCGAGGTTTTCATCAATTATTTCCATGAAAGTTTCAAAGTGCTGTGGGAATATAATTCTTACTCTTAAAGGCAAAAATGTATCTTTAAGTATAATTTTGAAACCTATTTTAAAAAAATACACAGGCCATGCATAAGTGCAATTTCACCATTAAAACACTGCAAAATGGTATATAAAAATATATAGAATTTTCAAAACACTGTTTAGTCTATCCCTTTCCTCCCACATTGACAACTGCTTCTAATTGTTTGCATCTTTGCAGTCAGTTAAAAAATTCTCATATATTATTCTTGGTAAAGCCTCCCCCAGTTTCCTTTCTGTGAATTTCCTGTTCTCTACTCTTGACCATCTTGGCCAGAGACCACTTCCTAGTGCCTGCCTTCACTTTGGAATCAAGCTTTTCTACAGCCTCTTCTAACCGCCAGGGACAGCATGAGACACAAGCTCAGTCAGCTAGATGCATGCTCCCGGGACTGTGAACAGGAAGTGAGTCAAAAAAGAAATTAGGAATTCTGAGAGTCCAAAATCCTCACAGTAGCAGCAACAGAGGTGATGACAGCCGTGGCAGCTGTGGCAACATACTGGCCAGGCCGTTCCTGCACAAGTATGTTGCAGTATTTCCTGCTTCCTGATTTCCTTCTGAACTTCCTTGTTTCCTGGTGTTTCCAACGTCTTTATCCTGTTCCCATTGATTCTGTGACCTACTATCCTATCCTTTCAATAGTATGTAGACTAGACTTCTGTAAATTCTATTGTGCCTGTTATTAAAATTGTAGACCAACTTTCTTTTGTTATTTTCTTAATATGTTTTTCTACCTTTTTACCTTATAATTTTCTAGTACTTTTAGATGTGTTCTTTACACTGTAACTATTTAGAGTTACATGCTATTGATTTTTTTAAAAATCAAATCTGAGAATATCTAGTTTTTATAATTTTTTAAAATCCTGGTCTTTAATTTATTTTTGTTTTTAAACTACCCAAATACTTTCTTATTATTAAAGGTCAATGCATCAATGTAACAAAGGGCATTTATGATAAAAAAAAAACAAAAAAACAAACAAGCAGCCAACATCTTTCTCAATAGTGAATGACTGAAAGTTTTCCCTGTAGATCAAGAATAAGACGAAGATGCCTACTTTGCCTGTGCTATTCAACATTGTCCTAGAAGTTCCAGCTAGAGCAATTAGATAAAAAAAAAAAGAAGCAATGGACATTTACATATTAAAGTTATTCAAATTATAAAAAAAAAGAAGAAAGTAAAACTGTCTTTGTTTACAGATGACAGGATCTAATATATAAAAAATTCCAAAGTTTGCCTGATCTGTGGTGGTGCAGTGGATAAAGTGTCGACCTCGAAACCCTGGGCTTGCCTGGTCAAGGCACATATGGGAGTTGATGCCTCCAGCTCCTCCCCACCTCCTCTCTCTCTCTCTCTCTCTCTCTCTCTCTCTCTCTCTCTCTCTCTCTCCTCTCTCTTCCTCTCTGTCTCTTTCTCTCCCTTTCTCTCTCCTCTCTAAAATGAATAAAAAATTTTTTAAAAAAAATCCCAAAGTTTCAAAACATTTACAAAACAGATGTTAGAGTAATGAATTCAGTAAAGATATAGTGTGTAAGATCAGCACAAAATTAAGTATTGCAATAGTATATCTATATACCAGCAATAAACAATTGAAAAAGGAAGCTAAGAATGCAATTTCTTTTATATTAGCAACTAAAAGAATAAATATCTTGGAATAAATTTAGTCAAGGTGTAACACAGGAGGTCCAGACCTGGGAAATGGATCTGGTGTTGCTGTGGGATCCCAAAGAAACCACAAGGAGGACCAGATGGAGTGGACTTAGCCTTTATTACTTATATACAGGGGCAGCACTAATGGCAGTGGGTCAGTGAAAGTTCTGTGTCCTGCTGGGTGTGGTTGTAGTTTAAATAGCTAATCCCTGGTATTACTAAAGCAAAACTAAGCAGGTGAGCAGGGGGTAGGGGAAGGGGAAGGATACACACATATTCTGCATTGCCCCTCTTTGGTTCTTATCTGGTGACTCAGTTCCATTGTTCTTAGTAAAAGCTTAATTTCAGTTGTTTTTTTGACTACCCTTTATCTCATGGCCTGAGGTCAGGATTTGTGACCATGAGGCCATGTGGCTGGAGAGAGGGAAAGGCCATGTCCACATTGACCCTACACCAAGAAGGTAAAATTTCAAAACTTGTATATAAAGCTACAAAAAACAAAACTGTGTGGTACTGACATAAGAATAGATGTTAAGACCAATGGAACAGAACTGAGAATCTTGAAATCAGTTTATACATCAATAGCCAATTGATTTTTGACAAGGGTGTTTTATATTGATAATTGATTGGTTTGGATAATTAACAAAACACATATAACTCTTTTTTAGTTAGGACAAAAAATAACTTTTTAAGAACAGAATTTAACTGGTGGGAACAATAGAGCACTGATGTACCACATAGTCATCATGTCTTAGGGCTGACTATCACACTGCGAGAATCGTTAAGAGAGAATGGAGGAAGCACATTAATTTACTGAGTCAAAAGAACTGATGCAGTTAAGAGAATTTCTGCTTTGTTTCTCTTATTCAGAACTCACTGTACTACTTACAACTTGAGCAATCATGTCTTTTCCAATTCTGGACATTTTCTGTTAAATGTTTTCCAAAGATACTTCTTCCCTCTCTATTCTCATAATCAAGAAATATTAGCTATATGCTATATATTTCCATTTATTCTTTATCTGACTTTGCTTTTTTATGTGCTCAACCTCTTTATATCCCTGGGTTGCCTTTTTGAACTTTTCCCTGCAACCTGTCTCCCCGTTATCTGCTGTGTCTAGCTGTACCATTAAAGCAGACTACTGAGTTTTCTATTTTGATGGTATATATTTTTCTTGCAGATGTTCTGCTTTGTTCTTATTCAAGTCTAATATTTTTTCCTAGTGTCTTATTTTTTTATTGAGATTTTTAGTCCTTCATTTAACTATTTAAAATATTTTAAAAAATAGACCCTGGCTGCTAAGCTCAGTGGTAGAGCATCAGCCTTGTATGTGGATATCCCAGGTTTGATTCCCAGTCAAGGCACACAGAAGTGACTATCTGCTTCTCCACCTCTCCCTCTTCTCTCTTTCTTTCTCTCTTCCTCTCCTGCAACCATGGCTTGATTGGTTTGAGTGCATCAGCCCAGATGGCTCTGTGAACCTCAACCTCAGGCACTAAAAATAGCTCGGTTGCAAGTATGGCCCCAGATAGGTAGAGTATTGGCCCCAGTTGGAGGTTTCCAAAGGAGGGAGATCCTGGTCAGGGTGCATGGAAGTCTGTCTATCTCCTCTTCTCTCTTTTGGAAAAAAAGAAAAAAATAATAACCTCTTTGAAATGACTAATTTAAATTTAATTATATCTGTTTCTTTTCCTCATTGTGGTTGTTTCTTAAGGTAGAGGGTCTCTAAACTAGACTCTCTGGGTTCTTAACTTGGTCATAAAATTTTATGCAGTTGCTACAGTTCAATTGAAAATTGGTCTCTTAATTTCACTTTTATTACTCCTCAAAATCATAAAGACATAGTTGGTTATGTATGTCAATTTCATAAGGAAAAGGCACATTTATAAATTAAGTAGAAGATAAACGTGAAAATATTTTTAGGTTTTTAAATTTTGCCTTCATAACTTACATGTAGATGACTCATACACTTTATCCCGAAGCCCTTACAGTATGCATGCATGCATGAACCTATACTGGCACAACTAGATAGAGAGCTCTTTGGATACTTTGAAAGGACAATAGATAAGAGTTTATGATTGTTTTTTTCATAGAGCTCCTTTTCAGCTAAAAGTTTTATATGAGAATCTCAGTTTCAGCTCTTTGTCTCAGCCTCAGGCTGTGCCTGTGCATTAGAGAGCGCAATAACATTTGAGCTCTCAGGTCAAAGTCTACCTGGGTAACTATTATCTACTTTTCAGGGTGGATTTTTCATTCTCTCTTTACTTCTGGCAACTGTTGGTGTCTTCTTTTTGTGTGTGATCTTATTCTTTGACTCGACTATTATGTATTGATTATTTTGTATTACCATGGTTTTCCTCATGTTTTTTGAGGAGGGTAGAGGTTTAAGGGGAACATCTACAACTGTTCACCATTTGACTAAAAATTACCCTATAATGGATTTCAAAAGTAAGATTTCTGGGTCAAAAGTATGACCATTTGAATTTTTGAGCTTATTCTAAGTTTTCTTCCCCCATGAAAGATGTTTCATGAAATCTTCCATCTTACCGTGCCTGAGACACCACTGCCCCACTCTTGACCGTACCATACATTACAATTTTGGGGCAAAAGATCTCTTCTGTGTTATGTAATCTAATTTTACTTTTCCTTACCATGGATGAGTTTGAGGATCTCTGTTTATTTTGTGACTGCCTGTTCATATTCTTTCTGATGGGCTAATATCCTTTTTAACCCTCATACTCCTTTACTCAATAAATGAACAACAAATAACGATTACTGATGATCATGATATTATTTCAACCTATACTGGCATGTAATTAGTGAGACGTAAGCAGCACCATTTCTATTTTATAAGGATGATTTTATACCCTGGAGAGAAAAATTAGGTTATTTGACAATTATGTCTAAGGTCACACAACTATAAAGTTAAGAAATCAAACTCAGGAGTGTGGTGCTCTGAAACCATTATCCTGTATAAAGATGCTAGCCTTAACGCTTACCCCAAACTAAATGTAAAGAAATAATAAAGATACAACTTTAAAAATAAATGGAAATTCTGAGTTAGGGCTAAATGCTCACAATGGAATGTCAAGATTCTCTCTCTTCTACAGAGAATGTTATTATCTTAGAATTTAGAACCTATGGACCTGGGACTTCTTTCCAGCTACAGTAGAATATGATAAAAGTAAGGAAGTTGATAGACACTTTTCAGTGTTATTTCATAAGATGTTTAGTCATTGGCTATTACAGAAGACCCCACAAAATAAAAGGTCTCTTGGTTGCCTTTATGTCTCCTAATGATTACCAGCCTCACTTTTGAGGTTCTGAAGGTTGTGTCTTGGTCAGTAAGAGAACTTTGGCTGTATGAGGTATTAAATTATCTAAATAAACCAACCAAAGAGGTGATTTATACTGGCAGCTAAGAAAAGCCTCATTGCTCACCATCTCCTTTTCCAAAATATAATAAATATCTATTTCTTGAAATCAGAACTTAAAGTGGAGAGATAAAGAGAACATACCAGGTGGCAGGTTACTGTAGTTTAAAAGGATGAATAAAAGGGGGTCCTTTGTTGCTTCAAACAGCATCTGTTATCATAATTAGCAAAATGTTAGCTTACGAGATTCAAATTTAAATAGAATATGATGTTTCCTATCATAACCCTTGTCCCTATCCTTGGAAGGTAATCTTCCAGTCTGACCACTGCCAAGCAGTAGTTTGACCAACTGTCTCAACCTTTTCAATTGAATAATCTTTTCACTACAAGGCAGCATCTACAATATGCCTTGTATGTGTGGAAAGAAAATTCAGGCTCAACCTGTAAAAACCTAGCAGATGGTACAGTAATTTGTATATACATACATGCATGCAGGATATATTCTTGGAGAATGAATCAGATTCATGTTATACCTATTTAAATGTTTCATCATATTTAATTTTAATTCATTTATTCATAGTTTTAACCTCAGTAAGAACATTCATTATTAAAATTAATAGACAGGTAAATGGCATCAACAAAACTGCAGCATTTAATGTTGAAGATAACTGACATGCATGAACTCATTGTATTAAAATATTGGTTTCCTTATTGTTTTGCACAGATGGTGCTAGTAATTAATATTATGTGTTTTTTTTAATCAGGGGGTTCCCTGTTAACAAAATTCACATAGTAAAAAAAAATTCACATCATATAAAATAAACTGTAACATTATATTATTTGAATAGATGATGTGTGGTTTGTAGATTTATTAATGGTAGTGTATTATTTCAGATGCAAATTTTATAATTTTTCTAATGGTTAATTTATTATTGAATTCAGTAAATTTAAAAAATTGGGAAATCTAATCTACTCCAGAATAAAAAATAACTATTTGATCATAAATATGTAACAATATATTCTATGCCATCTGGTCTAAAAACAATAGCATAGGTATTTCAAGACACATAGGCACTGAAGATAACAAGGAACAACATTACCTACCACTTTTTTTTAAAGGTCCTTCTGAAGGAAGGTATCATTTCTGAGTGGCCAATATATGTATTCTTTGACATAAACCAGGATGTTATCTCATTAATATGGTTATATATAAACATGTAACCTTAAATACAAGTTTTAGAACCCCCTCTATTTATAAGCAAACACTCTATTAAGCAAAAATCCTCAGTAAACTGATTTCTCACATGGTGAGAAAGAACAGTTCTATGGCTTCCATCTGGATGTCATTCAGCAGGACCCTCAAGCTGAGGCCCAGGAAACATATCTGAATTTTACTAGCACCTCCTACAGAGGGTATTAGAAGAAGTAAAAAAATTGATGTTAATAAAGCTATCCTTATGTCTCTTTTAGAAGAATCACAATATAACAAGCTAGTTTCATATCTAGAGGATTTTTAAGTTACAGATTTTTAATTTATCTTTTCTTATTTCTGAAATGGCATGAAAATGCTGTTTAAATAACACTGAACTCTCAAAAATAGTAAGTGACTTGCCAGAGAATTATCCATTAGCAAACAAGATTTTTAAAGTAATAAAAAGTAAATAAAAGGCACCATTAATTTTCTTGCTTTCCCTCATAAAACTGGGATTGGGCTAGATCCCCTAGGAGACCCTTCTAAGCCTTTACTGACTTATTCCTGGTTCCTCTGTACCAACAATCTTGTTTTTTATTATTATTAATTTTAATGGGGTGACATTAATAAATCAGGGTACATGTGTTTAGAGAAAACATCTCCAGGTTAGTTTGACATTTAATTATGTTGCATACCCATCACCCAAAGTCAAATTGTCTTCTGTCACCTTCCATCTGGGTTTTTTTGTGCCCCTCTCCTCCCCCCAGTTCCTTCCCCTTCCCTCTCCCCCCCTTCCCCATAACCACCACACTCTTGTCCATGTCTCTTAGTCTCGTTTTTATGTCCCACCTATGTATGGAATCATTCAGTTCTTAATTTGGCACACTGGAATACAAGGATACCCTCAGAATCATCTTTTTTAAAGGGAACTTAAAGGATAATAATCTTTCACATCACTGAGTGTCACCTTTCTAGGTTCATTATTACTCAATTTTGTAAATGAGGAAGCAGACCCTTGTCACTCTTCTTGTCTGAAGAGCCACCCTGGCAGATTACCATAGACGAGAACATGTCTGGATGCAGAGCTAAGGCATAGGACTCAGTGCCTGTGAAGACAGAGCTAGGAATGCAAAATGAATTGAACAAAGACTATCATCTTTTCAAAAACATTCAAGGAGCCACTGGTATTCGGTATTTGCACCCTTGATCTGAAGTTCGGAAGGCTAGTGTAAAATTCTAGAATGTGTTGGCAAAAATGTGGTTCAATAATCACCTATGCAGAGAAGTGACGCATCTGTAAACAGACCCAGAGCTTGGCTGGGTTGCCACCCTGATGGAGCTCTTTTTCTCTTTAAAACTTCTTTCTATACTCATCATGAAAAGAATCTAAATTCATTCTCATTTTCAAACTAACCACATGCTATACTATATAACACAATAAAAAAGAAAGCCAGTAGTGTAAAACTTATGATTACAAATATCCATATCCTGGGTTTTAGTCTCTTTCATTATTAATAAACTGGTCCCCTAGCATTGTTTGTATTGGGAAAAAAAGCAAATGCAATTGATCTCTTAAAATCTCCTGATTTGAGAGTCAGCTAACAATGTATGAAATTTCAGGTGCAGGCATTACAATTTAAATTGTGTATAAATCCTAGAGCTGTGTAGAGAAATAAGCTATTTTAAAATGAATAATACCTCATGATTTATAAATGCTTTTCTGAATAGCAAAATGATATCTCTTAAAAGATCATTTATCATAAAATAATTAAAACATCCTAACTTTTTATGGTAGTTATATGTAGAATACCAGTTCCACTTAAAAATGAAAACACAAAGTACCATTGCCTCCTATGAAAAAAGCTTGCATTTGTCAAGAAAATTTGGTAGTGCAAAAATGTCTATGTTTTAGTTGATATATTTTATAGAAATAAAGTAGTGATAAATTTACAATCAATGTAAATCTTCAAATGTTTTTTCTAAATTGATTTTTTGTTCAGAAAAATATTTCCAATGATAGTTATAGAATAAGGCAATTCAAGGATATTTGGAAAAAGGGTTGTGGGGCTATATTATTATGAATCATCTCTAAACATGCCACTTTTTATGTCAGAATAATATGGTAAAGGAACAAACTATATGAAATTATACCTATGAGAAATCAAGATGGGGTTTCTAATAATTTAATAATAGAGCTCTGAGAAATATATTTCATTCTTGTGAAATCTAAAGAACAAAATAAATGAATAAATGAAAACAGACTCACAGATACATAAAAAACAAAAAACAAACTGATGGTTGCCAGGTAGGAGGGGGGTTGGAAGGCTGGGTGAAAAGGTGAAGGGATTAAGTTCAAACTGGTAGTTACAAAACAGTCATGAGAACATAAAGTATAGCTTAGGGAATATAGCCAATATTACTATATAATAATAACTATGGTGTCAGATGGGTACCAGACTTTCTGGGGGATCACTTACCCCCAAGTTTCTAATTACAGAAATGTGCAATCACTGTGCTGTACACCTGGAACTAGTATAAAATAATATTGCTGTGCAGGTGCTTTTTAGTTTGACATAGTCCCATTCATTTATTTTGCCTTTACTTCCCTTGCCTTTGGGGTCAACTTCATAAAACATTCTCTATGTCCAAGGTCCATAAGTTTAGTACCTATGTTTTCTTCTATGCAACTTATTGTTTCATATCTTATATTTAGATCTTTGATTCATTTTGAATTAATTTTTACGCATGGGGAGAAGGTGGTAGTCAATTTTCATTCTTCTGCATGTGGCTTTTCAATTTCCCCAGTGCCATATATTGAAAAAGCTTTCTTTTCTCCATTGTGTGTTTTTAGCTCCTTTGTCAAAGATAATTTGTCCAATTATATGTGGTTTTATTTCTGGGCTCTCAATTCTGTTCCACTGGTTTATATTTTCTGCCAATACCATGCTGCTTTGATTATCGTAGCTCAATAGTATAACTTAAAGTCAGGTAGTATGATACCTCCAGCTCCATTCATTTCTCTCAGGATTGCTTTTACTATTTGAGGTCTTTGATGGTTCCACACAAACATGGTAATTTTTTCTTCTTTCTATTTTAAAAATTACATTGGGAAAAGAATCCAACAACAGAACAAACAGGCACACAACCAAATGGAAATTGATATTCACAAACAACAGTTTCATTAAGGGGTTAACATCCGAAATATATAAAGAACTCACAAACCTCGACAACAAATAAGCAAATAATCCAATTAAAAAATGGGGAGAGGACCTGAACAGATACTTCTCCCAAGAGTACATACAAATAGCCAACAGATATATAAAAAGGTACTCATCTTCAGTAGCTATTAGAGAAATTCAAATCAAAACTACAATGAGGCACCTCCTCACACCTATTAGATTGACTGTTATCAATAAGACAAGTGTTGGAGAGGTTGTGAAGAAAAAAAACAACCCTCATTCACTGTTGGTGAGAATATAAACTGATATTCCATTATTGAAGACAGTATAGTGGTACCTCAAAAACTTAATAGAGCCTGACCAGGTGATAGCACAGTGGATAGAGCATCGGACTGGGATGTGGAGGACCCAGGTTTGAGGCCCTGAGGTCGCCAGCTTGAACGCGGGCTCATCTGGTTTGAGCAAGGCTCACCAGCTTGAGCCCAAGGTCACTGGCTCAAGCAAGGGGTCACTTGGTCTACTGTAGCCCCCTTGTCAAGGCACATATGAGAAATCAATCAATGAACAACTAAAGGAGCCGCAATGAAGAATTGATGTTTCTCATCTTTCTCTCTTTCTGTCTGTCCCTATCTGTTCCTCTCTCTGACTCTCTCTGTCTCTGCCATCGAAAAACAAACAAACAAAAATAAACTTAAAAGAGTTACCACATGACCCAGCATTGAAAACATTGGCACACAAACACATGTGCACCCCCATGTTAATCACAGATTTATTCACAGTGGCTAACACATGGAAACAACCAAAGTATCTCTCCATAGAGGATTGGATAAAGAAGATGTGGTATATATATATAGACAATGGAATACTACCCAGCCATATGAAATAATGACACATTACCATTTATTACAACATGGATGGACCTTGAGAAGTTTATACAAAGTGAAATAAGTACATCAGAAAAAGCTAAGAACTACATGATTTCACACAGAGGTGGGACATAAAACTGAGACTCATGAACATAGATAAAAATAAAATGGTTACCCGGGGGAGATGGTAGGGTGAGGGGTGTAAAGAGGGACAAATATGCAGTGACAGAAAATGATTTGACTTTGGATGATAGGCACACAATGCAATCAACAGTTCAAATGCTATAGAGATGTTCACCTGAAATCCATGTACTCTTATTGACCAATGTCACTCCATTCAATTTAATTTCAAAATAAATAAAATAATATTGAATGCCAACTCTAATTGAAAAAATAAAAGTACTATAGACAGAAATTGACTTAGGCCATTTCACGACTACAGGCATCTGAGTAGGGGGCTTCATAATGACAATATAATAATTAAGATTTTTTTTTTGTATTTTTCTGAAGCTAGAAACGGGGAGAGACAGTCAAACAGACTCCTGCATGCGCCCGACCAGGATCCACCCGGCACGCCCACCAGGGGGCGATGCTCTGCCCACCAGGGGGCGATGCTCTGCCCCTCCCGGGCGTCGCTCTGTTGCGACTAGAGCCACTCCAGCGCCTGGGGCAGAGGCCAAGGAGCCATCCCCAGCGCCCGGGCCATCTTTGCTCCAATGGAGCCTCGCTGCGAGAGGGGAAGAGAGAGACAGAGAGGAAGGAGAGGAGGAGGAGGGGTGGAGAAGCAGATGGGTGCTTCTCCTGTGTGCCCTGGCCGGGAATCAAACCCGGGACTTCTGCACGCCAGGCCATCGCTCTACCACTGAGCCAACTGGCCAGGGCCTAATTAAGAAAATTTTATCTTTTTTTTTTAGTTTAGAATTATTGACAGAGATGAGGGAAGGAGAAATTTGTGGTGAAGTATAAATGGAATTGCTTTATTAAAAGTCATTGAATATTATGTTTCAGGCAAATCATCAAAATACTACAGTGTCCAAAAGAGAAACAAAAAAACATGTTTTGTCCAAGTTTTCCTCAATTAAATTGTAGCTAGGAACCCAGTGAAACCCAAACACTCTAAATTCCTTTAGGTGTTTGTCTGCATATTTTTTAAGGGCCTGGGATATGGCTCATATTGCTTGGTCGTATACGTATATGTGTTTATAAGGTAAAAGCTAATGAAATGGTGAAGAAGGCAAGAAAAAAGACAGGGAAAAAGAAAGAGCAGAAAGAAGGGGCAAAGAAAAGGAAGGAAAGAAAAGAGGAATTAGGGAAGGGGTGAAGATGAACATGTAGCTTATAAAAATACCAAAGGACATCTGATAAATTTTAAGGACTGGTTCGGGATGAGATAAATGAACCATTTTCTACCCCATCCCAAGTCAGATATTGCACTAAGGGTTTATTATTCACTTTGATTGCTCACATACACTTAATTGTGTGTATATTCATATACACTGTTTTTATGAAAGAGCAGATGTTGTACCCAGAAAATATTTGGCATATAGAAAAAAGAATATTGTATACTTTTTTCTATTCAAACAGGATTAAAATTAATCCTCTTCTTTGACAAATTTTAACAAACTATATGCAGGGTTGTAAACAATTATAGAAAATAAAGTACAAAGGATGTTATTTGCATAAGAAAATGGCACTTTAAAATATCACTGTGTACTCTGTCCAGTTATTCTCTTATTGGCTAAGTTCTTGTTTATATCAAAAGTATTATTGATTTTCTCTGAATTTTAAAACTTTTATTATCTAGAAAGTGGAATATATATTATGGTGTAAGTAAACACCAAAATGTATGAATGTTGAAAAAATTATATGCAAATGTTTCTCATATGAAATGACCAAAGTTTTCTTAATTTAACATGAATTCAAATTAAAGTAGTGGGCTTGCTTAGATACCTTAAAAAACACGGGTAATTATCTTAAAGAAGATTGAACATGTTAACTTTTAAGAATACCCAGCAATAATATCTAAGTGGTATGCACATAATATATTTTAAAGCTAAGCATAATAATTATTTAAACTTCCTATGTCATTACTCTCAACTGAAGCAAAATTACATTTTCATTAAAAATATTACCTTGAATCTCATGACATTACCTTCCCTTTGTACTCCTCTTTGCCTAAGATAGAAGAGAAGAGCATAAAATGTTTTCTTTCAACAAAAGTATTCATTATAATCTAATTGATTAGTGTACCAAAAATTCCTTTAAAGAAATCACAAATGTCTTTATCCAAACAAACGGTAATATATACTACATCTATTTCTCCTGACCTTTTAAATTGTTCTAAGACATTTACTTTGGTTTTATGCTTAGTTGTACCTTATATCTCCATTAACTAGCAAGGTGAAAGATAGCACTGTACTATTGTAAATGACTGTTGAGGCTCCCAACTCCATCCCTTAGACTGGTTCAGAAGGCCATTCTTCTACCTCTTGCAGGTGTCACTGTAGTGGGCAACAGGAGCGCCCTCACCCTGACATGTCTTGGAGTTCACTTATCCCCAACCCCTTCCCTGTTGGCAACCTATAACCAATGACTGAGTAGTGAGGTACACAAAAACTCAGGTCCTTGCTTCAGTGAGAGTCAAACTCTATGGTGCCTTCTTTGGGATCAGGCTGTGGTTAGATTTCTCCTGAAATCACTTCCTTATTTAATTTCCTCCCCTTGTCAACTTTGCTTCCTTCAATCTGGTAAAGATTTCTCCCAAGACCACAAGTTAACAAACCCCTTTCACACAAATCCTATTCTCAGGGTCTTTTTCAGTAAAATCTCCTAAGACAGGTTCATAGAGATGAAGCATTAAATACACTGCGAGTCAGAAACCCACCTCTTAAGAGTGACACTTCAGACAAATTCTTTACAACTCTAAGCCTCATGTTCTTCTTCATGAAATAATAAGAATGACAATCTCATTATTGCAACAGAATTGTTCTGATTTACAAATGGACATAAAGGTACTTATAAGAGTTGTGAAAATGTAAGCACTTTTAGTGAGTGCTATTCAATATTTTGTTTATTTTCCTTGAAATAGAAAATATTTTTTTTGAGGAAAACAACTATACCCATTTTACATGGCAACCACTTTAAATTAATATTTCTATGTATTGATACAATATTGAATATGATTTTTTTTCCTATTCTGATGGGTTTGTGGTCAAAGCCCCTAAGCTAACTAGAAGAGAATTTAAGTCACACATATTGAAAACAAGTATCAGTGAGCTACTGAGACCCAGAGCCAGAATGTTCCTCCACAGCTCACAAAATATGCAGGCCAGCCAGCCCGCTAACACAGTCCGAATGCCCTTTCTCACAATCACTCTCCACTGCCCAGGCATGGAGAGTCTCAGGATGGAAGGCAGGGAGTGGAAAGCTTAGCTGAGAATACCTCCCCTTCTCCCCTTCCCCTCCCATCTGCAATGACTCACTACCTCCTAATGGAGGTCAACTGAGGTAGAGAATTCTAGAAGGTGATATTTTTCCTTGGTTCCTGTCTGGATGTTTGCATTTCTGAGTGTTCACTACACTAGAGTACTGAACATGGAGACAGATTCTCGGGAGTGTGGCCTATACCTTAGCTCTGACTGGATCTAAAAGTGGGAAATATGCTGAAGCAGTCTTGCTGCAGGGGGAGGGGTTGCAATGCAGTGGAAAGCTAGAAGGTCTTTGCTCCAGGCAGATTGTGTGGAGTGGCAGTGCAACAGGAGCTGGTCGTTCCTCTGGCGTGGGTAGGCTAGATGTAAGTGCTCACAGGGGCCAATGGGAGGATGCCTTCCATTTTCTGAAGGCGTTCTCAGTGAAGAAAGTGGTTGGAAGGAAGCTGAATATGGCTCAAAAAATTATGTGTCATGTCAACCCTAAGCATTGGCCCTAAATCACTTGTGATTTTACATTTCCAGCCTCCAGCTGTGTGGCTGCTAGACTGAAAGAGAAATGATACATCTGACAGAGAAGGAGTAAAACAAAATCATTCCCCCATGAGAATCCTGTCCTCTAATGACAAACCTGGCCATCATGGGGGCAGAGAACACTGAATTGAATAGAAAATTTATAAAACAGATTAGACTAAATTTTTTTTTCTTAATTGAGAAGTGGGAAGGCAGAGAGACAGACTCCACATGCTCCCTGTCCGGGATCCACCCAGCAAGCCCACTAAGGGGCAATGTTCTGTGAATCTGGGGTCATTGCTCTATTGTTTGGCAACCAAGCTATTTTAGCACCTGAGGTAAGGCCATGAAGCCATCCTCTCGGTGCCCAAGGCCAACTTGCTCCAACTGAGACATGGCTGCAGGAGGGGAAGAAAGAGCTAGAGAGAGAGAAGAGTGATGAGGAGGAGTGGAGAAGCAGATGGTCGCTTCTCCTGTGTGCCCTGACCCTGAATTGAACCAGGATATTCATGTGCCAGGCCGATGCTCTACCATTGAGCCAACTGGCCAGGGCCTAAATTTTTTTTTATAATAAATTTTTATTAATGGTAATGGGATGACATTAATAAATCAGGGTACATATATTCAAAGAAAACATGTCTAGGTTATTTTGTCATTAAATTATGTTGCAAACCCCTTGCCCAAAGTCAGATTGTCTTCCGCCACCCTCTATCTAGTTCTCTGTGCCCCTCCCCCTCCCCCTAACTCTCTCCCTCCCCCCACCCCTGGTAACCACCACACTCTTGTCCATGTCTCTTAGGCTCGTTTTTATGTTCCACCAATGTATGGAATCATGTAGTTCTTGTTTTTTTCTGATTTACTTATTTCACTCCTTATAATGTTATCAAGATCCCACCATTTTGCTGTAAATGATCTGATGTCATCATTTCTTATGGCTGAGTAGTATTCCATAGTGTATATGTGCCACATCTTCTTTATCCAGTCTTCTATTGAAGGGCTTTTTGGTTGTTTCCATGTCTTGGCCACTGTGAACAGTGCTGCAATGAACATGGGGCTACATGTGTCTTCGCGTATCAATGTTTCTGAGGTTTTGGGGTATATACCCAGTAGAGGGATTGCTGGGTCATAAGGTAGTTCTATTTTCAGTTTTTTGAGGAACCACCATACTTTCTTCCATAATGGTTGTACTACTTTACAGTCCCACCAACAGTGAATGAGGGTTCCTTTTTCTCCACAGCCTCTCCAACATTTGCTATTACCCGTCTTCTTGATAATAGCTAATTAGATTAAATTTTAATAATCAAGAATGATCAGAAACTTATGAAATTTGCCCAAGATTCCATTAAAGATGCAGAGCAGAACAATTACATAGAAAGCAGTGATTACAAAGAATCAAATCATTTTATACTCTACTGTGTTGAATCTCCCCCCTCCAAAAAATATTTGCACATCAGTGGATAATTTGACCTGCAAATTATTCAAACTGTGTAGAAGTGTAAAATATTATAACTAAGATACACGGATTAGTTCTAAGGGTTAACAATGGAGTGAGGGGTTAAGAGCATGAGCTTTAATGTCAGATCAAACTGAGTTTTAATTCCAGTTCTTTAATTATTAGCTGAGTGACCCTGGGCAAGTTTCTTATATCCACTAAGCCAGGGGTCAGGAACCTTTTTGGCTGAGAGAACCATGAACACCACATATTTTAAAATATAATTCCGGGCCCTGGCCAGTTGGCTCAGTGGTAGAGCATCGGCCTGGCGTGCAGGAGTCCCAGGTTTGATTCCTGGCCAGGGCACACAGGAGAAGTGCCCATCTGCTTCTCCACCTTTCCCCCTCTCCTTCCTCTCTGTCTCTTTCTTCCCCTCCTGCAGCCAAGGCTCCTTTGGAGCAAAGTTTGCCCGGGTGCTGAGGATGGCTCTATGGCCTCTGCCTCAAGCACTAGAATGGCTCTGGTTGCAACAGAGCGATGCCCCAGATGGGCAGAGCATCATCCCCTGGTGGGCATGCTGGGTGGATCCCAGTTGGACACATGCGGGAGTCTGACTGCCTCCCTGTTTCCAACTTCGGAAAAATACAAAAAAAAAAATGTAATTCCATGAGAGCCATACAATATGTTTAACACTAAATACAAGTAAATGTGTGTGTTTTATGTAAGACCAAACACTTTTAAAGTACAATAAGTTTCTGAATTCTTTTTAATACGTTGTTATGCTGTTGCTAACCAGTGATGAATAAAGTAATTCTTACCATTAATGTGACTTCTGGTGCTGCATGGTTTTGCTGATGGCTTTGTAGTCTGGTTGATATGTGGTGAGGTAAGCTTCATGCAGGCATTGAGACTTCCATCCGTTAAACGTGATCGTAGGTTGGTCTTAATGTTCTTTAGATGTGAGAAAGACTGCTCACATGCATATGTAGAGCCAAACATTGTCAGTACAGCAATACTCACATGCTGCAGTGTGTGGTATGTGATGGGAAGTGCGTTCCAAATTTTGCCAATCAGCTGGTCCATGAGTTGAAGTTTTTCATTTCTCCCAACTTGTGTTTGCTCACCAACTCTGCTTGCTGTTGTGCAAGTCTTTCTAAATCTTCATTCAGTGACTTGAACTTATTCACCCACATGTCTGAGGCCTTCAGGCCAGCAGCTTGTAGCTCCAAATCTCTGATGGAGACACTGAGGATGTAACTCAGGTCGGCGCTGTCCACTGCACACTCGTGTGGATGGGTGATGAACTTAAAAAGATTAGTGTGCTCATGAAATTCTCCAAAGTGCACTTTGAATGATTGCAGGAGATTAGATGTGAAGCCCGCTAGCCACTGGAGCTCAAGATGTTGAGCAGGGTCACTTGCTGTGCATGCATCTGTAAACTCTCCCAGTTTTTCAAAGTGTAGTAAACGACCTGTTTCAATGTCGGTGATGAAGAGTTCCAGCTTGTTTTCAAATGCAAGCACTGTTTGTTGAAGGGATAAGACTGTACTTCCAATGCCTTACATTTTCACATTGAGCTGGTTCAGATGTTTGGTCATGTCCATGAGATAGTAGAACTTCAGGCACCACTCAGTGTTAACTAACTCAGGATGCTTGATGTTTTTCATTTCAAGAAAAGTCCGGATTTTGCTCAGACAAGTCGTGAAACGGCTGAGGACCTTCCCTCTTGACAACCAACGTGCATTACTGTGCAGAAGCAGACCAGGATAATTATTCCCAACTTCATCCAGCAGTGTTTTAAACTGGCGATCATTTAAAGCTCGGGCAACAATAAAGTTGACCACCCGAATGACCAGCAATATCACCTCACCAAGCTGCTTGCCACACATCTAAGTACAAAGCACCTCCTGATGGAGGATGCAGTGAAAACTTAGGATGGGTCTCTTCTCATGTTCATGAAGAAGTGCTACGAATCCTCTGTTTTTCCCCACCATGCACGTAGCACCATCAGTACATACTGAAATAAATTTATCCATCGGTAGATTTTTTTTCTTTAGCGAATTCAGTGAAAGACTTGAATAAATCCTCCCCTCTTGTTGTCTCTTTCATAGGAAAAACAGCAAGACTCCTCACATAGTGTGTCACCAACAGCATACCTTGCAATCACGCTGAATTGGGATAAATGGCTTACATTTGTTGACTCATCCAAAGTGAGAAAAGAATGGTGCTGCATTTATGTCCTTCACTTGTGTTGCCTCAATTTGATTTGCCATCATGATGGTACAATCGTGAACAGTTCTTGACAACAGAAGCATGTCTTTTATTCGTTTGATTATCTTGTCTTTATCCAAAAAGTCGTCAAAAAAGTTCATTGGCAACATCAAACATGAATGTTTTGGCATACTCCCCATCTGTAATGGCTTTCTGTTTCTCACAGTTGCTAAAGCACCAGCAAAGCTAGCTGAATTCCAGTCACCTTGTTGGGTCCAAACACAGAGTTGCTGCTGACTAGCTTGCACTCTGCACAGTAGCTCTTGACATGCTTTCTTCCTGCTGTCCCCCCTGGATATTTCGATGCAAATGTAGTATGGCATGTGTCGAAGTGCTGCTTTATATTTGACTGTTTCATTGGTGCAATTTTATCATCGCATATTAGACACACTGCAGAAACCGCTCTCTCCACAAAGGTGAATTCCTCTGTCCATTCCTGCTGAAAAGTATGATACTCCTCATCTTTTTTCTTTTAGCCATCTTCTTCATCAAAAGGGTTTCTGCAATTAGCTAGCTGACTACTTGATTGAAAGGAGGAAAGTTTACTTCCTGACCTCACAAGGACCTGTGTACATTATGCATTATCCAATAAAAATTTGGTGTTGACCCGGAGGACAGCTGTGATTGGCTCCAGCCACCTGCAACCATAAATATGAGCAGTAGGAAATGAATGGTTTGTAATTCATGAGAATGTTTTATATTTTTAACGTTATTTTATTTATTAAAGATTTGTCTGTGAGCCAGATGCAGCCATCAAAAGAGCCACATCTGGTTTGCGAGCCATAGGTTCCCAACCCCTGCACTAAGCCTTGGTTGGCTGATCTGAAATCATGCTCCAATGGGCAGACTAACCAATCAGAATTCATGAAATCCTGTACTCAGAGACTGCACTCTGGTTCCATCCTATGTTGTTGGGGTTTTCCTCCATAATAAACTATTCGATAAAAAAAATAAGATTAACCTTCAGCTCATAGTTTTGAAGGCTGTGCTGATTCAGGCTTTAAAACTAAAGATGTAATTAATGTCCCAAATCTTATTCTTCAGAATAGAAGCTTGAGCCATTGTCACCTATAGGCTGAAGCCGGCTCCTTCACAGCTTCTAAGAGCTCACATGATTCTGTAAATGCAGGAACAGCCAAAATAGGCACGTGTCACTGCCTCTGGCTGGGCAGACAGGGGTCGCCAGGGCTGAGAGGTTCTCTTCAAGCCTTCACTCTTGCAAGGCTGTGTGTGTCCAGAAGGGGTAGCTTTAAAGTGCTAAATGGACTAGCAGTAACCCTGCCTATTGTCCTAAGTATGTGTAAAATTACACACTACTGAGGATGAAGCTGTGTTCTGCAGCCCTCCCGTGACCTTTGTTATGACCCTCCAGGAAAGAGATGGGAGTAGATAAGTAAATAGGATTTTCAGGATGCAAGTGTAATACGTGAGAGAAAAATCTGGAAAAGAGACCATGAGGAAAAGGCTATATGTGGTTTTGAAACACTCCTCACCCTGCCATCAAATGAATGAAATCTTTAAAAAAAGTCTGTCACCATATCTATTAAAAATATGGTGTTGCTGCCTGACCAGGCGGTGGCGCAGTGGATAGAGCATTGGACTGGGACACGGAGGACCGAGGTTCGAGACCCTGAGCTCGCCAGTTTGAGCTTGGGCTCGTCTCATTTGAGCAAGGCTCACCAGCTTGATCCCACGGTCACTGACTCGAGCAAGGGGTCACTCAGACTGCTGTAGCCCCCTGGTCAAGGCACATATTAGAAAGCAATCAATGAATAACTAAGGTGTCACAATGAAGAATTGATTTTTCTCATCTGTCTGTTTGTCCCTATCTGTCCTTCTCTTTGACTCTCTGTCTCTGTCACACACACACAAAATATGATGTTGCTGCTATTATTAGGATGGTATATTCCCTTCAGATAGATTATGACATTATAGGAGTAGTCATTATTTTTGAGTCAAAATAATTTGTTAGTCAGTCCTCTATAGTGCTCAATATGGAGTAAACAGAGAAACCTGATTTTTCATTGTTAATACTTTCTCTAACTACTAGACTATGAACAAGACATTGTGGAGAAGTACAGATGTATGGTTTATGAGGCAAAGTATAATCACTCTAATGATGATGTCATTATTAGAAGAGATTCCTTGTTCAAAAGCTCTTTCTCTCATACAAGATGGCAGGCATAGCTAAGTCAGTCTTTCTCATCTTTGCTGGTCACCTTGTATCTTACAGTAGTAAATATATCTTTTATATTTATTAAAGAAAATTATATCTATAATGCAGAAGGTAATAGCAAGAGTGATAAAACCCCTTGGAAGAAGATAAAAGGACAGAGAAGTACAGCATATTGCATTGTCATTCCTCAGTGTATCATTGTAGCACATCCAGTTTCCAGAAATGACCGCAACAGTGTGTTTGCTTTCACTTGGTATTTTTCACCTGCTCTTCCATAGTGTGCTCTTCTGTTTCAATGAACAGAATGCAGTAGAAGTAATACTGTGGGACTATTTTTAAAATTTTAATTTATTGGGGTGACACTGGTTAACAAAATCATACAGGTTTCGGGTGCCCTATTCTACAACTCATTTTGTACATTGTATTGTGTGTTCACCCCTCCCCCCCAAGTCAAGTCTTTGTCCATCACCATTTATTCCCCTTGTACTCTTCTCTACCTCCCTGCATTCCCGCTGCCCCGGTAATCACCACACTGTTGTGCCTATGACTCTTTATTTTCCCTCTCTCTCTTTTTTTTGTTCTTTTTCGCTCAATTTTTTTTACCCCTAACCCAGCCTCTACCTTGACAGCTGTCAGCCTGCTCTTGATCAATAAGTCTGTGTGACTTTTAAGGGTAAGTCTTAAAAAGTAACACAGCCTGCATCTGGCACTTTCTTTCAAACCGTTTGCTACAGGAGCCCAGACCACATGCTATGAGGAAGCCCAGACCACATGGACAGCCAAATGGAAATGTTCTGGGCAATAGCCCCAGCTAAGGTCTCAGCCGATAGCCAGCATCAACCTCTAGACATGTGAGAGAGGAGTAAAAGCCTTCAGATGATTCTGGGCTCAGCTTTCCATCTGCCCCAGCTGATGCCAAGCAGAACAGAGAAGAGGTACCCTCACAGACCCTTATGCAAATTGCAGATTTGTAAACAAAATGAGAATCACTGTGTTAAGCCACTGTGTTTCAAAATGGGTTGTTACACAATAATAAATAACTAAAGCAATCACAAGAATCATTTGGCCAGATAAGAATGCAATGATATTTTCTAATAAAGATCAAAATACTAGAATAATTTAAAAATGGTGTACAGGGCACTTGTATTTGAAAAAGCTGTTGTTTTAGCACAGTGCTTACCACATAATTAGGCACACAATACAAATCAATTAATTTAATTTACATAAAAATTATATTCTAATAAAGCAAGACACCTGGACTTGCCATGCTTTACTCTCAGCCAGAAAATGGAAAAAGATTGCTCCATCTTGTTAAGCTATAATGATTGGCTCAACGTTGGGCAAGTCAACAGAAGCCCAGACAATTGGGGTGTTTCTTGAGTGGAGAAAAGAAGGCTTCTCTCTCTCTCTCATCTTAAGCTGTAAGGATGTTAGCAGCTGTCTCGCTGCTCCTGGGAAAATCCTGATTAAGAATGATACTCGTAGGCCCTGGCCGGTTGGCTCAGTGGTAGAGTGTCGGCCTGGCGTGAAGAAGTCCCGGGTTCGATTCCCGGCCAGGGCACACAGGAGAAGTTCCCATCTGCTTCTCTACCCCTGCCCCTCTCCTTCCTCTCTGTCTCTCTCTTCCCCTCCCGCAGCGAGGCTCCATTGGAGCAAAGATGGCCTGGGCGCTGGGGATGGCTCCTTGGCCTCTGCCCCAGGCGCTAGAGTGGCTCTGGTTGCGACAGGGCAACGCCCTGGAGGGGCAGAGCATCGGCCCCTGGTGGGCAGAGTGTCGCCCCCTGGTGGGCATGCCGGGTGGATCCTGGTCGGGCGCATGCGGGAGTCTGTCTGATTGTCTTTCCCCGTTTCCAGCTTCAGAAAAATACAAAAAAAAAAAAAAGAATGATACTCATAGATACAGACAACAGTATGATGGTTACCTGAGTCAGAGGAGGATGAGGGAGGGAAAAGAGGATAAAGGGCATCACATATATGTGATGGAAGGAAACTTGACTTTGGATGGCGAACACACAATGCAATATACACACAGTGTATTATAGAATTGTTCTGTTGAAACTTATATAATCTTATTAACCCTAATAAATAATTTTTTTTAAATGAATGAAGTCTAATTAGGGAAAAGTAGAGCCAAGCCATGGAAGGAGAGACTAAGCTCTTGATGTTATATAAGACTACAGAGCCAGTCATGCCTATGCTAATTTTACCCTTCTTTTTAGTTATGAAACCAAAAGTTCTCTTCCTTTGCTAAAATTTTGGTTGCTACCAAAAATTGGTATTGAATGGGTATCCTTAATTGGTTGTTGATGGAATCACTTGGAGAAGTAGAAGAGATAGAAATATTTGGAGATTACCATGCTGTTTTTTTAAAGTCTAAACTGGGGAAAGTTAGACTGTTTGGATGAAATTATAGCTACAGTTTCATAGCTAGTACCTAAAAAGGAAGATAATTCAATACTGGTGGAACCAGTGGTCAGATTCAGCCCATTTGCACCATTTCAGCTGAATAGATACCTAATTTTTTGTTGAGTTTGGTGAACCAGTTGTTAAAATGGCACTTGGAATCAAGGTTCTCTCTAAGGTGGGCACCTGGACAGCTGCCCAATGTGGAAATCACAAATTTACATTCTTTACTCTTTTTTTTAAGGTTCATTTGTTCAACAGAGTATTCTAAGCACCTGTAGTAACTAATGTTCATTCCGTCCATAGGCGAAAAAAATTGCAAGTGAGGATGTCAATCAAGAAGCAATATGGAAATATCTTAAATAACAGCTTTATTGTTTTTTTGGCAGGTATTTTTAAATATTTTTTATTAATATTTTAAAACTTATAATTTAGTTTTGTGTATCTCTTTTATTGATCTTATTTAAATATTAAATGCATAAACTAATAAACTACATTTTGGTATATCATTCTTTTATTCTTAAAACAGTCAGTGGGGCAGAGTTGTTAAATTATTTGAATCCCACTACTGGCTGGAACTTACTAAAATTAAATAAATTTTAGCTTTATAATCACAATCTCAATATTAGAGAAAAGGAAAAGTAACAAAAAGAAAAAAAAGAAAAGCTGACTCTGGTTCATAATACTAAACTACCATCTGCTTTGCTATAACTCAATGGTTTAATTTCCCCCAAATCCTTAGATATCAAAAATGCTACAAAAAAATCATTATTTTAGAGGAAATAAGGGAGGTTAGAGCCTAGATAGTGACAGACTCACCATAGCAATTTCTTTCCTTAAGGATATTTCAGTGATAAATTGATTCTCTTGTTAGAAGTATATTCTGTATTGAAAGTTAAAATAATTGATTGATCAAATTGATTGATCAAAATTGATTGATCAAAAATTATGAAACAAACCCAAACACCATGGAGAAAATATTGAAGAGTATTGACCAATATGAATACATTTCTATATCATTAAAATACATTTCAAAATAAATCTCAACTGTGAACAATATAATGAAGGCATCATCTGAGAAGCCTACTATTCGAAGTGGCTAGAGAGCCCTGGCTGAGTACCTCAGTTGCTTAAAATGAAGCACTGTCCCCAAATATATAAAGTGAATTTTCATAATAAAGCATTCAATAAGGTCATTGACTTACTTATGGAAATGAAGCTCTTCAAGTAAAACCTCTTTATGAAAATATACACATATATTCTATATGGTTTTAGTTAAAACAATAGAAGATAATTCTAAAACTTAGGAATATTTTTCTTACAGCAGGATTTATCTTTTTTGACTTTGCAACATACAGATAAATGACAGTAACAAAGTTATTATCTGTAAAATGTGGTTATTTGTGCTAATTTTCTTCCACTGATGTTTTAAAATTATATACCTTAAATTATATTTTTGATTTTCAAATTAAATCTAACACATTAGTCTGTCATTTAAGTAAAATAAAAATCTGTGGCCACATAGTCCTGATTTGCTATAGCATTTCCTTGAATTTTCTACATGGGCATTGCCACGTGGTTGCAGTACAGAACTCCCTTTGAATCTCAATGCTTGTAGGGTCTGACAGTGCTCCTGCCTTCAGCTTTCTATTTCTAATGCATCTGTAAAAAGTATCTAAATGTGAAAAAACTTTCTTTCAATCTCCAGCTCCATATCTCCACCCCCCAAACATTATTTTAAATATCTAGTCTACTTTATCTTTTACCCAGATTTCCAACATGGGTTTCATGTTTTAGCTGAGGAAATTTAAGAACCGCATATCTACAGTCTTTTCCCTTCTGTGTACTTTTTCTTACTCTCCTGCATACCTACAATAGGATTCTTTTTTCTTTATTAAAATCCAGACCAAAACTTACCTTCCTGGAAAACTTTACTTGTATAATCTATCAGCCATGATCCTGTCTTTACTTTTTATTGCCTCAGCCCAGATTACATATTTCTATGTCTATGTTGCTCAAGATTTTTTGTTAGAATATCACTGTGATGATGATCTTGGTTGGACAAAGACTCCCGAGTGAGTGATCCATTTGTTTCAAGTAAAACTTGGTAAAACCCAGAGACATATATAAAGAGATATGGTAGAAGAACACCAATTCCACATTTCAGATCAACAAATGTTAGTCAAGTTGAAATTAATTTGTGTTTCTATGGTACTTAGAAGTTATCACATTCTCTTTGTGTTATAATTAGAGAATAAGTAACAATATGCACAGAGATTTTCACAGAATAGGTGCTTACTAAATAAGTTTGTTATTTATATTATATGTTTTTATAATAAAATTAAAAACAAAAAATCTATATGTGCAGTTACATATTTTTAAGAAAAGCACAATTTTAAATACAAATCCTAATACCAATACATTTTTTCTATGAAACTAATTGATGATTATATTGATCTAGGCCAATAAGAACTTTATACTATTATGAGGTATGATCTGTTATAAAAATACTAATACAATAAAAAAATTAAGAGGAATCTCAACTGATCATTTCTTTTGTACGATCCTTATGAAATGTGAATTTACATTTATATTTAAAAATAAAAACATGCCTTTAATTTTACTTTTGCTTCTAATTTGATAGTAAAATAGTTATTTAAATATATACTGTTGTTAAGTGAATATAAATAAAAATTTTAGGAAGCAAAATAATTTTACTTATATTTTAGTTTTTTTAATTTCTTAAAGTACAGCACCTTCTGGGAAAACTCAATATATTAATTTTTTATTTATTAGTTCCTTCTCTTATTCCTCAAAATTCTATTCATAAAATCTGTATGGTTTGAATTAACTATAGTATTTATATACACTCCAAAATCAAAACTTTCCTCCCTAACTCTAGCCAGCTCCTATGGAAGTTACAAATTGAGACTCCACAGAGAAGACAGATAGAAAGCTCATAATATTCAAGGTCTTATATTACATTAGCAATATCAATAAATTCTTATTTCTTTTCTAATTTTTTTATTTTTATAAGATGCATTAAATGTGGATATAATAACTATTTTAGAGTACAACTATTTTTAAGACCCTGAAAAACACACAAAGAAAACATTCATTGCTATCCAGTGTTGGAATAGAAATACCTGATATATGCTAATATGTGTAAAAAATAGTATACAAACATTTATATTCAACTAATTCTTTTGTTACTGCACCCTCCTATTTTAGTATTCATCTCATATGAAATAATGACCAAAATGGCAGGAAATCAGAATACTAACTTCAGGACACTACCTATGTCTCAGGAAACATGCTAAATATGGACATATTTTTATTGTCATAACAACTTTTTGATATAGGTATTATATTTCTAATTACTACAAGTGAGGAAATTGAGGTCTCATTATTGATGTAATGATGCTAAGTCAGAATCAGAAACAACAGCTGTTTTTTCTTTAGACTATTAATAGTTTTACAAAAATCTACACTTCTTTTGGTTAGAAGACTGTAGTTGATATCTAGAAGTCTGTAGAAAATAGTCTAGAGAGATTTCTAATATTGGAAACCGTAACTGGTTGAAGTTATACCCTCAAGTCAGGTACATAGTGGGGAGGGACCTTTTGGCTCCATTTTCCTCTTTGAAACACAGTTTCATGGTATAAGTGAAAGAGGGATTCAACTATTTTAAAATTCTGTACTTGTAAAATTTTCTGTAGCTATTACCAATAAAGGATATACATAAGCTGTATATATTTGAGAATAAACAATTTTATAAACATCTTCAGATATCTTTAAACAAGCAAGCTGTAGCTTAATATGTAAGAATAGTTGGAATGCATTTTACTGGAATTGAACAAAACTGCAGAGATTTTCATCGCAAACTGTTGCTAGGAAAGACCACTTAACAGATTTAGGCAAGTCACAAAATTTTAGTCCCTCTTGAGTGCACAGAGCAGTGCCAGGATAAATAGGAGATTCTCAATGGCTGCCTCTTAATTGGTGAATGACAATATTCAGTGACTCACAATGATATCTTATGAGACGCTGGGGAGAGGAACAATCCTATTGGAGAGTTTGGGTATAAAACATGAGAGATTAAAGACTCTTTGAATCCTGTTCCTCCTTATCACAAGAACCACCTGACCTGAGAGGATTGAACAGGAAAAGGAAAAGTGCTCAAGTATATTAAGTTTTTCTTTCCAGGACTGAATGAACGTAAACTCCCAGGAGTTAGAATAAGAAAAGGCAAAGAATCAAGAAAAGAATCATTAAATATTTCACCTTTGAAGACATACATGATGCTTTTATCAATATATGTGCGAGGGAGATGTGATTGATATTTTGGTTCTTGGAATAAGCATAGGAGAGTTTAAGTTTTAGAAGATGCTGGCATCTGATGAGGTGATGACGAGTTCCATTCCATCCAATTACAAAGAAAAGAGGAAGGGGAAGGGAGAGGATGAAGGGATCCATCCATCATGCACAACACAAATAAAGGCCTGTCACTCATTTTCCTAATGCCAAAAAAGGAACTATTTAGCAATTTTTTGACACCAGGAAAATCATTTGTAATAGCCTTCTTCACTTTTCAATTCATTCTCAAATTTAAAGGAGAAGAAAAACCTATTCAATTGTTTCTATTATAAGTCAGTTCATCATTTATGAATCCATGTCACTGTCTTAGTTTTTTCAGTGAAATAGCTAATTCATATCATATTTGCAGTCACCACTTCATAGTGAACCACTGCTATTTGATTTAGCTGGTCATCTGACTCTGAGCATCTCAAAACTATTTGCATCAGTCTTCTTGTTCAGATCTGCACAGATGCTGATAATTATGAATGTGTTACCTCAAATTTATTTAAACTGTCCAGTGAATCGAGAATGTAATAATAAAACCTGCATAACATATTTCAAAAAAATTGTTAAACTATTAACTAAGTTGTAACTATTAATATGAAAAATATTCATAATGACTTCAGAGTAGAAATATAAAACATTTACAAAAAATCCCATCAATATACTTATAACTACTGTATAAACAATGTTCAACATATGAACTAAATGCATATGATCAAATATATTTGAGTTTCAAATCAAAATTTTTATTTCAAAACAATGCTCAGGAGAAGTTTTATTCTCCCCAGATACACCTGCAATTTCTAAGTCCTTTTAATTCATGCCTTTAAATGAAAGGGTTGAGTGTACAAGGTCAGTGAAATAGTTATTTATGGTTGAAATGTTTTTGCTACATCTATTTTAAGAAGGGTCATTTTTCATTTCATTTAAAAAATTGCTTTAAAGTGTTTAGCTGACTATACAAAATTACTCAATATGCAACTAGAAATTTCCTCTGTTTCCAACCTCTAGGTAGCCTAAGAATTATATAGGGTTTTACAATAAAGATGATTAAATTAAATTGTATCATTTAACTGTTCTTATGTTTATTGTAATCATCACTAGATTGTTTTACTTTGACTATAAAACTATTTTCACTTAAATGTGATTTTTATCTCTTTATTTTTATTTCTGAAGAAAAAAATATGTCAATATTTTAATCACTCATTAATACAAACCTTCATACCCCAGTGTCAACATATTATATTGTTGCTTGTAGTTATGAAGATCCTTGTTTTATAACTGGAACAAAAATCTGCAAAGAATATCACTTCTCACTGTCTCATTTTCCATAGAAAATGTAGTGCTCAACTCAGTTATTTTTCTAAATTATGATTATTATTATTTTGCCTTTTGAGGCTTTACTAAATTAAAAATGCATAGGACCTACTTACTGGTGAATATTTTTAGCTATTTCAAGACCCATTTTCTTTGCTGGTTGACATTAGCAACTCTTCTCTCCAAGCTCGAAGAACACATCAGCCTTGTCAGGCAGACCAGCAGAAACTGCAGAGACGTGAGCATCTTAACGCAGGAAGAAAGCGTTGCTGAAACTGACCTAGAGTATTAAGGAGACCTTCAGTCCCGGCTTGTGCTCCATTCCCGGAGTTGTAGTATACAACAGATGTCAAGATCAAACACTAAAACATCAACAACTAAGTGTGCTTTTGTCATTTTATTTGGAAATTGCAAAAATCCTAAAATGAAAAGTTTATGTATCTGTGATTCTGAACTGGAAACTTTAGCATACTTGAATGGTACACTTGAGTAGACTTCAATTATGTAATAAATCTTTCTAAGCCAAAGGAAATTTTTAAAGTGTTACTATTTATAAGTTAAAATGAGAAGAAATCAAGTCTTTCAAAAATAAGAGTTTATCATAAGACTGAGAAAATAGTCAAAATGACTACTGAGAAATTATTAGGATTATTTTGTGTTCTTATTATTTCTGTCAATGGTGTCTAGGTATTTGAAGAAGAAAAATTAAACAAAAACAAACATTTCATATGTAGGTAGACAAAAAAATAAATGACTAACCTTGACTTCCATCAGCACACAAAATCCTACATAATCAAATGACAGACTTCATTATTTAAAAACTACTTGGGGATGATTAAGAAAAAGATGATGTAATCTAATATGTGATAAAGAGAGATATAATATTCTCTACTGGAAGGCATTCCTATCATGTCATATCAAAGTCTAGCAAAACGTTGAAAGTTAGAAATGTTATCAAGCATTAGCAGGCATTTAAAGAACGTCTCTTGAATATTTCTAGCATAAAAAAGTATTTCATGTGATGTAAATGAATGGTAATTTTCTGACTTTAAAAGAGAGCTGTGCCAGTACATTTCAGCGTTCTGGACCCAATTCTGCAAACATGGAGACGCTTTCAATTTGCTCTGCCTGCCTTCCCGCCTTAGATGGCTGCGATTGCAGCGAAATTAATCCATTTAAAAATCTGCGGCTTAAACTTAAGGATTTTCAGTTTTTTCCCCCTTCTCTCTTTTTTTTTTCTTAGAATATCAATAAGTTCCAATTGAAGAGCAGATTCTTTTGCAATTCAGGCATGTGCCGGCGATAACGGGCGAGTTGGCATGAAGAGAGGCAGAGATGGATTAATTATGCAGAGAACATGGAAATTCTGCTTATCATCGGCTAGCAAAGGAGCCCGGCTCACATAATCAGCAAACGAAGGGAGAGGAAAAAATAACAATGCAATGGCACCTTCCAGCCCATCATCAGGATTTTTTCTACCCCCCCTTGTAATTAAAAAATAACATACACTTATAGCCCTATCTCCTGTGCAGGCAAGGAGTGGATGTCCACAAAATAATTGCACTGGGATATTAGAGCTGGCAACATGGGCTGTCCATGCCTGCTTGCTCTCCCTCTCACCCTTTCTCTTTTGGCCTCTCCAGGCACTTTGCTTCTGAACCCGGTCCAAATCAGATGATGTCTCAGGTGACATTCTAGCTCAGTTTCCAAAAATCCCAAATTGGTACGTTAACATGATCCAAGCAAACATATATATATATGATAAATATTTGAAGGGCTGACTCTGGGGGAAGACTTTGGAACTGATCACCTGTGGACTGTCTGGTCAGTTTTATTTTTTGATGAAACCCATCCAATAGCCTTCATTTTGCAAAGTGACTGGATTAAAATGGTGGGCTGAAGAATGGCTGTGTAAGTCTCAAATCTATTTACAACTTTTTGTTTCTATTACATTTGCTGATTCATTTTATAAATTCAAGTATATGTAGTTAATGATTGCCATGTTTGTGCCTCCAAATCAGAATTCACAATTCTGTATTGTGACTCTAAAATCTGACAGCTTTATGCTTTGTATTTCTCTGAATGCCAAAAAACGACCGTAATGAACCTAGTTTATTGCTTTAAGGAAAATAAAATTTAATCTCACACTCGTATCCCTGTATTTTCCAATTCAAACTTAGGCTGCAAGCACGAATGTTAAACAATACTCTGACTGAATGCCATCAAAGTAGGTTTTGCTGCTTTAATCATCATCCAAAGTATTATCCGACCTAATTAAAAGCAAAAGTCCCAAGAAGCGCTGGCCACGTGAGAGGTCATTTCTTCCTGCAAAACTTATTGGTGAGCTAGACAAACACAAAGATGAAAGAACTCAGGAAGACAAAAATTATGCAACCTATGAAGGAAAAATGTTCCAAAATGCAGTACGTTGGAATTGGAAAGCCGACAGACTCGGGAAATGTAATTTATTCATAGAGTCCCTCCAAAGCAGGGAGCCAGTGTGGGGCGCAGTTTACACGCTTGTGGGAAGGCTGTAAGTGACAGTGATGGTAATAGACTGATTTTTTTAAACTAATTATTTCCATGTCTATGCATATCAATACACACTAGTACATATGAGTATTACTGAAAACACTGAGTAAAGAGATCAATTGAATGTTTAGAAATATTTGTGATTATTGGTTTTGTTAGTTCTGGAGAGAATGAAAGAAAAAAAATTCGAGTGGGGTGCGACTCAGGATTAGGTTGAGGAAAGGTAGCGAAGAGAAAGAGGATCGTAATGAAGAAAGATCAAGAGAATAACACATAAGGGGTAGAGAAAATTATAACTGTGACAGCAGAAACTAGGATTCTTTATGTTTGGTTATTTTGTAAATGTATACACAAGGTATATCTTATATGAACTAACTAAATAAAGAGCAACATTTAGAAAGTCATTCATGTGTGCATCCCTACACTAAGAAATGTCCAAAAGCATAAATGAGTGACCACAGACTCCGTGGAGCAAGAGACAGCTTACCAGGGTTTTATGGTGCAGCCACGCCAGACAGGGAGGCAGCTGGGATGGCCAGGCAATCCTTTACCACTGAATTCCCACCTTCCTACCACTCCGTCCCCTCAAACTCATTGTCTCAAGTTCTTAAATGCACACCTAGTGTAATAAAACTTACCTCTGAGTGTAAACAAGATTATTTTTGATACTAGAAGGGGAGACGAAGTCCCAACTAGCAAAAGTGATCATAAAGTGTTACATGAAGCCTATTGTTTCTGCAAAATAAATTACTGGACTTTTGGGCTCATGAGAAACAGACAGTCTTATAGGATCACAATATAAAAAGCTAGTTGAATTCAGTCAGACACTAGGTAATTATTTCCTAGTAGGTTACCAGGTGAGCAGAGAATCATTGTTAATGTCTGAGAGGTGGAGGTGTTTTTTTTAGATACAGTCCTGTTGGGTGTTTTCTAAGCCAGGCTGCATATTAGAATCCCCTGGAGAGCTTCTTAAAATACTTATGGCTGAGTGCCACCCCAGACCAAATATGTATATATTTAACTTCCCAGGTGATTTTAATGTGCATCCAGAATTGTGGACCAGTTTTTGCCTAGGAGCATTCATTGCTCTGCATTGGAATCCATTTACAATGCAAACCATCTTCCTGGCTAGACTGTAAGCACTATGAGGGCGGGGACCACGTTGCCTGTTTTCGGCTTCACTCTCAGCACCCAGCTCAGTGCCTCTTAACCATAGTGGGTTCTCAAAAATAATTTGGACTGAAAGAATCAAGCAAGCAAGAGCCAAAAAGATGAAAGGCTTTCTGCCTCCCTGATGTCACAGCTACCTCCTCTGCTCTACATTCCACCCCACAGGTCCTGACAGTTTGGACGCTTTCCCAAGGTTTTCTGAAAGCCTGTGCTTTGGATTGCATAGAAGCAGCATACTTCTATAATCTTTTATACTTTCTGAAAACATGTCTTAACATCTTTTACAAAAGAAGGTAGATAATAGAATTCTCAGTAACCATAACTGTAAATGGATTTGTAATCTACCCATGATTAAAATTATTTTCATCATGAAGTAGAATTCTCATTATTGTTGCAATTTTAATATTATCAACTCCAAAGTGTCTTGCTGATTGATAATATAGACAGCGAAACCCTATATTATAATAATTAAATTTAAAATGAATCAGCCATCCTTATATGTCTCAGTATAGTACCTGATTATTTGAAAACAATTATCTCTGCATGTCACCTAATGCCACACAGCACTTGGAGCTGCTACAAGAAATTGTTCATGGTCACAAAGTTGCTGCAGAGATGAACTACACAGATACTGGGTTTTAGGTGCCCCAATGAATATTTTCTCCATTAAAATACATGACCACCACAAAAGTGAGCTCTAACCCAGGAGGAATGCAGGTTTGAATTAAGAAACCTTTGAACAAAACCTTCAGGCTGAAATGTGCATTCATCACGGGTAAGTCTCACTGACTTTAAAGGAAACCCTTTCTCTAGAAAGCCCCAGAAAGCATGGGCCCAAGAGGAGCTCTCTGACTTTGAGGATGAGGTTTTACTTACCTGATCAGAGCCAGGATGTAATGCATAATACTTTCTTCATTGGATAGATTCCTTCAAAGGAAATGTCTCTATAAATTAAATTAAATTAAATAATATTGCTACATTTCCCACTGTATTCTCTTTTTTCCCTAGTTAAGATTTTAAAGGAATATGCATTTCCCAACTGCAGGAAAGGGCTCACCCTCTGGTTCTCTTAATATGACACTTTCTGCAATCCTTTTCGATTAACAAGTCCTCTCCTCTGGATGCAATGTCCTACCTCCCTCCCCATACACATTTCTGGGGGGGGGGAAATTAGTACAAAAAATTCTTCCACACTTAGTTCATTTGCAGATTTCACCAGGCTTTGCAAGAAGCACACCTGTTGTGCTGTCTGGATTTCCTTTTCTGATCGTAGGTTTCTGACAAAGGGGGGGGGGAAGAAAGATTTTTATCAAACGCTCTTCACCGGACAATGAATTTTCTTCACCATTTGAATGTATCTGTGGAATGCCTGAGTGATTCATTACAGCAGATTCTGAAGTATGACAATGGGCCGCAGAAATGACTGATGGTATCTTTTTCCTGATTTCATTTCCCTGATCCTCTTCATCCCCTGGCCTGTGTACCTCGATTAATTAGAAACCAGGGATTTTCACTCATCAGCTGATGGGTTTCATGCTCCACTCTGTCACAAATCTGCTGCCTGCACTATCTCCCTTCCAGCCGGTGGCTGCTTTAAAAACTTTCCCTTCTTTTTTTTTTCCTCTTTTTTGAAGCAGTGCTTTGTGACTACAGGTTTAGGTTCTTTAAAGATTCAGACATTTAAAAAAAAAAAAGAGAGATTAAAAATTAAAGTAAAGAAGATTCAAAATCTCTGATTAAGTTAATCCCTATCCAAATGATACTTGTCCAAAAATGAACTTTTTGAAGAGATAATAATATAAATGTTTCATAGCTCTCAGCTTTCTAAGTTCTTTTTTCAAGATCTAATATTTGAAGTATTATGTAAAGACTGGAAATATATATAAATATGATTTCTGTGTATGAACACAAAAGCACCTATAGTCATTTTTGTCATTCACTTTGGAATATTTATACTATATTTTCAAACTCAATTGCATTCAAATTCCAGTTGAATAAGCCATTTTATAATAGCATCCTGAAATAAATCATTGAACCCTTGTTTCTGGAGGAAATATTTTATAATTGAAATATGCTTCCCTTAGGGTATATACCAAATTAAATCACATGATGATATACTCCCCATGGGAGCAAATTATAATTAAATAGTCTTTAAAATTCAGAATACTTTAAATACTATTATTAAACACTCTCTGAAATCTAAAATAATGATTGATTCCAAGGTAAAAAGCACAGAAACTATTTTCACCAAAGAAAAGTGATAGCTACCTGCCTTCTACAAGATTATTTACTAGAGTATTTTTCTCCATTTTAATTTATTTAACATCAACCTATAACCAGATTCTAGAATTAAAAGCAAAACTCTTCATTTTAAAATACCAGACTTATCAGATTGGGGAGATAAAGTGATAGGGAGACATAGTGTGTATTTTCTTAGTTTTTCATACAGTAGAAGATGGCAGGGCATTTAGAGATTTCATCTTAAGTCCATTTTTTATGAATTTTGGAAAAAAAAGTATTTTGTAGAGGAGTACATATACCCTGCATCTGAGTATCCTTGTCCTTTTCTCCACACTTGCCAGGAAAGAACTGTATACCTGATAACTATTCAGAATGACTCACAGTAGCTCTGGCCAGTATTTCCTAGTGTTACTGCCCAAAAGAACATCATTAATCAACTGAGCAATTATTATTATTATTTTTTGGTTGAATGCAAAGCAAACAGGGCAGCAGGAAAAGTTACCATGCTTATGTTCTAGAGATATATAACAAAGAATACACCCAACCATGCTATCAGATCTTTGTGTCACATTTATTTGCATGTATTGAAATCCAAATTGCTGAAGATGTTGATTACACAACTCTGGTCAATAATGTGCCACAGTATTTAATTTTGTCCTAGATGTAAGGCTAAATTTGTCTTGTTGTTGAACTGGTCTACCATAAAGACTTACAGATTTGAAGAAAAGTGGATTTCATAGGATTCAGATCAATTTCTCTCCCTGTTATATTTTTTAAAGCCTTAGTAATATTGAAGATGGACACAAGAGAGAGGTCAGGAAAATACACCTTGAGCTTATATATACGTGAAGAGAAATCCATTACTTTCTGAAGTTATTGAAACCTTTTGTTAAATCATACTTGGCTTTGGGTATGATTTGAAAAAAAAAGAAATCATACCAAATTTCAAGTTAACTCCCCGCAACCCCAATTAGAAAATAAAGATTGTTTAATTTTTAACAGTTTCTGCTTTTGTAAACTAATATTTTCAATATATGTCATCTGTTAGTCTTACCTCACCTTTAAAATGGAACAAATTGCTCTCATTATGCTAGTTGGGTTTAAAATGTTGCCGACATAATATACTTCCCTTCAACAGTAATGCAGAAGAGCTATGGAACAGTTGGAGAGTATTTTATTTTAACAGCAACACAAGTGTGCCGATAATCTGGAGTATCAGGCCCATCTGTAAATTTCCCTAATTTGCTATGTCTTTCCCTTAACGCTACCAATATTGTGATAATGCCACATGTTCTTGAGTACCTGCTGGTGCCAGGCACAGGGACTAACAAGCATGAGCAGACACACTAGTGAACATAGGCCCGTAAGTCTATAGACCGTGGCATTGTCTCTGACTGACTCTGTGCTTCAGCCATCTCATAGTGTTCACCTGTGACAGTCCAGGAGAGCACCAGCTTAGATGGTGTGTGTCTAATTTATTAGAGTTTGTTTCCCTGAAATATTGTTTCTATCTATAATTTTTTAAAATCATTTTATAAACTAAAATTTTCTCTGAGAAACTGAATGGAGAAGGCTTTTTTTTCTCCCTTTTAATATAAACGGTTTAGAGATGAAGGATGGAAGTATTCTTAAAGTAATTACAGTAAGTGATTTCACCAAACTGTTGACTAACAAGCACATGTAAATTTAAACCAGATCTTACATAAGATGACAATTTCTGATAAAAATAAGAAGTCTGTGCGTTCACATAAAGTTAATGCACCATCAACTCGAAACATTTTATTTGCCTTACTCTTTCTGTATCTTTTAAGGGGACTGAGTGGAAACATAATGGGTTTGGGTTCTGTGTGAGAAATACTCAGATATCAGTACACATCAAGCAGTGTGTCAATGGAAGAATCTACATCTGTTGTTTGCATCTTTACCTTGCTGGACTAATCAGTTCATGCAGAAAATATGTGCTGAATACAGAGATAAATACATGAACAGAGTGCCTTCAATATTGCAGTTTTCTGATGAGAACTATTCATATTTTTGTTAAAAAATAACTGGATTGTATAAGAAATATTAAAGGTATATCTAATATAGGAATAGCAGTAGTAGTTCTCTACTTATTCTAATTTTTAGAAATTACTTTCATAATCTCCGATTATGTGTTTATCATACTGACAAAAATCTTTCCACTATCAAATAGGTCAGATTATATGAAATCTAAACTCTTGGTCCAGATTTTCAAGTGATTCTCAAGTTATTTGAATTTACCATTTTTTCAACCTCAGTTCAAAAGCTCCTTGTTAAGTATCCACTGGACCAGGGATATCTGCAAACCTAAGCTGGGTTTTCATTGGTAATTTCTATACAGCGGGCACTTAGTGCAACCTCTGATCCAATGTATTAAATTTTGTTGAATCAATATGAACATGATTCCATTATAATCAGGCTGGTCTTTACTCCTATGAAGCCAAGTCTGTTAAACTTTGAACTGTTTACTGAAATGTCTTTCTGTCTTCATCCTGCTAACTTATTCATTCCCTTGTTAAAAGTTCACTTCCAGTAACAGTTCCTTCCCCAGTCATCATTATTTTTCTCTTCTTTCATCATTCATTCATCCAAACAAATATTTGTCAAATATTCTGTGCCAGTCCAAATTTTGCAACAGATGAGACAAGGTCCAACACTTGAGGATATTATTGGACCCAAGTTAATCGGTTTATTGGCTTAATGACTATTATTCAACGTATACTAGTTCTCATTCCCTGAATAGATTATAAGCAACCTGAGGCTAGGGAATAGGACTCTGCTCTTACTTACCAGCATTTCTGCCCATGTAACTCACTGTTGAATAGAGGAAATGTTTAATAAATTTGGCTATTGACTAAATTCTATTTTAAATGCTAAGGATGTATTTGGGAGTTTATCACATTTCAAAAATAAATTCAAAATTGGACACTGAATATGACCCTTCTATTAATTATCATATTTACTCCCATATTTCTATGTTGCTTTCGCTCTAACTTGGAGGTTGGGAATCCTGCCAGCATCTGGAATTTCCACCTTTGGTAACCCTCATTAATCTTTGTGATTATGGTCCCCATTTACTAGAAGCACCCAAATTACACTACAATTACTAGGAATATTAATTGGGAACTGGATTTTCTATTTTGTCTCCCTTTCTTTGCAGGTTGTTAATGGCTTAAACACAGGATTACTTTCAGGGTAACAGCAGAAAAGCACCAAAAAATAGAAGAGAGGATCAGGTGCAGGTGATCAGAAAAGAACATTTGCATTCATGGGTTTCTTTTATTTCCAGACTGAGATTCAGACCTTAGACAAATCTTCATCTCAGAGGAAAATGATGAGACACGCACTGTCAGCCCACATTTTCTACCTATTTTCCCCAAATGTGAAGCTCCCCTGAGACTACCTTGTCTGACTCAGGCAACCCAAGGGTGCAATAGAGATCAGTGTAAGAGTGAGGGTGCTGGGTGGGACAGGTACATACTTGCTGTCATTGTCCTCCACTCCAGCCAGCGACAAGTCACTGCAGCAGCTTTTGTTTACATTTTTGTGAGGCCTGATGAGGACATTATGTTCCTCTGAGGTGGTTCCTTAGGCTGTTTTGAGGGAGGAAAAGAGTAATGTGAGAGATTGCATTGTAATCGGAAAAAAAAAATCCTTCCTTTATCTTTTAAAATATTTTTGTATGTTTTTGAGAGATGTGGAGAGGAAAAGACAAACAGGTTTCCTAGACTGAGATTTTGGACCACTGTTGCACTTCACATATTTCTGTAAAATCCTGTGTTCCTGATTTAAGAAAATGTGCATATACATATATATATATATATATATGCACACACACACATATATATATGCACACACACACACACACACACACACACACACACACACATATATATATATATATATATATATATATATATATATATATGAGAAACTCTCCCAGTTTCATACCTATTCAGTGCAGTTCGATGTAGGCTCCATTTGTTGTCCTACATACATCCAAATGATAGTGAAGTTCTTGTCACACACGGGTAAGGATGTCTGGTGTAACAGAGTGAATAACGTCTGCAATTCTCTGTTTTAAGTCATTAATGTCATGGCGCTTCATTATAAACGCGCCGATATTCACGTTGCACTTTAGTCACGAATTCGAATTTTGCGAGCCACAGAGCACACTGAACTTTCCTCTGTACTGTCCACACCTCGACTGGCATGGCCATGGGCTGTTCTGCTGTATACACGGTGTTACATCATCATCTGCATATGTGCACATGCTGCCACATCATCCTACAGAAACTGGGAGGGTTTTCCTTTTATTTGGTGCAGATTTCACATATCTATTGTCTTTGTTGCTTTCCTGTGACTGGTCAAAAGTGCACCATAACTTTATGGACACACTGTATATATTCTAAATGGAAGCATAGACCAAGATTTGGTCCATGTTTCAAAGCAGGAATGGGAGAATAAGTCAATTCCAAAATTGTGAGCTGCACTTGAAAAGTATTCCCAAATCAGAGGCATTAAGGAAGGAGAGGGGGAGGGGTGGAGAGGCAGATGGGCGCTTCTTCTGTGTGCTCTGGCCAGGAATCCAACCCGGGAATTCTGCATGCCAGGCCGATGCTCTACCACTGAGCCAACCGGCCAGGGCCTAGGAATGCCCTTGTTGATCAAGCCACCCAAAAGAAAATTATTTGGAGCAACCATGACAGATCGAGCAATTCAGTCTCATATTATTCATCACCAAAACGCTGCAGCCCTGTGTAAACAGTTTCAACTTTCCCGGGAAGCAGCACGGCAGATTGGGAAATCCTGTCCAAGGGGTCCTATACTACAATCTGCCCCTTCATTTGGAGTTAACCCTCAAGGACCCCTACCAGGACAACTTTGGCAAATGGATGTTATTCATATACCTTCATTTGGCAAACAGTCCTATGTCCGTGTTACAGTGGATACATAGTCTGGATTTATAGTAACCTCTGTCAGAACAGGAAAGGCTACTAAGCATGTTATAGCTCATTGTCTGTATGCATTGTTCTATTATTGGATTTCCTAAACTGGCTAAACTGAAAATGCTCCTGCATATGGAGCAAAAGCATTTACTGTATTTTGTCATTCTTACAATCTTTAAAGTTAAGGTATTATTAAAGTGTACCCAGCAAATATTTTAAGGTCAATGTAAAAAAAATTTAAAATGGGGTAGTCATATCCTGGAACTCCTATGGGTCTACCATATCATGCTTTTTACCTAAAAAAATTTTTAAATTTCTTTTGAATGCTGATGAACAGGAGACACCAAATCTTTTTCGCCTGCAAACTACTACCTTCTTTATTAGATCCAGCTAATACACTGTTTTGTCTTTTTCCAAATAGCTCCAGCTATGTGGAAAAGATTTATATAGGCGGATGAGGATCCTCAAACCCCTCAATGAGATCTTCTGAGCATGGCTTTTAAGATACCTAGAGGCAGAAAAAGCCCAATAGAGATCAGGGGAACTACCAGCTTTTAGGATATGCCCTTAAAGGCTCCAATACCCCAAAGGGGTCTCATAGGATGCCATCTGGGTCCTGCTTCAATAGTGGAAAGGAAGGTCATTGAGCTAAAGCCTGCCAGATTTACATGCCTCTGCCATGAGGAATCAGGGACACTGGAAGGTAGGCTTCCCCCTCGCTCCTCTAAGGGAGGGTTCAGTCTCTTCCAGCCCTGCTCCAGCCACCTATGACCTAACCTTGCCCAGAATGCTGGGGTTTGCCACTGAAGGCTGAAGATGCCTAGGGCCGTCAGCCACATCTACGACACTGTGGACGAGCCTAGGGTATTTCTTCCAAGAAGCAGGTAAACTGATCTCATTTGCACAAGGGCCACTTAACTATGTCTTGCCTGAATAGTCAGGTTTTTTATTCTTCCCTCAAAGATTTCTGTTGTGGGTGTTGATAGTCCTATTTTCTGCTGCTTTTTTTTTTAATATATAGTGTTTCCTTTATTCCTCCTACCTCAATACCCCACTCATATTTCAGGCTGGGACCTACTCCTAATTTAGAGTTCTCTTTTCCCCTTTTTCCAACTTCTATTATGAATCTACCTTTGCCACCCAGCTTAGTGTATCCCAAGGTTCCCTTTACCAAGCCACAGTCGCAGAGCTCCAGGGAAAAGCAAGCTGGTCTCATCTCTCCAGGCAGAGGAGAACAGAAGCTCCATATCCACACATGCTGCAGATAGCTTTTCCAGTCTACCTGGATCATTACCAGCTAGAAGCAGCGGTCATTGGGACTTGGACGTGAGCTGCAAAGTATAGAATTATGACAACAATTTCAGTGTCATGCGGACTTTTCCTGGATGTGAACTTTTCCTGGACTCCTGCTCCTTGTGACAGCTCCTAACAGACTGAACTGGGGTTGGGTTGCATTTTACAGGGATTTGGTATGGTGTTGGTGCCAACTTGGACTTGGTGAACATGTTAAGGACACTACTCTTTAATGGATTCTTGCTGTATTGGCCAAGAGTTTGCTTGAAGGCTTTAATCACTGAAAAAACAAATAGAAGACTAGATAAAGAATATGTGGTACATATACACCATGGTTTACTATTCAGCCATAAGAAATGATGACATCTGATTACTTACAACAAAATAGCGGGATCTTGATAACATTATACTGAGTGAAATAAGTAAATCAGAAAAAAACAAGAACTGCAGGATTCCATACATTGGTGGAACATAAAAATGGGACTAAGAGACATGGACAAGAGTGCGGTGGTTATGGGGGGTGGGGGGAGGGAAGGAGGGAGATGGGGAGGGGGAGGGGGAGGGGCACAAAGAAAACTAGATAGAAGTTGACAGAGGATAATCTCTCTTTGGGTGATGGGTATGCAACAGAATTGAAAGACAAGATAATCTGGACATATTTTCTTTGAAAATATGTACCTTGATTTATTGATGTCACCCCATTAAAATAAAAATTTATTTATAAAAAAAATAAAATAAAATAAATTTTTAAAAAAGAGTGTTTTATAGATGCTGATGAATCCTTCTTAATTTTTTATTCTGGTCTGGATGGCACATTTTAGGATGAGCCAGGAATATTTGGGTATATGTAGGAAGGACTTCAGGTTGATGTGAATGAAGGGAAAGAGGGAAATCAGGAGCTGCCCACTGTGATAAGTCAGGAGCCCAGAAGAGTTAACTATTGTAGAAATAGAAACAAAGTCTAGAAGAAAACACCTAAAATCCAGGGGTCCCTAGTTGACACAGGAAATATTTTGAAAGTATGGATGAAAAAAAAAAAAAGATGGGGCCATGAACTAAACTTGAAAAGCTCAGATGAGCCCTGCACAATGGCCTTGCAAACTCGAGAGACCTAAAGTAAATACTCAGGATGGTCTAAATCAAACCTTTCTAGCTAAAAGTAGTTTATGGTGGGTAGTCATATCCTAGGAAGGTGTTCTCTTTCAACAAAGGTCAATGCTTACTTTTACTCAAGCCTGTCTGTTGTCTTCTGCATCTATGATAATGTACCTGATAACCTGCCTTTGGAATGTGAGGGTCAATTTTTTTCCAATCATGCCAGACATCCCACCAGAGCAGGAGCCAACAGACTCCCTCATTGTTATTGTTCTGTGAACCATTAGCTGTTAATTATCTTGTTCCTGTGTAAAAGAAGTTTCAGCACACACACTTTTACTTTTTACTCAATCCTAGAGATTTCCCACTATGCCTTCTCCCTTCTCCCGCCTCCCTAATCTAGCACCAATTTTATGTAACCCCCTTACAGCTTCCTCTATGATTCTAATGAATAAAATAAGTGGTGAAATCACCATTTTCCAGAGCATGTTCTCAATCAAGACTCTGTTTCCCAGCAGTTGTTGATGGTTTTGAGGTCGTTTTATGCTGACAAAAGTGAGGAGGAACAAAGTGGACTCACAGCCTGACTTTAGCCTTTACTTTTCATTGGCATTTCAGTAGGATTAATTTGAAGAAATGGAGTTTTTTTACAAAAAAAAGTAAGAATAATCAGACACAGCAGGAAGAGGAAGAGTTGAATGAGAAGAGAAGGAGAAGGGGAAGTTGTTTGATAATTATGGGGCAAGAGAATTAGCATTTTTTGCAGAACTGAACAGAGTCCTATTCACGATATATCTCCTGTGCTTTGAACAGAGCCTGGCACATGATGGGCATTTGATACATAGTTAGCAAACAAATGGATAAATAAAGAAATGACAGAGTATTACATGTCAGTTGACTATAATTTAAGTATCTCAACTGATAAGCAGAGTACAATAGTTGGTTAATGGATGCTAGGCAGGGAGGTTGACAGGTATTGACTACAAAGCTATTGACAAGGAACAAGGTCCTCGTCATTGGAGGAGAAATTTGGTGCCTGGGGAGAGACTGGGCAGAGTAGGACAGGCCTGGGTCCTAACGGAAGTCAGGATAATTGGAAGTGCATGAGAAAGGAATCTAGACCAAGAGCAATGGAGGCAGAAATTTAGCCTGGGGCTTGGCAGCAAGATGGGAAAACTGTTTATACAGTGACAATGAGTTCAAAAGAAGAATCAAGTATTCAAGTCTGGTCCTCCTAATTCTGGTCAAGGTCAGTTCCAGGAACTGGGGTAATTAGCAAGTAATCGCACCATGATTACAGTTGAGGGGCAGAAGCTAAATCTAGCCTGGGTTTGTGCTGAATATATTTCTTCCAAGTTAGTACATCAACTCATTTTATGTTTAAAAATGTTCAGCTGGGAAAAGTCTCAGTGAGGGAGAAGATGACTTTTAGAGGTAAGGGTAAGGGTAGCCCTAAGAGGCATTTTAGATGTAAGAGTTTAAATGTCGCTGATTTAATGCCAATTAGGTAACCTTGCCACATTCACGTTTATTATAAGTGAATGATATTTGACAAAATGTATGATTAGCCCAAAAAAATATTCACCATAGTGCCATGAAATGTGGAGATTTCTCTCCCAATGTACAGTATTTATCGAGAAGATTAAGATTATTGTGCTTTCATTCAATTAATTTTATTACAAGATTGCATCAACTCATGATAAAATATTTAGAGTAGAAATAAAAGTAAATGTAGTCTTCCCGATTTGGCCAGTACCATTCACAAAAGTGTTCAAATGTGTATTGTATATGGTTTTAGAAACATTTCATGCACATGTAAGTATATATATATGTTATACTGTTATTACACAAATGGAATCATGGCATGCTCAATATTTTGCAGTTGGCTTTTTACAAATAATACTTCTTAAACTTCTTTCTATGTAGGCACATATAGATCTATAGATCTACCTTATATTACCCAGTAAGCAGCATATTATCTCATTTTTATGTATCCTATGTTGCAATGAACATTCATTACTCATTATCTAGGTCTACTTATGTGAGTATGCCTGTAGGATAAATTTCTAAAATTAACATTTCTGGGCTAAAATATATAAGCTCTTGTTCATGGGTGTCACAACAATACATAGCACTTTTGGTTTTTTTGTTTTTATTTTATCGGTTACAATAAAATGACAATATATTATCCCATAATATGTATAAATATGTTAATACTTTAAAAAGTATTCACTCTGTTTATAGGATTAAACATGGTAGTGCCACAGCTAATTAACCAATATAACATTCTTTCTAAGGTAGCATTCAAAATATTTGCTTTAAATTCCATCACATAATTGCACAGAAAAATGGAGGGGAAAATAGAGACAGTAGTAAAACAACATTTTTTGCTCTAGAGAACATGAATTATTTACAGTTGGAAGTGGTACCCATCTTAAAGGTTAATGCTCTTAGAGGAAAACAATTGCCTTCACTGTTTCTCAGTCTACAAAAGTCTCTCTTTTGGTCTCTCTTAAGGAGTGAATGTAAGGTCAAATCCAAAATACAACACAGGAGGAGTCTTTCCCTGCAAAAGCAACACTAGAAGGTAGTCCTAGGTGGAAAAGATGAAGGAATTGAAGGTAGTTTGGTTGGCTAAACTCCATCCTTTGCCAAACCTGGAGTCTATAAGCTCCTGGACAGGACTTCAGGTAACCAGGGAGAATTAGCCCCAGCTCTGTGCAAGAAATAGTCCTGAAAGGGTCATATAAATGGTGACCCTTGCTAAAAAGAGGCTCCTCTATTCTCCTCCAACATGGAAAAATTGATGCCAACATCTCGAGCATTCATGAAGAGAGGAATAAGGAACGCTTTCTTGGTAGTGTACAGTAGTAGGAACCGTGGCTGTAGTGACAGTAACCTGAAGTAGCAGCATCAGAAAACAGGAAGAAGCAAGGACGTGTTCATGGACTGCACTCTTGTGTTCCCACTGGGGAGGTGCTATGTGGTACTCAGAGGTAACAGCCACAGGAAGGAGTTGGGGGGAGGGAGGCTACAGCAAGTTGCCGGGAGCAGAATGGTCTGTGTAACCGGGAGCAGGCCTAGGGGACAGAGGGAACCAAGTGTCTATCTTGCTTGCAGTTTGTCACTACAGTGACATGATTGGTTTTGTTACCACTGGTAAAAAATTACATATAGCTTTCTCTATTTAGGCTGGGGGGGGTTGGAAAATTCATTTTATACGCACTATGTACATACATGACATATTTATTACACGCTTGTGTGCTCTAGAATCTTTGGCAACCTTGGTTTTGAGAACGCACATATCAAAAATTCAAACTTTTTATTTGTGATGGTTCAGGAGTGTATTCTATAGTAAGAGAACACAACAATATTTCCCCTTCTATCCCCAGCACACCGCATGGTAAAGAGAATGTTTTTAGATAAAAGAGAATCCCAGAAGCCTAGGTCCAGGAAAAGGCACCCTTAAGTACTCCATTCATGTATAAAGGACACACTGAGGTTTGTGGAAATAAAAGAAGGGCAGGTAGGATGTGAAAAAATTTAATATGCAAAATCAAATCCACAAAATTGCTACCAGTGAAAATGGTCCATCTGGTTCAGATCGATTGATGGCTAATAATTGAAAATGTATCTCCATAATGGATATTCACAGTTATTTTCCTCCCTCTGCAGCATTAGTTTTATGTCAGGCTGGATGTTTTACTATGACATTTTGCATCAGGTATTCCCTGATTGACTTTTGATGGTCATAGAGCTTTTAGAAACTAGAACCTTAGGGAGACTGGGGTCCCTTTGACCTTTTTGGGCCCTCACCTTACCTTTCTCCCTACCTTGGATTTCACCACCTAAGTAGGTTCAGACAGCCCTCTGATCACCCAGCAACTAGTTCACGTATTATATATTATGACAAATGAAGGGTCTGGAAACATTGCCCAGTAATTGACTTTGAAAGAGACTTAAAGCTTCTTACAGAATCAAACCTATTGTCGTGGAGCATCTGTGTTAGGACCGACTCCATGACTGTCGCCTTCAGTTCAGATCTGAGAGATGCCCTGAACATTTGGAACCTGCTTTCAATCAAAATGTGTCTTTACCCTCCACGCCAAACATGACTCTATAATAAATCCTCCAGCTTACCCAACATTATGAAGAAATCCCAGACATTACTCTCTGGTTTTTATCTCAACCAGATAAATCATAACTTCCTGCATTTTAGCGCGTGACACTCCATGAAGGTAAAGCCTACTGTAGCTCCAGTGTGACCTTTGTGGGAACACTGTCCTGCCCCAAGGCGGGGCTCTTCATTTACTATGAACAGACGCAGCTCCGTCCCACTCCCACACTTTGAAATGCAAGTAAACTCTGACCCTATTAAAATGTCTCCTTTTGACGGCATTCCAAATCTGAAATGATAGCAAACACATTCTGAAGTATTCCGATGTCTTTTTATTGTTTCCTCCTTTGTGTTCAGAGGCTATAATGCACCTTCCTCATGCAGATTTTTCTTTCTTTTCTGTTTAATAATCCCAACTTTATTCCTGATTTTTCTTTCCAAAGTAGCCATTAGTAGAACATTTCCAGGATCTCCAAAATTTCACGAACTCCTAGCCTGACCTTTTCCCTGGGAATATAGACGTGCACTTATTAAAGGAGGCTCAGAGAAGGCTTGGGACCACTGTGGGTCTCAGTCTGCATCTTTCTATGTAGAATGAAAGTGAATAGGAAATGAGATTTGTACTTACACGGTAATTTTTCCTTTTCTTTTCTTTTAAACCTTGTGCACAGAAAGGGAAACAACCCAAATCTTCAGAAAGTATCTGTTTTACTCTAAGGCCATCTGAAGAGGCAGGCCAGTACGAGAGCTCAAGGACCTGTTTTAGCACACCCCCATGCTCAAAGCTCTCTGCTCTGTTGATGTTCCTGGCTCCGCACTGGGACCCGTCGACAACATTCTATGGATCTGAGCTGGTGGTCATTTTCTACATTAAAACTGCAGGAAAAAAAGGGGTATTTTTCTGCATGGCACTGTGTAAAAAAAAATCAGCTTGTTTCCTTTAACTGTTGCTCTATTCTTTTCATGGCCAGTCCCAGAAGTAGGCTGGCTCCTTATTACTCTCACACAATATCAGAGCTTGTTTCCAAAGAGCAGAGAAAATGGACTAAGAACCATGGTTAGATGACAGATGGATTCTGTCGCATTGCCAGAGATGTGGAATTACAGGTGATACCTGAGAGATGATAATAAAGAGCACCCATCCAGTAATCAGCCCTTGGCCTTTATTTCTGTGATGTCATCAGCATGCAGGTGGCTTACCTGGGATTCTGAATAAAATGCTGAGCATTGTCGAGAGGCTCACACGGACAACTTTTTATCTCCCCATCTGTGTGATCTCCCATGTGATGAATTTGGACTACAGCCATTGCCATCTCTGTCTTGGTTTATAAAGAGTTATCAGAAGGTTGTCTGTGGGCCTTTTATCCTGCTCTGTCCTTTGTTGGAAAAGAAAAAACAAAACAAAACCCTGAAACATATAAGATAGTTCAATTATATTATTAAATGATTTCTGAAAATATAATAAAAAAGAAATATGATGTGTAAAGAATATCTATGTAATACCAACCAGGATTGGATTATTCCTGGTGCTCAGAAGAAAAACCCGTGGCTTTATTTTACAGGGTTGTTTCCTACAATATTAAAAATATGCCCAAGGAAGTAGTGCTTTTCCTGAGGCCATTTAGGAAGTGGGCTGTTATTCTATTATTTATTTCCATTCTGTTCAGCTACCACTCTTTAAAAAATACACAAAGTTCATTTAACTTGAGGTTTCATAATAAAACAAAAATGGCACAAATTTAAAAAAATAATAGATTAGTTAATAAATAATCTCAGCCTCCGGTAATAGAGTTATTTCATGTATTATAAAGTTTGCTGATAGCAGGTTCTCTTAAGGTAAAAATAACTAGTACTATTGGGAACACCTGAAGCACCAAGTTCAGGGGCTGTGTACCTCATGACCATCAGCTGGTTTAGAGCTCATGAATCCTAGGGAGCTGGTTTATTTCATTATTGTCAGTTCATCAATATGGAAAGGGTGATGCAGAGGTGATGTTAGGTACTCAAGTTTGCACATCTATAAGTAGCAGGAATAAAATTAAACTCCAGCTTCATTGATATCAAAGCAATGTCCCTAACTAGTACATCATACTCCTCGTGAATAATATGTATGTAAAACAAAAGTGGTTTTGACATAGTATGGTATAATCACCCCTCACTAAGATATGAGTGAATTCCTGGGGAGGAGCATTACAGAAAGTGATTGTCATGGTCCCTCTCTTCCATTGTTATCCTATGTTTTATTATTCCCTGTCTTCTGTCCCCAGGCCATTGCAGATCCCACATGGGTCTTGTCACTTTCTCCTATCAGTGCCGATTTACAGGTAGCCAGGAGCTTGTATCTATCCACTGGTAACTGATCATAACCCATATGTGTTATAGAGAATTAACATTAAATGACTTATGTAGTGGTAATTTCATTGTCTATCAATTTTGTTTTTTGTTTTATTTTGCTTTCAGAGAGTGCTACTTGAATAGATTGGTATACATTTTGGAACATAACATATTCCACTATTCCTAAATGTGACATCTGTAAAATTTCTTCTTGCTGTTAGTGTATGTGTGTATAGGTGTGGGTGTACGTAAGAGCTTTAAAAAGTGCAATGTACAGTACACACTACTTGGCTTTTAACTGGAAAAGAACTATTTCAAGATACAGTACTGCATGAGAAAATGTTCATTGATTTAGAAAAAATTCTTGGCTCTGGTTAACTTTTGTTTCATATGATTAAAGATCTTACTTGATTAAAGCAATTTATTAAAAAAATTAAGTTTCATGCACACACACACATACCTTGTAAACACACATAATATAAAAAGGTAATGAAATTTTAAAATTTTTGTATTAAATTTAATAACTTTCCATCTTTCCTGTATATTATATGCTAATATACTGTTCACAAAAATTAAGGGATATGTTCAAAATGAATATGGAGCTTTAAAATATCACTAACTTTTACATGCAGTACAGTTAACACATAGGATAATTTGAACAATTTTTATTTTAATACCATGAAATGGTACTATTTGAGATAGTGTTTAATACTCGGAATGTTTTTTTGTTAATTTGTCGTGTCAGTGCCCAGGTATAATTGTGACATAGGGTGCGTCATGACATGGGGTCAAGCACCTGATTCATTATTTATTTATTTATGTGTTTATATAAATAAAAATGAATTTGAAAAATTTAGTATGAAAAATATTCAACTGACTTTTTTCATATTTTTCCAGAAGGATGTAAACAGAAATGTTTACTATAATAAGGACAATGAGCACAATCCAACAATAATATAAAGTTGTGTTTTAATTACAGCATTTTTTACTTCATTGGGAGAAATATACTTCTGCATTTTATTTGTATTCTCTATGAGACCAGCTATGCTTAATAAATTTAGTATAATTTTGACATACTGAACATAATGTGAGAATTATAGAATTTCATTAATTGTCCTGTAGTGGATTTGGGGACATATACCAATAACAAATTCCCCAAAGAGTTTTTAATACATACACATGCCAATTAGCCTCATTATTTCCTATCCTCAAAATCAAGCTTTTTCATATTGTAATGTTCTTTTGTCCCACAGTCTAACTTGAACCTATGCAAGGAGCACTTACAGGTCCAGGAAATGAGGCATGAAATGTGTGCATCAAATGATACATCAGGAAGTAAATTACAGTGAACCATACTATCCATTGTGACGAATTACAGATTTCTGAAAATCCAACTAAATACTAGCATTAGGCTTAGTGCAGGGTTATTTCATTTAGACAAATAATTATGATGATATAAGATTGAGCAAAGAGACTAAAAGTTTTCAAACAGATGAAAGCAGTTAAAAATTGAGAATCTTCTACATAAATGTTTATATTTATACATAAATAGGGTATCCTTCCCAGAGTTACATGATCAATATCCCTGTGTAGATGACCAGTGGGTTCTCATCAAAATCACAGAAATTCTTTTATAATACCTATTGGAATGAGACATGATGTAATGTTGACTAACTATGAGATCTGATTTCCAATCTGTGCAGTTATCACAAGTGGACTCTTAGGAGCACGTTATATCACTTCCTAATGATTTTTCTTATCAGTTTGGTAAGTCATGCACTAGTCCCTAAAATAAAAATCAATACACTCCATACAGATTGCCCTGATACTAATTCAGCACAATCCTAAATAAGAACTAAGCTGATGGTTGAGACTGTTTGGTTTAACTACAAACACATCCTTGAGCCCAATTTCTATTTTATATAGCTGTTAGAAATTTTCAACACTATTTCCCAGTGTGAGATTTGTGAAACTGCAAATTGATTGGTATCTTTACTAAATAGCTATTGATTCATGCCTAAATTATTTCACACATCTTAATGATTAAAATTCAAATCACTGAAGTGAGTGAAGGCAATAGAAGTTGAAAAAGAGTACATTTTACTTAATTTGGACATTTAGGTGTTCTAAACAAAGAGTCTCTCTCAACTTAAAAAAATGTAATATATGACTTAAAAAGTAAAATGAAGAAAGAATAAACTATATTAGTAAACTCCATAAGGAAAACAAATATGCATACTTTTTATTAGAAAATTAAAGTCTGATTTAAGACACTTTAAATTTATATTTTGTATTACATTTCTGCTGGAGTAGTAAAACTAGAAAATAAACAACAAAAATATTCCTAGAAAATAGTGTATTATTTGATTTTGTTTTAGCTTATTCATTTAATATTTGTGAGGAATATAAAAATTATGCAGAAATATCTTATTTTGCACACTAAAACTATGTGAATCCTGTGCCTTTTATTAATATCACAATATATCTCTTTGTTTTGAAGATATACTCATCCACCAAAAATCCTCATCCACCATAAATCCATCTTAGATTGATCAGAAAGAGATGAATGATTTCTACTGGACCCAATTTATCTCAACCTTAAAGTCCAAGGTCTCCTCCCTTTGTTCTTAAACTCCCAACAAAAAAATTTACACTTGATTTCTCTCCATATTGCAAATGATGAGTACATAGTGTGAATAATTTTACTTCCTCTGTATTCATCTGTGCAAATTCTTATTCTACATATACACCATTTTTCTTTGTTTTTTTTTTTCTACCACTGCAATTTGATTCAGACTCTAAATCTTTGAAAGAGAGGAACCCTCAGAAAGTCAGTCATGTGGTCAAGCTGGCTATCAACAAATCAGAAGAATATATTCCTCCTGTGGAAAGGCACTGCATGCTATTGGGCAGTAAGTAGGGATAAAGAGTCCTTTTACAGGGTGGAGAACAAAAACTTGGAAACAAAAGTATAATTTATCATGAATTAACTCCAAAACAATATGAGTAAATATGAAATGAGTTTGGCTTATAAAAAGGACCATTTAAATACATGGTTAGCAGCAGTAAGGGCAAGAGAAGTCATACTTGAGCTGAGTCTTGTAGGCTGAGCAGGAATTTGTCAGGGCAATCTGATGAGGAAGGTTTTCTACAGAGAGGTACAGATGTGCACTGGAAAAATGTCAAGGATGGAATGAGCCTATTTGTTCAGGAAATGGTGAATTTTTTAGCATACCTGTGAGATTAAGTCGTTTGTTGTAATAGTAGTCTGAGTTTTTATTCAATCTAAGAACCTATGACTATACCACCTAAGAGACAGAGTGCTCATGGAGGTTATTAGCCATGGAGTGTCCCTATGAAACCAATATCAGGCAAATCACCTTAGGGCAGTGGTTCTCAAACTTTTTGAAGTCAGGGTGCATTTAAAATCCTACAAATAACTGTAGGTGCACTATATACAAATTTCTGAGAAATATGTTGTAATAATTAAGTCAAATAGTAAAGAAAAAAATATAAAGTCCAAGTGTGCTTTTATGGTAATTCAACAAAATAAATAAGACAAAATTAAATTTATTCTGACATTAAAAAACATTTTTATGTTATACTTTTTGAGTTATGCTTTTTAGAATTCATAAAAAGAAGGGATTAAAAATAAAAAAAGACAAAAAGTTATCTTTCATATATATAAATACATTCTTAGTAAGATTTAGCAAATTCAGCAGGTCCCGGCACAAATGTGTTAAGTTTTTTCATTTTTGTGTTTATGAGAAACATGAGCCTAATGTGTCCTAACGTTTTCTTCAATGTTTAGGCATATATTTGAAAGGCAAACTCTCATTTTCTTGTTAATACATTGAAGAATTTCTCTCTTTTTACTGTTAATTGTGTTGAGGGTAGAAAATCCTAATTCACATAAATAGGATGTTGAAAATTGTAGTAAAATGTTCAAAGCTTTTTTAGATATTGACACATATTCTTCTTTTATAGAAATCCAAAAGGCTTCAAGAGACATTTCCTTATGTTTAATCATCAATCCAAAACCCCACCATACATATCATCTTTACACCAAACAAAAGATAGAAGAAACTTGCCTCCAGTCTTTCCAGGGAACATGGGGGGTAGTGTAAACAATCCAGCACCACAGCTTAACAGCCTTTTGCAACCTAATCAGGCAAGTGAGGTGGGGGGTTGGGCAGACTGTCAGCTTACAGCCAATTCCCCACACATCTGTCCCCCAAAAATCTAAACTCCAAAAGCCCTGTTGGTTTTTGGTTCCCAATAGGCACATATTTCTCTGGAATACCAGAAGGCACACCTGGAAATCTTCTAGGGTGCACCAGTGCACCCTGATGCACACTTTCAGAACCACTGCCTTAGGGTCTTAGATTCTCAAAGACCAATATGGGTTTTGGGGGCCAAATTATATGTCAAATTATTTCCAGATACCTAGTTTATAATTTTATAAATTATGACTCAATTAAGATGATTTTCTTTTATTTATTAATTTTAAAAATTTACTATGAAAATTAACTTTAACAGGGTGATATCGATCAATAAGAGTACATAGGTTTCAGGTGAACATTTCTATCGAATTTGTACTGTTGATTATGTTGTATCCCATCACCCAAAACCAAATCATTTTTCTTCACCTTATATTTGCCCCTCTTATACCCTTCCCCCGAAGATTTCCCCCCTCCCCATTTACCCACATCCCCTTTCCCCTCCTTCAAATTCCCTTCCCCCTGGTAACTAATTCACTTTTATCTATGTTCATAAGTCTCAGTTTTATATCCCACCTATATGTGAAATCATACAGTTCTTAACATTTTCTGATTTACTTATTTAACTCAATATAATGTTTTCAAGGTCCATCCAAGTTGTCATAAATGTCACTATATCATCATTTATCATGGATGAATAGTATTCCATTGTATATATGTACCATATCTTCTTTATCTGATCCTCTATTGAGGGACACTTTGGTTGTTTCCATGTCTTTGCCACTGTGAATAATGCTGTGATGAACTTGGGGGTGCATGTGTCTTTATGTACCAATGTTTTCGAATTTTGAAGGTAGATACCAATAAAGGGATTGCTGGACCATATGGTAATTTTATTCTTAATTTGTTGAGAAACCACCATACTTTCTTCTATAGTGATTGTACTAATTTGCATTCCCACCAACAGTGAATGAAGGTTCCTTTTCACCACAGCCTCTCCAACACCTGTCTTGTTGATAATAGCCAATCTAATAGATATGAGGTGATATCTCATTGTAGTTTGATTTGCATTTCTTGAATAGCTAGTGAAGATGAGCATCTTTTCATATATCTGTTGCCATTTGTCCTCTTGGGAGAGGTGTCTGTCTGTTCAGGTCCTCTCCCCATTTTTTAATTGGATTGTTTGCTTGTTTGTTGCAAAGCTTTGTGAGTTCTTATATATTTTGAATATTAACCCTTATTGGAACTATTGTTTGCAAATATTTTCCATTTAGTTGGCTGCCTATTTGTTTTGCTGTCAGTTTCTTTTGCTGTGCAGAACTTTTTAGTTTCATATAGTCCCATTCATTTATTTTTGCCTTTGTTTCCCTTGCCTTTGGGGTCAAATTCATAAATTGTTTTTTACAGCCAAGGTCCATGAGCTTAGTACCTATGGTTTCTTCAATGTATTTTATAGTTCTGAGTCTTATATTTAGGTCTTTGATCCATTTTGAATTAATTTTTGTGCAAGGGGACAAACTGTGGTCCAGTTTCATTCATTTGCATGTAGCTTTCCAATTTTCCAAGCACTATTCATTGAAGAGGCTTTCTTATCTCCATTGTGTGTTTTTGGCTTCTTTGTTGAAGATGATTTGTCCATATATATTCAATATGTAGATTTATTTCTGGGCTCTCGATTCTGTTCCATTGGTCTGTATGTTTGTTTTTCTGCCAATACCACGATGATTTGATTACTGTGACTTTATAGTATAATTCGAAGTCAGGTAGTATGATACCTCCGCCTTCATTCTTTTTCCACAGGATTACTTTGGCTATTTGGGGTTTCTTATGGTTCCATACAGACCTGGTAATTTTTTGTTCTATTTCTTTAAAAAATGACATTGGGATTTTGATGGGGATTACGTTAAATTTGTATATTGCTTGGATAATATGGCCATTTTAACTACGTTGATTCTTCCAGTCCATGAACATGGAATATTTTTTCATTTTATTGTGTCTTTTCAATTTGTTACAATGTTTTGTAGTTTCCAGTATATAGGTCCTTCACATTCTTTGTTAAGTTTATTCCTAGGTATTTTTTTTTTGTGGTTTCAATTGTAAAACAAAAATTTTTTTAAAGTTCATTTTCCAAAGCCTCATCACTGACATATAGAAAAGCAATAGACTTTTGTATACAGCTTTTGAGTTATTGTATTGGTTTATTGTTTCTAATAGTTTTTCTGATGGAGTTTTTGGGGTTTTTTATATACAGGATCATGTCATCTTCAAAAAATGAGAGAGATGACGTCAGAGTAATGGCGGAGTAGGAAGCGATACCGATAAATCTCCCCCAAAACTCAACAAGATCTTCAACCAGAAACAGAAAAACCTATACTTGGAGCCTCCAGATGCTTCACAATACACCCGAAGGTATGGTCGAGTGAAAAATTGGCTAAATATATAACCAAATCCTGAAGGAAATAGGGAGTAAGAAATGCTCCGCCTTCCTCACTAACCTAAACAGGGCGGCTTTCTCTGGTAACTGTGAATATAGAAACTGAGGCGGGCAAAGGGGGTGAATACATCCAGGCTGCGGCACAAAGGGCTGAACCAGGCTGTGGCACGAAGATCCTAGCCGAGGAAAAACTGTTCCTGTGGCAAGCCGGGCAATACAAGCTAACACTCGCACCAAACCCAAACAAAGAAAGACAAGTGGGGCAGCCATTTTACCCGTTCTCCTGGTTGGTGCGCAGTTAGTGGGCGAGAGATCTCTTCCTAAGCCCCAGAAGTGGGTGTCCGTGTTACCCCACAGAGAGGCAGGGTCAGAGGCCTTTCTGTGGGCCGAAAGCAGAATCTCTGGGCAGGCCCAGTGCCCTGGGAAAGCCACGCACGGGAGGGAGCAAGAACTAATTCCAACGGTGGAAATTTTCCGTGCTGGTGAGGGTTTCACTCAGGGAAACGCGGCCGCCTCATATCCTGGTGTACGCGCGCAGATAGGTAGTGAGCGATTCCTCCGAGTGCCTCGGCAGTGCGCGCCCTTGTTATCGCACAGAGGGGCAGAGTCAGGGGCCTTTGTGTGGGCAAAAGCGGAATCTCGGGCCGCCCCAGCGCCTTGCAAAAGCTGCGCACGGGGACGGAGCGAGAGCGAATTCCAGCGCTGCAAATTTCCATGCGGATGGGGGTTTCACTCAGAGCGTGAGACTGCTGGCCGGATATCCTGGTCTGCGCGCGCAGATAGTGAATGAGAGTTTCCTCCAAGCACCCCGGAAGTGGGTGCCTGCCTGTGTTACCGGACAGAGTGGCAGAGCCAGAGGTCTTTGAGTGGGCGGAAAGCCCCCCTGATTATGCTAGCAGCTCTGACTGACTGAGCCTTACCCAGAGCCCTGTGCTGAGTGGAAATAGAGTGGGGAGTTGCCAGCTCTTTGAGCCTCTTACTATCCAGGGCAGAGGCAGCAGCAACCCCATAGCTGGATTCTCAGGCTACTAATTGAGGAAGGAAAGACTAGGAGAAAGGCTCCAGGAACACGGACTCTCTCACTGTCGGAGCCTATGAATGCTAATGAGCCTTGACTCCCAACGAGACTAAAGCACAATACATGACATTGCCATAGAGACTTATCAACTGCAAACCTCTACCTGAGCGTGCCAAAGGGGCAGAACCTGGGGTACAGAGTCACCGACCAGGAAAAGGGAGAGAAAAGAAAAAACAAGAAGATAACCTCTCAAAATCAAGAATAATCTGCAGACTTTATAACCTATCCCATTTTATTATATTTGTTCGTTTGTTTCTCTTATCTTCATTCTTGAGACTTTTTTTCCTCCTCCAATTTGGCCGATTAACTCTCTGCCGGTCTTACTCTCTCCTCTCCTTGAACTACACTACCCATAAGTGTTACATCTCCCATTATCTTTTTTCTCCTCTTCCTTTCTCTCTATGAGGGTTGTACTCCAAAACCCTTAACTCTCTCTCTCTCCTTTCTTTTTTCTTCTTTTACTGGTTCCCTCTTTTTTTCTCTCTCTCTCTTTCTTTTCTCCCTCTATATTAGTTTCTTCCTTTCTCCTTTACATCTCCTCTCATTCAAACATCAATAACAAACAAATTATCTTATCTGGGACTCAAACTTATGTTTGTGGCATTTTGGGGGTTTTTACTTCACCTTTTTAACTCACTAGCAGTGCTCCCATCCCTGGCTCTCCATTTTATCTAGTTCTTGTTCCACTAAATACAATAGTATTTTTTTAATTTGTCCCCCCATTTTTCTGTTCTCCTCTTATTCCTCTCATCATAACTCTTAGACAACCAACACCTAAAAGCAAATCATTTTATTCTTGACCCAAATTTTTTCCTTATTGGCTTTTTGTGGGTCCATACCGCCCCCCTTTTTCTTTTTTTTTTCTTTTCTTTTTTTTTTTTTGCCCCTTTATTACTTTTCCCCAATTCAGGACCTCCATCAAAGGCATTATTTGTTATAATTCACAGTTCACCACAAGATTTTCTCAAGAAAAAGGGGAGAGGAGAGGAAAAAAGGAGGGGGGGAATAATTTCCTTTTTTTAAAAATTATTTTATTTTTCTTTATTTCATTATTAATTTTTTTTAAAAAAAACAACTCTTTTTGATTTTTTATTTTTTTTAACTTTTTGTTCTTTATTAAATCTCATTAATACTATCAACAAAACCACCCTCAGAGGCATTAAGGAAGAGAAAATCGAATATCATGGATACAAAAGAAAGAGAGGTAACACAGGTAGATGAGGAAAAATCTATGGAGAAAAAATTTAATATATTGGAAACCTTGGAGCTAAATGACAGAGAATTCAAGATAGAAATCCTAAAAATCCTCCGAGATATACAAGAAAATACAGAAAGGCAATTTAGGGAGCTCAGAAAACAACTCAATGAACACAAAGAATATATGTCCAAAGAAATTGAAACTATAAAAACAAATCAAACAGAGATGAAAAACTCAATTCACGAGCTGAAAAACGAAGTAACAAGCTTAGCTAATAGAACAGGTCAGATAGAAGAGAGGATTAGTGAAATAGAAGACAAGCAACTTGAGGCACAACAGAGAGAAGAAGAAAGAGACTCAAAAATTAAAAAAAATGAGATAGCCCTACAAGAATTATCTGACTCCATCAAAAATAATAATATAAGAATAATAGGTATATCAGAGGGAGAAGAGAGAGAAAATGGAATGGACAACATACTCAAACAAATAATAGATGAGAACTTCCCAAGCCTGTGGAAAGAACTAAAGCCTCAAGTTCAAGAAGCAAACAGAACTCCAAGTTTTCTTAACCCCAACAAACCTACTCCAAGGCATATCATAATGAAATTGACACAAACCAACAGCAAAGAAAAAAATCTCAAGGCAGCCAGGGAAAAGAAGAATACAACATATAAAGGAAGGCCCATTAGATTATCATCAGATTTCTCAGCAGAAACTCTACAAGCTAGAAGAGAGTGGACCCCAATATTTAAAGTCCTGAAAGAGAGAAACTTTCAGCCACGAATACTATACCCATCAAAGCTATCCTTCAAATATGAAGGAGAAATAAAAACATTCACAGATACAGAAAAGATGAGGGAATTTATCATCAGAAAACCCCCACTCCAGGAATTACTAAAGGGGGTTCTCCAATCAGATACAAAGAACAAAAAAAAAAACAGAGCCACAAATAAAAGCTCCAAGAAGAACACAATAAAACCAAATTTAAACTGTGACAACAACAAAAAGAAAGAGGGGGAGAAGATGGAGATTAACAGTCCAAAGGACGATGGAGTGCAAAAGTACTCACAAAATAGTTCGCTACAATGAACAGGGTAGGGACCCTTTTCATTACTCAAAGGTAACCACCATTGAAAAAACCACCACAGAAGCACATGAGATAAAAAAGATAGCAACAGAGGAAAGATGTATGGAATACAACCAAATAAAAACAAAAGATAGAAAAACGAAAGAGAAGGATCAAACAAGACACAAAACTAACAGAAAGCAAGATATAAAATGGCAATAGGGAACTCACAAGTATCAATAATTACACTAAATGTAAATGGATTAAACTCACCAATAAAAAGGCACAGAGTAGCAGAATGGATTAAAAAAGAAAATCCAACTATATGCTGCCTACAGGAAACTCATCTAAGTAACAAGGATAAAAACAAATTCAAAGTGAAAGGCTGGAAAACAATACTCCAAGCAAATAACATCCAAAAAAAAGCAGGTGTAGCAATACTCATATCGGATAATGCTGACTACAAGACAGGAAAAGTACTCAGAGACAAAAATGGCCATTTCATAATGGCTAAGGGGACACTGAATCAAGAAGACATAACAATTCTTAATATATATGCACCAAACCAAGGAGCACCAAAATATATAAGACAGCTACTTATTGATCTTAAAACAAAAACTGACAAAAATACAATCATACTTGGAGACCTCAATACACCGCTGACGGCTCTAGATCGGTCATCCAAACAGAGAATCAACAAAGACATAGTGGCCTTAAACAAAACACTAGAGCACCTGGATATGATAGACATCTACAGGACATTTCATCCCAAGGTGACTGAGTATACATTTTTCTCCAGTGTACATGGATCATTCTCAAGAATTGACCATATGTTGGGCCACAAAAACAACATCAGCAAATTCAGAAAAATCGAAGTTGTACCAAGCATATTTTCTGATCATAAAGCCTTGAAACTAGAATTCAACTGCAAAAAAGAGGAAAAAATCCCACAAAAATGTGGAAACTAAACAACATACTTTTAAAAAATGAATGGGTCAAAGAAGAAATAAGTGCAGAGATCAAAAGATTTATACAGACTAATGAAAATGACAATACGACATATCAGAATCTATGGGATGCAGCAAAAGCAGTGATAAGAGGGAAGTTCATATCACTTCAGGCATATATGAACAAACAAGAAGGAGCCCAAGTGAACCACTTAACTTCACACCTTAAGGAACTAGAAAATGAAGAACAAAGACAACCGAAAAGCAGCCGAAGAAAGGAGATAATAAAAATCAGAGCAGAAATAAATGAATTAGAGAACAGAAAAACTATAGAAAAAATAAATAGAACAAGGAGCTGGTTCTTTGAAAAGATCAATAAAATTGACAAACCCTTGGCAAGACTTACCAAGGAAAAAAGAGAAAGAACTCATATAAACAAAATCCAAAATGAAAGAGGAGAAATCACCACGGACACCGTAGATATACAAAGAATTATTGTAGAATACTATGAAAAACTTTATGCCACTAAATTCAACAACCTAGAAGAAATGGATAAATTCCTAGAAAAATACAACCTTCCTAGACTGAGTCAAGAAGAAGCAGAAAGCCTAAACAGACCTATCAGTAGAGAAGAAATAGAAAAAACCATTAAAAACCTCCCCAAAAATAAAAGTCCAGGCCCTGACGGCTATACCAGCGAATTTTATCAAACATTCAAGGAAGACTTAGTTCCTATTCTACTCAAAGTCTTCCAAAAAATTGAAGAAGAAGCAATACTTCCAAACACATTTTATGAGGCCAACATAACCCTCATACCAAAACCAGGCAAGGATGGCACAATAAAAGAAAACTACAGACCAATATCTCTAATGAATACAGATGCTAAAATACTAAACAAAATACTAGCAAATCGAACACAACAACATATTAAAAAAATAATACATCATGATCAAGTGGGATTCATCCCAGAATCTCAAGGATGGTTCAACATACGTAAAACGGTTAACGTAATACACCATATCAACAAAACAAAGAACAAAAACCGCATGATCTTATCAATAGATGCAGAAAAGGCTTTCGATAAAATACAACACAATTTTATGTTTAAGACTCTCAACAAAATGGGTATAGAAGGAAAATATCTCAACATGATAAAGGCCATATATGATAAACCATCAGCTAACATCATGTTAAATGGCACTAAACTGAAGGTTTTCGCCCTTAAATCAGGAACAAGACAGGGTTGTCCACTGTCTCCACTCTTATTTAATGTGGTACTAGAGGTTCTCGCCACAGCAATCAGACAAGACAAAGAAATAAAAGGCATCCATATCGGAAAAGAAGAAGTAAAGGTATCACTTTTTGCAGATGATATGATCCTATACATCGAAAACCCCAAAGAATCCACAAAAAGACTACTAGAAACAATAAGCCAATACAGTAAGGTCGCAGGATACAAAATTAACATTCAGAAGTCAATAGCCTTTCTATATGCCAACAATGAAACAACTGAGAAGGAACTCAAAAGAATAATCCCCTTCACAATTGCAACAAAAAAAATAAAATACTTAGGAATAAACATAACAAAGAATGTAAAGGACTTATATAATGAAAACTATAAACCATTTTTAAGGGAAATTGAAAAAGATATAATGAGATGGAAGAATATACCTTGTTCTTGGCTAGGAAGAATAAATATAATCAAGATAGCTATATTACCCAAAGCAATATACAAATTCAATGCAATTCCCATCAAACTTCCATCGACGTTTTTTAAAGAAATGGAGCAAAAAATCATCAGATTTATATGGAACTATAAAAAACCCCGAATAGCCAAAGCAATCCTAAAGAAAAAGAATGAAGCTGGGGGCATTACAATACCTGACTTCAAACTATATTATAGGGCCACGACAATCAAAACAGCATGGTATTGGCAGAAAAATAGACACTCAGACCAATGGAACAGAATAGAAAGTCCAGAAATAAAACCACATATATATAGTCAAATAATTTTTGATAAAGGAGCCAAGAACACACAATGGAGAAAAGAAAGCCTCTTCAATAAATGGTGCTGGGAAAACTGTAAAGTCACATGCAAAAGAATGAAACTGGACTACAGTCTCTCCCCCTGTACAAAAATTAGCTCAAAATGGATCAAAGATCTAAACATAAGACCTGAAACAATTAAGTACATAGAAGAAGACATAGGTACTCAACTCATGGACCTGGGTTTTAAAGAGCATTTTATGAATTTGACTCCAATGGCAAGAGAAGTGAAGGCAAAAATTAATGAATGGGACTACATCAGACTAAGACGTTTTTGCTCAGCAAGAGAAACTGATAACAAAATAAACAGAAAGCCAACTAAATGGGAAATGATATTTTCAAACAACAGCTCAGATAAGGGTCTAATATCCAAAATATACAAAGAACTCATAAAACTCAACAACAAACAAACAAACAATCCCATAAAAAAATGGGAAGAGGATATGAACAGACACTTCTCCCAGGAAGAAATACAAATGGCCAACAGATATATGAAAAGATGCTCATCTTCTTTAGCTATTAGAGAAATGCAAATCAAAACAGCAATGAGATACCACCTCACACCTGTTCGATTAGCTATTATTAGCAAGACAGGTAATAGCAAATGTTGGAGAGGCTGTGGAGAAAAAGGAACCCTCATACACTGTTGGTGGGAATGTAAAGTAGTACAACCATTATGGAAGAAAGTATGGTGGTTCCTCAAAAAACTGAAAATAGAACTACCTTATGACCCAGCAATCCCTCTACTGGGTATATACCCCCAAAACTCAGAAACATTGATACGTAAAGACACATGCAGCCCCATGTTTATTGCAGCATTGTTCACAGTGGCCAGGACATGGAAACAACCAAAAAGCCCATCAATAGATGACTGGATAAAGAAGATGTGGCACATATACACTATGGAATACTACTCAGCCATAAGAAATGATGACATCGGAACATTTACAGCAAAATGGTGGGATCTTGATAACATGATACGAAGTGAAATAAGTAAATCAGAAAAAACCAGGAACTGCATTATTCCATACGTAGGTGGGACATAAAAGTGAAACTAAGAGACATTGATAAGAGTGTGGTGGTTACGGGGGGGAGGGGGGAATGGGGGAGGGAAAGGGGGAGGGGGAGGGGCACAAAGAAAACAAGATAGAAGGTGACAAAGGACAATCTGACTTTGGGTGACGGGTATGCATCATAATTGAACGACAAGATACCCTGGACTTGTTATCTTTGAATATATGTATCCTGATTTATTGATGTCACCCCATTAAAAAAATAAAATTATGTATAAAAAAAAAATGATACTTTTACTTCTTTCCCAATATGAATGCCTTTTATTTCTTTCTCTTGCTTGATTGCTCTAGCTAAAACTTCCAGAACTATGTTGAATAAGAGTGTAGAGACTGGGCAGCATTGTCTTATTGATTTTAGAGGAAAAATCATAATTTTTTTCAATTAGTATGATATTAACTCATGGTTTGTCATATGTGGCCTTTATTATGTTGGGGTACTTTCCTTCTATTCCAATTTTATTTAGTGTTTTAAACATAAAGGGATGCTATATCTTATTGAATGCCTTTTCTGTACCTATTGATAGGGGGGGATCATATGATTTTTGTTCTTTGTTTTGTTGATGTGTATTACATTAATCTATTTCCATATGTTGAACCATCTTTGTGCTCCTGGAATAAATCCCACTTGATTGTGATATATTATTTTTTAATATGTTGGTGTATTTGATTTGCTGGTATTTTGTTTAGGATTTTTGCATCTGTATTCATTAGAGATATTGGTGTATAGTTTTATTTTTTTGTGTTGTCCTTGCCAGATTTTGGCATGATTGTTATGTTGGCCTCCTAAAATGTGTTGAGGAGTATTGCTTCTTCTTCTATTCTTTGGAAGATTTTGAGAAGAATAGGAACCAAATCTTCTCTGAATGTTTGGTAGAATTCAGTAGTGTAGCTATCTGGTTCTGGACTTTTGTTTTTGGGAGGTTTTTGATAGTTGTTTCTATCTCCTCCCTATTAGGTCTACTTAGGTTTTCCACTTTTTTGTGATCCAGTCTAGAAAGGTTGTATAGTTCTAGAAATTTATACATTTCCTCTAGGCAGTTAAATTTGGTGGCATATAATCTTTCATAATATTCTACTGTGATCTTTTGTATATCTATGATATCAGTGGTAATTTCCCCTCTTTCATTTCAGATTTTGTTTATATGAGTCTTTCCTCTTTTTTACTTAGTGAACAGTGTTCTTTGTTTCATTTAGTTCTGCTCTAATTTTTACTATGTTCTTTCTTCTGCTGCCTTTGGGTTGACTTTGTTCTTCTTTTTCTAGTTCCTTAAGGTGTGATGTTAAGTTCTTTACTTGGGATTTCTCTACTTGGGATTTCTCTTGTTTCTTTATATAAGCCTATAATGATATAAACTTCTTTCTTATTGCTTTCGCTGCATCCCAGAAATTTTATGTCATGTTGTCATTTTCATTTGTCTGTATATAACTTTTAACCTCTGCTTTTATTTCTTCTCTGACCCAGTCATTTTTTAGAAGTATGTTGTTTAAATTCCTCATTTTTGTAGGTTTACTTACTTTCATTTTACTGTTGAATTTTAATTTCAAAGCCTTATGATCAGGAACTATGCTTGGTATAATTTCAATCCTCCTGTATTTGTTGATGTTAGTTTTGTGGCCCAACATATGGTCTATCCTTGATGATTTTCAAACTTGACGAAAACATGTCAAGATTTCACTTTCAAGATTTGCATTTCCAAAATCTTAAACATGAAGCAAAAATTATCCTTTTTTCTTACATAAAAGACCCATAATGCTTATTCAACAACTACTGACATGTCCTGATGTATGGTTACAAATCCAAAAGACAAAATGCAGATTTTAGAATACTTATGTTTTAAATTGTACTTTTTTTAAACAAAATATGTCAGAGAAAAAGCATCCATGTGGCATAAATTTGCTTAAATTACAGACCTACTTTTTTAATTTTACATACCAAAAGATCTTTTATTTTTCTTCTAAATAGTGAGTGTATATATAGTGACATATGTAAAATATAAGAAAAAATTGAATTACGTAAATGAATTCAAGATTTACTAGATTACATTGAGGTAACAAACAATACAGAAATATAGTTACTTTACAATATCAAGTATTTATTTTTAGCTCACTCAAAAATGACGTCAAGTCCAAATAACTCTTAAGAATAGCCATACTTATGTAGCTTTAAATTTCTGAAAGCTCTTATCCACACATATTCTTTCACTATCACCTTAACAGGGCGAAGTGTGAACAGGAGAGTGGGTTACTGGCAATTAAATGCTTCTTCCCAGAAGTGACATATGTCATTTCTGCCAACCATCATTATCTACCCACATTTTATAGTGGAAAAGAAGTCATATGGCCTCACCTAACTTCAAGGAGATGAGTACATGCTATGTTCTTACTGCACCCAAAGAGACAAATCAGATTGCTATAGGAGAATACCAGCAATTTATACCATCTATTATAAAGCAAGCAAGGAACTCACATGTGTTTACAATCTACCAGAGGCCAGGACTGTGTCGAGAACCTCCTCATTTGTTAACTTAGTGGATGTTCATGAAATACTTATTAGTTTTATACAGTATCACCATTTTTCAGAAGCAAAAAAAAAAAAAAATCAGGCAAGCAACAAAACATAAATCTATACTTCAAACCTGCTCCCAAAAGATAGAAGGAACTTAACTCATGAATTTTCATTTCAGACTTGTGTTTTTTGTAAACAATTATATTAGGCATTTGAATGTCTTCACGAGTTTATTATTAATTAATTAATAATATCCTTATGTTTATCACTTAAAAGTTCAAATGGAAATTGTGTCTTGAGGTTATAATTGTCTTCTCTTTTTGAAGACAAGATTTATAAAAACATTATACTAAAGTAGTTAGATATTACAATTATCTGATTCATTTGGTATTGAGGAAATCTCCATATTCCATTTAAACTTTTTAAGTGTTCTGAATATGCTCTTTCAAAAGTTATAAACATCTGACTCACTGGTTAAAAATTTATCTTCTTTGTGTATTTCATCCATCAATGGCCATAGGAATTAAAAATGGAACCCAGTTCAGCATAAAATGTGAATCTAGTTACATGAGCCTTTTTTTAAAGCTCAATGGTAAGTAAAGAGCATTCATACCCATTGAATATCTTATCTCAGTGTTTCAATGCAAATAGGATGATGGTCTTGCAAGAGAGATTATTCAACATGGTCTATAGATTTTATTTTAAGTTGAAAAAGTAACCTGCAATATGGCTAGGATAATGGTTTCTGTATACTCGTGAAGGCAGTCAGAAGTTCTATAAAAGGCCATAGAGCACATTGTTCCTTTCTTCCTCAAATGACTATTACTATATTTTAAAACCTTGAATTGATAATAGATTTAGTTTGCATATATTAACATTCACCTAAATTGTCTGTTTTGGATATTAAATAAATAATATAAGATTTGTGCATATGAAACAAGCTCTTTCTGTGTTGCTGAAATTCTTGAATAAGTTTCACTGGAGTACCTCCCCTTCTTTGCATCAAATATATCCAGGAGATGTGAAGAAAGAAAAACCATGCAAATCTCTTCTCATACAGTAGAAATAGTATTTCTTTATTTTAAAACTTATGAAGGTAACTTATCTTAATAAAATTTCATAAAACTAAGGATTTCTAAATGACTTCCTTAAGCATTTTTTTCTAGGTATGTTCTCAATAAATGTTATAAAAAGACATTCTTGTTAAGCATAATTATTAATATCTGAAATCATGAAAGAAATAAAAACAGATCAAGAATGATTAAGATAGTGACCATCTAGAAGGAAGTTTTAGCATGTTTTCAAACTGATCTGCTTTAGATAATATTAGCAATTCATAACTGACATGGAATTGAAGACCAATGCACAGAATTGAGCCTGAAATCAGAGAATTAAGCTTCTCATCACACATTACTAAACTACTAAATACTGAATTAATGAAATAAAACCCTCCACAAAATAAAAACATTGAATCAAGACATTTTAATCAAAAACATTATTCAAAAAACACATATATATTAGAAGTCCATTAATTATTCTATTTAAATTGTTGGACTGTCAATACTTGTATCACTTATTGTGTGTTTAATAGTTAACAGAAAAGGTTTCTAATCTTCCCAACAACTCTGGAAGTTAGCTATTAACTATCCTCACTTATGGAAATTATTTAACTGGGGCTCAGAAATGCAAATTAGTATGCATGAGGTTGTAGGTGGAACAGAGAGATTCAAACCTATTTTTGAGTGACTCTAATGTCAGGATGTTTTATGAAACATTGTAGTCTGTTACAGTTAATTACACTCTAATTATCCAAGTCATGTGGGCCAGTCACTTCAGGTATATTGTAGGGCTTCTTCTTTTTAGTTTTCTTCTTTCTACAAATTTATTGAACCTATGCTCTTTTATCTGTTGCTATTGATTCAGACCTGATTTAAAATATCATTATATTTTGCTTTAACTTCTTTAATTTATTCAAATAACATATATTAAATGTTTAACAATTTACTCTAAAAGATAATATAAAGTATTTTTCAAATCTGTACCAAAAGTCTTTAACACTCATTTCATTAAGAAGTGAGGTCTATTTCCCCTGTTTTTGAATTTAGGCTCTGTAACTATTTGAGCAATAGAATATGGCAGAAGTGACTCAGGTCTGTCAGAGCCCAGGGCTTAAGAAACTAGGACCTTTTATATTTCGTGTCTGATGTGAGAAAGTTCAGGTCACATGGGGAGACCATGATAGTCCTAACTGATGTTTCAAGTCAATATCCAGTATCAACTAACAGACGTGTGTTTGAGAAGGCCTGGGAAACGAGTCCAGCCCCAGACTCCCATCAAGAACTATCTACCTGCGCCCTGGCCAGATAGCTCGGTTGGTTAGAGCATCATCCTGAAGCATAGAGGTTGCCAGTTCAATCCCTGGTCAGGGTACATACAGGAACAGATTGATGTTCGTTGTAGTTTTAAGTCACTAAGACTTAGGGCGACTTGTTATGTAGCAATAAGTAACTGGAATTGATGACTAAAAACCAAAGCTTTACCAACCTTGGTGGAAAATGAAGACATAAAAGAAATTAAATGGAAACATTTTCACCATCAAAATAACATCAGGAGAAAGGCCAGTATTTGTCTGGGAGAAATGCATGCATGACTTGATGCATGGGTGTTTGAGGTAGGCATATGAACCACACTGTTCAGGGTTGCAAGGTTTACTGTTTTCTAATCCTAGAAAATTTTCGTGGAAGGAGTACTTCTTAGGTGCCATCTACCACGACCAATAGTTTTTAAATACCACTTTCATTCACTTAAACTATTTTTGCTTATTCTTTTGGTATTCAAAGAAACTCCTTCTCAGTAGAGACTTTAAAGTTTCTGTTGTCTCTCGGTATTTTAATACTCTTAGGCTAATGAAATGATGGCAGGAGAAGTCGGTGAAGAATCCCAGGAATGAAAACAGGTGCCACTGCAGGAGAGGCTGATGCCATGGAATTTTTCCAGGCTGAGTTATGTCTGTCAGTGGATACAGCACATTCTCTCAAAATTTTTCAAAATATCCCAATATTGATTTCAAATAAATCTGAGAAAATATTTGTCCTCCTATATAAGATGGTCCTCTATGATATTCCTGTTTCCAGAAATAGAGTTTTGTACTGATAAAACAGAATTATATGTTCACATGTAACTTTATAAAACTCCAAACTTCAGCATTTTATTTTGGTCTAATTTCTGTGTCATCTAGATTTTTTTGCTGATTAAAAAAAATAAAATCACAGCATATATCAGATTAGCAATTCATTTTCCTGGCATGGTGAATAATAGAAGACTTACTTTTCTAGTAAGCTCCAGATTTCAAAAAATAAAATTGATTACTGTTGTATAGAGTAAATAATGTTTACTTACATTTTGAGTTAAATGTAAAAGTTGAAATTATAAACAATGGGTAATTGTAGGTTGTTTCCAGTTTAGCTATAACCATGAATACATGCTATCTTCACATATTCATAAGGAAGTCAAATAATCTGAAGAGATGAAACTATCTAAAAAATTCAAAGTCATAGTTTATGTAATTATATTGAATCAGAGAGGTCCTGTTACTTTGTTCACAGCTGGGAAAGAGACCTTATGTATTTCTGAAATGAAACATTATCACTGTTTCACTTACTCATTCTTGGAATTGGTGTAGTGATTACTTCAACATCCACATCAGCGAAAAACATTTGACATCTGGCCTAGAAAATCAGACAGTAGACCACAGAGACTTTGATTAAAAAACTTCATGTAATTTTCTCCAATCAGTAGCTTGGCCTGTTCTTTTATCAGAGTGACGGTTGCTCTCATCACCTGCAAATTTATACTCAAGCTTTAAACAAACAAGCACGAAACTCTTACATGAGCTTCCCCTCCCGCAGGAATACTTACACAGGAACTTGATGATTAACTGTACTGATGATTTGATTTCCTCAGTGTGAAACAAGCCTGGAACCCTTTGCATTATTTTTTTATTCCACTCATGTGTGTGCATGTATATGTGTATGTTTAGCCTTCATCTCATAAAGCATTGGGGGAAAAATTTTACACAAGCTGCTATTTCTTGTTGGAAAACTAAAAGACAGCTTCTTTCACATCATCCATGTGCCAGGAACTTATCCTGAAGTCAGAAATCATGCAAGCCACTAGGGTTCTGTATGTTTAACCTTTTTATAGAGCAGAGCCATTCCCATTATCGAGAAGAATGAACCCTAAGTGACACAACAATAGCGATCCTGAAATGAACTGTGTTGCAGTATCTCCATGAATTAGACTCCATCAGAGGCTTTGGCTCTTGGCATCAGGCAGCAAGGGCTTCGATGAAGTCAAGCAAGAACTCTGCAGTAATGAGCCATCCTGTGCCTTCTCTCCTTGAAGACAATTTATATGATGAAACTTGATAATTAACTTATGTCCAACAAACTAAATCCAATATATCTGTTTTCAGGTCAGAGACAGTGGCTGTAGTCTCCCGGAATAGGCTACCCCATCTACCACTTCCTTGACAAGGAGACAGTCCCTGCTAATACAGTGTCACAGTAAATTTGCTTATCTCTTAAGAACAACGAGGTGTGCTGTGAAATATGTAGGTACTATCACAACATTCATAATAAAACCCTAATAAAATTAGAAAGTTGAAATAAAAAGAAATCACAGTCTTCAATTGTATGTCTTGAAATTACCTTCAATAATGGCTGATACATTATATATGTGGTATTACACACACACACACACACACACACACACATATATATACATATACATATATACATATATTTATAATGCTTCAGTCCAAGAGCTCAGAATTGGTTTTCAGGTTTAGTTTTCAAAGAAGGAAGACAGTACAAAGAAGTAACAACCAACTTTCCCAATTCTACAACTTTATCTTTCATGGTTTACAAATTGTCATTGCACTGTTACCCCTGGAGAATATGAAATCTATTCGATGATTAGAGACACAGTCAAAAAAAAGAAAAAAGAGAAAGAGAAAGGCAGCATTTCCTTCTTGATACTACTTGAAACAGCCAAGTAAAAAAAACATAGTAGGTGAAAAAAGGAAACACTTGGATCATTTTTCAAAATGTCAATGTTTTATTTAAACCTGCCTGGGGCTGATCTTTGCACTCAATCCATGTACCTGGCATGGTATTGGAATTGCAACTCTCGGATGGACAGAAATAAGTACACGGCTGATTTTGCATCACAAGTTCTGACTATTTCTTGATACATGCTTACAACAGTCATTTATTGGTCCATTGGCCTATGTCCTCATGAAATCAGATTGCATTTTTGGAAATCAGGCAGAAAAATAAAATCTGCTCTCAGAGATGGATATCTATTGGGAAACACTTTCATTTATGTGACGGCTACAAGAGGTATTCTGCTGGAAAAAAGTGATTCGTTCCATGGAAAAATGCAGAGGGAGAAAATTGATATTTAGTTACTCGTACCAATCATATATATAAAAAAAGAGAGACTCTATGTTTTTATCTTTTAAAAATGTTACATGATTTATCTTTCTAGGTGTATTTATTTGTAAAGTGACATACCACAGGAAGCTTAAAACTGCTTCTCACAATTTCAGCCTTTTAAATACAACATTCATTGCTGATAAATCATTTAACTCTCTTTTCTCAGGTTAATATACTAATGTCTTAACTGTAGAAGTAGTCCTAACTAGGAATAATTTTATGTAACATTCTTAAAATTATTTCTTTTCTAGTTCAAGTTACAGTTATTTTATGAAAATAAAGTGAACAGTGGTTGGTCTTGTATGACATGGTAGAGCATGACTTAAATCGTCTTCTCAAAGGCAAATTGATATGAGAAGTTGGCAATTGTACCAATGTCTTAATACTAAAATAAATCCCCATTAGTGGGATTTTTTTTTGTATGTTATCAACCAAAATATACTTGTTTCAGGTGGTAGGATCATAAGTGAGAAGCAATCTCATTGTACTTGTCACTGTCTTGCCTACTCTTAATATGAGTGCCTTGTAAAATCATACATTTCATAGGTTAAGGTAATCTTTAGACCTAGATAGAACTTCACATTTTACATTATGCTTTGCCATTGTCTATGTAACTAAATGTGTGATTTATGAAATCCCACAGTGTACAGACACTGACTCCTACTCCCTGTTATTTAAAATTATTCAAATAAAAATGCATGTGTTTTTATTTTTAAAAGCTGAACATAAAAAGCGATTTCTGTCTAGGCTACAAAGCTACCTGAGGGCAAAGATTTCTGTGCCATTGTCAGGTGTGTCCTAAGTGACTAGAATGGTGTCTGGTATGTATTAGGTGCTCAGTGAATATTTGTTCAATGAATGAATGAGCTGTGAGAAAGATAACTGATGCTACCTATAAAGCAGGACCTGAAATGATATTGGGTAGCCACTAAGGTGACTGTGGGACAGTGATTTGTGGAGGATAGTCTTTAATTTTACCTTTGATCCCTGGAGGCAAGCTAACCCCTGACTGCTAGTTGTCTGTTTCTGAGAACTCGGGGGTATATAACTCAACAACTGAAACTTTTGAAAAGCCTTACAATATAAAAAAATAGTCAAGTGCTAAATTTTGTGGTAGGGAAAATTAGGAAAAATGAGAGTGTGGAGAAAGGTAAGTTCATGGGAACTTGGGAAAATTATCTATTTAACAAGAGTTTATGTTTATTTAATTCCTACCAGGGGGCAGGCTCTGCGCAGGTGTGAGTACATACTGTGACACACACAGTCTACAGTTACAATCCTGTTCCTATTCTAGTGGTGACATGACATGGTTACATCTAACTCTGCTTGGTGATCAGTGAAGGCCTTTCAGAGAAACTGAGATTTGAGAACGGAGTGAACTATAAAGTTTATTGTAAAGAAGGGATGGGCCCAGAATGGGGAGAACAATCGGGAATAACAACTTTCCTTGAAACTAAAAACAATAAAGATTTCAAAGAAGCAGCAATGAGACCTTAAAATAAATAGATGTACTAATGGAAGAAATTGCTCATTAAGATAAAATTAAGTTTCTGTTAAGAAGGAACCCCAAAATATAGTGACTTGACAAGATTAAGAGTGTCCTCCTCTCTCATTAACAACCTGAGGATAAGAAATTGAAAACTGATATGGTCATCTGTTATGCAGAACCAGGCCCCTTCTATTTGGTTGCTCAGCCATCCCCAGAACATAGCTTTCATCTCAAGTTTTAAGATAGCTGCTTCAGTTCCTGCCATTGCATCAGCTCTTCAGTCAGTGAAAAGGAGAATGGGGAAAATAGAAAGCATACTCATTTACAGACTACTTTCTCTCTATTCATCCAAATGTTTTATTACTTTGTTTTTTAATTTTTCCAGAGAGAGAGTATGTGTGTGTGGGAGGGAGGGGGAGGGAGGGAGAGAGAAGGAGAGAGGGGGAGAGAGGGGGAGGGAGAGGGAGAGAAGAAGAGAGGGGGAGAGAGGGGGAGGGAGAGGGAGAGGGAGAGGGGGAGAGAGAGAGAGAGAGAGAAAGAGAGAGAAAGACAGAAAGACAGAGAGAGAGAGAGAGAGGAGAAAGAAACATTAACTCATTTTACTTAGTTGTTCAATTAGCAATCTCATTGATTGCTTTTCATAATTTCTCTGACCCTGGAGGGCGGGAAGTGTGTGTGGCCTGACTGGGGGCCAAACTCACAACCTCTGGTGCATGTGGTCAATGCTTTATCTACTGAACCACTGGGCCAATTTTTTAATTTGTATTTTTAATTTATTGGGTTGACATGGTTTCAAGTGCCCCACTCACTACAACACTCTCTGCATACCACACTGTGCCTCCCATGCCCCATGCAGAGTCCCTTTCCACCCCTATTTTCCTCCCCTTTGCCCCCCACCCCACCCTCTTTCACTCTGGCTATGGCTGCCCTGTTGTCTATATGTATGTGTGTGCACTATGTGTTATGGATATATGTTTTTGGCTAATCCCTTTACCTTTTTTGATCTTGACCCCTCTTTTACCTTCCCTCTAACACAATGGAACTGACTTAAGCAAAACACTTCACTTTCTTCCTCCAGTTTCTAACCCATATCTGTTGTTTTCCCTTTAGGACCCAAACCAAGCCATGAGACTTTATGAGCTCAGATAGCTGGGATCTGAAACTCATGAACCACTTTTGGATTTTTATAGACTTCATTTTTCTTTCACAAATCCATTTTCATAGGAAAAGGGTGGAAACTGCATAGAGAAATCCTTGGCTAAGAGATGCTGTTGATATCTAAATGAGTATTACTATTATTATTTCTATATAGAGGTCTTGATTCATAGCCCAGTATTACAAACCTGCTCTTGCTACATTATGGCCAGGAAAGTAATCCTGATGACATGGAGTCATCTCCTCCCAGTTTAAGTAGAATCACATTCAGGACAGTGTGACTGTAGAAAAGGCAGATTGAAATCTTCCTATGGCTCTTGTGATGCTAGCAGGTTGTAGCAGATTGATGAACCCATGTTAACAACAGGCATCTTGACAGAGCCAGTGTGGCCCTGAGGAAGACCTCCCTACTTGCTAGGTGAGACCTCATCAAGAAAATCACCAGTGGAATTCTGATTCCAGGATCTTTGTTATTGGGAGACGATGTGTGAAATAGCAAGACACAATGTGACTTACACATACCAGGATGGGCTTTCTTTCAGTTGGGGAAATTCAATCCAGAATTGATTTGTCCTCTATCTGGAATGTATGTGTGGGATAAATAAATCAGGGATTGAAAAGGAATAGCAAAATTCTAATGACACTGACACCTGTATTATTTCAAGTGTCTCCTTTTCTCATGTTTTGAAGTACGTGGAGTGTCTCTAAAAAGGCAGCCCTGTTCTAGGGGGTAGAGCTTACGGGAGCTGTTCCCAAGACTGGCACGCTGTGCAATAAACTCTTGCTATCTTAATTTCTTTCTTTCTTTCTAAAGATAATGTTCTCTCAAAAAAAGAAATAAAATGGAAATTTCTCTTAAGAGTCAACATGTCTATTAGAAGTCAGCTTATGTTCTAGATAGAATAGAAATATCATTTAAGATAAACTGTGTAAATGAATGACAGGAAAGTTATAAACTGGTTTTAAATATTAATTTAGTAATTATTATAGTCTTAAGGAGCCCTTCTCATACCTCAGTGACTTTTTCACATCACTCTGTTCTCCGTCTCTCTCTTTTTCAGGCTCCTACTCTTCTTTGTCCTTATATTTTCTATGTTTTTCTTACATCCTCTTCTATTTCTTTCCACTCACTTTTGGGGTTTTGTTTTGGTTTGTTTGCTTTTCTCCTTTATCTGTCCATTTATTTGGCGCCCACTGTATGCCATACTTGAGGGCACTCTTGCTTTATTTCCTCCTTCTAATCTCTGTCTTCCTCTAAAATTTTATCTTTTATGCCTTTCCCTTCTCCTACTTATCTCATACTCCTGTTGCCCCAAAACATACATGAATGTTCACACACAGACATATACATCTCTCCTTTTGTTACTGTCAGGGCTCAGTTGGCATAGAAATGAGATAGAGGTGGGGACTGGCTGAGGCCAGGGAAAGAATCACTCCTAGTAGAGCTATCTGATAGGAAACAGCAATAGAATGCAGTCAGGGCAGCTGTGTGGTGAAGACTATTTGGGGAGCCCAAAGAACAGACAGTAGTAATCAGGTAATTCTCTACATTATAATTTCAGAGGAGCATGCATTTAGGAGAATGAGGTAGGCTCTAGAAAGTGGCAAGCCATGGAGATTCAACACTTGGAAATAGGTGTGGAATCCAACAACAGTAAGTTTATTCTCTCTGTTAACAGTGGAGAAAGGACAGTATATTCACTAAATAATGTTGGGAAAATGGACAGCCACATGCAAAGAAATGTGATTAAGCCAATATTTACACCATACACAAAAATTAGCTCAAAGTGGATCAAAGGCTTGAATGTAAGATTTGAAACTATAAAATTCCTAGAAGAAAACATAAGCAGTAAGCTCCTTGATATAGGTCAATGCACTAATTTTTAAAGTCTAATAAAAAAAGCAAAAAAACCCCAAAAAACAAAAAACCCAAAAATAAACAAGTGGAACTACATCAAACTACATGAAAAAGCTTCTGCACAGCTCAGGAAACCATCAACAAAATGTAAAGACAACCTACTAAGTGAAAAACATATTTTCAAATAATGTATCTGATTAAGACACTAATATCTAAAATGTGAAAAGAACGCACACAACTCAAATGCAAAAAAATAAAAAAATTAAAAAAATATTATTTAAAATGGGCAAATGATCTGAACACACATTTTCCCAAAGAAGACATACTGATGGCTAACAGGTATATAAAAAGACATTGTTATTCATCAAGGAAATGAAAATCAAAACCACAAGGAGATATTACTTAACATCTGTTAAAATGTCTATTACCAAATAGATAAAAAATAACTATTGGTGATGTAGAGAAAAGGGCACCCTAGGTCACTGTTGGTAGGAATGTAACTCGGTGCAACTACATGGAAAACAGTATGGAAATTCCTCAAAAAATTAAGAATAGAATTATCACATGATCCAACAATTGCAGTTTTGGGTATTTATCTGAAGGAAACAAAAACAAACACTAACTTTATAAGGTATATGCATGCCCATGTTAATTGTAGCATTGTTTCTAATAGCCTAGATGTGAAAATAACTGAAGTGTTCATTGATGGATAAATGGATAAACAAATTGGGGTACATATATACAACAGAATATTATTTAGGCCCTGGAAGTTTGGCTCAGCAGTAGAGAGTCAGCCGGGCATGTGGATGTCCCGGGTTCAATTCCCAGTCAGGGCACACAGGAGAAGTGACCATCAGCTTCTCCACCCCTTCCCCTACCTTCCCCCTCCCCCCCCCCTGTAGCCGTGGCACAAATGGTTTGAGCAAAGTTGGCCCCAGGAGCTGAGGATGGCTCCATGGCCTACCCTCAGGCACTAAAATAGATCAATTGCTGAGCAATGGAGCAGCTGTCCAGATGGGCAGAGCATCGCCTGGTAGGGGGTTTGCTGGGTGGATCCTGGTTGAGGCACATGCAGGAGTCTGTCTCTGCCTCCCTGCCTCTCACTTAATTAAAAAAAATTATTTAGCCATAATAGAGAATGAAATCTTGACATTTGAGACAACATGGATGAAAGCATAATGCCAAATGAAATAAGTCAGACAGAAAAAGACAAATACCCTATGATATCTCTCTTATATATGAAATAAATTTAAATCCTTAAAAAAACCAAAACCTAGTTCACAGACATAGAAAAAAAGTGGCTTCCAGAGGCAGGGTTGGGGGTGGGTAGGATAAATGAGTGAACTGTTTTTGTTGTTTATTTTTAACATAACTAAATTGAACTAAAATATGTCTGCACATAGATGTTTATGCAAATGTTTATAAAAACTTTTTCCCAATACAGTAGTCTCAAACTGGAAATAATTCAAATGTTCATCATTTCACGTATGGATAAAAATTATGCTATACTCATACAACAGAATACTCCTCAGCAAAAAAAAAAAAAAAAAAAAAGGCAATGAACTACTGATGTCTGCAACCACATAAGTGAATATCAAAATTATTTTGCTAAAGAAAAAAAGTCAGACATGAAAAGCTTCATACCATATGACCATATACATTCTGAAAATAGTGCCACAGAGTATCTGGTATCAACTTCTTTGGAAACTAAAGCTTATTATAAATATGGACATTTATTAAGGTGGCAAAGAAACACAATAACCCTTATATCCCAGATACTTTTGAATCCTAGAAACAAATGTTAGAAATGGAGGGGATCTTAGAAATGAGCTTGTCCAGTGCCCCCATTTTAAACTTCAGGAAATAACTTTATATAAATATTTAGAGATTCACTTACTTGCAGTCCTATGTTTGCAAATATTTTTAATTTAGGGTTGTAATGCTGGTGGCTGAGGCCAGGAAGGTTCACATTGAATTCTGGCAGACGGTAGAGAAACTGCAGAGCCAGAAAGCATTGGGCCATTTCGTTTAATAGAGTCTCGCAAAGGCCCATAAGCACCCAGACAGGGAAAACTGCTTCTCGGGCAAACAAACAGCAAGAATGGCCCCTCACAGTGGCAGGCAGGCAACCCGCCATCCACAACCCCCCTGAGAGCAAGCACCCGTGGCCTTACGCAGGCCATGCACACGTGGCACAGCCACGCACTCACGCACCAATCAGGCAAAGTGCTTGCAGCCGGTAAACCAGCGTGCAAGCCTAACACAGCTGCCTCACAAGGGTCTAGACATAAATAAAATAAATGCTCAATTTTTTTTAATTTAGGAAGGATGTTAAAACAGCTTTTGAAAGAGCATATTCAGTAGATTTTATTTTTTACATGGCACTAATTTCAGTTATGGTTGCAAAATACAACTTGGAAATGTGAATGGTGTATGATACAAACAAATAATGAAAAACCAAAAAGACTTGCTGGAAGACATAAGTAATTCTTGACATCACATGGGTGGGATGCTAAATATATATCTGGTACCTCACACTGGCACATAGTAAATACTCAGTATATGGTTGCTAAGTGACTGGATGAATCAAAAAGCTATTGCTTGACAATTTCACAGAATAGTTTTTTCACACAAGAAATAATTATGCTAATGAAAATTTGCTTGGATTCAACACATCTTGGTTTCACTTCTGTCTTTGGCTTTAATTATTTGTATCACCTGAGACAGTATTTACCTTTATACATCAGTGGCTTCACCTGTAAAATGGTAATGAAAATGCTTGTTTTCACTAAAATAGATTTGGTAACGGAAAACAATATGTGTTAGTCAAGAGCGTTTTGATAACGTTTTGTATTCTCATAAGGCGTGTGAGCTATTCAAGGTTTTTATTAGAAAATCAATCACTAAGATTTCTCCTTACTCTGTGAGTTTATTTTAAAGGTAAATATAACATCTCAGTTATTTATACTCACAAGGTGTTCTGATGTTATTGAGAAAGTTAAAATGTGCAGATATAAATCAATAATATAATAGTGTGTATACATGTCAGTACATATAGCATATTATTTTTATATTATTAATTTTCAACTAATATACTTTACTAGGTGAATCTGATGATGAATTTACATTTAATAACCACCTTCTGTCATGGCTGGAGATTCTTAGAATTTGGCATGGAGGGAAATCAACTCAACACCTAACACTGAGTGTGGAAAAGAAAAAATTATTTGATGAGATTCCACTGGCTAGGATAAAGTGCAGCTAGTTTCTTAGCTGTACACTGTCAAAGGAATAACTTACTTTATTTGTGTTTAAACTAAATAATAAGTCTTGGGAAGTCTGCATCTATTTTCATATATTCTTATATAACTTGTCCATGCTTGCTCTCCCTCCTTCAGATATTAATACAGTGAAACATAGAAATATAAAAATGGACACATTGCATTCTTTCCCTAAACAGATCAGAGCATGATAATGACATTTATTGAATAGCTAGTTTTTTCTAGCCACTAGGCTAAGCATTTTTGCATGCACCATTTTATTTAATCTCACTACAACCCCATGAGGGATTACTGTCGTTTTACAGCTGAGCAAACTGAGGTTTCCAGAGGTTAATACTTTTTCGAGGTCACATAGCTGTTAAGGGACAGACCCAGGTGTAAAATGCAGGTAAATCCATTCCATTGTTGGAGTTCTATCTAACATACTATTGGTTTCCAAAGTGTAGTCCTGAGACTGGAAGACTCAGCATTCCCTGGAAACTTGTTGCAAATACGAATGATTGAACTCCATGATGGAACTAGATCAGAAACTCAGGCAAGAGTGGGTAGGACCCAGAATTCTGTGCTCTAATGACATTCCTGGGATTTTGTGGCTAAAATCTGAGAAACACCGAATTACATTATACATTCTCCATAATAGCAAAATAGTTGACATTCATAAACAACACATATTCAAAAGGCTCCATAATGACTTCACCGGTAGATTTTTCAGCTAAAGAAGCTCAATAACCAACACCAATAGCACACATCCTTGTAAGAATGAAAGGCAAGAAGCTGCTTGGAATCCAACTGATGGTTCGAGTTATTTGCACATCATTTTATTCGTTTATTTCGTGAGACTCGAACTGCTTTTCCAAGGGCAAACAGATTTCTCATCCATAACGTATGGGAAACCAAAGTATACATCATTAGCTGATTGACTTGGCCTCAGGCATTCAGGGTGTCATCAGTGAAAAACAGTAAAAGCCAGAGAAGAGTGTGCAGAAAGGATTCACAACTGACCTGGTTACTCAGATATCCACAATGTGATAATTCTACAAGGTAAGGGACTGGGGGGAGGGACAGGGAGAATTTATTAGAGATGGTGACAAGGTAAGGTGGGAAATACTGCCACATAGAATAAAATTCCAGCTTCCTTGTTAAACACACATGCCTCTGCACTGCCCATCACCCAGCATGTGAATACCAGACTGTAGTCAATACACTGTAAATAACCTTTATTACTCCAGGGAATGTCATGCTATTGAAGGAGCCAGTGCACTGTTTTGCATTTCAGAAAATAAGAGGGAGAGAGAAAACTAGAACACATTTTAGTGAACCCATGCTTCTTAATTCATATTAGCTGTCTATTAGGATTGTGTTTACTGATGTGAAAGGTTTGGAAAAACTATGTGAGATATCACATTAAAACAGGAAACAGATGGTGCTTAACTGGGTATGCAGGTGAGGAGAAAGAGCTTCCTCACTCGGCTGTGGGATGCTCGACAAGAACAGCAGAGACCTGTTTGTTCTTCGGGCTGAGTCCGAGAAAAATATCAGCATGTTTGTGAATTACTGTTCATCATGTTTAAGATGTACTAATTTACTTACATCGAATCTTACATGATAACAAGAATATAATCTGACCACGCATTCAGTCAGTTGTGATATATTCTTGCTATTACAATTTTTTTTCTGAATATCAAAATTGTTTCTTCTGATGTTAATATAGAGCATGCCGGGTTTCAGGGCATGAAAGACGCGTTGCCAGTTTAACCATTTGCAAGTCAGGTTAATGCTGGAAGAAACTAAAATAATTTATAGAATGCATTGCAAGGAAATTTATGATAGACATTCACACAATAATAAAAAAAACCCCAAAGATTAATTAACATAAAAATTCTCGCTGTCATATTTCTCTAACTAGAAATAATTGTAATGTAATTCCATTTCACTGATTGAACCTCCAATGAGGCTTTTGGTAACATCAATAGGAAATTGAAGACTGTGAAGGGCACCTTTTGGCCTGAAGGAAACCAGGACATGATCTCACCAGCATCAGAATTAAAACCATGGAATTATTTGCTATTCACACACACACACACACACACACTTTTAATAATGTCCAGATTGTTTCTGAAGAATGGGAAATTTGAAAGAGAAATTTATAATACTTTAAAAAAATCAGCCTAAAATATTTGGGAAAATAGTGACAGAACTAATGTAGTGAGTCTCATTAAAAAAATAAATCTCAACACTTGCCTCATTCTCTTTCACCTATCCTGTTCCTCCATGTGTACTCACTGTTATTAAACTTCCCACGAAAATGTGAATTTTATATTCAATAAATGTATAGGCTTTTTTTCTCTTGTGGAAAAAACTTTAAAAACTCAAAACTTTTTATTCATTTCAGCCATTCTTAAAACCTCCAAGCATTAGAAGTAAAAAAGAATTCTTTTATAGAAACTCTAACCAAGAAATTAAATTGTTAAACCGAAAGCAATCATATGTGGTATTTTTTTTCCCTCATAATGTGGAGAAATCACACTATAAGCAAAAGTTTGGAGAATTAAAAATATAATATTCTAAGCTCTTCGAGCGTCAGGTACTAAACAATATCCAGATGGCTCAAGGGATGGCATTCCCTGTCTGCTTCGTCTTTGTATCCCTGGATCACAATGCCTGCTATGCTGCACTTGCTCAGTGAATGTCTATCAGACCAAGTGAAGTAGTTTTCTAATGACACATGGGCTGGGCCCATTACATGTAAGAGTGTAATGTTTCTGAAGGAAGAGAGAAGCTCACCCTCTGAGTATTATAGGCATTCATCTGAGACTCATCAACACTGTCTCGGGGACCTGTTTTTTCTCCTTTCATTTCCTCTAATGATGCTGAATCACACTGCTTTTCCAGCCTTTCGGTTAGTGGAGGATGTAAATGTGTTTCTGTGTTTCGGATGACTTGTGATCCATTTGTGTGGTTTAGGTTCATTGTGAGCAGTTGGCTGGTATTGCTGAAGTAGCCACCAGCAGTGACCCACAAAAGTGTCCCCAAATCCTACAAATGTAAAGATAAAGCAGTTCTGTGCTTCTTCTGTATTAGAGTAGAGCATAACAATCATGTGTTTTTGATTAATTCTTTTTTATATAAATTCCTAAGAGCAGTAGCCTTTATAAAATTTTTAACTTTGAAAAAAATTTTAGTTGAAAGTCAGTAAAGTGACGTTTGCCCTGGTGTGGTAACTGAAACAAATACTCTGTTCTCCCACCCCATACCTTCCTTGCCCCAAAGCCTAAAATATTGGGAGACTTGGATTCCAGTCCTGAGTCTTGGTATCTTGGGCAAGTCCATTAATATCCTTAGACTTCTGCCACTAAAGTAATACTAACAAAAACCTACATCATACAGTAATCATATGGTTTAAACAGAATGAAATACTATATGTGAGAATTGTTAGACCCTCAATTTTACATAAATGCAGATTAACAGTTTGATGATAAAGTATTAAACCTTGAATGTCAATGTTCAGAACATCAGAGAATAAAAGATTTGGGTTCCATTAATTTTCTAGTTAATGGAAGATGAAGGAAAACTATCTCTTCTTTAATTTTTAATTTTTAAAACATATTTCTTAAATAAATCAGTTTGCTCAACTCCTGTATGACAATTCTAACTATAGTATTGTAGTTCATGGTGTAAGAGTTGAAACTGAAACTATTTGGACCTAGGATTCCTTAGGAATTTTACTTTTATTTGTATTTAATTCCTGAAGTCAGCTGGTTTTTTGAAACATTTCTTTTCTATAAAAACAGAATGTAATAAAAATCATTATTTGTTAATATTGCTTGAATTCAGTTAACACAGGATTTTATAGTGAAATCCTGTTTTGTAAATATACTGCTCACAAAAATTAGGGGATAATTCAAAATGAATATGAAGTGATAAAATATTCTCTAATTTTTGTGAGTAGTATATATCTCATTTATTATCAAAGTATTAGAAAATATCAGACATCTTGGGCATTTTGAATTTAGTTTAAGTTCAAAACAATAGAAGTAATGAACTTAAACTTCTACCTATCACTGCAGTTCAAGGACTTAGTAAATTCATGGCTAATTGAATTCAATGATTTGAATAGCTTTTTCTAAAGACAGAGAATGGACTTCACTAAGAAAACTAAAATGAATAGACTTGTGTCTGAACTCGAAGAACTTCCAGTCTTTGTCATATTCATCTTTCACCAGAGGGACTTTGTCCATTTCGGAGTAACATAATTTAATTATGGGATATATGCTAACTTAAGTAGATATATTAAAAAATGAGTTCTACTGAATATAAAAAGAACTGAATCATTTTTTTTTATTTTTGAAATATTTACATGGTGTCGACAATAGAATCTATTTAATTATGCCTATGGATAAGAACATGACAATATCCTTTATTATTACTTTTCTAAGATGTTGATTTTTAAATGGATTTTTCTTTTTAAAATTTTCTTACTGTGATAGCATTAGAGAGATATAGATAAGTTTGTACAACTATAAATATTTAAAGCCTATTGTTTAGTAATGTATCATCTGTTTACTGTCTAAGACTATGGACAACTTAACGTCAGAGAACATGTTCTATTTGTTTTTGTGCCTAGGAAGATATTGAAAATAGTTCACCAACAATATGGCAAGGGAACTGACCCACTGGAGGTGAGGGTGGGCCTAGGTGCTGGACCAGGGGCCATGGGAAGTCTGAATTCCAGGGAATTACTAGATGGCGCAACGAGGGCTGAGGTGAATGAAGTACCGGGCAGGGTTTTAATGAAGAGCATGAACAGAATTCCCACACTGCCTGGAAATCAGCTTCAAGGCCCAGCATAGTGCCTGGCACATAGTCGTACTCAATAACTTTGTGCTGAATAAAAAGAATAAATGTATTCCACACTCATCAATTAAAGCTGAGGAGAGCCAGCCTGAGAGTATTCTTGGTGAGAACAGAAACGGAGTCACGTTTGAAAATATTGTTGCAGATAATCCGCAAAGGAAATAGCACACAGTACATATAGTATATGCACAGAGATACAAAACGTTCTACGGAACATGGGTTTTGCCTAGAGAGAAAAAGAATGATTATGCACCAGTGATGATACCAAGGTCCTTTATTTTTTATACTGTGGGGTTTGGCTAAAAGCATTCAGCATCTATAAAGCTGGGTGAATTGCAGCTAGGATGGCTGAAAGTGTTTGTCTTCAAAATTGGGTATCGTAACCAAATTTACTTTTTGCAAAGTCCCAGGAGAAAGAAGCAAAATGTCCCGGTTAACAGTCAGCCAAAACGAATCACCCAAAGATGAAAATACCTAATACCTTAAGCCAGAGGCAGAGATAGAACAATTGACAAATAGAAATAGTAAAGCATTCCTACAAGAAAACAGCAACGGAAAATGAATGTTTTTAAATAAGACTGAGGGGAGGGTTGTAACTTGATCTAACATGCCCTGCTTTGGCCAAAAAAAAGGCTCACACTGCATTAAGGAGAAAAGGCTTTCTGAGATCCAACCACTATGGTTGCACAGAGCCATTTGGGCAACACTTATGAATGAAAGACTATCTTGTAAAGGAGTTATCAGTGTCAGTAATGAGTATTCCATATTCATGGACATAAGGTCTCCATTATCAGGTTAGACTCCATGGTTTTTTTTTTTTTGCATTCTCTACATGTCTTCTGAGGAGAGAGCTTCACAGACAACAACACACTGACTCGGAGCCTTAGAGACAGGCACTGTTTTACAAGTGGCACGTGCTTATCAACGCCCAGGCAAGAAGTTTGAGATTCATACATCTCATCTCATACATCTTCCTTCCACACTTGATGCTTTCTGCTCAACCAACTCCCCACTCTTCCCAAGCAAGCCCTACACTCTTCACATTTCTGCTGAGAATGTTCTTTCTGTCTAGCACCTCCCTATCTTTTGATCCCCAGTTTATTCACACTTCTGTGAAGGAAGCTTTCCTGCTGTCCCAGGTGTCTGGGATACGGCACACACTATGCTCCACTTCATGTTGTTCCTGCTTGATCTCCTTAACCAACCAAGGCCCTGAGGCCAGAGCCTCCTTCTGCAGGGCTGGCTCTGCCATTCCGTCTAACACTATTTGTGTATAGAAGATTCTTGACCAGTTTTGCCATTTTTACTATTACTATTCAGAGTGAAAAGAAAAACAGCACGGAGCTCAAGATTTCTAAAGGTTTCCACAACATGTGTACAAAAAGGATTTCAAAATTTTATTCTTTTATCTGCTCCAGTGGGGAAGTGCTGATATTCCTTAAAGAATCTTGTTGTAATAAATAGTGCTCAGGAAGTTGGATGTTCCATGATGCACAGCCATGCAGGGGACTCATTCTGCAGCCCTGTTGCCAATCTCAGACTATGACATTCAATAAATCACCTGCTGTCTATATAATTGTGTATTTTTTAAGAATAATACCTCAGCTACCTCTCTTGAATGATTTATAAGTTATCATTAATAATCACTGTCCATGTTTTAAAAAGCACTTCTATAAGAGGCTTTGATCCAGAAATGAATAAATTCAAGGCGGCTTTCCACAGCTGACCCACTTTCCAGTGACCCATGCCGCTCTCTCATAGACTGTACAAATGACTGTTTCATGCATTAAATAACAATATAAAAAACTGATATTGAAGAAAATACTACTGGTATATATGTGATAGTTATATATTGCAAACTAGTAATTCTTAATCAGATTTGTCATCCTGTTTGTCTTCTTTAAAATCTCATTTATGCTCTTTTCAAAATTAAATTACACACAAAATCTTAGTGATGGACTTAAAATATTCAAACAGACCATATCTCCAACACATCATTTTTTTATACTTGCATGTAATTTAATTTGATAAATTAATAGCAGTTTTGATGTATGAAAAGCACTAGTCAATGAATGCTAATTTTTTCAATCACAGATTTGTAAATAAATGGAGTTAGGGTATACAAATAAGCCTATCTGCTTGTGGCATTAAAAGAAATCCTTATAGACAAGAAAAATCACCAGCAAGAGTAAATTGCAGGAAAATAACCATGTATTAAAATAACACAGATTCTACATCTGTGCATGAATGTGCCATCGAGGCTAATCTAAACACAACATATTCTACCTTGCAATTCTATCCACACAAAAACACATTGTGTTTTAGAATCTCGATTTTCAGCAATAGTGAGTCTCATCAAAGGCACCATAAAAATGATCCTCATGTGGGCACTTCAAAACTTTGCCCAGAAATGTATTCTCCATATTGTCATAAACAAACTATCTGGCTTCATCATCTGTTGATAAACATCTCCCATCAATTTTTTTTGAAGAACATACTATTGACATACTTACAGATAATAACAGCCTAAAATAGCAGTTTCTAACCCTCGTCTTTGAGGTCTTTCTTTAAAATAAAATAGACTTTACAAATTCATGTAGAATCACATAATTGGAAATTTTATTTTAGCTAGAAGCTGCTAATAAATAAAGCTGTGTGTTAAGCAAATTTAGTCTTTTCAAATGCTTTCAGACTAACCATCACATTTATTCTTTTGCAACAAAAAGCCACTGAACAAATTAGCAGGTCTGTCTGAGAGCCTGTTCAGAAGCAGTGTTTTATCAAGTAACATTTTCAAAAATTGACTTAATTGTTAAAGATTACATCAGTGTTCCTACCTCCACATCACCACTAGTTATCAGCAAACTACTAATCTATAAACTCAGAGAGCCCTGGATCTCCAGACTCCATTTGTCAATCAATTTACCTACTTTGTATTAACCACAGGCTTTGTGGCCAATGTTTACCATGCTGGAGAATATTTACTGAATTAAGCAAAGTTGTCAAAGTGATAATCACCTTGTGTCATCAGTATTAATATTGACTCATCATACCTCCTAAACATGTATCAATAAATTACATTTTTCTTGAGGAAAACAGAACATGGTATAAATTTAACATAAAATCAGGAAAATCCTGTTATGTTTATTATAGAAAAGAATCCATGAAGCTATTCTCTAGGAAAGAGGGGGGAAGGCATACACACTTTATTCTCCTGTCACCTGGACTTGTCACCTGGGTTACTGTCCATCACTGAATCGTATAAAAGGACACCTAATGCCTAGGCAGGCTACCATTCTGTACTGTGCACTTGGACTGTATTTATACATATGTAGGTGGACCGCACTAAAGTCCTTAATGAGAAATCCCATGGCACCGCTTACATTGGACTATAGAGAATTAGCCCAAGAGGAATGAAAACCCATAAAGAAACAGTCATACTAGAGGCCAAGTTCCCTCTAGGCAAGATTATAGCAACTTCATTTCCCTGTGGGATTGCTGGAATCCTCTACCTCTCTAGTCAGCCATGGGGCCACTAAAGCCCAGGGTCCCCCTTCTGCACACCTTCTGGCATGTCAAAAGCAGAGACAGTCTAGTTTTCCCTGTTGTTGTTGTTTTTTTTAAGTGGGTAACAAGCCTGGTGGTTGTTAAGAGTATACATTTAGGCATCAGACAGATCTAGGTGCTAGTATACTAATTGTACCACCTACTGGCTGGGTGACCTTGGGCAATTCACCTAATCTCTAGATTTAGTTTCCACATCTGTAAAATGGGAATAAAAGTTAGCACCTAATTCATAGAATCACTATGAGATTAAGTGAAATATTACATGCAAATCACTGTTACTAGAACTGAGGAAATATTTGAAATATTGCTAGTGGTGAAATGGCACCAGAATGTTATTGGACCTCAGTTCAGCAAACTTGGCACTTGAGTTTAGCTGAGAGAGAATTCAGATCCAAGAAACTCAAATTATGAGAGAAAGTTTATTTAGAAAGTCACAGAGGTAGAAAATGTGAGCCAGTTGGGCTGCATGGGCTCAGAAAACAAGTTACAGAGGTAAAAGAAGGGCCTATGGAGCTTAGGAAAAAGAAAGGCAGAGGGTATGTGCTCTGGGGAGAGAAGGGAGTGGGGAACTAGAGCAAGAGAGAGCACAGCTGAGTCCTTTGTCTTGAGGGCTTTTATCTGGAAGTCTCATGGAAGGATCTCTATAAATATTCATCATTTTTCCAAGTGTGTCTTCTCAGGGTCATGATCTTTACTGATGGTTGACACAAAGACAGGATCATTAGTCAATGCAGCTGGCTCTGATGTCAGACATAGCATTACTGTGACTGGACTTGCTGTTTTTTCTGGGCCTGGAGCTGAAACACAACAGAGGCCTAAATGTTATCTCTAGAGTTTCATGCTTAAGGGAGTGGTCTTGCAAGGGCTTGTATGGGAGTTGTATGAGGCTATTCTCTGACCCTCTGTTCCTCCTCTAAGGGAGTCTACCACATTTCTGGTGACATGCCAGCAGAGGAAATGTCAGGGGAGGGCCTGAACTGCATGACCAGTGAGTTGAAAGATTAGGTGGTTTAGACTGCATGACCAGTGATATGCTACCCTACAAATGTATGTTGCTAGGTACCTAGGGCTTCTGCCCTGGACTGTCTATAACTGGCCTATCCTTCCTACTCTGCTCATGCCTACCTGTCTACTATGTCACTATTATTATTCATGATAATGATGATGATGATGAAACCCCAATTTAAAATGCCATCAAATTCACAAAAGCATTTGTGATGAATATTCATAATCTATTTACTTTGATATCATGGTGTTGTAAGACAGAACAGAGCATGGAAAGTCACAGAAAAGGGAAACACCAAGAAAACAAAGCAGGGGCTGCAATTACTAAAGTGAATGAATCATATTCAAACCCATTCAGAGCTTCCAGTCCTGTTTAGAGCAAGAAAAGTAAGAGTCAATTTCAATCAATATAATGATGATTAGCACTGTGCCCTCTGGACACATATAACCCCTCTTTGGGGGTCAACATGTGGAGTGTTCTGGAAGCCTTATTAAGGAAGTGATGTGGGGATGACTGGGACTGGGAAGTGAGGACGAGTTAGATAAACATGCACTGTTGGGGGGAAAGACAGGGATAAAAGATAAAGATGATAAGAGCGGGTTTGTATGGCAGGAAGCCACCATTACAGATTATAAGAATGATACATGCAAAGGCTTGGTGAGAAAGACTATTAGGGTGTGTGTGGTGGGGAGGACAAGTGTAACCACAGTAGCAGATAGGAACTTGGGTTTGTTGGTGGCAGACTCAATGGCACCGTGACTAGGCCCAGGGTCCAGAGTCACAAGGTCTGTAGTACAAGTGGTCAGGCCAGTGCTTGGGTTCGACCCTCAGAGATTCTTATTGAATTGATTTTGGATAGGGTCTAAGTGCTGATATTGTTGAAAGACTTTCTAGGCAATCAGTATTTACTAGATTTAAATTAAATCCAGATTGACTTGTCAAAGAGAGCAATTGTATCTGGTGAAGGACTTCGGGTCTGAGTCAAGGAAAACGGGTTGTGATGTCAGGTAGCTCTTCAAATACATCACAATTAGAACATGAGCCACTGCCCAAAGCACATTCTGATCTTCCTAGGGAAGTGTGCCAATGAGGAAGCATCAGGGCCACACAGCAGATACTCACAAGCCCATCACGGTCACATTTGTGCTTTCAAAACCAGCCAAGGTGGTGTGTGTTCCATGTAGCCATTTTCATTTATATCCCAAGATGCCTTCTTGAAAATAAAATGGAAACATTTGAAAATAACTTTAATAGATAATGATTATCCCATCATTAGCCAACAGCACATAGTTGTTCAAGTATCAATACACTCAGGAAAAAGTAAAAGAAAAGAGATGCAGAGCTTGAAATCCCTATTAATTTTTTAATGTCGCCTATTTACTCTGTTTTTCTATGCCCCAGGATACAGGGACATGGGCTAAGTTATAGGCATCATTTATTCTTAGCCAGCCTTGATGAATTGGCCATAGTTGGTAGCATGTTGTCAGTCAAATAAGTTTGTAAATATGATACATATGTTTGCTCACTTATAGTTTGCATTGGGTGTGGGGGACAGGCTGTAAGTTTGCAAAGTCATTATAGCCTAAGGCTTAGTTTTAAGACTAAGCCTTTCCCGCCTTTTTAATACTCAGATCTTTTCAAAACCAAGCTTTTCCCCACACCCTGGACTGTTGCATGATGTGGGGTGGTGCACCCTTAAGAGGAATCCCATCATGCCTCAGATAAGTGACTTTGTATCAGAGACTTCCTTATTTGTATATTGGCTTAAAGATTTTGATTTCTACATTATAAAATGGGGCAGACTGGGGCTCTCGCTCTTGCTCCGTTCCTAAAGTTAGCATTGCAGTGGAGAAGCAGCCAAGGTGGCAGAGTGCTAAAGGAGAAGCCAGTTAGTGCAGAGTTTGTGCAGAGAGAAGAGGAACAGAGGTGAATAAGGCTGGTGAGGTAGAAACCTTTAATTCTAGGAATACTCAGAGAAGTCAGTGGCTTTGGGAGCCCTGAATGGAAAGGGAAGTGTTTTCCCACTGTGTGTATTTCTTGCCCGACGGGTGCAAGCTAGGATAAAAGATAATGGCCCACCAGTTCTTGGCTCCGTTGTTTCATTACCGTCTGTCTGAATCAAATGCGAACCTGCATGGGCCAAGCCGCTGTGATGGTGGCCGTGGCTACTAGCCATACACATGTTGTATTATGAAAGGATCCCTGCTTTGGGTTTGGTGGGAAAACTACCTCCAGACTTGTTTCTCCAGGGTGCTCACTACATTGATACTCTCTAATGAATAATTACTAATGTAAATAGTAGCATTCCTTTCTTACACAAGTTATCACTGCACTTCCCCCACCCCCCAATATGCCTTATTAGAGCTAGAAGCAGTTTGACATGAGATTCAGCTTCCATCCAAACAAGATTATTTCAGCTATATTTTATATTCACTTTTCCTCTCCCTGGAAGTCTTCCTTTCCCTTGAGCTGTCGTCTATGATATTCCTGCCATTCATTCTCAGTCTTCAATCCTCCACGCACCTGAGTGCTCTAAACCTTATATCCAGATTCTGCTGGCTTATGACTGCCCTTCCGAGAGTTAAAACACACAGATCCTGTCATTCCTTGTAAAGCCATATTTGTTAACCATGGGGACCTGGAGTTTGATGTGAGTGAGGACAAATTCAAAAGCAATATACAATCAAATTACTAATGAAGTTGGATAACCTTTTTATGGGATTTTATAAATAAAATATTTCTCACTATTCTAGCTAATATCCCTAAATAATTACTCAAGCAAGAGAAAACAAGTCTATGTTGATGGATTTCTATAAAGGAAGGAAGTAAAGCTGTGTAAGACACTTATTTCTAATGTTTAAATAAAATTCACTCAGGAGTTATTTCTCTAAGATCAGAGCTTTAATCATCAATAAATAAATAACAACACAAGTCCCCAGAACAGAATAAAAGCTCCAGTGCCCACTGCTTCAAACCTGCCAGGAAACATATCCCCCAAGGGAGAAAGGTAAAAATATCAGAGGGAAGCTGGCAATCTCTCCCCGGGATCTACAAGATGCCGAGAAGTGAATGTCATTTTCTCACCAATAATCTGCACTTTAATCTTACATGAAACAATTTTTCACAAAAAAAGTCTCTGTTCCCTTGTATTTGAAAAAGAAAAAGAATTAGAAATAGGCCCAATTTCTTTTAGAAGAGTAGGTTTCTTCAGGTTTCTGTTGGCCTTTCTCATGACCCCCTATACAAGAAGACAGATAATAAATATAATGATTTATACTGAAAAGAGAGCCATGAGGATAATGGCCCAAACAGTGCTGTCTTTTATTATGTTACCATAGTAAATAATAGCAGTACTGCTCGCACTGTTATACTTAAGGTTGTAGCGGCGATTCCATTATAATTCCTGTTTTTCAGAAGTTTATAGTTTATAACTCGGTCTTGACAATATACTCCAGCCTGAAACCAGCCATTATTATTATTTTTTTTAGTCAAAGATGGGTTTTCTTTCATTGTCATGCTTTCATTGAATTATCAAATTATAAAATTAAATAATACTCTCGCTATTCTTTCCAACTATACTTTGTGTGTATATATTGAAAACCTAATCTATAGCCTCGATGCCTGCACGCGTGTGTGCACACATGCACGCATCAGTGTCTGCCTATGTGTTCAACATTTGTATTTAGAAAAATGGAGAGCATTCAATGTTTTTTAATTGGGATAACCACTATAATAAGTTACTACAAAATGCCTAAAAGGACATACGTGAAAAAGTTTTTATACACATTTGCTAGTTCTATTAGTAATAGGATATTTGTTTGATTAAGGTACGTCATCTCACACGAAGATAGAAACACAATTCTACAAAGCCTAGGCAATCCAATTCAAGACAAGACATTAATATTGAGAAAATCTAATATATCAATAAACCAGAATAAAAATGGTCAATTTTTCATTGTATCAGTCTTGTACTACTAATATGAAGGGAGAAATGAGATTTGGATTCTAATATAGTGTGCCTTAATTTTTCCTGTCTAAATAATTCACTCAAGAGGAGAAAAAACATTTTAATAAAAAAATAAATGTTACTTGCTCAGTAGCAGAAAGAGAATTAGGAACTGTACAGAAAATTTAAAACAGTGCATAGCCTGTGTCCAACAAAGCCTGAAACTTACAGTATTTTTGGCACTGATGCTAATTCTGTTGACTTAGACAAACAAAAAGAGTCTTTTGGTTAAAGAAAATGTTTTGTGAACAAATTAGTAGGAGGAAAATTTCTGACTCCATAGCTCTTGTTTGGTTCTAAGAAAGCAAATGCCTGAGTCCACATAATTTGCTATTGAAAAGAAAGGTTCTCTTTACTTTAGATTAGGAGCTACCACAAGGATTATGTCTTAGTCATTCTTTCTCCCCAGTGCCTAGAAAATACAATTTGGCCTTATGAAAAATGGAACCTGGACCTAGAAATGCTGAGGTTGCCGGTTCAAAAAACCCTGGGCTTGACTGGTCAAGTCACGTATGAAAGGTGATGCTTCTTGCTGCTCTCCCGTCTCTCTCTCTCTCTCTCTCTCTCTCTCTCTCTCTCTCTCTCTCCTCTCTCTATAATGAATAAATAAAAAAAGGAACCTGGGCTTTTATAGCAGATTGTCCAACATTTAATTTTCAAATATTAACAACTCTTTCTTAGTTTTCTACATCAAATAAGAAAAAAAGGAGAAACTTTCTCAATTTTGAATACTTTAAAATATTTTAAATGGAAAGAAATTGGTTAATTTTATCTTTTAATTTCAAACTCAAGAGGTTGCAAAAAGGGAAGGAGAAATAATTCACTTGGAAGAAATGAAAAAAATCTATTACAATGGCAAAGTTCTTCTAGCTATTATTTAGAATATAAAAGGACCACATTAGACCCTCGATTATAAGAACTATAAATATAGGTAATATTTATAATTTGTATAGGAACATACCAGAATGTATAAATGAAGGAAACCAATATTTACTAGAGATTCTATCAGAGAGTGATCCAGAAAAATGGAGATGACAATGGAGAGAAAATAAGACATGTCTATGACTGAATTAGAACTATGCAAATCAAATCCTTTAAATCATACATTTTAAAACTCTCCCAGTATGAGAGTCTTTTATATAAAACTACAGAATACTGAAACATGAAGGTTGAGTGGTATTCAGTAATAAGCAGAAGATACATAAGAAAATCTATTTTTTATATCATTTAATTTTGCCCTTTGCAACGTTGTCCTTTGCATTGTGATCACCAATAATGGGATACTCTCGGGACTGCTCTGCCTACTTTCATGATATTAACTTAATGGGTATGTGGAGGAAACTCAGACATGTCGCAAATGTGGTTTTCAGTTTGGGAGTAAAAATAAGACTAAAAAAAACAACAGTTAAAACCAAAAAAGCCAAAGCAGAGATTGGCTGGAAAGATGTTAATCTTTCCAAGCGGCATCAAAGAGAACCATCACCCGGAGAGCCAGGATGGTGCAGTGATGCTCAGAACAAGCTCGGTAGCCAGGCTGCCTTCGGAGACTCCACCACTCCACACCACCTCTTGGATTTTTTGTCATCAGACAATGGAGAATTAATAAAAGTGACCTTTGAAACTTTGCCATCTTCAGAAGTTTGAGGACAAAATTAGAAAAATGACATAAATGGAAGCTTTCTTAGACCTGAGGCCCCTGGAGGACCAGACAGCTGTGCTCTCTTCCTGCCCATCCCAAAGGACTGGCCTAGGATGGCCTCTGGACAATGCACTTGGGGCTCAGTGGGATGCAACCTCCATCAAGAAGGAGGCAAACACCACTTTTGGAAGAAAAAATGCCAAATCACCAATCTATCTCCACAAATAAGAATCTATTATTTTCAATTTAAGCTGTGAAGTTTTTACCATTGGTAGTCATATATGACGCTCATAACACTCTTTGTCAAAAGGTATTATTTGCTTTAGAAATAGATTTCTGCAGAATAGGCAAGATTGGTGCTGAATATGTTTCTTTTTTTTTTCTTTGCTTCCATCGCATGGTATTGTGATTCTTTAGGCAATACTGAAAAGATGAACTGCATTTTAAAAATGATCATTAAGATGGCGAGCGTAATTACCATCAACTGTTTAAAGAAATAAATGGCTATTTATTATACAACTCCCTGGCACACGACTGTGTTTCCTTATTCAATTTGTGTCTATTTAAGTGCTTATTATAGGTAAAGGATATTGACCAAGTACTTTTGCAAATGGCCTCCTAACATAGAAAGAATTCCCCTTCCCTTTTTTACTACCACAAATTTGAACACACAATATTTTGCCAGTATGCCATGAACAGCAATAAGTATAACATAAACCATGGAAAAATTCCAGGATGTGTTGACATATTTTATGAATGTTATGGGACGGCAGATTGTTGGTGTACATCTGTGGGGGTGGGCCAGTCATCCCACCGCCGTCTGCGTCTCTGTATGCTTAAATGAGTTAGCTAATATAAAAACAGTGCATAAACAAGTTTCATGTCATTGATTTCATTTATAGGGTGGAGAATATTCAAATCTGAGTAAAGAAGAGGAGAATTATGTCCAGTTGTTCTTACTTGAGAATAAGGAATGGATAAAATGAAAAAGCTGCAGCACCCAAAAAGAACTGCCTTCCGCAGAGTGATTGGCTGCTCTCCATTTTCTCCCTTTTATTATGTCGTCCTGGTTTACTGGCAGTAATATTTCTGCAACCTAGGATAGTGAGCAATGATCTTTTATCAGAGGACTGAGAAACCATCCCACACTTCAGGGTCATTTAATGACTACCAAACCCCTTTCTTCTTGAGGAAGAATGAAGCCATAATATGCAACCTTCAACCTTCAATTTCCATTTCTGAATTACTCTTTATACAACACTTATCCAGAGAGGCCCCCCTGGTAGCTGATCTAAGAAAAGAATCACTTAGCAATATGACATTCTTGTCCTATCCTTTACATACATATAAAAATCCCTCGACAGTAAACCCCAGCTACAAGGCTTGATGTCAACAGCTTCACATTGATTTCTCTCCCTCCCCCTTGAATTTAATTCCTTCATGATGCTTCTTACTGGTTAAATAATGTAAACGATGTTGTCTGGTATATTGGCTGACTTCAACTTTCATTATGTCTTATCCTAATTCTTAAATATTATTTTGCTTGAGTCATTATTTCTCCGTGGGTTCATTATCTGCTTAACAATTCTCTGTGTGTGTGTGTACTACAAATGAATAAAAAGAAGCAACAAATGATCCCTTAGGGGGAAACTATACCTATGTATATACAATAGGTATAATTGGTGTTAATTTCAATGGTGGGATTTTGAAGTTAGACAAGAAACAATAAAACTTTTTTATTTTTAGCTAACAGTTTGTGGGCTAATTTAGTCCTTGACATTTTTCCAAGCATGATAGCTTAAATTTGTCCCAGATGGACTTTCTCTGCTGTTCAAATTGCTCGACAGCAACAAAACAGCCATTTATAACAAAGTCTACAAAAATGGGCTGGTGCTTCTAGTCTTCCAAATACACTGGTCTGTTTGTAAGGAGAATGCCCCCATAAATCACCATGAATTAAAGAGGAATGCACACGTCCCAATCAAAACATCAGGAAGAAACCGTTGCCCAATAGATAAGAACACAAACAAGTGCAAAGCATCACTTGAGTTTTTATAGAAGGCCCACATTTTTGGAAGGCAACCAGTGCTGTTTCACATGCTGTACTTTTTCTAATCTGACTGACTCACAGTCTTGTGATACTGAGATAAGCTAGGTAGGCAAATTTTTATAGAGTTGCAATTACTGAAATTGTCATTACGCTGCTCACTGTAAAATAAATATAGATAGAAGTGAAATTATGCACAGGCTAGAAGTAGAAAGTGTTTTGCTTCTGTTTGCTAAATTAATCTCTTCCTAAATGGCTGCAGGCCAGGTAGGTTAGCATTTGTGGTTTCAAAGGTTTTCAGCGCTTGCAATGAGCCATGAAATTACTGCATGCTGCTGAAAATGGCAGCTGATGAAAGGAAAAGAGTGAATCCCAAAGGCAGAAAGACAGGAGGAAGCAAAATTACAGGCAGAAAGTCTGATTTTTGATGTTGCTCATTGTGAAATGTACACCCAAACTTTTAATAAAACATAAAACATTAATAAACCTGCTAACAATTCCTGACAATTTCTTTTGAAGTCTGAGTATAATTTCTGAATACTTATTAAAACAGGCAATGATTCAGAGGGGGCTGAGCGGGTTTCTATCTATGGTATGTGCTGTACTGGTAGATACTCTCCTTGTGACTTTTGAAATAAGATTTTTATTGATGTTTTTAATTGAATCACACAAAAGGATTGATTTTCAGTTAATAAAAGTACCTGGAACCTTTTAGGCTCTGTTAGGATTAGCCAGTCTTAGTTTTGTCATCAGCATACACTATAATCAGTGCTGCTATCCTGTTTTAAGTCATCTGAACTTCCTCAGAATAAGAGGATGCCTCATTCTTCATGCATAGGTTTGAAAACTCTCCAGGCCAGAATGCTGTGTCTCAGCAGTCTTAACTCCATTCACAGGAAGAACGTCAATCCCTTGGATTTTTATAAAACCACAAATGCTACACCTTGCCATAGACGGGCAGGTTATCATGCCAAAAGTAAACATTCTCCCAGTCTCTAGGCTTTGCCTCTTGAGGGCCAATTTCAAATTGAAGGTTGTAACAGTTCTTACATGTATTTATAAATATGTTTCCCATCTTATAACAAAAGCCAACTTTTAATACATCCAGGTATTTCATAGCCAGGAGAAGTTCCTGAAAAATGAAATGATCATCAGTTAGACATCCAAATTTCTGAATATGTCACAGACTCGGTCTCTGTGCAGCGGGAGTTCATCTGCAGGAAAATAATCATGCCACCGCGAAGGAATGCAAAATAATGACATGTTCTTAGAGATTCCAAGCACTTACACTTGCATGATTTTATAGATTAATTACTAGGAAGACAGGAGATGGTAAAAGTCTTTGGATTAAATTCCGTTATAGAGGGCATAAATAATCTAATGATTACTATGCATGCCTGGTCAAATAGTTACTGTCACCAAGTTATTGGAGTGTTTTGTTCACTTCTAGCAAGAAAATTATCTGAACTGCAAATCGAGCTCAGCTGTAAAAAAGATATGCTTCAAACTTAGCCTCCCAACCTTCAGCAGAGGGGAGCAGCCAACTTAGCAACAAAATAACACAGGAAGAATTCACTTATTTATGAGATACTATATTTATAAATAAAATTCTCACAAGGGAAATGTCTAACTACAGTCTGGTCATTTTTGCATTCATTTTAAGTGGCCATAAAAATCTCTCCTTCCTGTATTCATTGTGTACTCCCCAACTTTTTTTCTTTTTACCAATTTTTTTTTCTTTTTATAAACACAGTTATGTGATTTTAAGCAAAAGTGGTTTACCGGAATGTGCATTTGATTTGGAATGGCAAAAACAGAGCTTTGCCACTTGATAGCCATGTGACCATGTAGCAAAGGGCATGCATTACCTTCTTGAGTCTGATATTTGTGGGGGGCGCATTTAAATCATAACAGAAGCACCTAATAGAATTAAATAAACACACTTTCCATTTTGTAAACTAGAAACTTTTATAAAATAGTGAGAGATGATTAAAAATGAACGTTTGAGACATTGTTAGTTTTCAAATAAGATTGATGAGGAAGGTAACCAAGAAGTCTGGAAAATTAATCAAGCTAAGGCTATAGACTAAGTGGTCATGTGTAACGGAGCTTCTGGTGAGGAAAATCTGACACCCTGTCACATACCTGCACTGTTTCTTGATCTCTGAAAGAAATGATTTTCTTTTCTTTCTTATTATTTTCACCTCACTGAATTTTGAATTGAGTATAATTTTCAAGGAATTCAAATCAAGTTCCATAAACTCTGTTTGCCCTGATCAGTGTCAGCACCAAAGCTTCAGTGAAAGAAAGAAAGAAAGAAAGAAAGAAAGAAAGAAAGAAAGAAAGAAAGAAAGAAAGAAAGAAAGAAACCAGAGACTACGCTTGCCCTTTGCCCAAGCCAGTTTGAAAGCACATTTCCTAGCGTCACATTCATGAATAGATCAGAAAAGACATTGACCTTAGAAAAATAGGGCGTAAGTTTTACCATCTAGTTCAATTTAGTCACAGTCAAACCTGCTGTCAAGTTTGGTCTAATGTCAAGTTGTAAATTCAGAAGAAATGGAACTAGAGAATGCTAATCATACTGATGATGCCAAAGGTGTTTGAAAATACAGCTACTTCCCATCCCTGCATCTGTGGTAATTGCTATTGTTTATAGTGATTCAACAGAATTCTATTTTTAAATATAAAAAAATTCTCTTACAACAAACCTTCAACATCCAACTAGCATAAAAAGCAAACATTTTCCTCAAATAATCTTAGAACAAGTGTAGTGACTAAGAAGTTAAACTTTTCATGACTAAATAATCCATGAATCCTTTATTAAAATGCTGTTGTGAATGTAAATATTATTTGAATCTGTTCTTAAAAAATTTAATCTAAATGTAGTAGTTGTCCATTTATGTAACAAATATTTATTGAGCATCTGGTATGTTCTAGATATTATTGTAAACCATAATAAGCAAGACACAAATTCATGCTCTACTGGAACTTAAATTCCCATGAGCTCGGACACATGATGGGGACTATATATCATTTTTTTTTATTACTTGTGCATATCAATTAGCCGTGAGCCTAGAGAACTATGTTCAAATGGACTGTGATGGTTGTATGTAAGTTCAAGAGGAAAGACTGCCACGTTTGCTAAGTGAGGTCTACCTGAGAGCAGACTAGAGAAGTATTGGCATGCATGCCACACTTTTGCAACTCCCACTTTCTAGCAAATCACCATGGGACTACAGGCATCAAACTCAGAAGTTTCCTATGGAAAACATTGGTACTAACTGCAAATACCATTTTGTAATAGTTTGCCATCCTTTGTGAGGTAAAATAATAGAAAAAAATTCTACTTATTTTTCTATGTGCCCTGGTGTAGGCATTGGAGTTTTTATAAAATATTAACCATTTTTTTCCTTCTTTTCCAAGTGAGAGGAGGTAAGATAGAGAGACAGACTCCTGCATGCATCCCAACTGAGATCCACCCAGCAACCTCTGTCTGGGGCTGATGTTCTGCCCATCTGGGGCCATGCTTGCAACTGAACTATTTTTAGCACCTGAAGTCAAGGTTCTATAGAGCCATTCTCAGTGCTTGGAGTCAATGTGCTCGAACCAATTGAGCCATGGCTGTGGGAGGGGGAGGGGTGAAGAAGCAGATAGTCACTTCTCCTGTGTGCCCTGATTAGGAATTGAACCCAGGACATCTACATGCCAGGCTGACACTCTACCACTGAGCCAATGGCCAGGGCCAAGATTAACCTCTTTTTTTCCCCTTTGGGTGGTTGTCAAAACATAACACTGTTCTCATTAACACAAAATATTTGTCCTTCACTGTCTTCCATGAGTATGCTTGATTCAAACTCTCTGCTATCTTATAATAACCAAATTCTTAATTACACTTTCAGGTTAACTTTACCTAAAAGTTGATGGGTAGCCACAAACCAAATTTTGGCCAAGTTGACAATAAAATACCTTTGAATGTATATAGGCAAAAGATGTGAATTGACAATTCTAACAAAACATATAAATACAGTGTAACAAATAAAAGTCTTCAACCACACTAGAAATTAGGAAAATGCAAATTGAACAATAACAAGTTACTGTTTTCTTTCATCAAATCAACAAATGTTTTAAAAGAACAAATACAGTGTTGGAAGGGTGTGAAGCAAAGGCCCATTCATACTTGGAGTAAAGGATTATCACGTCTTCGAAAAGCAATTTCTCAGGGCTTAAAGACATTTAAAGTATATACATTCTTAGAAAGAATTTTCATGTTTGAGAAGTTCTCACACAGGCACATCTGCACAAATATATTTATTGTTATATAATTCATAAGTAAAATAATTTGCTCATCAGTAGCAGATTGATAAAACATTTACACTATGGAATACAATGTGCCCACTGAAAAATAAGTTCAATATATATGTACTGAAATAAGACACATGAAATATTACATGAAGGTAAAATGCAAATTATAGAATATTATATATAATATGACCACATTTTTAGAAAAATATATGCATATATGTGTTTATATGTCTGTATATCTATATGTATATAGGAAAATATCCAATATCCAATGCCTATACACAAAACTGTTAGACAATGTTTATCTTAAGAAGAAAGCATTAAGGGAAGATAATCTTTTAGTTTTCACTGCATAAATTTCTGTAGTAACAATTTTAATAAGAATTTACTTAAAAGAGCATTATTATAAAATTAATAAAAAGAGAAGAGAAAGAAAAGCATAATTTGTCAGAAATATTTAAATCAAATTAAAGTAATATGGCATTGTTAATTTTAGAAAAAATAAAATGTATACTCCCTGCCATAAGCCCTGACAAAGGCTTTAAGTTCAGATTAATAAAAAAAAAACATTAAAGGTATAACAAATGTTTGTGTGCCAGATTGTCCTATTTTGATGCTATTTAATGTATTTGAATAGTTGAACAGTACTATATTAGTATTATCACTAAGTTAGATCTAATTACCAAATTACAGAAAATACAGAGGATAGAAGAGTACTTTATTAGTGCCATTGAAATAAAAAAAAAGTAACAATTTTAAAAGGTGTATAGAAATACCATCTTCATAGACTTTAAAGTCTCACTCAAATTTTCACATTGTATTTATTTTATTTTCTTAAATGAGAGGAAGGGAGACTGTGAGACAGACCCCTGCACAAGCCCCTACGGGGATCTACCCGGCAACCCTGTCTGGGGCCAATGCTCGAATCAACCAAACTATCCTCAGCACCCAAGGCCAATGTGTAGACCAATTAGCCACTGGCTGAAAGAAGGAAAGAGAGAGAAAAGGGGAGAAGGAGAGGAAGAAAAACAGATGGTCGCTTCTCATGTGTGGCCTAATCAGGAACTTAACCCAGGAATCGAACCCTGGATGTCATCATGCTGGGCCAACTCTCTATCCACTGAGCCAACTGGTCAGGGTAGGATTTTAAACTAATAAAATGATCATAAATATCTGCCAAAATTTACATAGAATGCCTCTGCATCACTTTTTGTAATAGTAAAAATTTGAAAAATGAGAAATGTTAATTATATTTATAGTAATAATACAATGGATTACTAATATTTAAGAATATACTAAGTGCCCCAAACTCTATGTATTCTGACTATCTCATTAACAGCCCTTGGAGGCAGGTACAACTATTACCAAATGAGTAAACTGAGAAACAGAGAGGTCAAGACAGCTGGTAAATTGTCGAGGGGGAACACGAACACAAGCAGTCTGATTCACAATTGGCACTTCTAGACTGCTGCACTGTACCAGCATTTGCTGTGTTTTAGTAGGGCAGGTGCAATGCTAACATTTTACGCTGCATTATTTAATATGAGGCAATTGTTTTTTTTGGTCGATATTGCCATTATGCGCATCAGAAAGCCAAAGCAAGAACTATAGAACTGAAAGTGACAGTTTCAAAGGAGATTTAATGCATATACAAATGGCCATGTTATAGCATGATCATATGTTAAGCATACTACTAAATTTCAGGGCTTAGGAATATTAACTTAATCATTGTGGGGAGTGAAAGTAGTTCAAATGCTTCGGTGTTTGATATCCTCTCTCAAAATTATGAACGCACAGAACTATTAGTCCGCAATCCCACTTTTCATATCCAATCCTATTGAAATGTCAGCCTGTGTAGACGAAAACTTGTGTCTACTTTGGCACTGTTTATAAAGAAATTATGGGAAACAGTTCAAACATCCATGATAGTTCAATGAATTATAGTATATTAATACAATTTATGCCAAGCAATTGTGGAAATCAATGAGGTTGATCAACATGTACAGGCTGGGAGAGAAAGCCATAGCCTGTTATGTGAAAAGATATGTTATAACCTCTTCAAGATCAAAATGTCTGCCTCCAGTGTCTATAATCTTAATTATTACATAAGATTCCTTTTTTAAAAGCATGATTTTCATCTTTTATTTCTATTTTTTTATTTTTCAATTATAGTTGACATTCAATATATTAGTTTCAGGTGTCCATCATAATGGTTAGATATCGGTATAACTTATGAAGTGATCTTCCCAATAAGTCTAGTACACCCTGACATCGTGCATTGTTATTACATATTGTTGACTCTATTTCCTATGCTGTATGTTTAGGTCCCATGACAATTGGTAACTGCAAAGTTGTACTTCTTTTTTTTTTTTTTTTTGTATTTTTCTGAAGCTGGAAACGGGTAGAGACAGTCAGACAGACTCCCGCATGCGCCCGACTGGGATCCACCCCACACGCCTACCAGGGGCGACGCTCTGCCCACCAGGGGGCGATGCTCTGCCCCTCCGGGGTGTTGCTCTGCTGTGACCAGAGCCACTCTAGCGCCTGGGGCAGAGGCCAAGGAGCCATCCCCAGCGCGCCCGGGCCATCTTTGCTCCAATGGAGCCTTGGCTGCGGGAGGGGAAGAGAGAGACAGAGAGGAAGGAGGGGGTGGGGGTGGAGAAGCAAATGGGCGCTTCTCCTATGTGCCCTGGCCGGGAATCGAACCCAGGTCCCCTGCACGCCAGGCCAACGCTCTACCGCTGAGCCAACCGGCCAGGGCCAAAGTTGTACTTCTCAATCCTTTCACTTTTTCTACTCAGTCCCAGCCCTCTTTTTACCGGAAACCATCTGTGTTTTTTTTTTTTCCTGTATCTATGAGTTTGTAAAAGCATGATTTTTAACAGATGCATAACATTGCCTCATATCATTATTTATTTAAATTTTGTCCTAGTTTTGCACATTCATTTATTCTAAAATTTTAAGATAAACATTCTTATACATAACTCTTTGAATCACTGATTTTGAAATAAATAATTATAATGTTCTCTTGCTTAATTACAAAATAATTGTGTGACTAATATCCAGTTATCACAATAGAAATGATATTTTAGCACGAAGGAATCACTTGTAAATATAAAATAAAATTTTGGTTGTATTCCAAATTTCAAATATTACAAACTTCTGTAGTGAAAATTCTAATATAATGTTGTGGGATGTGGCTAGAGAATGTCAGCTCCAAGAGAGCAGGAATCTTTTCTAACTTATTCATTATATCTGTTGTTACCATTGTCAAGAATCATGTGTATACAAAGTTGACAATCAATAAACACTGAAGGAGGAAAGGAAGGAAGGAAGGAAATCTGTATGGGAAAAATAATTCAAAATAATGACTCAGAAAATAGAGCTTACATTGCAGAGGAAGTTTATTCAGTTGCTGTGATGAAAAGAAAATATAATTGTTAGGTTGGAAAAAGGCATACTCAGAATGTCTCAGGGAAATCCTTATTTGAAGGATGAAAGTGTTGCCAAAAGGGTCAGTTTCATGTTGAATCTTTTTGATCCAGCCTGCACCATGATGCTAACCATTGCTACATCATGTTTACCTGCCCTACCTGCCATGTGACAAAGACCCTTGTCATCATGCACCCTTCAGAACCATCTTATATTAAATTCATGTCAAGGTAAAGAAGCTTTTTTGATCTGGCCTAACAACTGCATGGCCCTACTCTGCATCATTATTTCTGACACTTCGCTGTTCCTAAAGGTTCAAGGTTCATCTCCAAGTTCAATAGCAACAACCACTGGAGGATCTCTCTGCTCTCTCATCACCACCACTGGCCATGCCTCTTCCTCTCCCACATCACTATGCTGACAGCGCCATTTCTAACCTGGGGTTCTCCCACATCAGGCTTCCTATTATCAGCTACATATGTGTTCCATCAACAAATATCTCTATGTTCTTCCACACACTGGTAGTCACTTGACACTCTGAGCTGTTGGAAATGCCATCTCCATAATTCCACTGAAGCAACTGCCTGGAATCTACTATAGTAACTGTGAAGTTATTTAGAGTAGCCATCAGATGGCCACCAGTTCACTGATCGAAGCTATGGCTTCCTATCTTCCTTACAATCCAATGTTTTACTGTAGTTTACAATGAACTAAATCATATATCCTCAGTTGACTTCTCCAAACTGTTTTAACCAGGTTTCCCTAATTCACCATTCCAAGCCACCTGGTCCATTGTTCCACTCTTGAAAAGCTCTTTCTTTCCTTTGGAGTATTCACACTGTGTGAGTATCCTATCTAGAAAGCTCTGTTCTTGGTTATTTGCACAGCTGGCAATGTTTTCCCTTTTCCACAAACCTTCCTAAGACCTGTATCGAAGTAGGTTTCCCCCTGTATTCCAATCATAAAACCCAATACTCAGCTATCTTATCATCTGTCCAAATTAGTAATTGCCTAATTGCTGATTAGTCTATTTTATGTCTGACCACCCCCACTAGGCAATGAGATTTATGAAAGCAAGAAATGTGGCTGTTGTGCTCTCTACTACCCATCCAGTCTTCTATTCAGTGTTAATACTGAATTCTATAAAAATGATCCTGAACCATGGTCTCCTATATGCTATGCTACTCTCAATAAGAAGACTTAATAGATAAGATGTGGAAAAGAGATTTCTTAGCTTTTATAACTTATTTGGAAAGAAAGCAAAGTGTGATGACAAGAACTACAGGTTTTGAAATTGAAATTAAAATTCTGCCTCTTTGCTAACTTGAAAAAGTTTTAGCTAGTGTGAACTTTGGTAAATTTCTTGCCCTATCTCAGTCCAGTTATTCTGTTTGTAAAGTGAAATGATGTATGTTTTGATCTTCTGGCTTCCTTATAGTTCTAACAGAGCTTTTGAGAATTTTTTAAAGGGAATAAAACACCTTTAGATTTGTATTTTTCAAAGAATATTCCCAATGGATAAAGAAGGGCTCAAGTTCAAATAATTTTGGAGACATTTGGATTAAACAAAGTTAAAAAGCTTTTTAAAAAAATTTCTGCTCCAGGATTTCTCTTGGTTTTTAATATGCTAATTTGGGGAATCCTTGAGAGTTAAAGACATTTTAGAGCAATTCCCAAAACTATTTGAACACTGATGCCTTGTTGACATATAGGAATAATGTATATGGGTCACTGGGAAAACAATGCATTACTGGTATTTAAGCAGAAAAGTTAACATACATTAGAAACACTAATCTTATAGTGGTAAGTAGAATGCATCAGAAAAATTATAAACTGGGAAATAAAAGTGTTTTTAAGAACCATGAGGAGATGCAGAAAAAAAGTAACTTGAATCATGTCTCTTTTCATTTGCTTCAACTACTCAAAGATCAGTCATTCTTATTTTGGAAAATATTATACATCAAGACCTTGCCCGAGAGATTATTTTATTCTTAAAAAAAAAAGGCACATCAAGAACTGGGACAGTTAAAGATTCTCTATTGATGTCTATACAGTCGTCCCTCGCCATGTCGCGGTTCACTGTTCACCATCTCACTCTATCGTGGATGTTTAAATTGTATATATTTAATTTTGTATCGCGGATTTTTCTCTATATTGTGGGATTTTGTGGTATATAGGTATTTTTATATATTTATTTTTAAAATTATTTTGCGGTACAATAAGCAAAATAAATACAGGAAAGGTTAATAACAGTGTGGGAAAGGTTTATAAGAGTGTGGGAAGGGTTTATAAAGCCTTAAAATATATATAAATAATAAAATAAATATAAAGTCACTACTTCATTAATTCTCGCCTATTGCAGGGGGTTCTGGGACCTATCCCCCCGAGACAGAAGAGGGACCACTGTAATCAGAAAAAATTTTGATATCTCTAGCAATTTTTTAGCTTTGTTGTAAAACCAGGCACCCAAAGATGGATTCCATCATGTCTTTGTAATATCTCACATACCTTCCAAAAGTACTTTATAATGACAGTAGCTTTCACTGTACAAAGTTATTCCAGGAATATGCTGTTACATCATTCTTCTGTATTACCATCACCTTCTATAATTTAAAATACAAACATGATCACCCTACTACTTGTCTGAGTCTATGAGTTATTTTACTTAATCCTTTCACCTTTCTTACCCAATTCCCCAACCCTCTCTACTCTGACAGCTGTGTTTTCTGTTCCTATAAATCTGTTTCTATTTCATTTGTTTATTCAGTTCATTAGATTCCACATATGAGTGAAATCATATGGTATTTGTCTTTCCCTGACTGGCTTATTTTGCTTAGCATGACACTCTCTCGATCCATTCATGCCACTACAAAAGGTAAGTTTTCCTTCTTCTTTACACCCAAATAGTATTCCACTGTGTACATATACCACAGCTTTTTTATCCACCCATCTATTGATGGGTACTTGGGCTGCTTCCAAATCTTGGCTATTGTAAATAATGCTACAATGAACATTTGAGGTGAATATATTCTTTCAAATCAGTGTTTTGGGTTTCTTTGGATATATTCCCAGAAGTGGAATTGCTGGGTCAAAATTGCAGTTACATTTTTAATTTTTTGAGAAACCTCCACACTGTTTCCCACAGTGGCTGCACCAATCGGCATTCCCATCTAGAGTGCATGAGGTGACTTTTCTCCACATCCTCCCCAACACTTGTTGTTTGTCGATTTATCGATGACAGGAACTCTGATAGGTGTGCAGTGATATTGAATTGTGGTTTAAATTTGCATTTACCTGATTAGTGGCGACATTAAGCATCTTTTTATATGTCTACTGGTTATCCCTGTGTCCTCTTTGAAAAAGTGTCTATTCAGGGAAAAAATACAAATATGATGACTATTTTTCAAGTGTCTTTATTAGTATTCTGTTGCTTGGAAACTGTATTTGTATATTTTATGGGTTAAAAAATATATAAAATTTCTGTGAGACCACACATGAGTATGTTATAAGCTTTCATTGATATTTTTCTTTTCAAATTTACTAGAGAGAAACATCAGGCTTAAAAATTTAAGGAAAAATGAAATCCATAAATTTATAGACTAAATACTAAAACCAAAAGGGGATTTTATAGAATAAATACTAAAACCAAATTGGAAAATAAGCCATATTTTAGGGCCACACATCAAAACAAAGTGTCCTAAAGCTTTAACGGCTAGGATGTACAAGTGGTTTTTATTATAGTTTTCATTATACTTAGGAATGAAACTATAGTCAGAGTAAATAAAAAAGAAAAGAAAATAGAAAAATCTCAGGAATAACATTTTGTTGTATCTGTTGTTTGTTAAAAGCATTATGTTTAAATAAATTATGGCTTTCAATATCATCTCTATACCAATGACTTGCACATTTTTATTTCGTGTTCACATGTCTCCTAACTCCAGGCTTTTATATTCAACAGTTTCCTCACACTGCCATTTACACTGTTCATAGACACATCAAATTTAACACAATAAAGCACAGAATTTTTTTACCTCCTATACTTCCCCTCATCTTTCTCATCTCAATAAGTGAAACAACCATTTATCTGATTCCTTATATCAACAACCTAAATATCATCATTGAAACCTCTATTTGGCCCGTTTCCCAACTCCATACTACATCTACCCATATCTCTCATCTCCGTACCGCTGAACTAGTTCAAAGCATCATCACCTTTGCCCAAAAATAACTCTGTAGCCGCCCAAGTAGCCTCTTTTACAGCCCAGTCTTCATTAGTAGTCAGAGTGACCTGTCTCTTTGCTGTTTGCCATCAGACAGAATTGAGGTCAGGTGTCCCCTCCTTATAGAGAGGACATTACTATTAAGAAAAACATTTTCCTTTGCTCCACCCTTTATACCTTTGCAATCATTCTTACTTATCCTGTCTCATGTATTATTATAACACAAATCACCAGGTAAAAATATTTTGGCTCTTTTTTTACTTTTCCATTTTATGTTCTCCTTTCTGCTTTCAACTTGATTTTAAAAGGCAAGAGAACATGTTGGTTGTGTATTCTCATTGACTAGACCAGTTCCTAGAGTATAGTAAATAGTTAAAATTATTTACTGAAAAAGGGAAGGAGGGAAAAGGAGTGAAAAGGGATGAAGAAAAGAAAGAAGAGAGGTAAAATGGGAGGGGGACAGGGAGTGAGACAGAGAAAGCAAGGGAACACAAAGAGAGGAGGAATGAAGAAAATGGAGTGAGGAAGGGATGGAGGGAGGAAGGATAGGAGGAAGAAGGGAGGGAGAGGGGAAGGTAAAGGTAAAGGAAAGAAGTCTAATAATGACTTCTTGGTTTCAAATCTAAGGACAAGTAACTATTTCTCTAAGGTTTGCATACTTTATTGTACAATCGGAATAGGAATAGAGCAAAAGAGATAAGGCATGCAAAGTGCTAGTGTAGTGCTTGACATATAATAAACAGGAAATAATGTGTTAACTCTGCACCTCCCCAGATTCCTCTGACCTCAGCCACTTGCTCTGACACATTCAACCATGATCCAGTTCTGCTGGTCCATTGTCTAGTCTAGTGCCTACCATTGGACCATCCACAAATCCCAAATCCTTGGTTTCTCTTACCATTTCTAGATTTGAATGTAATGCCACATTGAGGGGATAGGATCTGGACTCTAAGCAGCTGTCTAAGGGACGCTCTGTTGGGGATGAGGTGTCCCAATGGATAAAATTTGCCCAATTAAAAAAGAAATAAGGAGAGATGCATACGTACATTCAGACAGATAAAATCTTCTTTTTCTCTTCCACTGACTGTTCTGAGGTAGTTTCACCAGGCAGTCTGATCAGAAACATGCTGCGTGGCCAAGTGGGTGCACCTCTTCTGCAAGATGTAGTGTTTATTTCATTTAGGTTTATTATAAAGCAGTGTCCAGTGAGTTAACACATCACTTTCCATTGTTTCCCATCCTTAACAATTTTTCTTACCCTTTTATCACTTTCACTGTCCTGGAATTGTACCTCCTAAGTAAAGCATCACTTTTCATTCTAGACTCAGGCTGTTTTCCTGGGATATTTAGATAAGACTATTTTTATTAATAAGAAAACAGTTTTGCCTGTTTATACTCTCATAGCCAGATCTCCAGGCCACCTTTGTTTTTAACTATAATTAAACCAATTACAGTAATAAAATACCTGTTATATCATGAATCTAGTGTTTCTTGGGGTCTTATATTAGACTTTCACTCAGGTATTAAAATCCAGAACAAAAACAAAACTTTATTCTTCAAAGTATTTCTTTAAGGAGACGCAAAACTCACTTCTCTTATATTCAACTACCTCACTAATCCCTTCAACTCCCTTGAACATGTTCTTCCAAGCTCTTCACTAACTCCCACCTTCAAGTCTTGGCTTCTGCCAGAAAAACAGTCCCACTGTCTCTCTCTCTCTCTCATCATTCAGTTAGGCTCTGAGATAGGATCTATTCCAGAAGGCCTCCCCTGACTAATACAAAGAATGATAGGAATTACGTAACCACTAGCCATGCTGCCCCTAGCACTAATTTGTAGATTTTCTTTACATAATATACATATTGTGTATGTACCTGATTAAGTGCTTTATATCTTGAGTCTAGCAAAATAGAGAAAAACATTTTTTGTAGTTTCTATAAAGGTTGCTGAGACACTTGCCTTCCATGATCATCAGCACCTGAGCTACCTGGATCATGATAATACAAGGAAAAAGTCGGCTTCTTAAAAAGACTTCAGATATTCTGATTAAAATTCGGTGCATAAAAGCTAAGCAATCTCAAGTCTTTCATTGTTAATTATTTTGAAATATCACTTTTTTATTAGATGAACTCCTGACAGACAGAGTAGAGATCAAATACAGTGTAGGCCCTACCACTCATCAACTACTTCACGATGGAAGGCGAGTCACCCCACATTTCTCAGCTTCAGTTTCCTCCTTTGAATATAGTGATGCTTGTGCGTGCTTACGCATGTGTTGCGAAGAAGATATATGCCTGAAGTGTAAACCACTGGGCAGTCATTGTTAGTGGGAATAGCAATAATATAGCATTCTCAGAATTCCCCCAATTTCTTAATCATCACTAAAATTATAGTGACTTTTATTTTGTCCTATTTATCTTTTGAATTTAGACTGTGCTGCCCTTAAGTTTAAGGTCTTATAGTTTGTTTATTTTGTTATAGTTTTTCAATTGAATTAATCCCATATTTAATTAGCTGGATATTACTTGAAAGTATCTTTCACTATAGTCTGTCTCTGCATCCAAAACTATACTGCGACAGTCAATATCCCTGCCTATAAGATAATTATTCTTACAAACTATTGGATTTGGGCAATCTGTAAGACAACTAAATACAAAATACTGGTCTTTAAGAATCCATGAAGTAATGAAGTGTGCTTGTTCATACCTAAATCAGCCAAAAAATTTTATACTGATCCCGGCATGTACAGTATATAAATGATTAAATAAATAAAGAAATATATGAACAATTTTAAAAAATCTTTCTTAAATGTAGTAGGAAGTAGCTTTTGCTTAGATCAATTATTATTTGGCAACAGTTTTTATTTGTGATTTAGAATATCTACCAACTATCAAAACCCTGAAGTCATTTCTAAAACAAACTTTAATGAAACTAAAGTGTCAGTCAAGAAGAGTAATTGTTCCACAGACTCCTGGATGATTGATACAGATCTTAACTATTACTCACTGATCACAGCTTTAGATTCAGTGAAAAGGAAAACGTTGTGAAGCACTATGAATTAACTCAAAATTAAAACTTTAACTTGGCTTCCACTCAAGAATGTAGGGAATGAAAAGCCCTGGCTCCTGTCTGAAGTCTTCCCTGATGCATACACTCTCATCCACTCCCTCTGTCCATCACAACTCTGGCTTAACCTTATCACTGCATGCATCATAGTCATTTGGGGCAGGGGCAGATACTAAGTCCTCAGAACACATAGAACTATTTTTTTTATATTTACTTATTTAATTAATTGTTTACATAGATTCTAGGGTCACCCCAAACGCATCCTCCCTCCCCCATATTCCCCTCAACATCTCCCTTGTCCCCTTCCCTACAGCACCCTCCCCCCTTGCCTTCAGATTTATCCCATCCTATTATCCCCTTTCCCTCTGTCCTCTTTTCCTCTGGTCCCTTTGAGCCCTCCTCTGTCTCAATTTTGTTCCTCAGTTCTCATTATTCCTTGAGTGAGGATTCCTCAAATGAGTGAGGTCATATGATATTTTTCTTTCTCTGCCTGTCTTATTTCACTCAACATAATAGTTTCCAGGTCCCTCCATATTGTTGCAAAAGGTAATATTTCCTTCTTTTTCATAGACCCATAGTATTCCATTGTATTTATATATATATATACCACTGCTTTTTAATCCACTCGTCCACTGATGGACACTTGGGCTTTTCCCAGATCTCCGCTTATAGAACTATTGAAATGATCAAGCTTTTGATCTACTATTAATTCCACCTGGTTTATAATTTATTTATTTATTTATTTTTTTATTTTAATTTTTTATTTATTCATTTTAGAGAGGAGAGGGAGAGACAGAGAGAGAGAGAGAGAGAGAGAGAGGAGAGACAGAGAGAGAAGGGGGGAGGAGCTAGAAGCATCAACTCCCATATGTGCCTTGACCAGGCAAGCCCAGGGTTTCGAACCGGCGACCTCAGCATTTCCAGGTCGACGCTTTATCTACTGCGCCATCACAGGTCAGGCATAATTTATTTTTAATTAAAAAAGAATTCAGGAGATTCAGAAGATGGCAGTGGAGTAGGCGGACTCACAGACGCCCAGCTCTCAACACCAAACTGGAATACAAATCAATTTAGAAAAAATCAGCATGAAAAACCAACACTGAACTGCAAGAACAGCTCTCAAAAACCAAGGAGCAAAGAGGAAGCCACAATAATCCTGGTAAGGAGTGCCTGAATCTCCTCTGCTTACAGGAACGGAAGTGGGGGTGAGGCTGAGAGCCCAGAGAGGATTTCACAGAGGAAAAAGAGCAGAAACTACTGCTCACAGCCACTTACCTGGCGACCAGGGAGCAAGGTGGGTTGAAAAGACCAGCTTATCTCCCAAGTGGAAAGGACAGGGAGAGGGACAGACTGTGAGGGGCTAATGTATGCAAGAAACGAAATAAAAAAGCTGACTCATTCATGCTGGAGGTGGCCATAGCTGGGGGAGGGACTGAACCTTTCACAAAACAGAGCTGAAGTGCTTCCGGATCAGAGATCTCCGGACATCTATCCAGCTCCAATCAGCACAACAAGACACAGCTGAAAACAAGAAGTAGGGAGGAGGGGCAGTAACTCAGGTCTCCATGGAGATCTGAGATACACCTCCCCCTACTGAAGCTGAGAAAAAAACCCTGCCCCCAGTGAGATTAGTTGGTGGAAGAGACCTTCAGCATCTCAGGTTACACCCACAGCATTCCTGGTTACAGTTTCAAGGAAGCCCCCTACTGAGATCAGTTAACAAGACTATCACCTGTTAAGAAAACAAACAAATCAAGACTTCAAAGCTGCCCAAATCCGAAAGTGGATTACAAATAATAGCTGATACCAACCCACGAAGACCTAAAAATAACACAACTGAAAACTGGAGGCAGACAACACCAAGCCTAGACTCAACCAACTCTACAAATAAAAAAAATAAAAAATAAAAAAAAAGAAAATGAGAAGACAAAGGAGTGCAATCCAAATGAAACCACAAGAGACACTTTCGAGAGATGAACTGAGTGATATGGAAATAATCAAACTTCCAGATGTGGAGTTCAAAATAATGATTGTAAGAATGCTTAGGGATCTTAGAACAACAATGGAGGGACAGTTTGAAAACCTAAACAAAGAAATAGCAAGTATAAAAAAGAATCAGTTGGAGACGACAAATACAATATCAGAAATAAAGACCACAATGGAAGGAATTAAAAACAGGATAGATAGAGCAGAGGATCGAATCAGCAAGTTAGAGGACAACTGGAATGAAGGCATGAAAGCAGAGAAGAAAAGAGAAAAAAAGACTCAAAAAGTCAGAGGAAACTCTTAGAGAGCTCTGTGACAACATGAAGAGAAATAACATCCGCATCATAGGGGTTCCTGAAGAAGAAGAAAAAGAACAAGAAATAGAGACTTTGTTCAATCATATCATAGCTGAAAACTTCCCTAAATTAATGCAAGAGAAACTCTCACAAATCCAAGAAGCACAGAGGACTCCATTAAAGAGAAACCCAAAGAAACCTACACCAAGACATATCATAATTAAAATACCAAAGCTAAGCGATAAAGAGAAAATATTAAAAGCTGCAACAGAAAAAAAAGTTATCACCTACAAAGGAGCCCCCATAAGGATGACATCTGACTTCTCAACAGAAACACTTGAGGCCAGAAGGGAATGGCAAGAAATATTCAAAGTAATGCAGAACAAGAACCTACAACCAAGACCACTTTATCCAGCAAGGCAATCGTTTAAAATCAAAGGAGAAATAAAAAGCTTCCCAGACAAAAAACAACTCAAGGAATTCATTACAACCAAACCAATGCTGCAGGAAATATTAAGGGGCCTGGTGTAAACAGATAAAGTGGGAAAAGAATACAGAAAAAAAAAAAAAAGGAATACACCTTTAAAGAAGAAAATGTCAATAAACAACTACTTATCAATAATAACCTTAAATGTAAATGGATTAAATGATCCAATCAAAAGACATAGGGTAGCTGCGTGGATAAGAAAACAGGACCCATACATATGTTGTCTACAAGAGACACACCTTAGAACAAAAGACACACACAGATTGAAGGTAAAAGGATGGAAAAAAACATTTCATGCAAACAAAAATGAAAAAAAAGCTGGGGTAGCAATACTGATATCAGACAAATTGGACTTTAAAACAAAGGATATAGTAAGAGATAAAGAAGGCCACTACATAATGATAAAGGGAGTAATCCAACAGGAAGATATAACTATTATAAATATCTATGCACCCAATATAGAAGCACCCAAATATATAAAACAGACTTTGATGGATTTAAAGGGCAAGATCAACAGCAATACTATAATAGTAGGGGATTTCAATACCCCACTAACATCACTAGATAGATCCTCAAGAAAGAAAATTAACAAAGAAACAGCAGACTTATTGGAAACACTAGATCAACTCGATTTAATAGATATCTTCAGAACCTTTCACCCTAAAGCAGCAGAATATACATTCTTTTCAAGTGCTCATGGTACATTCTCTAGGATAGACCACATGTTAGGGCACAAAAGTGCTCTCAACAAATTTAAGAAGACTGAAATCATATCAAGCACTTTCTCCGATCACAACGGCATGAAACTAGAAATGAATCACAGCAGAAAAGCTCAAAAATACTCAAACACATGGAAACTAAATAGCAGGGTGTTAAATAATGAATGGATTAAGAATGAGATCAAAGAAGAAATAAAGAAATTCCTAGAAACGAATGACAATGAGCATACAACAACTCAAAATTTATGGGACACAGCGAAAGCAGTGCTGAGAGGGAAGTTCATAGCACTACAGGCACACTTTCAGAAGCTAGAAAAAGCTCAAATAAACAACTTAACCCTGCATCTAAAAGAATTAGAAAAAGAACAGCAAGTAAAGCCCAAATGTAGTAGAAGGAAGGAAATAATAAAGATCAGAGCAGAAATAAATGACATAGAGGCTAAAGAAACAATACAGAGGATCAATGAAACTAGGAGCTGGTTCTTTGAAAAGGTAAACAAGGTTGATGAACCTTTAAGTAGACTCACCAAGAAAAAGAGAGAGAGGACTCAAATAAATAAAATTAGAAATGAGAGAGGAGAAATAACAACTGACACAACAGAAATACAAAATATTGTAAGAAAATACTATGAAGAACTGTATGCCAAAAAACTAGACAACCTAGATGAAATGGACAAATTTCTTGAAACATACAATCTTCCAAAAATCAATCTGGAAGAATCAGAAAACCTAAACAGACCAATTACACCAAATGAGATCGAAACCGTTATCAAAAAACTCCCAAAAAAGAAAAGTCCGGGGGCCGATGGCTTCACAACGGAATTCTACCAAATATTCAAAGAAGAACTAACTCCTATCCTTCTCAAACTATTTCAAAAAATTCAAGAGGAAGGAAGACTTCCAAGCTCCTTTTATGAGGCGAGCATAATTCTGATTCCAAAACCAGGCAAAGACAACACAAAGAAAGAAAATTATAGACCAATATCTCTGATGAATATAGATGCTAAAATCCTCAACAAAATATTAGCAAACTGGATCCAACAATATATAGAAAAAATTATACACCATGATCAAGTGGGATTTATTCTGGGGAGGCAAGGCTGGTACAATATTTGCAAATCAATCAATGTGATTCATCACATAAACAAAAAGAAGGAGAAAAACCATATGATAATTTCAATAGATGCAGAAAAAGCATTTGATAAAATCCAGCACTCATTCATGATCAAAACTCTCAGCAAAGTGGGAATACAGGGAACATACCTCAACATGATAAAAGCCATCTATGAGAAACCCACAGCCAACATCATACTCAGTGGGAAAAAATTAAAAGCAATCCCCTTAAGATCAGGAACAAGGCAGGGGTGCCCCCTTTCACCACTCTTATTTAACATAGTCCTGGAAGTCCTAGCCACAGCAATCAGACAAGAAGAAGAAATAAAAGGCATTCAAGTTGGAAAAGAAGAAGTAAAACTATCATTATTTGCAGATGATATGATATTGTATATAGAAAACCCTAAAGTCTCAGTCAAAAAACTACTGGACCTGATAAATAAATTCAGCAAAGTGGCAGGATATAAAATCAATACTTAGAAATCAGAAGCATTTTTATACACCAACAATGAACAGTCAGAAAGAGAAATTAAGGAAACAATCCCCTTCACAATTACAACCAAAAAAATAAAGTACCTAGGAGTAAACTTAACCAAGGAGACTAAAGACTTGTACTCGGAAAATTACAAAGCATTGATAAAAGAAATCAAGGAAGATACAAACAAGTGGAAGCATATACCGTGCTCATGGTTAGGAAGAATAAACATCATTAAAATGTCTATATTACCCAAAGCAATTTATAAATTCAATGCAATACCAATTAAAATACCAATGACATACTTCAAAGATATAGAACACATATTCCAAAAATTTATATGGAACCAAAAAAGGACACGAATAGCCTCAGCAATCTTAAAAAAGAAGAATAAAGTGGGAGGTATCACACTTCCTGATATCAAGTTATACTACAAGGCCATTGTACTCAAAACAGCCTGGTACTGGCATAAGAGCAGGCATATAGATCAATGGAACAAAACAGAGAACCCAGAAATAAACCCACAGTTCTATGGACAACTGATATTTGACAAAGGAGGTAAGGAAATACAATGGAGTAAAGACAGCCTCTTTAACAAATGGTGTTGGGAAAATTGGACAGCTACCTGCAAAAAAATGAAACTAGATCACCAGCTTACACCACTCACAAAAATAAACTCAAAATGGATAAAAGACTTGAATGTAGGCCGTGAAACCATAAGCATCTTAGAAGAAAACATAGGCAGTAAGCTCTCCGACATCTCTCGGGGCAATATATTTGCTGATTTATCTCCACGGGGAAGTGAAATAAAAGACAGGATAAACAAATGGGACTATATCAAACTAAAAAGCTTTTGCACAGCTAAAGACAACAAGAACAGAATAAAAAGACAAACTACACAATGGGAGAACATATTTGACAATACGTCTGATAAGGGGTTAATAACCAAAATTTATAAAGAACTTGTAAAACTCAACACCAGGAAGACAAACAACCCAATCCAAAAATGGGCAAAAGAGATGAATAGACACTTCTCCAAAGAGGACATACAGATGGCCAATAGGCATATGAAAAAATGCTCAACATCACTAATCATTAGAGAAATGCAAATTAAAACCACAATGAGATATCACCTTACACCAGTCAGAATGGTACTCATCAACAAAACAACACAGAATAAGTGCTGGCGAGGATGTGGAGAAAAGGGAACCCTCCTGCACTGCTGGTGGGAATGCAGACTGGTGCAGCCACTGTGGAAAATAGTATGGAGATTCCTCAAAAAACTGAAAATCAAACTGCCTTTTGACCCAGCTATCCCACTTTTAGGAATATACCCCAAGGACACCATAGAACTGCTCGAAAAGGAGAAATGCACCTGCATGTTTGTGGCAGCATTGTTCACAATAGCGAAGATCTGGAAACAGCCCAAGTGTCCGTCAGAGGACGAGTGGATTAAACAGCTTTGGTACATATATACTATGGAATACTACTCAGCCATAAGAAATGATGACATCGGATAATTTACAATTACATGGATGGACCTTGACAACATTATACGGAGTGAAATAAGTAAATCAGAAAAAAAAACTAAGATGAATCCATACATAGAAGGGACATAAAAATGAGACTCAGAGACATGAACAAGAATGTGATGGCAACAGGGGCGGGGGGTTGGGGGAGGGGGGATGGGGTGAAGAAGGAGAGAGGGGTTAGGGGAGGGGAGGGGCACAAAGAAAACCAGATAGAAGGTGACAGAAGACAATTTAACTTTGCGGGAGGGGTATACAGCACAATCAAATGTCAAAATAATCTAGAGATATTTTCTCTCAACATATGTACCCTGATTTATCAATGTCACTGCATTAAATTTAATTAAAAAAATTAAAAAAGAAAAAAAAAGAATTCAGAGAGAGAGAAGAAGAAGAAGAAGAAGAAGAAGAAGAAGAAGAAGAAGAAGAAGAAGAAGAAGAAGAAGAAGGAAAGAGGGAAGAGAAAGAGAGGGAAATATCAACTCATTCCACTTAGTTGTTCCATTTAGTTGCATATTTACTGATTACTTCTTGTATGTGTCCTGACCAAGAATTGAACCCACAACCTCAGTGCACATGCACGACACTTTATCCACTGAGACACCCCGGCCAGGGCACCTATTTCTTAATGAAAGCTCAGTAAGCTTACTGCAGGATGGATCAAAATAGTAATTGAGCATTATTAGTTCAATTGTTGAGCCCTTAAATTATACCCAGTTCCAATTTCATTCTGTAAATATCTTGTTAACACTTGAGAGGCAGTCTAAGAGATTAAGGCTGTTGTAACTCAATCTTCAAGATCTTCCCGAAGACAACTGTTTTCATGAAGCCTTCATATACCAACCCAACTATAGAGATTTTACTTGCCTCTAAACACTGAGCATGAAATCTTTACATACTTTGTGACATAAGAAGGTTATAATTAAACAAGCAAATATAAAATAAACTTATTGTTTCTATCATCCTTTATGTGTTTGATCATATAGGCTATGATGATTTTTTCATTATTATTAATTCTTGAAAAATCTTTAAAAAAATTTGTTATGATTGACATTTTTTAGTTTGAGACCTCTATTACTAACTATAGGATAACTCTTTGAGGATAAGGACTATGTTTCTGCTTACTATGTTTCCTCCCTAATGTTATCTCAAAGGCTTGCACATAGTAGGTGTTAAATGCATGTTTATTGAAATAAAGACATACTTAGGAAAACTCTCTTTGTTTTTAGTAATTCACATTGGATTGAAGAAACAGCTGTAATGAAGAATTTTACATTCTTTTCCAAATTCCATTTCTGTATACAACACAAAGTAAAGAGATCCTTGAATCTAGACCTTACATTAGCAAGTCAAATTTAGATAATTAATCAAATCCTTTGAAGATTCACTTAAGTAGTATAGCTAGTTCTCTCAATGAGAAAATGTTCAAGTTAGTACTAATGCATTACTAGTTAATGTGGGCCTACTATGGATCAGTATTTTTAATTTATTATTATTTTTTAAACTTCATAACAATCCTTTGAGATAAGTTCTATTACTGCTCATGTTTTCACAGATGCAGAATCTGAGCTTTGGAGAGGTTGAGAAGTTTCTCTGAGACTCTAAAGCTAATAGCTGGCATGGCTGTCATTGAAACAACAGCAGTCACGCTCTAGCACCCCCATTCTTAACACTGTCCCCAACTGTCTCCAAAAAGGATCATTTTTCACCAAGAATACTTATCATGGTTGCAGTTGCATCTAAAATTTCCAAACTAAATTTACAAAATCACTAATGTACAAGGCTGAATACCTGTGCTCACTGCATTCTGGGTGGGATATTACATAAGTACAAAACTAGTGTGATATGCATTCTGATTGAACAATCAAAAGTAAATATAAGCTTGTTGAATTTAAGTATATATACCCCTTAATTAGATTTTTTAAAATATTGGTAAAGAAACATCAATAAACTCTTTTAAGTTTAGAAAATCAGAGGAGTAATATAAATAAAATATCTGAAAGTTTAAACAAATCAAAATTGAAAAATATAAAAATAATATTTATGAACAGTCTCCATTATGACAATTTTTCAAAATACTGGGAAAACATTGAAGGTATTTAGAAAGGCTATAAAGATGTTTTTAAAAGATGGTACAATAAATACTTTCTCATGAGCAGAAAGAGAGACCAACTTGGAATTTAAAATTAACTTTTTGTATGATGCATTATTTAATAAATGTTAGCATTAATTTTTAAAGAGTTTAATTTGCATACCATTACTGGGCCAAATGGTTGACGAGGACCACAATTAAAGAAAGATGCACCATCCATTTTACTAAGAAGAAAAAATCCAACAGTCAAATCTTCATCATTAAAAGGAACAAAGGCAGCCTATAACTGCCAAAAATGTACAACTCCTTGACAGATGCAATTTAAGTCCTGTGATTATTTAAATCAAACTTCTTTATGTATGATCCTGTGCAAAAGTTCAATATCCTCTCAAGGAATAAGTATTTCTTTTTTAATATTATGGACTTCAGGGAGAAAAATAAGACATTAGCAAAATAAAGCAAATTAAGGAATTGGGTTGGGAATATAAATATTATTTGAAAGAATATGACATCACTTAATATTATACTATGGATATAAAGCATTCATGCAAAATGGAAGACACTTCTCCAGCACGTTAACAAGCCTTTATTCCAACATGTTTCAAGCTGTGTTTAGTCCTGAGAAGTTATACAGAAAATAGACATAGGACTCACTGTCATGTACTTTATTATGTAAATCAAATTTATTGTTTTCACATGCACCTGTCCCACAATATTCTAAAGGAAAACTTTACTGATTTACTACATATGCTAGGCAGAGAATGGGTGGACACGTGCTGAGTGACAAACACTCGATACATATGATAAAGTTAATGTGTGACCTGCTTGTAATAAGCTGCCAACAAAGCACACCTGGAGTGCTGGGCAGGGTCTGAATGCACCCACTGAACGTGGTGTCAATCCTTCATAAAGATAATCATTCACACCTTGGTTCTGAACATGGATGGGATAAGGCATCACTTGCATTGACTCACTGTAATGCATGCTTATTTTTTATCATGAGCTTTGTGTGTTGCTAGACTTGGAAAAATTTAGGATGACTTGTCCCATCTTTAGCTGTGCTCATCAGAACACAGATTAGATGGCTGTGCATCCAGTCCATTAAGCCTTCACAAACTCCAGTGGTGAGCCAAAGCTATGGAGGCAAGCACCTCAAGGTCACTTCACATTTAAGTGACAGGGCCAATGACCCCATATTTGGGCTAAAAGCCCAATACTCTTTGGAAGGGAGAGGTTGGTGAGGTCCTTTCTTGTTTCAAATAATATTAAACTGTGATCAAAGTAATTCATATTTACTACAGAGAAATTAGAAAATAAATGTTTGAAGAAAGAAAACAAATCATAGTCACTATCTTTGAATAGTCACTAAAATATTTTGGTGCTAAGACTCCTAAATAATGTGCAGTAGAAGACCTTCTAACCAGCAGTCTTTGATTAATCAGAAATGGTTAATAAGGTGCAGAATCTTTAAAAATTATATATATAATGTGTAAGTTTAACTTAATTAATACAATCACTTCCCCCCTCATTTTTGATAGTTCTGAGCTTTTTTCCTGACTATAAGACTTCTAATGGTACTTCATGTTATTTTCATAACGTAAATCATATTCCTAATAAATGGCAAATAATTTCTAGATTGCTTTTTCTCCAATGGGAACAATAATAAAAAGATATATAAAGAAATCAGAGTGTGCCTGACCAGGTGGTGGAGCAGTGGATAGAGCATGGAACTGGGACCCAGAGGACCCAGGCTCGAAACCCTGAGGTTGCCAGCTTGAGTGCGGGCTCATCTGGTATGAGTACAGTTCACCAGCTTGAGCCCAAGGTCACTGGCTTGAGCAAAGGGTCACTCAATCTGCTGAATCCCCCCGGTCCAGGCACATATGAGAAAGCAATCAATGAACTAAGGTGCCACAATGAAGAGTTGATGCTTCTCATCTTCCTTCCTGTCTATCTGTCCCTATCTGTTCCTCTCTCTGTCTCTGTCATAAATAAATAAATAAATAAATAAATAAATAAATATTAAAATAAAAAAGAAATATCAATGTAAGATTTTAGATTTTAAGCATTTCCTGCAGTATTGCACAGCTTTCTTGTTCATACCTAATTTGAACAAATTTTCTTATCTATTCAAATTTATTCACTTTTTTCAAACAATTTTATCTAATCTAAATATGACTACATCATATCTATATGTGAATATACAAATACATGAGTATGTATCTCTTGAATGGCATATAAATATATTATTAAATGTATATAGAATTTAATTTGTTCTGTATATGATAAAAGATCCTCTTCCTTCATTTTTGTCTTCATGTCATTTTCTATTGCATTACGCATGTGTTCTCAACTTTTGTTTTCCTTAATAGGTTAGATCCAGTTTTCTGTGATGCCAGTTATTCTCCTTGCTGCTTCCAATGCTCCTATTAGAAATGCTACTACATCTGTAGATTTCTTGAGGACGTTTCTTGATTTATAAATGCTGTTCCTGGCCCTTTTACTTCCTCTAAGCTGATTTTTTCTTTTATTTCCTACCATATTTTTATGTATTATTTCATAAACTCTATATTTGTAAATTTATTAATAATCAAGAGTAGTTAATTTATGGAGTTTCTGTTCATTTATGAATTTATGAGAAAAATTATTTTCAAAAATTATTTTTCCTCTGCACCTAAATTGCTAGAAATAATTATAAGTTTCCAAATACGGCTGTAGGCTATTTTTTTTACTTGTTATTCATTATTGAAAATATTGGGGTCTATCCAGTACTGTCAATATTACTTGTCTTTAAAGGCTCTCTGATAAATGTTAGACTCCTTCAAAGAGCTTAACTAGAGCCAAGTATTGGTTATACCTTATTATATTTAGTACATATATATTAAAGGGAAATCTTTTAGCACCCCCTTCCTGATTCTTACTAATAAGAGCAGAATTTGTTCCTGTGTACAATTATTTGGGAGTCTTTCTTTCTTTGCTAAAAAGGTAAAATTACAACCCACTGAAAACTAACTTCATGGTCCTTATGTCTTTGTTTCTTTATCCTGCCTACTCCTTCAATGCTAACCTTAGAAATACAAAACCAATCACTGTTTTTGTTCCCAGCCAAGATGGCCTCTTGTGTCTTTTGGTGACAGGTTGAAGTAGAAAGACTTTTTTATTAGTGAGGTGAGGTCAGGAGATACGAAATGAATATGGCCCTTCTCTCCTTATAAATCTGCCCCCAAAGGAGGCCAATTCTCCTTTCTCCACTACAAAAACTCCAGGAATATGCATTTTGTGTAAAAAAGGTAGAAGAAGGAAGTGGGAAATGGTACTCTCTTATGATTGTCCTACCTCATGGGCCATGTTATTTGGCAAGTAGAAATTCTTCCTAGGTCTAACAAATAACTGATAATTACTCCTATTTTCTATAATTCTTAAAACTTTGCATCTTATTTTTTGTGACTATTCAATGGGAAGGCATGATAGAAATCAGACATTTTGGCTATCATTATAATCAAAATAATTTTTAAGAGGCCTTCTCTACTGCCAATGTTATTTGCCTTAGTAAAAAAAAAAAATCTTTCTCCCTGCTAGTCTCTGCCTCAGCTGAACATGACCAAGGGTTCAAAGAAAGAAAGAAGTAGTTGCAAAGGTATTATCAGTAATATAGTGGATGGTAGATGCAGGAACTCCTGTCTGACACATATAAGGGTAAGTACTGTAATTAAGTGGCTCCAAATACTACTACTCTCCAGGATCAATAACTTTTTCTCTAAAAACTTCATTTGATAACCTCACACTTCTGCTTCACTTTCAAGGTATAGTCTCAGAGAAGGTCCTAGTGCAGTTATATTATGGTGTGAAAAAATGAAATTGATCATAACCTTTCCTTCCATAGTCTTCATTCTCTTATCTCTTCTACAAACATTTAAGAAATAATTTTCACATTATATGCCCTTCATTGCTTCCATTGTAATCTACTTTACCTAGTAAAAATGTGAGCAATATTTATGATTCTTTTACCTATAGGAAATACAAGTTAGAGTGATAATATACTCAAAAAAAATAAAATCCTTTGAATTTTATTCTTATAATTAAAATATAAAAGACAAAATGTCCATATATTTAAATTTAAGAAGCAATATCTTAGCTACTTATGGTCTCAACTTGCCAACAGGAGATAAGTACACATTAGGAAATTCTGAATTAATAGAGATGTAACTTTTCAAAAGTAAATATATTTACCATAGGAACAATGTGACTCACAATGCACACATTGATATAAGATCAATATTAGAGGTATCTGTGGAGTACAAGGCTTTTTCCGAAGTTTGCTGGACCAAGATTTGTTCTCCATATACCTATGTAAAAAATAACCCAAGTTACAAGCAATCAGCTTGAAAATAACATTTAAAAATTATTTTTCTCTAGTTGCCGATAGGGAGCTGTCAAACCAGCCTGAGTTAAAAATTCTCTCTGTTGAATTAAAGATAGAAGCCAGCTTGTTTTAAGGCAGCCACTAGGCAAATCAAGAATTGCTTTCTGTGTGTGACTTTATTCTATGGTTGACTGTGTACTGGCAAAGAACCAATGTTTTGAAGTATGAAGTTGGAACAACTATCGAATGTTGCTTACAAATAATTCATTTCCATATTTCATTTTGTTTTATTTATTTTCATTTCCCTATTCTAATGTCTAAGTTTCTTGAATTACCATTATGGTAGTAAGATAACAATTTTAGTCAATTATAAAATCACAGCACAGTTTACATATCAGCATGGCAACGTTTTTACTTTGACCTAGTTACTGTATGAAGTTTTAGGTACCTCTAATATCACAAAGACAAAATAGATGACAAATGCAAAATAAACTAAACTTTCCCTTACTGAACTGAAGAATTTGGCACAAAATGACCAGAGTTGCAGTCTGGGCATCCTTCCTTGAAAGTAACTGAACTTGCATAACAGAGGACAAAAGTTCATACATTTCTGAACTGGTGTCGATTTGTTTCAATGAAATTAAGGGAGATACTTTTCAATCACCACCGATGCAAAAGAATTCAAATTTGACTTACAATTTTAAAACTTACTTTAAATATTTTAAAGATTCACAATGATTAAAAAAAATAAATTAACTCTAAAGGAAAAGAATAAACACCAGAAATTACATATGTACTTATTTCGGTGCCAAAAATCTATGTGACTTTGGAAAATTTCTTAACAGATCTGGTCTTAAATGTCCTTTTTTTTGACAGAGAGAGGGATACATAGAGACAGACAGACAGGAAGGGATAGAGATGAGAAGCATCAATTCTTTGTTGTGGCACTTTAGTTGTTCATTGACTGCTCTCTCATATATACCTTGACCGGGGCTCTACAGCAGACCAACTAACCCCTTGCTCAAGCCAGCGACCTTGGGATCAAGTTGGTGAGCCTTGCTCAAACCAGATGAGCCCGCACTCTAGCTGGTGACCTCAGGTTTAGAACCTGGGTCCTCTGCATCCCAGTCCGACGCTTTATCCACTGCACCACCACCTAGTCAGGCTTAACTGTCTTTACCTGCATAACTAAATGATCTCTGAGGTCTCTTTAAGCTTTATTATGTCATGATTGTAACAATTAACACACACATTCTGGCCCTGGCCTAGTAGCTCAGTTGGTTAGAGCATCGCCCCCACACGCCAAGGTTGGGGGTTTGATCCTAGATAAGGACACATACAACAGTCAACCAATGAAAGTATACACAGGTAGAACAACAAATCAACATTCCTCTCTTTCTCTTCTTTTCTCTCTCCCTAAAAATGAATAAATAAAAAAAAAACACAACAAATTACACACATTGTAAAGGAATAAAAAATAACTTGAAGGGTGTATAATGGTGGTTTCCGTAACACAGGAAGGACAGTCAATATATATAGGGATACCTAGTATTATGAAATGTTTCTGAAATATTACCTATAAAATATCAGCAGCCTCAACAATAATAATTATGATAACAATGACAGCAACAACATTGCATGTCATCTATGTGCAGACACTTAACAAATCACATGGGATATCTTATTAAGTCTAACAGCAATATAAGCTTAGTACATTAATATTTCTATTATGTAGATGTATAATTGAGGCCTGGAATGGTTATATAAATTTCCTAAAGTCAACCAGACAGAAAAAGCAGAAACAGTTATCTAATCCATATGTCTCAGACCAAAAAAAAAAAATTTTTTTTTTCCTGAAGGTAGAAACGGGGAGAGACAGTCAGACAGACTCCCGCATGCTCCCGACCGGGATCTACCCGGCATGCCCACCAGGGGGCGATGCTCTGCCCCTCCGGGGCATCACTCTGCCGCGACCAGAGCCACTCTAGCGCCTGGGGCAGAGGCCAAGCAGCCATCCCCAGCGCCCGGGCCATCTTTGCTCCAATGGAGCCTCGGCTGCGGGAGGGGAAGAGAGAGACAGAGAGGAAGGAGAGGGGGAGGGGTGGAGAAGCAGATGGGCGCTTCTCCTGTGTGCCCTGGCCGGGAATCGAACCCAGGACTTCTACACGCCAGGCCAACGCTCTACCACTGAGCCAACCGGCCAGGGCCCAAAAATGTTTTTTAACACTTATTGATGCAAATAGTCCTTCTGTGAAGAAAATTTTAGTATTTCATATCTTATTTATTCATTGACTTTCATCAAAAGACATAGGCATCTATACTCTGATGGTTAAAGTTTCTCTAAAACAATATATATTTTGTTAATAAGCCTTCTAAAAGAATATTTAAGGAGAGCATAATTTATAAATATGTAAGGATGTTCAATAAAATAAAATACACTAATTTTAAGGTAGCATAATATTTGGTTGAAAAATGTCTGAAGTCAAAGAAAGTATCAATTATATGTACATAATATAGCTGAACTTAAATACCTATTTTTCTCAAACATCAGTGTGACCAGAGTTTGAATTTCAACTCAATGACCTAGCATATGTGTGATTCTGAACAAATAATTTATTCTCTCATGCCTAAATTTGCTCCCATAAGAAGGGCTCAAATTTAAAAGGGAAGATTTAAAAAAATGTTATTCCAAATAATTCTTCTGAAGAGTTAGTGGCACAATATATTTTAAAAAAGCTTTCTGCAAAAGTTAAATCACTAATGACATTGTTACATTGTTGAGAAAACGCCATGCACAGCTTTTTGTCTTTCTAACACTATTCATTCTAAGTTGAAAACCTTTACAAAGGCTTCTGGCTTAGACTGAATAGGTTAAACAATGAAAAATGTTGGTAAAACTAGAAGTAATTTAGAAAGAGAAAAATCTTATAAATACTGAAATATGAAGTCCAAGATGTTAAGTATAAAAAAGGAAGTTATAGACTTATATGTATATCATTATACAATGTTTGAAAATTCTTTTCCTTAGGTTTTGATATGCATTGAAATGGGTTAGAAGGTTATACAGCATGGTATTCACAGTGTCTGCCTGTGTTGCCCGGAATGACTGATGGTAGGTAGGGAGAGTTAGCAACACTTTTAATGTCTTATGTCCTGGTTCTGTTTAATTTTTTCATTATGTGCATGTATTATGTTAGGAATAAAATATTTTAAATAGGTTTCTACTATTAAAGATATACACATGGCAAAGAAAAATGAATTCATTGGTTAAGAATGAGGCAAAGAAGAGAAAGCAATAATTTGCTTATAACAAAGGAGAAATACATGTTTTCTATAGTGTACCCAGAGGTAAATAAAGTAATAAAAATGATTATTTATAAAAATAAATATCAGTTTAAAATTATGTATGGTGAATCTTTGAGATAGATAAATTTTTTTAACTTTTTTTTCATGTTTTTATTTATTCATTTTTAGAGAGGAGAGAGACCGAGAGAGAGGAGAGAAAGACAGAGAGAGAGAAGGGGAGAAGGGGGGAGGAGCCGGAAACATCAACTCCCATATGTGCCTTGACCAGGCAAGCCCAGGGTTTTGAACCAGCGACCTCAGCATTTCCAGGTCAATGCTTTATCCACTGCGCCACCACAGGTCAGGCGAGATAGATAATTTTTAAGAGGGAATTCATAACATCTCAAATTTTTCTAAGGTATTTTTAAGACCTGAAGGCCAACATTATTAGGCATCATTTTATTATTCAATTATCTTTTTCTCTCATTGCTGTCATCTCTGTCAGCCACGCATTACTTTATCCACTCAGCAGCACACACTGACTAAATGTCCAGCACCATGGCATACTGGGTTTATACCCTGATGCAGAGGGCCCCCAACTTCTCAGTTGATTCAAAACTTTGGTATCCTAGAAATTCTTTTCAGACAACACAAGTCGAAAGAAATATCTGCCAGCCCCATTTTTTAAATAGTTGAATCTAAACAACTTAATAAGTATTCATATGCTAATAGCACCTGTTAGGCACTGTACCACTTCTCAAACTTCTGAGTCAGATCGAGCCCTCATTTTCTGTTACCTACTGGTATTTGTATGTCATTTGCTTTTGATCACAGCAATCACTAAAAACTCAGCTTCACAAATGTATGGCATTATTGAAGCAAATGTAGTGGATTAATGTTAAAACTGTACATTTCTTTGTGTTTGTGGCTCCTGCTGTGTCCAGCAGATGCTGCTCTGTTTGCTTTGAGCATAGGCAATATGCCTGGGTACTCATTTGCCCACAGAAGTGCTTTGGTTCACAGACTGGAAACCACCAATCTAATGGGATAGGTGGACCAATAAGACTTTGCTTACAGTTTCTGTACTAAGTCTGATGATATACATGGGTCCCAATTGCTTTGGCAAAGAGGAAAGCTTCTACTCCAAAACTCTGCTCAGTTTCCCCATCTCTCAGGTGTTACTGTCTCTTTAGCTTCTGAGTCTCCAGGCTCTTCACAGGTAGAAATCAGCAAATGCCTTGAGTGGGAAAGCACCACAGAATATCAAGCTCAATTTAATGGGTTTTCTTCTCTGGGATTTAGGCCTCTCAAGTACTGACTGCCTTCAAATATCTCCAATGTCTCCAAACATGTTTTTTATTACTTTGCCCAGCTTTTCTTGTTGGTCCATGTGGGAGCATTAACTAATCTCTCATAACCAAGGATTTGAAAAATAGACTTTAATTGAAAAAAATAGGGAAGGAATATTTTAGAGGAAAGCTAGACTTCAAAAGGTATTGGTCTGAATCATAGATAGGGGTTGCAGAAGGCACAATTGAAAGTTTCTATAAAGGAGAAGGAGAATGGTGGAAGGACGGTCCAATGAAGAAAATGCACCATATGCAGGAGAATATAAAAAAGTCCAGATGAAAAAGAGATTTGCCTTTGAATGCTGGACCAAAAATTCAGGGATTTAAGGTATCATGTTATTCTCTGATTCCAAACAGAACTTCTTCATCACTGATTTTTTTCCTTTTCCAATATAAACATGTCCATATCAAATCATTGATAGAAAAAAAAATCCCACTTATGTGCAGGTTCTCTCCTTTCCGATAGAGACTACCTTTTTTATGTATAATCTAGGATCTTGGCTGGGCTGACATCCCCACAAACTACCTTCCATCCATGGCTGATGTCTCAAATGTGTCTTATAAGTGGCAACCATGGCTGTGGTCCCATAGTGCCAGGAGATTTTCAAAGTTTTCTTTTTCTCAGTTTCGTTCAAGGCCCCCAGTCAGCTCTTCTTTGCCTGATTATCATTTTATCCAATGGTATACTCTCAGATATAGTTGCCCCTGCTTGTCTGTTTAAGTTTATGATCAGATGCTCACTGGCTCCTTATTGCCCTTCCTTTGACTCAGAAACCTTCTGCAGTGTCACTTTTGGTCATATCACAGTCATCAGTACATACATAAACTCTTCCCACAGCCTCCTAAACTTCCTCTTAACTGTCACTTCATTGCAATCTATTTTCCACAATGCTGATGGATACATCTCTATAGATCTGATCATATCACTTCCTTGGTCAAAATCTTTTCTATTTCCCCATTGTCTAAAGAATAGTGTATAATCAATTCTTGAGGAAATAAAACTGTTAATGATTATAATGTTTAAGAGATTTTTTTTCAGAAAATCATTATAGATGAAAATATACAGAATGTGACCAAAACTATTTTATTGTCATAATTTTAAGTCTTATTTTAAAAATAAAAAAGAATGGCTGCAAATAAATTAAGACTTAAAAAAACAGAAGTTAAAAAATGAGCAACAAGTAGACTGAAATATAAAAAGAAATGACAAAAAATGATGTGTTCGTCTGAAGTCGTCTTTCTTGCAGTGTCTTTGTCCGGTTTTGTTTCCAGAGTAACACTGACTTCATGAAACAAACTGGGAGATGGTCTCTCCTCTTTTGCTTCTTGAAGAGTTTGTGTGGAATTGCTACTATTTCTTTCTGAAATGTTTGGCATCTAGAATTTACCAAAGAAGCCATCTGGGCCAGTGTTTTCTTTTTTGGAAAGTTTTTAAGTATAAAGTCAACTTCTTAAAAAGATACTGAGCTTTTCAGAGTATTTGGGTTAGTAGTTCGGGTATGTCAAGCTATGTGTTCATTTCATCGAGTTGTCAATTTTATAGACCTTAAATTATTCATAATTATCCATTATTCTTCTTCTATTATCACTTTTATTGATCTTGTCAAAAAATTGTCTTTGGTTTTATTAATTTTTTTCTATTGTTTTTCTGTTTTAAGTTTTATTTCAACTCTTATCTCTATTATCTCATGCATCAAGTTAAATTAGCTCTTCCCTTTCTAGTTTTCTAAGATAGAGACAAAGATCATTGGTTTGATCTTTCTTTTTTTTAAAGATTTTATTTATTTATTTTAGAGAAGGGAGAGAGAGAGAGAGAGAGAGAGAGAAGGTGGGAGGAGCAGGAAGCATCAACTACCATATGTACCTTGACCAGGCAAGCCCCGGGTTTCAAACTAGCGACCTCAGTATTCCAGGTTGACGCTTTATCCACAGCACCACCATAGGCCAGGTGTTTCCTTTTTAATGTAAATAATGAATGCTATAAATTTCTCTGCAAGCACTGTCTTAGTTTCATCCCACAAGTTTTGATATATGTTTTTGTTTTAATTCAGTTAAAAATATCTAATAATTCTTCTGCTTACTTTTGTGACCTATAGTTTATTTAAACATGAGGTATTTAATTTCCATATATGTGACAAAAATTAAGATATCTTTCTGTTACCAATTTCTTAATCCTGATGTGGTAAAAAAAAATACTTTGTATTATTTCAATCCTTTTAAATTAATTGAGATTCATTTATGACCCAGAATATGGTCTATCTTAATGAATGTTCTAGGAACTTTAAAAGAATGTATGCCCTGTTGTTATTGGATGAGCTATTCAAAATTCAATTAGGTCAAACTATTTGAGAGAGTTTTTCAAGTCTTCTGTGTACTTACTAAATTTCCAAATTCATATTCCATCATTATTGAAAGAAGACTGTTGAAATCTCCAACTACATATCTGGATTTGTTTATTCCTCTTTTTAACTCTAGTGGTTTTGTTTCATGTATGCTGAAGCTCTTATTAGGTGTGCTCTCATTTAAGAGCGCTTTGTCCTCTTGATGTTTGACTCCTTGGTCATTCATAAAAATCCCTCTTCATTCCAAGTAACATTCCTTATTAAATTCCTACTTCACCTGACATGTAGCCTCTCCATCTTTCTGTAGATTAGTATCTGCATAGTGTATCTTTCTTCATTCTTTTACTGTTAGTCTATTTGTATCTTTATACTTATAGTAGGGTAGGGTTTTTTTATTTTATTTTATTTTTAAAATTTCATTAGGGTGACACTAGTTAACAAAATTATACAATTTTCAGGTGTACAATTCTACCATACATCTTCTGTATATTTTATTGTTGGTTCACCCTCCAAGTCAAGTCTCTGCCCATCATCATTTATCCCCCATACTCTCCTCTACCTCTTCTCACCCTGCCCACACCCCAGCAATCATCACACTGTTGTCTGTGTCCATGAGTTTTTTATGTATGTGTGTCATTTTTTGCTCAATCCCCCATCTCCCTTAACCAGCAGCCCTTCCCCAAGCTATCTTTAGAGAGCATATACTTGGTCCTTCTTTTTTAAAAATAGTCTGACACCTTGTCTTTTGACTGGGGTACTTAGATAATTTTAAATTAAATATAAATATAATTTGGTTTAAATTTATGCTTTGGTTATGTTTCCTTACTTGTCCTTTGTTCCCTTTTCCCTCTCTTTCTGTCTTCTTCTTAATTTAATGGCATTTTTTATAATTCCATATTACCTCTAGTATTGGATTATTTCATTCATTTGCTCAGTTTTTACTAGATGCTATAGAGATATTATGCATCTTTACCTTATTCGGTCTGCCTTCAAATATTTGTGCCCTTTATCATTTGCGCTGTGTCATATGTCACTTCTACATATGCTAGAAGCATCACCATATGATCTTTGCTTTATACACTCAATCACCTTTTGAAGTGATTAAAATGTGAGAAAAGTATATTTTATTTTAATGGCCTTTATTATCTGGTGTGGATCCAAAGTTCCATCTGCTATCATTTTCTTCTGCCTGAAATACTTCTTTTCATATTTTCTCAAGTAGAAGCCTGCTGACAACAAATTCTTAGATTTTTCTAAAATGTCTTCATTTTTTAAAGAAAATTTTGCTGAGTTAAGAAACCTAGATAAACAGGTTTTGTTTGGTTTGATTTTATTTTCAGTACATTGAAAATATATCTCTGCTATTGTTCTGGCTTGCACGGTTTCTAATGAGTAGTCTACTGTCATTTTTGTAGTTCTGTGCATACAGTGTCTTTTCTGTGGATATCTTAAGATTTTTTCCTTTATCATTGGTTTTCATCTAACATTTTTATGCAGCGTCTTGATTTCTTTTAATGTTTATTTTCTTTGGAATGATCTGAGCTTCCTGGAGTGGTGCATATATAGCTTTTATCCAACTTGGAAAATTATTTCTCATTATTTTTTGTCCACTTTTATACTCTTCTTCTGGGACTCCATTACACATTATATTAGGCTATTTGATGTTGTATTTATGCTTGTTCATTTTCCAGTAGTTTTTCCTTTGTGCTTTATTTTGTATAGTTTTTTTTTTATTTGTATTTTTCCAAAGCTGGAAATGGGGAGGCAGTCAGACAGACTCCTGCATGAGCCCAACTGGGATCCACCTGGCATGCCCACCAGGGGGCAATGCTCTGCCCATCTGGGGCATTGCTCTGTTGCAACCAGAGTCATTCTAGTGCCTGAGGCAGAGGCTATGGAGCCATCCTCAGCTCCCGGGCCAACTTTGCTCCAATGGAGCCTTGGCTGCGGGAGGGGAAAAGAGAGACAGAGAGGAAGGAGAGGGGAAGGGGTGGAGAAGCAGATGGGTGCTTCTCCTGTATGCCCTGGCCGGGAATCGAACCTGAGACTCCTGTATGCCAGGCTGACACTCTACCACTGAACCAACCAGCCAGAGCTGGATATTTAATTACTCTATTTTCAAATTCTTTTCATGATACTATCTGCCTCAACCTACACACTGGCATACTTATATGTAATTCTCAGTGATCTTTCCTGCTTTTCTCATTAAGTATGTCATTTCTGGTTTTGTTTTTATTGATTAATTTTTTTCTCCTAGATGTGAATCATATTTTTCTGCCTCTTTGCATTCTTTTTTTTTCTTACAGAGACAGAGAGAGAGTCAGAGTGAGGGCAGACAGGAACGAAGAGAGATGAGAAGCATCAATCATTAGTTTTTCGTTGTGATACCTTAGTTGTTCATTGATTGCTTTCTCATTTGTGCCTTGACCGTGGGCCTTCAGCAATTACCCCTTGCTCGAGCCAGCGACCTTGGGTCCAAGCTGGTGAGCTTTGCTCAAACCAGATGAGCCCATGCTCAAGCTGGCGACCTCGGGGTCTTGAACCTGGGTCCTCGGCATCCCAGTCTGACACTTTATCCACTGCACCACCGCCTGGTCAGGCTTCTTTGAATTCTTGGTATGATATGGTTGGATGTTAGATTCTATAAGTGCTCCTTTAAGTAATGTTGTATTTTATTTTAGCATGCAGCAAAATTTCTTGGAATTAGTGAATCAAATAATCAAAGATTGTTTTTTAAGATATTTTAGAGTAGGTCCCAAGGAGCTTTCCTCTAACCCTGACTTAGTCCCTCCATTAAGGCAATACCTTTCTGAGAATCAATAATTGCCCCATATATTTTGACATCTTTCCGCTCTGGCTGTTGGGAACAGATACTATTTCCAGTGTTTATGAGTTCCAGAAAATTCTTCTACCTACTGCATTCAGGGATTGTTTCCCAGGCTTGGGTAATTTCTTTTCTCATAGATTCAAATCAGTACTTTGTCAAAGACTTGAGAGGACCTTTCTACAGCTCTTCAGAGCTCCCTCTTTCCTTGTATACAGATTCCTCCTCTCCAGTGTTCTGCAAATTGTAGCTCCCTGACCTTCCTGACCTTGAATACAGTTCTCCTTAATTACCCAGACTCTGTTTGTGTACCCCCTCCCTGCACTGCAGCCTAAAACTGTCTTCAAGCCACACACTAGTACAATCAAAGGGCTCGTTTTGCTTGTGTCCTTCAATCACAGTTTTGTGTTGTCTTTCTCTAAATGTCTAAAAGTCATTGTTTTAAAGATAAGAGTGTTGGTGAGGGTATGGAGGAAAGGAAACCCTGTATGCTGTTGGTCAGAATGTAAATTGGTATAGGCATTATTTAAACAGTATGCAGAGCTTTCAAAAAAACTAAAAATGGGACTACCACATGATCCAGTCATCTTATTTTTGGATATTTGGATCTATATATTCAAAAGAGATTAAATCATTATCTCAAACAGATATCTGGCCTCCCATGTTTATTGCAGCATTATTCACAATAGCAAAAATACAGAAACAACCTAAGTGTCTGTTAATGGACAAATGGATAAGAACACTGTGGTACAAATATACAATGGAATATAATTCAGGCATTATATTCAGGCAAAAAAGAAAACTTTGGCATTAACAACACTGGTGATCCTGGAGGACTTTTTGCTAAATGAAATAAGGCAGATACATAAAGTCAAATACTGTGTGATCACACTTTTATGAGCATCTAAGAGTCAAACTCAAAGAAACAGAGAGTAGAATGATAGTTACCAAGGATAGGGCAGAGGGGTGGAAATGGGACAATGTTAGTCAAAGTGTACAAAGTTTCGGTTGTAAGATGTAAGTTCTGGAAATCTGATATACAGCATAGTGACTAGAGTTAATAATAGAGTATTATATACTTGAAATATGCAAAGAGACTAGATCTTAAGTGTTCTCACCATACACAAAGAAGTGCAACTATGTGAGGTGATGGATATTTTTATTAGCTTGATTGTGGTAATCATTTCACAATGTATACATGTATCAGACTATCACATTGTATACCTTCAATAGTATATATAATTTATTTGTATATACATACCTCAATAAAGTTGGAAAAAATTTAAAAAGAAAGTGAAAATAATCATTGTTGCATATGGTGGTTTTTTTTTTTCTGTTTCTGTAATTGTTTAAGTGGGATAGTAAATCTGGTCTCTGTTACTCAGTCTTAACCAGAAATAGAAGCCCCAAAGTATAAATATTTAAAATAGAAAAATGAAAGTAATTATTATTTACAGATGCTATGTTTATTTACTGTGATAACTTAAGAAAATGAAGAGGAAAAGCTATTAGCTCTAATAACAGAGGTCTTTATAGAAGCCAATTATAAATTATAATTTTAAAAGATTCCATTTATAATATGTACAAAAAGATAAGATCACCACATGTAAACTTAAGAAATGTGAAGTAAGAAGTGTGAAAAAATTATTCAATATTTTGAAGAACATTAAATAAGGGAATATCATGTTTCTGAATGGCAGTATTAATAACATAAAATGAAAATTCTTTCCAAACATATCTAACAATTTTATTCAACACTCAAAATAGCAGAATCAGGTGATAGCCTTTAGTGACACTAAAATGCCACATAATATCATTTTATATTTGTTTTGAAAAACAACTTTTGGAAAATAAGAATAACATGATATCACTTTACCTGATATATATATATATATATATATATATATATATATATATATATATATATATAAACAATCATTGGTATCATGGTAATGGTGAAACAACAAAAATGTGTCTTATTATCAGGAATGAAACCGCTAGCCTCACAATTAAAATATTGAAAAAGTATATCAACTAAAGTATGAAGGTGACTAATTATATAAATTTGGATAGAAAATATAATGTATATTTATTTTAATTCAACAAACCAAAACTAAACTATATTTTTAGAGATGTACTTATAAATGATAGAACTATAAATAAGAACAAAGCAATGATTATCACAAAAGTCATGTTACTGATCATCTCTGGGAGAGGGTCATAATGGGAAAGGGCATATTAATGGATTTATGAAAAACTGATAATGCTATGTCTTGACCTCAGTAATGATTAAATGACTATATATAAATATTACTTCTTTTTTGCACTTTTAAATATATTTTATTATCCAATGCAAAATTACACATATGTGTATTTTTCGATATATATAGTATGTATATATGTATATATATAACCCTCATTCATTATATAACATAATACTGTGAAGAAAAAATCAAGAACAATAAATGTGTAAAATATTTTTGTAGAAGATAAAACTTTTCATGAGAACTGTAAAAGAAGCCTTGAATAAATAAAGAAAATTTTTTTAGATGAGAAAGCTCAATATCACAGAACTGAAGATTATTACTAAATGCATGGTCTGTGAAAATTGTAATCTAAAATTGGAATAGGTAAGCCTGACCAGGTGGTGGTGTAGAGAATGGAACATCAGCCTGGGATGCTGAGGACCCAGGTTTGAAACTCTGATGTCACCAGCTTGAGCACAGCCTCATCTGGCTTGAGCGCAGGCTCACAAGCTTGAGCATAGGGTCGCCGGCCTGAGTGAGAGATCACAGACATGGTCGCTGGCTTGAGCCCAAGGTCGTTGGCTTGAGCAAGGGGTCACTTAATTTGCTGGAGCCCTCCAGTCAAGGTACATATGAGAAAGCAATCAATGAACTAAGGTGCCACAAAGAAAAATTGATGCTTCGCATCTCTCTCCCTTTCTATCTGTCTGCCCCTGTCTGTCCCTCTACCTCTCTAGCAAAAAAAAAAATTTTGAAATAGCTCAAAATATTGCAAAACTTATATGAAAGACTAGGTATTGTAAGTACATGCTCTCCTTACTGGTAATATTTATTTTTAAGCACTATTCAGACAACTGACATATATATATATATGTTGATATATATCATATATATATCATATATATGAAATAATGTATGAGAAAAATATCTCAAATTGATAGAGGAGTTAGAAGACATATAATGGAAAAGTCAGTAAAAAGCTAATGACTTGATTCTAGTTTAAAAAGGAACACTATAAGAAAAAAATTTAATAATTCAAAATGTTAGGGTGAGGAAAAGTCCTACAGCATAAAGAATATCAGAAAAAAATGTGTAGGCTTTTCTACATATATAGTTAAAACTGCAGTTCAGTAAAATCATCATAATCAAAATTATATGTAACAATCATGTAGCAGACAAATATATATATAAAGAATTTTTCAATAAATGAAGAATGAACAATCTACTAGAGAAATGGACCAAGGACATCAGAGGGTAACTTGCAAATGAAGAAACAATAATAGTGATTAAAAAATAAGAAATAATCTCATAGAATTTAAGTTATTTAATTTAAAATATCTTTAATCTACCTCAAGGTAGAGATTTAAAATATTATTATATCTAGTATTGTCTAGAATGTAGGGAAATGAATATTTATATATACTGTTGATAAGGGCAAGAATTTGTATTTATGAGACAATTTTTTTGTAAGAGACAGTTTGACTATACATATATATTTTACCCAACAATTCCATTCTTAGAGAAACATATTAAGGAAATATTTAGAGATGTGAGGAACACACTATATAAGGACCACAGCAGTATATAATAATGAAAAGATAAGCAACATAAATATTCAGCAATAGGGCAATTGTGAAATACACACAATAGAATATCATTTTGGCATTAAAAATTATTTATAAAATATATTGGTGAAAATAGCATGTATTATATAGTCTCATCTATTTTAAAAATTCATATGTATATATGCATTGAAAAGTGATCAGAGGATTAAGCACCAAGATTTAAACATAGATATAACTACATGGCAGGATTTTGAATGACACCTTTTTTTAAAAATAATTTTTATTTAATATAAAGAATATTTAGAGAATACAAATTACAACAAAGAGATATGTTCTATTATGCTGACAAGAGTTTTTTAAACATGCAGATTCAGTGTTAGCAGAAGAATGGGTAGGTATGTTGTCTCATATAAACTTGGGGAATTATAAATTATTAAGAATTTTCAGAAATGCAATTTTTCTCATGTATCTAAAACAGTATTATTTTTAATAGTAAAATATTAACAACTTAAAGGGATTAAATAAATGTATAATGTAATACTCACAATGAAGTTCTATGCAGCCATTAAAAATGGTGATGTAGGCCCTGACCAGTTGGTTCAGCGGTAGAGTGACAGCACAGTGTATGGAAGTTCCAGATTTTATTTCTGGTCAGGGCACACAGGAGAAGCACCCATTTGCTTTTCCACCCTTTCCCCTTTCTTTTCTCTCTATCTCTCTCTTCCTTTACCGCAGCCAAGGCTCCATTGGAACAACGTTGACCTGGGCCTTGAGGATGGCTGCATGGCCTTTGCCTCAGGCACTAGAATGGCTCTGGTTGCAATGGAGTAATGGCCCAGATGGGCAGAGCATCGCCCGCTCGTGTGTTTGCCTGGTAGATCCTGGTCAGGTGCATGTGGAAGTCTGTCTCCCTGCCTTCCCGCTTCTCACTTCAGAAAAATAAAAAAAAAATAAAAAATAAAAATGATGATGCATATCCTCAGCAATATGGTACAGTGTTCACGGCACATGTAAGAAAAGTATATAAATTTATGGAACCTAAAAGTATATAAATTTATGGAACCAAAAGTAAATTTAATGGAACCTAATGATCATTAAATATGTATCAATACCAAGAATATTTTAATAAATATCCCTAGGTTGTGGAAACTAATGGCTCTAACCTTTAATTTTATGTTTATACTGGGAAAATGAAATATGTATGATAAAAAATAATTACATGTGAAGATCTTATCCTCTTCAGCTTAAACTTTGCTCTATTATTAGAAGTGATCTTAAGTTTAGACTTACATTCAATACACAAGGTACAACTGGTTTTACCTGCTACAGTTAGTAAGCTTTAATAAAGAAGAAAGAAAAAGAAAATACACAACATGCACAGTAGCAGCAAGAAAACAGTTCTCGTGACTTTCAGGAAGAGTATCTGATGTCTTGGTCATTCAACACTCGAGTTGCTTGTGTTCACAATAGGCAAAGCTTATTGTGTGTAGATAAATAGAGGTCAGAAAGCATGTAGGTTTGGGGGTAGCTTCAGATTTTATACCTGGCTAGCCATTAGCTCCATCAAACATGAATAACTAGAATTCATTCTCTAGTGTAGTTCCATCTTATTAATACTGCCACTTGTTACTAAACAAACATCTGGACACGATGTACAGGTGTGTATTCATATACATAACCATCAGATTCTCATTCATCTTGAATTCAGTAAAGTAAACACCTAGCAATTACTTGAGTGAATGCATCAAGAGAAATTAAAATTCTCCTATGTTTCTGAAGCTACCAAAAAGTCATAGAACCAACTGCTTGTTCTTTTTTTCTGACAGGTCATTGAAGTCATTTGAAAACCCACATTTCACTCTCTCCCAGATACCTGATAGAACATGCATTCTGATATGTGATTAGATTCTGAAGCTAACCTCATGTGGCCAGGATATTTTCTTATTGCTCACTCTCACAGGAATACTTTTTCATCTGATCATTAGCATGAACACCTGGCTTAAATCTGACCTCTTTGGGGAACCCACCTCACTAAACTGATCACTTCATACTCCATGATTCCATAGCTTTCTGTTCATATTTTACATTACAGGCTAATTCATGTTTCCACATAACATCATCACACAACCTGACATGTAGTTCCACCAAAGTGTATTTTATAAATGACAGAAGACAGTAGCCAAGATAACTGCACAAATGCAAGCAATAGTGTTTGTATCAATACTTAGTAAGTAGTGGTTTCAGAAGGATGTTGGTATTATCTTATTGTTATTTCATACATATGTATATACAAGTTTTCTTATACTTCTCTACTCTCTGTCCTAGTTAGGAGTTCTCACAAAGTTATCAGAGCAATTGTGAAGGACACATTAGCTTTCAAGGCTCCACATTCACTGAAACTGAAGCACAGAATAAAAAAATAAAAAACAAAACAAAAATACAAGTGGCTTGTATTCTTAAGCTGAGGTTGTACAGTCATTACTTGGCCAATGTTTCCAGTTTGATAGGAGTAAGGATTGCAAGATTGGGTCCAGAGAGGAAATGTATTTAGCTGAGGTCTGGAGAATCACTTAATGAAGCAGATAGTGGAGAAATCAGGAAGATTTTCTTGTTGGTGTTTGTTTTTATGCCTTTGGCAAATATTCTAGTAGTAATAACAGTAATGCCATGTCTCCAAAGAAATTTATGATTATGGTTCGTTTGTATTAGCATTTGCAGACAACAGGTCCCTGCTTGCCAGGACTCATACTCTCACATGCACACTAGCAGCCAAGAGAAACCTTCTATTGGTTCCTTAGTGATACTGCCTCTGGCAGGGAAGAAGCAAGTCTCTCTCAGGGGAAATTGCTGATGTTACTATTTTAATTTGCAAAGCACATTTCTCTGGATGATGATGAGATTTCAAATAATCTAGACAAAAACAGACCCTAGTTTAACAAGCTAAAAAAGTACAGGCAAGCAAAGCAAACAAAAATGTTTTTTAGCTTTTCTCTGAAACTGTATAATTGAAACATCAAGTCTCCCAAAAGCATCTTGCAAGGATAACATCATAGATACAAGCACTGATTTAAAATGCCATCTAACCTAAACCCCAATAGAATCCACTTTCATATTTCAACTAAAACTAAAAAGTGCCACCCAAAACTAAAAAGTAAAGTACAAAGGTAGATGATATTTAAGGATGAGGAAGAAATATATATTCTAAAGAATACTCCAATTGTAATATGCTTCATTTTATATGGCCCATTTATTGTGCCTATGGACTGGAAGATATGAGTATTGCAATATTTTACCTTTATAATAAACAGTTTATGTATGAATTTTATACGTATATTATATATTTAAATTTTATTCACAAAACACATTCCACCAACACCAGTTAAACCATAATATGAAATAGTCATATTTATGGAATGAATCACATATCAATCGCCAATTAAGTCCATCTGTACAAACTTCATATTGAATTATCTTTGAAATAATGTAATTAGAAAATATACTAACTCAAATAAGAAACAAAGCAGTAAGATTAAAGAAACAAAATGCTCCTCAATTAAAACTTAAAGCTGCATATATTTGGCACAACACAACTATCACGTGATTGTTATAATTAAAAATAAAAGCAGGCAATTGAACCTCCATTTTTATTATTGAGAAGTCATCCCTTATTATTCTCTTTCAATGGATTTAGGAGGTAGATTCAGGCATGTAATAACTGCTCAATATTATTTGGCATTTACTCATGATCATCATAAGGGCAAAGCAATTATTTTCATCACTGTCTCTATATTTATACCTTGATAATTAGTGGTGACGTTTGAGAATCTGCTGTCTGTTCTGGAAATATGCACTTGACCAATTTTGTCTTAGTAAAGTAGACTGTTTCCCTACTGAGATACCTGTACAATATTTACATGACTTACCTTAATCATAAATGCCTTTTCCAATATGGTTGGTTCTTCTCGGCTCTGTTCTGGGAAGAAATATTCCTCAAGTAGAAACTGCTGCCTTTTCCAGATTTCCTTCTTATTCCAGGCACCTATTCAGGTGAAAAGAACAATTGCTTAGCTTTGGTTAATTCCCATACAGTTAGTCAGCTCTTCAGTTACAAACCTCTGCTGTCATTTTTCCAATCACTTAACACCTATCACCGCTGTCTGATTAGTGAGTTAGGGTTTCTTGGTAGGTTTCAAAATTTTGTTTGATCAAATAACATGAATTTTCTCAAGTTCCTTAGCTGATTTTTTATTACAGACATGGAAGATGATATTAATGGAAAAGAGAGGAGGAAAATGGCAGGTGGGTTGGCATATGTACATGTACGTGCATGGGGGTATAGATAAAAACAACGCCACATAAAATTATAAATGCTCTCAATCTTATTTCCTGAAATTTCTTACCCCTTTCTTGAATTTTCTAGGAACTGGAGCCTTCATTCCTCTTGGCTATTTGGTCTTACCACGGGATCCCTCTGTCTGGGATTGCCCTGCTGGGATGATGAAACTATAGACTTCATATATTTGTCTGTAGCTACCTGTTCAGAATGATACTAACTGAAGTAGAGGAGTAAGGAAGATATATACTTGGGCATTTCATCACTCAAACATAAAAATATATTTGTATATGGTTGACCCTGAAGATGGATATATGTTTTCTGAGCACAAAGTTGTGGTCTAGGGTTTGAAGGAACATTCTGTTTTCTCCTATATCTCAACAAATTCCATAGATTAAATTCAATTAACTTATACTTTTATTGAACCTATAGTTCTGTCCTCAAGAAACTCACTATCAAGAACTAAAATAAAACCTAGGAAGCCAGGTACAAACTACCCATCAGGCTTGCAGAGATTGGCCTTAAGTGCAGAAAACAGAAAAAAAGTCCTGGCCATTTCCAGACTAGGTATTCAGGAGTCAAGAGAGATGATTCTCCTCTTAACCTCGGAATAATTGTGAGGACATCAAACACTAAGTCTAGACAGGAGCATTAAGCTGAAAATTGCTGCTGATGACACCAAAGTTGATGTAACAGAGAGAGCACAGGCATGCAAACCTGCCACCCCAGGAATTTGGAAACCCTTTGAAAGCTTCATGGAGAGTGACTCTTGGGAGTTTGCATGTAAAGCTCAGAATTTAAATATTCCACATAGGGAAAGATGGAGTGTAAAAAACTGGTCCTTCTCAAATAGTGGAATGACGTCAGAGTAATTGTGGCTTGAGAGATACCCTTGATCTCTCTTCTTGGAATTTCAACAAATTGAACAGCTGTAAAGAAACCCCAAATAGGCTCACAGGCCTGTCTGAAAGATTGGCATACCCAATTGACTAAAGGTGAGAAGGGTAAAAAAAAAATGGGGGAAGGAGGAAGATAAGACCCATTTGTGGTGAAGTTCCAAAGAGGAGAGAAACCTATAGTGACTGGATTTTCTTCTGCCAGGAAGAGCAGCAGGATTGGGGGGAATTTGGTGTGATACTAAACTAAAGCAGCAGAGCATGTGGTCCCGTGGCCTGCCAGGAACACTGAACATAGTTTTGTTCACACTTGAACAGACAAAAATGTAAAGGGCAGCCCCCCTTCTAAGCCTCCCAGATACAACCTGCCTCACCTTACAGGTCCAGAGAATGGCAGATGCATATCACACAGCTAAAGAACACATGTGTTCTGTGTCTGGTCCCCTGCTCTGTTGGGATGCAGGGAAGAGCGCCTGGAGGTTTGAGATCACCATTGCTAAAGCCATAAAACCCTCTCAAGGCCCACCCATCATCGCAACTGCAGCCCCACCTCCACTTTTGCAACAGTAGCATCTTAGCATATCTCAGACTGGGATTTTATAGAGCTAATATTTGTAATCCAGTGCTACCTATTGGAAAAAGAAAAAAAAAGCCTCTTAGAAAATTACTCTTTTAGTTTTTTGTTTTTCTTTAGTGCTTTTGTTACCATTTTGTTTGTTCTTGATTTTATTTGGTTTTTGTTTTTAATGTTTTTTTCTTTTAATTTTAATTTAATTTAATTTTAAAATTTATTTGTTGTTGTTTGCTTGATTTCTTTTTTTTGACAGAGACAGAGAGACATTTAGGAACAGACAGACAGGAAGGGAGAGAGATGAGAAGCATCAATTCTTTGTTGTGCTACTTTAGTTGTTCATTGATCGCTTTCTCATATGTGCTTTGACTGGAGGCAGGAGGCTATAGCAGAGCAAGTGACCCTTTGCTCAAGCCAGCAACCTTGAGTTCAAGCAAGAGACTTTGAGCTTCAAGCCAGCGACCTTTGGGCTCAAGCAAGCGACTATGGGGTCATGTCTATTTTCCCATGCCCAAGTCAGTAACCCCGTACTCAAGCTGGTAAGCCCATGCACAAGCTGGATGAGCCCATACTCAAGCCGGTGACCTCAGGGTTTTGTACCTGGATTCTCCACATCCCAGTCTGATGCTCTATCCACTGAGCCACTGCCTGGTCAGGCATTTGTTTGATTTCTTAACATTACCACTCTCAAATGCTCTCAAGGCAGAAAATAAAAAGAATACCATGATTACCCAAGAAAGAGACATAGTTCAGAAAGAAAATTAAATATCTCCAGAAAGCAATCTCAATCACATAGACACCTTGTAGTTAAACGATAGAGAATTCAAAATTAAAGTTCTGAAAATTCTCAATGAGATGTGAGAAAACAATGATAGGCAACTTAATGAGCTCAGAAAACAAAGCAAATGCCTCACCAAGGAGATTGAAACTTTAAAAACAGAGATGAAGAACTCAATACATGAATTGAAAAATGAGCTTGCAAGTTTAGCTAATAGAACAGGTCAGATAGAGGAGAGAATCAGTGACATCAAAGATAGGCAACTAAAGATGATACAGAGGGATGAAGAGGGAGACTCAAGAATTTAAAAGAATGAGAGAGCTATATGAGAATTGTCTGACTCCATCAGAAAGAGCAATATTAGAATAATGGGTATTTCAGAAGAAGAGAGGAAGAAGGGAATGGAGAGCCCATTCAAACAAATAATTAATGAGAACTTCCCAAGCCCATGAAAAGAGTTATATTCTCAGATCCAAGAAGCAAACAGAAAGCCTAGTTACCTCAATCCAAACAGGATTGAGGCACATTGTTATAAAATTGTCAAATATCAATGATAAAGAAGGAATCCTCAAAGCAGCATGGGAAAAGAACATAACATATAAAAGTAAGCCCATCAGGTTATCACTGGACTTCTCAGCAGAGACTCTATAAGCCAGAAGAGAGTGTATCCAAACATTCAAAGTACTGAAACAGAGGAATTACCAGCTAAAGATACTATAGCCATAAAAGTTGTCCTTCAAATATGAAGAAGAAATAAAATTTTTTTTCAGGCATACAGAAGCTGCAAGATTTTATCAGCAGAAAACCTTCCACTAAGAGAAATACTCAAAGGGGTCATTCTACCAGATACAAAGAACAAAACCACACAAAACTATGAGTAAGAGCTCCAACAAGGTTACAGTATAAAGAAGGATAATCTGTGACAATAAAAACATAAGAGAGGAGAGGACAAAGGTCTGAAGTAGCAAAGGGGGGTGGAGTGCAGAACACTCAAGACAAAGGACTCTTGTATATATGAAACTTTTTTTTTCTTGATAGCCTAATGGTAACCACCCATGAAAAAACCAACACTGTAATACATAGCTTAGAAAAATAGAAAATAGAGGAAAGAAGCATGAAGTAGCACCAAATAATTTTCCTAGTCTGAATCACAAAGAAATAGAAAACCTAAATAGACCTATAAGCAGGGAAGAAATAGAAGCAGCTATCAAAAACCTCACTCAAAATAAAAGTCCAGGACCAGATGGCTATATAGCAAATTCTAACAAACATTCAAAGAAGATTTAGCACCTATATTTCTCAGTCTCCGAAAAAATTAAAGAAGGAGCAATACTCCCTAACACATTTTATGATGTCAACATAACCCTGATACTAAAACCTGGCAAGGACAATACAAAAGAAAGAAAACTACAGACCAATATCTCTAATGAATATAGATGCAAAAATACTAAACAAAATACTAGAAAATCAAATACAACAACATATTTAAAAAATACTACATCATGATCAAGTGGGATTCATTCCAGGAAGACAAGGATGGTTCAACATATACAAATAGATCAGTGTAATATACCACATCAACAAAAGAAAGGACAAAAATTATATGACCCTATCAATAGATGCATAAAAGGCATTTGATAAGATACAACAACATGAGGGAAAGGGATGAGAGGATGGAATCAGAGAAGGAAAAGAGATTGGTAAAATTATATATACATAACACAGCATTATAGAGAGCAGGAAAGCAAATCCTGGAGGGAAGGGGGGAGAGTGTTAAAGGAGGGGGGGAAGAAGGATGTTGAGGGGAACAGGGAGTATGTATTTGGTGGGACACTTGAATCTATATAAACACAATAAATTAAAATCCATGAAAAAAAGATACAACATACATTTATGTTTAAAACACTCAATAAGCCTGACCTGTGGTGGCGCAGTGGACAAAGTGTCGACCTGGAATGCTGAGGTTGCCGATTCAAAACCCTGGGCTTGCCTGGTCAAGGCACATATGGGAGTTGATGCTTCCTGCTCCTCCCCCTGTTCTCTTTCTATCTCTCCCACTCTCTCTCTCTCCCCTCTCTCTCTAATAAAAATAAATAAATAAATAAATCTAAAAAAAAAACAAACCACTCAATAAAATGGGCATAGATGGAAAGTATCTCAACATAATAAAGGTCTAACAGTCTAACAGGTGTGAGGTGGTACCTCATTATAGTTTTTATTTGCATTTCTCTAATAGCTAGCATCTTTTCATATATCTGTTGGCCCCCTGTGATGGTTTGCACCGATGCTGTGATTATCCTCATGCCTTGACGCCCTCCCTCAGCCAGCTCTCTGCCTGGAGATATCTTCTCCTCCACCTGCCAGCCTTCCTATGTCTTATTTGCATTAGTTCCTTTTGTCCAGCTTGAGGGAGGCTCCAGGAACAAGTCACAAAATATAAACTGTGTAATGTTGAGTTGACATTTGAATAAATGGTCTGCTATTTACAGTTAAAACTGGCATTGTACACTATAAAAATAAATAGTAGAATCCATACTAATGTTTAATTGTTAAATTTTATCTCTACTTAGAATGACATTAAATAGAAAATTTAAAACACTATGATAAATTGAGAGGAGGGGAGATAGAAACAGATTCCCATATGCTCCATACTGAGATCTACCCTGCAATCCCTGTTTGGGGCCAATGCTCAAATCAACTGAACTATCTTCAGCATCTGAGGCCAACACTGGAACCAAATGAGCCATTGGCTGTGAGAGGGAAAGAGAGAAAGGGAAGAGAGAGGGGAAGTGAAGCAGATGGTCACTTCTCATGTGTGTCCTGACCAGGGATTGAACCTGGGATATCTACACACCCAGCTGACTCTCTAGCCACTGAGCATACCAACCAGGGCTTACAATGTACTTTTAATGGCACTCATACCCGAATTTTGGATCAAGAAGACCTGCATTTTTTTTTCACATCAATTCACAAATTATGTAGCTGGCCTTGGTTTTAATAGAGATAATTTAATATAGAAAATTGTTACCTAGGTAGTAAAGAACTGAAAAAACACTGAAGGAAATAAGGTAACATGAAGCTAGCAACTATAGGAAACTCTGCCACCATTATGAAGGAAGGGTCATACGGAAGAGGTTGAGATTATCAAAATTTGCAAGTTTGGAGAAGAAGCCCCACAAAATGAAAACGGACCTCTGAGACGTCTCATTGCTCTACTAGTACAGATATCACTATTGTTCAGTAGAACTTTCTGCAATAACAGAAATTGTTTATGCTCTCACATGTGTCTCTTGAACCCTTGAGATGTGCCTGAGAAACTAGAATTTTAACAACTTATTTAATTTTAATTATTTTTAATATCCACATGTAGTTTGTGGCTACCATATTGATCACAATGCTGGAACCTCTGAGTCAAAGGGGAAATTCTGTGGCTTTGGGACGCAGACCTCTAAGGAGTAGTGCTGGTGGCTCTAGGGAGTGTGATGAGGATGATTTGTGAGCATTGAGAAATCTAAATAATGAATCAACAGCTGCTACTGGAATAAACTACAGCCCCTGGGGCAAAGCAGCACTGCTATGGTGATGCAGACAAGACCAGGAAGCAAAAGAAATGGAGTAGGCCATATTTCTCCTCAGCGCCCCCTGTTGGGGGTGTCTCAGAGAGCAACCACTGGGAAAGCAGAAACAAAGTCTGCAGAAACAGAACACAAATGAGCATTGTAAAGCAGAGGTGGGAAGGGTGGGATGATGTTAACACACCATCTCTGCATGTTCTTTGGATATGACTTCTGGAGATTTTTAGGTAAAATTGAATCCCTTCTTCATGAACTCCCGTACAAGCCTATCCCCAACACTGCGTCTCCTCTCAAATGCCCCTTCTTTTGAATTAGTGGGCACTGACCTTGCTTAAGCCCTAGATGGATCTCTGCTCAATGCTCAGGATGTGAGAAATAAGAAAACAACATAGAAATAAAAACTACTAAACTATGACTGAAAATCTTAGATGTGCAAAAAGAAAAGCATGATAGTAAGGAAAGTTAGCTTGCACGATGTCAATTTACTTTTCCATAGCTAAAAATTTTCTTAAATAACTCAGTATTGATTCCAAGCCTACAAATACATTTTTTTTTGTAATTTGTAATGTTGTAGTTGCAGTTTATAACATAAATATGGTCATTGCTAAAATCCACATCGCAAACCAGAGATTCCTTGGAAATTTCTTAAGTAATTGAAAACAAGGGTCAGGCCCACATATCGTGATAAACTCTATTTTTTACACTTGTGAAACTTGTGATCTAGCAAGAAATTTAGAAATAAAAATATAAAGGGATTTTAATTAGTATAGACTTGACTTTCTGCAAGAGAGTTCATCTCAATTTGTCTCTAAGGAACAATTAATTTTAAGGTTCCTACAGCTGGCATTTTAGCTTCAAAAATGCAGTTCAAAAGCACTTTATTATTAAAACCCTGTGATACTCAAGTTTATTCTAATTTATGCTGCCAGTTCTTCTCTGAAATACATATCACTTCCCATCTTCAGAAGTTGACTATGCACAGTCACATTACCTTTTGCTCCCCAAATGTGTCACAGCATGTGCTGAACCTCACATGGTTAAATCAAACTATTTCCTGTGTCAGACAGGGAAGATAAGATGGGGAAAATATTGCCCTCCTGAACAACATGTGCAGCCTCTACCGGTGTTGTGAGGGCTGCTCAAGACCAGAGATGAATCTAAGCCATGGCATTTTATGAAAAATTTGCTTTATTTGAATATAGATATTCTACTGAGGGTCAAATATAATAGTCAATTTTTCAGTGTATTTTTCAATAAAAGAATTTATTCCAACTAAATTTTATTATACCTTATTGTTATCTCTAAAGATCTTATATAAATTAAAATCTAGGGTTATAAGTGAGGTATCAATTAACATAAGAATCAATTTAATGGTAATTTAAATAGCTAACTGTTATAATTTTTGCATAATGAAGTGGCCTCTGGGCTTGAAGTCCTAATCATGTCTAATTAATTTAAAGGATGTTACTTTTTATTATCAATGAAATTTCTGACAGGTGATAAAACATTTAGGGTTGCTATCACAAACTTTTTTACATCAGCTATACTGTAAGTTGACAAGCTATAGATCATCCCTCTAAAAATGCCTATTTAGGGGGAAAAAAACTCAATTACATTTCTAAAGTTATAACATGGAACTGCTATTTTATCCATGAAAAGGAAAGAGGTTTTATTCACTCAAATAATAAAAGAGTTAACATTTTATTTTCATGATCTCAATAGCTGTAATCAACCTTCATAGGGAATAATCAATTTCAATTTCAGGAAATAATCTTCATAACCTCTTGAGTTTATGTAGTACCAGTAATGCCAGAAATACGAATATAATTTCTTTTGTGTGTGTGTGTGTGTGTGTGTGTGTGTGTATATATATATATATTTAAAAGTTTGATCTATTAAGGCTCAGATAGCAAATAAATCTAAGTACAAACAGATTAGGTAAAGGGCTCACCATTTCTTTAAAATAGGCCATTGTAATGTCTACCCTTAAAGAATTCTCAATAACATAAAATAAGAAAAATTATTCTTCAGAGACTATAAATTCTATGGTTGTAGAAAAAAAATAAGTCCAAAACATGAATAGATAAGTTTAGATAGGTCAGTATAAAGCAGATATAGGGTAACATGCAATTCATCTTTATTTAAGATGAATACAGTCATAACACAGAGTGAGCAGTGAGTAGGTATAATCTGAAGGTCAGACTGCCGGCCAGCATTTGGTGGGATGAGGGTCAAGGCTGAGGGAGGAGAGATGAAGAAAGCCATGCATAGTGGCATATGGCAAAGTCATTAGGAACATGGACTTGGCCACTGGTTATGGTTATAGTATTTGGGGGAGATTGTTCAAACTTTTTGTTTTCAAGTTTCTTGTTCTTTAAGGTATGACTGATGAAAGCATCTACCCAGGTGACTGTTAGGGGAAATTCAATGAGTTAATATGTCTAAAGTACTTTAGAACAGTGCCAGGTACATAGTAGGTATTTTATACTTGGTTACTGGAATTCTGTATTTTAGAGTAATGCATTTAGTATAGCTCAAGAACTTCTGGAGCTCTCAGCTCAAAACTGGTAGTAAGAATACACTCTAAATCTATGTAGACAACACTTTCTTAACCTGGATCTGTCTAGATTCAGGCTAAGTCTATTCTGATACCCAAAAAATAATACAAGCAACTTATGATGGTAACAAAGCAAAAACTCTGGATTTGAAGTCATAAGGTCACGATCTTCCACTTACTATTGTCAGCTGTAAAAGATACAGAACCAAATCAAACCAAACAAAGAACACTGGAGTCAAAGCAGTCTGAATGCCATTATCACCACTTCCGGCTCTTTGCACTTGGACAAGATAGTTCACCTTTCTGATGTTCAATTTCCTCATCTATAAAAGAGGGCTGACAATACCTAACTCATGTAGTTTTGCAGATAAATGAAATCAATATATTAAATACTGAGCTGAATGCCAGACCTGCCCAAAATTACATTTTAATTCCATTTCTTTTTTGTGAGCCTCAGTTTTATCATCTGCGAAATGAAAATGTTAATGTTCAATGTAAGATTATATTGGCACAGATAATTATTTTTAAATCCTCCATTGTGTTTTCAAGATTTTTGTTGCTATATAGAAGAAATTACAGCCATTCCTTTGTAATATAGCTTTGCAAGGAGTAACATTTATCCCACAAAGTATGTTTGTGTAGCATAAGCCAGCTGCTAAACTTAATTCATCCTGGGGGTAGAAAATTCCAAAAAGCCCCTTATGAGCAAAAACAGTAGCAACCATAAAGGAAAATAAGGAGGAACAGCCTCACTCAGACCAGAAGACAATGTTTTCCTTCCTAAGAATGACAAGGATGATAGCCTATATAACCTCTCCTATTACAACTGGATATACTCCCCAGGAAGAACGTGCAAAGGAAGCCATACAGAATAATGCCATCGAAATTTCTGCAAAATGAGGAATTTGTGAAACAGCAAGTGAAAGCACAATTAAAAAAACAACCCAAACAACAACAGGAACAATACTATGTACTAGACATCTACTTCTGGGCAGTGTGGATGGATCAAGGTAGGAAAGTTTCTTCTCTGCTTTAAGAATAGGACTTTGTAAATTGTGTGTAAATAAAATCTAAGCTGAAAAGTTTTGTAATTAAAATGGAAGAGCATATGCCTGATCTGGGAGTTCTTATAACCCTATTCAGGCCCCCTAGAAAAGTTTTCCTTGACTTAAATTATTTTTCCTACTGTAATGCCAGTGGCCAAGGCCAGGCATGTCCACATGGGATTCGGGCAGATGGTAGAGAAACTGTGAAGCCAGAAACTATTGGGCCATTCCCATTTAGTAAAGTCTCACAATGGTGGATGAGCAAACAGGCAGGGGAAAACTTCTTCTCTGGCAAACAAACAGCAGAAATAGCCCCTCACATTGGCGAGCAGGCAATCTACAATCTCCCTGAGCACAAGCACCCATAGCCTTACATGGGCCATACACAAGTGGCACAGCCGCATGCTCAGCACCAATCAGGCAAAGTGCTTGCAGCTGGTATACCAGTGAGCCAGCCTAACGCAGCTGTTGTCCCCACACCTACTAACTCCCAACCTTATTTCAAAATAATTCTCAGCACCACATCCTAGGTAACCACTACAATTCAAGTCTATTTGTCAAACTAATCAACTCCCCTACCACGGCTTGACCAGACCAGAGGAGACTAACGTGGGGACTCAAAGGAGACAGTGGGTGGAAGACTGAGTCCATATCCTATCTTGCTTTCTCACTAGCTTGATCTGCAAGCCCGTGACTTCCCTAATATCTCCAACGATGCTGGTTTGGGCAATGCACCAAGTAGATGCTCAGCAGACAGGGCAAGTAGGCCCTGCATCACGGCGTAAGGCTACCATGGATCCTGTGGTGAAAGATTTTCTTCTATGCAATCTACCGGAAATGTTAACGGACTATCTTTGGTGTTGCCAATCTTGTGTTAATTCAGGGCTACAATGTTTCCCAAGTGGACTATTGGAATAGTCTCCTAAATGGTGGTTTTCAAACATTGCTGTATATAAAAGTTAGCTTATGAATTTAAAAAACTTCCAGTACTCAGGCCATACTCGAGGCTGAGTAACTCCAAAGCTCTGGGAATGGGATCCAAGCATGAGTATTTTTTTTAAGCTTTTCAAGTTATTCCTATATGCAGACAAGTTTGATAAGCAGTGTTTTAAATACTTCCTTGCCTCTAATTTAGTATCCCAGAGGCCCATCTTCATTGTCCAAGAACTCACCTGCAAAATAATCCTTTTATAATTTCCCCATTGCCTACAAGGATGTTCTCACAGTGGACTACAGACCAACAGAATAACTTGAGTTGCTAATGAAAATAGAGATTCCAGCCCTGACTTCAGAGTGGGGGATGAGGGCAGTAATTTGCATTTTAAATAGAAATACCAGATGATGTCCATAAATCTTAAATTTGAGAACCATGCTCTCTAGGATAAAGGTCAATTCTTAAACATGGCCAAAAGGTGCTCCCTCTTGTGGTCTTTGTCTAGCTTTCCAGAGCTTGTCTGCTGACCTCCTCCACTTTGCTTGCTTCCCAACAGCACTTACTTCAACAATTCCAAATCCAAATATAAGTCTCAACATGTTGACGCCTTTACCTAGAACACACTTAGGTAAATCACTTTACCATTGTGGACCTGTTTTCTCATCTGTAAAATGGGGATTATAATATGCTTTCTTGAGGCTGTTTGAAGGTGAACTGAAATAGTATATTTAAAAATGTCTAGCTCTGGGCTTTGTCCAAAGTAAATGCTTAAAACTCATTCACTCCCTAATTCCAGCTCTTGTCCATCCAGAGTGTCTGGGCCGAGTTGTGCTCACACAATGCTAAAGAAGCACTGACTGAGGAGTGGCAGCCTGGACCCGGGAATGACAATCCTACTGCACTACAGCATGCATATTTGCAAATGAAAAAAGAAGTGGGGGGAGACGGTAAATTGTCTCACTCTTAGGATTTCACAGGCCACCCATCAAATGTACTAAAAAATGAAATAATCCCTCAAAAAACAGGATTCCTGATCTCCTTAGCCCCAGGCAGCTTATTCAAGAATGAAGTTGTAGGAACTGAATAAATAAATGCCTATATTAGACATGAGGTTAAATTCAGGCCCTGGCCCAGAGGTCCTTTCTTAAGGGAGCAGCACACAAAGATGGACTCATGCACAAAAAAGAATTTATGAAGTTATTTCTTAAGGCTTTGTTATGTTTCACTGTATCCAATATTCTTGATTGATAAATGGAAGGAGAAAAAAATGGCAAGCAGAAATTTGCTCCTGGTCCCTACATATCCAAAATATTTATTAATTTTTACCTGACACTTACTAACACTAATTTGTAATTATGGCTATTGCTTTATATACACCTAATAAATCACTGACTTTCTTACTACTACTACTGATGATGATGATAATATGAGTGGACAGTTTCTGAGCATTTACTAGGTGTTAGGCATTTTACAAATACTTTAAAATATGCTATATAATAATCTATAGAAATCAAAGATAAATATGATTCCTCTTTCCATTTCTCCCATGAGAATAGGGAAATAAAAATAAACTAACATTTTTTAAAAGTTCTTCTGTTATCCCTGCAGATCTAAGATTTAACATAATGTCTTGTGAGCCCCAAGGCCTACACTTTTAACTACAACAAAAATCTATGTTGCCTTTAAAAGTGATTGTTTACTTATCTCCTTAACAGCAAAACGGGTTTAGGAAAAGGCAGCTACTAATCAACAAAAATAAATTTCTTTGTTGACAAGAGGTGACTAACATATACTCGCCCGCTAGTGTGGTTGGGTAAAGTGACCAGCATAACTATGGTTGTGATGTTGGAGGCATCCCCAAAGCTCTGTAAGGGAACTTCATAGTCTGTTCAAGGGAAATGCCATTCCTGTTAGTCCTTTGGGTGGATTCTTACCCTGGACTGAGATGTTGGATCGGAGCTGCTAAGGACACTTCATTGTACCTGGTGGCAGCTTGGTGTTTCCCCTTAAAAGATGATGAATAATTATATAAAACTTTAAGATTCTGCAGGCCCCTTGCAAGAATATGAACTTCTGCTTGTTTTGTCTTGTGTTTTATAGTATTTTTTTTTTCAGGAAGAAGGCCATCACCATAAAAATGGTCACAGAACTGGTAATTTTTAAAAAATAAATTAATTTCAGAATATTGTGTTTACACTTACTGCTTATTCAAGACAGTGTGCCAGGAAGTACAAACTGACTATGACTTGGCATTGGAAGTAACTTAAAATTTTGGTTAATGGCCGAGAAATAAATATTTATACAACTAACCATGCCTCATATGGTAACTTTTGTACTGATGCTTAGGACAATCTCTATATTACAGGGAGAAGAGCAATTATGTTTCCTGGAGTGGGAATTTTTTAAATGACTTATAATAACAAAGAAAAACTTGTAAAGCACTCATAGAATTGATAAACTTCTATTTTTTAAAGTATTGGTATGATTGTGTCTTGTAAATGTGAAGAAAAGCATTCTAGGCTGAGAGAATAGAATACATTAGATTTGTTTTGATGATGCAAGAAACAAAACTAGAAACAATGGGTAGATGCTATCAGGGAACAGGAAACCAAGGGGAATTGGTCACATCATTACTAGCATTCAGACAGCACTTGATGGTTTTCCACTTGCTAGAGATATTACAGCAAAAACTCAAACATTAGAAATATTCTTGGACCAGATAAATTCATGATATTTGTAAACTTGCATTTATTACTGGATGTTACACAGTAAAAGGAACTAACAAAAACCCAAACTTCCAGGGAACACCCAATTTCATGACTCTTAAACTCAACATAACATAGTAAACTAAACTCCCAGATTTTCCAAGTTATCATGCTAAAAAGTAACACAGCAATTGTACCCTCAGGGGCATGACTTCCCTAGTCTCCTTATCATGTATTTCCTTCTGCAAGAGGACAGAAATACTAGCAACAGAAAAATTGAGAATTTCTCCATTATGACTAGCTCACATCAAAATAAAAATGAAGGACAAAAACAAACCAAAAATGGTGATAGAATCCCATACTCAGTTCCTCCTATCTGATTCTTTTAATTTTCTACCTGATTATTTTAAAGTTCACAAGTCTTTGCTTTCTTTTTTGTTAGGCTACTTAGTAAATGCCCACCTTCTCTTATAATTTGGAGCTTATAATTATTAAAGAATCTAAATGCTTGATTTATTATACGTTTAATTACAGAGCATAACAAGTTTTATATCATTTTAGCAAAGTCAGGATCTTGAATCATTGAGCTTCCAACCTGGACTGGTCAAGATGCCACCACTCTCCATTCCATGTCACAATAAGTTGCCAATAGAGACTTAGATCAATGCAACAGAATAGAGTGCCCAGAAATAAAACCACATATACATGGTCAAATAATCTTTGATAAAGGAGTCAAAAACACACAATGGAAAAAAGAAAGCCTCTTCAATAAATGGTGGTGGGAAAATTGGAAAGCCACGTGCATAAGATTGAAACTCAACTACAGTTTGTCTCCTTGTACCAAAATTAATTCAAAATGAATCAAAGACCTAAATATAAGATCTGAAACAATAAATTACAAAGAAAACATAGGTACTAAACTCATGGACCTTGGCCATATAGAGAATTTCATGAATTTGACTCCAAAGGCAAGAGAAGTAAAGGCAAAGATAAATGAATGGGACTACATCAGACTCAGAAGCTTTTGCACAGCAAAAGAAACTGACAAAAAAAAACAAACAGACAGCCAACTAAATGGGAGATGATACTTTCAAACAACAGCTCAGATAAGGGCTTAATATCCAAAATATACAAAGAACTCACAAAACTCAACAACAAACAAGCAAACAATCCAATAAAAAAAATGGGGAGAGGACAGAAACATACACTTCTTCCAAGAAATACAAATGGCAACAGATATATGAAAAGATGCTCATCTTCATTAGCTATTAGAGAAATGCAAATCAAAACTACAATGAGATACCACATCACACCTGTTAGATTAGCTTGTATCAACAAAACAGGTAATAATAACAAGTGTTGGAGAGGCTGTGGAGAAAAAAGAACCTTCATTCATTGCTGGTGGGAATGTAAAGTAGTACAACCATTATGGAAGAAAGTATGATGGTTCCTTAAAAAACTAAGAATTAAGAATAAAACTACCATATGACCCAGCAATCCCTCTACTGGGTATATACCCCCAAAACTCAAAAACATTGGCAGGTAAAGACACATGCAACCCCATGTTCATTGCAGCATTGTTCACAGTGGCCAAGATATGGAAATAACCAAAAAACCCTCAATACATGATTGGATAAAGATGTGGTACATATATACCAGTGGTAGTCAACCTGGTCTCTACCACCCACTAGTGGGCATTCCAGCTTTCATAGTGGGCAGTAGCAGAGCAATCAAAGTATAAATAAAAAGATAAATTTAACTATAGTAAGTTGTTTTATAAAGATTTATTCTGCCAAACCTAGTGAAAATTCAACATAAAGTACTTGGTAAGTAATTATTATCCTATGCTTTAACTTACTGTAACTCTGCTTTATAAATTTTATAAAGTTACTTCCCTACTTTATAAATCACCATTACTGTGGAACTGGTAGGTAGTTAGAAAATTTTACTATTTACCAACAGAGATACAAAAGTGGGCGGTAGGTATAAAAAGGTTGACTACCCCTGATATATACTATGGAATAGTATTCAGCCATAAGAAATGATGACTTAGGATCATTTATGACAACATAGATGGACCTTGATAACATTATACTGAGGGAAATAAGTAAATCAGAAAAAACTAAGAACTGTATGATTCCATACATAGGTGGGACACAAAATTGAGGCTCATAGACAAAGATAAGAGTGTAGTGGTTATGGGAAGGAGGGAGGAGAAGGAAGGAGAGGGAGGGGTTGAGGAGAGGGGAGGGGCATAAAGAAAACCAAATAAAAGGTGGCAGAGGACAAATTGACTTTGAGTGATGGGTATACAACATAATCAAATGTCAAAATGATCTGGAGATGCTTTCTCTGAATTTATGTACTCTAGTTGATCGATGTCACCCCATTAAAATTAATTGTCTAAATAAAATTTAATAAAAAATAGTTTCTAATGAGAAAAAAGAACATACAAAAAGTATTAATTGGCATTTTAATGCAGCACCGTCAATGAGAAGACAATGCAAAAATACCTTCATGATTCTTAGAGCAATTATTTCTATTCTAGAATTCTCATTCCATCCAGATTACCAGTTAAGTATGAGGATAGAAATAAATTGTTTATAGATGATAAAGAACATGCACTACCTAGCACAGGCTTTCCTTTTTGGGGAAATTACAAGAGAATGTTCTCCTCAAAAACAAAGGGAGAAGGAATGCAGTTATACAAGAAAAGAAATGCAAATATAGTTACTACATGACTTGGTTGTGAGATAATCTATCTGACTATCATCTATCTATCTATCTATCCATCTGTTTATCTATATTTATATAAAATAATATTGTGTTAACTAAAAATTTGATAGAAATATTATAAGAACAAAGATGTAGTGAAAGTATGAATGGAGAAGTAAAAGAGAGTTAAATCTTAAATTCCCCTAGCAGGAAATCTAAATTAATATCAAATTAAAAAAATCTCAAGTAATAATTGCATTAGTATATTTTTCAGTAATATAGAAATAAGTCTAAAAGAAAGAGTGAAGAAAGTCAAAATCGGTGATACATTGTATTAGGAATCAGAGTTGGGAGAAGTGGTACAATAACTGCTAATTTTCATTAAAAATTCTGCACAAAAATTTTACTACTGCTATTTTTCATTAAAAATTCTGCACAAGCCCTGGCCGGTTGGCTCAGTGGTAGAGCGTCGGCCTGGCATGCAGAAGTCCCGGTTCGATTCCCGGCCAGGGCACACAGGAGAAGCGCCCATCTGCTTCTCCACCCCTCCCCCTCTCCTTCCTCTCTGACTCTCTCTTCCCCTCCCACAGCGGAGGCTCCATTGGAGCAAAGATGGCCCGGGCGCTGGGGATGGCTCCTTGGCCTCTGCCCCAGGTGCTAGAGTGGCTCTGGTCACGGCAAAGCGACGCCCCAGAGGGGCAGAGCATCGTCCCCTGGTGGGCAGAGCGTCGCCCCCTGGTGGGCGTGCCGGGTGGATCCTGGTCAGGCGCATGCGGGAGTCTGTCTGACTGTCTCTCCCCGTTTCTAGCTTCAGAAAAAAAAAAAAAAATTCTGCACAAATTTTACTACTAATTTTTAAAAAGTCTTAACTGTGCAGGGATAGAATAAAAAATCTTTAACCTCATATATTATTTTACTAAAAATATTTTAAATATTTAGTTATATTCTTTTTAGATTTAAAGAAACTATGTTTTCTTTCCCTTTCCTTAATATTGTACTGGAGTTTTTATTCATTTCATAAAAAAGAAAAAAAAAAGTGACCTATAGATTGATAAGAACATGATAATATCTCATCATTCATAGATAGCACAATTACCTTTGTAGAAATACAATAAAACCTCTAGTTAAATAATTGAAATAAATAGAGTTCATCAGGATTTCTGTATAAAATATTAATACACTGAGGATTTCTCTGTCTCATGGCCTTCATTTTTGCTCTTCTCTCTGCCAGCTTCTTCCTCTAAGATATATGAACAATTCTCTTCCTCACCATATTATGTTCTTTCTCCTGATATCCATTATTTTTATTCATAGCATTTATATTCACTAATATAAGATGTATTTCCTCATTGGACTATAAGTTTCATATATATGAAACTCTCAAATATTTATATAGAAGGTATAAGGATATTCTTGTGGCATTGTTTTAAATAGTAAGATCTTAGAAACAGCTTAGTTGTTTATTCAGAGGTTAACTAATAATTAAATCATGCAATACTCATGTGTTGGAATATTATTCAATGATAAGATAACTGACATTAATAGTGTTCTTAAACCCATAATATTGAAAGAAAAAATAAACAGCACAAAGTAGGTACGGTATGATACCAATTATGTTCATTTAAGAACATTTACACTAACAGCTCAATAAAATATATTCATGGTAAAGGGGAAGGGAAGGGACCTTAAGAGGGTAGAGTCAAGAACTCCAACATCGTCTCTAATGCTTTCATTCTTAAATATGTTCTGAATCAAACAGGACTATGTGTCAATATTATTCATTTTTTGGTATTATATAGTATTCTTTATATCTGTTTGTCTTGAGTTTGTTGTTGTTTTGCTTTTATTTGTTTTCCCTCCAAATTTATTTTTTTATTTTTTTGATTTTTTTTACTTTATTTATTTTTAGAGAGGAGAGAGACAGAGAGGGAGAGAGAGGAGAGAGAGACAGAGAGAGAGAAGGGGGGAGGAGCTGGAAGCATCAACTCCCATATGTGCCTTGACCAGGCAAGCCCAGGGTTTTGAACCGGCGACCTCAGCATTTCCAGGTCGACGCTTTATCCACTGCGCCACCACAGGTCAGGCTCCCTCCAAATTTAAAGTAAAGAGAAAAGCAGGATGACAAAGGCCTCAGAGTCCTATTCTCGGGAACAAGAGTAGAAAAAGTATACACAAGGCAGAGAACGTGGACATTAGAAAGGAGAATGGGTTCGGCAGATTCAAACCAATGGCCATCTGGATTGAGGTAACTTCTGCTACAATTACAACTCCTTTGTAATTAGCAGAATCTTATCTCCCATTTTATTTCAATCCATCAAAACATGGAAGAATGGAATGTGCTGGACCTTCATTTTTTTTTAGAAATTGAACTTGAGGTCCTGAACAGAGGGGACACTATGAAAGTCAACTGCAATTATAAACTGTCTCATGGTTAGAAACATGAGCTGTAAGGCCCCAGAGGCCACAGAACAAAACCAAGCTCTGTCACTTCATGGCAGAGCAATTTCTTGATGGCTTTGCTTCCTCTAAATCTTCCATGGATCCAGAGGTTTAATCAGGTAATAATAATGATAGTATTTAAGCTCATCATCATAGTATTATTATATGAGGATAATAATATTTTCCACTTATAGTACTGTTGCAAAAATTAAACTTGAGCATGCTTTTAAAGCTTCTAGCACAGTGCCTTGCTTAAAGGTAATAGCTCAATAATAACAGCTATTGTTAGTATTCCATTGCATTTAGTGAAACCATTGTTTTTTCTTCTTTTGCTATACCAGGTTTGATTTTCATGTCATCTGAGAACGTGACCAACATTAATCAGGAGATGTTATTGGAAACACTTCTTTTTTTGTCATTGAAATATCTCATTTATTTGTAAATGCTCACTTGTACATGTGTGTAAGTGGTAGATAGGGATACCTGCCCCAAATTCTTATTTCTAAGACTATCTCTTCATAATCACAAGTGTGCAATCAACCCACAAGATTGCAAAAAGGAGCTGCCAGGTTGTAATAAGGTGACGCCATGCCACAGCAACAGCCGACTGGTTGATCAAAGCAAAATAAGGCTGAGTGTGGAGAGAAAGAGCACAATGAAGCAAGATGCTCAGAGATCAGAGAGAGAACCCAAACTAGGTAGGTCCTGAGTACTTGGTCTCATTTATTTCTTAAGTCCAATTGCATTCTTCTGTTTGAGTTCAATATGAAACCTCAAATTTCCTATATCAATTCATGTTTTTGCTCATACTACTTGAGCTGAGTTTTTGTTACTTATGACCCCAAAAGTTCTGGTTAATATATTGCTAATACAACACAGACAAATATAGCTATTCTCCTACTTACCCCATGGCTAGTAAGTAAAAAGGGAATTTGACTTACAACTTAGGAGAGGCAAATGATAGCATAACTTATTTCCAAAGCTATATTATGCATACATATCATTGGTTTAAAAATAATTATCATAAATCTGAAGAAGTGGGAGCTCTAGAAGACTTAGAAAATAACCAACTGAATGATGTATATATCTGTAGATATTCACCTCACCAAATTCTGTTTATTTAGTCATCGTAAAGAACTTATGAAATAAGACAGAGTTTTTCTAGATTGAAAAAAAGGTAACAGAAATGACATGACTTGGCCTAAATACAGTTAACTAATACCAGGAGACAGAATGCAAATGAATATATTTTGCGTGTGGAATAGATATGCTGCTAATTGCGTTCACTTATTATCATAGAAATGACATGTTTCCAGCTTTAGTTATATGCCACCACAGTTAATAATTGAAACACAAACACATGAAACAGTAATTTAGTGGCAGACTTTGTAATTACAAAAGTATAGTAAGGGTTTATTTTGTAAACATATGTGAAACTCCTTTGTACATGGTGTAATTAACATGAACATAAAAATATAAGAAAAGCTTAAAGAAAAATATTCATCCATATTATTACTAAAGCAATGGTCAAAATAAAGGCATGCAAGTTTCCATGGATCCAGAGGTTTCACAAAGCTCTTGCTTGGGACACTTGAACTGGTTAAAAGATCTTGAAAATAACATGTATAATTTGAACTATTCACTTAATATTTATTTTGGAAATAAAAGCCACATTTCTGTATTTTTGAGCTGTTCTTTAGTGCAACACTAGACTGCTTTTTAGCTTTTCTGATGCATTGGCAATGTAACCCTTTATAGCTTAAGTCAGACACTGATTTTAAATTCTTACCATTAACTATTTGATCATGGGCTAGGTCCTCACTGTGTATGGGCCTTCACTTCTTCATCTATAAATTAAAGATAGGTGATTAGAAAGATTCATTAAGATAATGTGTATCTTTAAAGAACAAAAACTCATTAAATTGGTTCTATAATAACTAACACTTGGATTAAGATACAAACAGTTCAAAAACTGTTTTCATGAGGTATAGATAGTCTTTCTGGATACCTATAAATAGATTAAATAACTAATTGATAATTGTAATGCATTTTAGTATTGAATGCAGATTACTTTTCCTTGCCCTTGTGAACTCAAATAGTTAAAGGGCATATTCCATAAAATTTAACTCTACTAGGATCCATGCTAAACATGTTATAGACTTCCTCAATTTTTAAAACAACTCTACCAAATAAGCATTATTTTCCCCTACTGTATAGAAGACAATAAGGCATAGAAAAGCTAGATCTTTTACCTATAATTAAACATAGTAACTAATGAAGCTAGAACCTGAAAGTAGGTAAGCCAAAAACAAAACAATTTTAAAAATTATTTTGATCATTTTTATGCTAATTTTAATCACTTTAATAGCTTATTTGAGCACCCGATCATTCAAAAACATCAATTTATTCTCATATAAGATAATATGATCTGAAGTAATGATATTTGTCCTAAAAATAATAAATGTAAAAACAGAGAGAAATTCAAGGGAATACAGGGAATTTGAAGATTAAAAAAATAAGGAGAGCTTAGTATTTGGGGTTGTTTTCTCTGTGGCTCAAAGAATATGTGGACCAATTTCTAAAATAACAAGCCTAAGTATTAGCCTTAGAATGTCCCAGGCTAATAGTTATGAAGATAGAAGAAGAAACATAATTCAGGTAGGCCAGCAACTCAGTGGTCTGCCCAGCAGGGAGTTAGACTCTTTGCTGTCCCTAGGTCAGCCCACTGATTCCAAAAAAAACAATGTGTGAATCAAGGTAACACCAAGCCTAGGAACCATGAGTGTTATCTCAGCTTGAGAACACGGAGAAAAGGAAAACCATCAAGGAAGGTAGATGATTTTTCAGCTAATCCAAGCAGAGCACATTATTATTTTTTTTGACAGAGATGAATATTAGCAAAGGAATATTTGGGGAACTTGAAAAACCCTTCATTTTCTTTGGTGGGCACATGCACACATCTTAAAGAAAAAGCACAGAAATCCCTATCTCCCAGCTCTACGTTTTCGAACACGCTCAACAAAGGGTGCACTCGGATGAAACATCAGTTAGCTTTTTCTTTCATTGGGAATGTGCTTATTAACTGTTGTTCGAATAGTTTGTAGACATAACAGCACTGGGAGTGAATGAGGCTTTGTATTTACAAGGTAGTCATTTGTTGTTATTTATAGTTCTTTTAATTTTCACCTTTTTACATTTAAATTTTCTTCCAAAGGTTATGATTAAAATAGGCACTACTTAAGAGAGGAAAAATTCCCCTTAATGTGCATGTTTTTCATACAGATTTTCAACCTTCAAGAAAGAATCCAGGGGTGCCTGATTTGTTCCTTTGTCAATTTATGGACATTTATAATTTGTTTGCTGAGAAAAACAATCATAGTATCATTATGCAAAACAAAGACAGAACATCTTTTAGCAGAGGTCATCGTTCTAAACAGATGTTCTTCCTTTCATCTGTTAACTAAATTGCTCCAAATAAGAGAAGTAAAGAGAACTAACGTTCATATAAAATGTTAATAGTACAAAAGTCTCTGCTTGTTAATAGATGTTCATTTTCACAAGTAATTCTTAACCTAGTAATGTGGGTATGATTATGGGTTGCTGCATAGCAGAGCCCGTAGGGAATGACTTAAATGCCTCACACATGTGGTTGGCAGCTGAACTTTGCAGCTTGTCAGCCATATAACCAGCCATATAACCTTAAACAAGTTGCTTCAACTCTTCATGTCTCAATTTCATTTCCTTATTTTTAAAAATAAAGAAAATATTAGTAGACATGACAAAAGCTTACTCTAAAAATAAATGCAAAAATCTAGGCAGAGCTCTTAACACAAAGCCCTGATCTCATTACTGTTACTACTCTTCTCATTTTTCAGAGGGACAAACTGAGGCCCAGACTGCATCCAGCCAGTGAGTAGCAGAGTGTTATTTGAAACTAGGTCTCTTTTTTTGTATTTGTTTTTTACTCCAAAACCTAATGCTCTTTGCACTACATTGCAATAGGATAAGTGGTGACCAAATGAGATTTTGTGAAATTTGATAGCGAAGAACAGTGTTTTTTAGACAAGAGAGATATTTTTTTCTTAGAAATTACCAGGCCAAGTACACAATAGTCTCATCAGGAAAATGTCAGAAATTTATTCAAATAGTCATGTCTCTAAAAACACTTGAGAATCCAAAAGGGAAACTATGACTGAGAGGAATACTCTCTGAAAGAAAGTAAAGACTCAAGGATCTAAGGTGCCCACAAAAAACACTCATCTTATTCTAAGGGAGGGGGGAACAGCTCATGTTTTACCAACTGTAATGCCAGTGGCCGAGGCTAGGCAGGTCTACACTGGATACAGGGAAACGGTAGAGAAACTGCAGAGCTGGAAAGTGTTGGGTCATTTCTGTTTAATACATTCTTGCAACAGTGGACGAGCAAGCAGGCAGGGGAAAATTGCATCTCAGGCAAACAAACGGCATAATGGCCCCTCACAGGGGTGGGCAGGCAATCCACCATGCACCCTCTGCAATCCACAATCCCCTGAGCACAAGCACCTATAGCCTTACATAGGCCACACACACGCGGTGCTGCCATGTGCTCACGTACCGATCAGGCAAAGTGCTTGCAGCCAGTAAACCAGCAAGCAAATCTAACACAGCTGCCCTATGCCAACTCAGTATCAGTCATAAAAATTGCCAGTAGAAGTCTACAGTCCTGTAACATGCCAACATGCAAAAAAATAAATAAATAAAGGAACTTGAAAATATCCATCTTAATGGAAATGCCAAATCAAGTAAAAGACAATATTGTTCCACATGATCTGCATACAATATTTGTCAACGTAACTCTACGGTCCCTCTTCCTTCTGCTCTCTTGGCCATTGTTAGGGCAAAACAACATGCACTGAGAAAAACCACAAATAGACTGTTTAAAATTAACAGCAGCATTTATGGAAAGTCTGATGTTGCCTGTTAATGGTCTAAAGAAAATAAAATTTTATTTTTCATAAATTAAATACAGACATTTAAAAAGTAATGAGATAAAGTATCATCTGGCTATTTTTCAAAATGAGAACTCCACCAGCTCCATCATAGTTCAACCTTCACGGTTCAACTTAGGTCCACACACACCAACAGCACCCTCTGCTGTCTAGCAACAACATTGTGGAAATAACATTGGGCACACTCCCTGAAGCCACAAATCGTTTTCAAATGAAAAGATTTAGTTAAGCAATGAAATTTGATTCTATATCTATCATATAAATCTATATGAGATGATATATGTATCATATATATATATATATATATATATATATATATATATGAGAGAGAGAGAGAGCAGTAAAGCAAATTGCTACCAGCTGGCAGTTAACAAATCCATTCCAAAGAGGTTTCAAAATAAAGAGGAAGAAAGTTAAGGAGGAAGAGAGATATGGTAGCCTATTTCTAAGATGACTTTGAATGACCCCTTCCTCCTAGTATAGTCACATCCTTGTATAGTCTTCTTCCCCAAGGTTGGTCTGAATGATCAATAAAAAAACACACAGGAGCGATTGTTTGTCATTTTCAATAATGAAATAGAGATGACACTGTGAATTCCATCTTCATTTTGAGAAATCTCATTCATTCCCTCTTCTCTCTCTCTCTCTCTCTCTCTCTCTCTCTCTCTCTCTGGTCACTTGCTCTGAGAAAAGCCATGTTGTAAGCAATCCTATGGAGGAGCCCATATGGTGAAGAACTGAAGCCTCATGCCAACAGCCACATGAGTGAGTTTAGAAGGAGGTCCTCCTACCCCAGTCAAGCCTGCAGATAACTGCATCCCCCCACTGACCCATAACCTCATGGACACACTGAGCAAGAAGTACAAGATTCACACTCTCCTGGCTGGCTAACCCCCAGAAATCGTGTGAGAGAATAAACATTTGTTGTTTTTAAGCTTTTAATGTCAGAAATAATTTGTCACATAACAACAGGTAACTAAGACAAGAAAGGAAAGGTAAAGGAACAAGATGATGAGGAGATGAAAAGACTGGAGATTGCAAGAGTTATTTGCTTAAGTTTCTCTTTTCATTTTTATGTTTTAAAAAAAAAAATCTCAGTTGTTCCAAGCTTCCCCCTTTTTACATCATATATTCTGATGTTAATGACAATATTGTACTGATTGCTTTCAGATACAGCCATTCATTAACCTGGGACAGACAATTACAAGGAATGATGAGTGTTGTTTATCAAAGAGGAAAGACTTGAGAAGTGTGTGTGCATGTTTATATATATACATATATATATGTATTATACACATTCATACTCATATATACAAATGTATGCAGGCACATATGTGCATGTGTTTTCCTTAAGTTTAGAAATGTAAAATAAAATCAGTTTCTCAAAGAAACACAAAATCTTACTGGAAATTACTGCACAGAATCCTACCAAACTTTAATTGAGCCCAATTAGAAATCCCTGCTTAAACACGCAATTTCTGTCTGTGAAATATAAGTTTCTTTAATGATTTGCATGGGGAAAAATAAGAGGCAATAACACAGCACAGGATATGCAGTTGGTCAGCTAGAAGATCATCCCTTATTGAGGAGGAAGAGTCATGAGAACGCTGGGCTAGAAGTCCTGAATCTTGGGCTCCAAACCTCACTTGATTACTATCACTGCAGTCTTTGGGCAAGCAGTGTCCTCATGGTTCAAATGGAAATGTCAAATAAAATAATCTTAAAGAGCGTATCTAAGTCAAGGGTCTATGAATTTTTATGAATGAACATGAAAATCAGGGGACAATGCAGAAAATCAGGAGGAAAAAAGTAAATCTCTCTTCTATGTGTGAGAGAAAATTTATTATTTATTGAGGAAAGAAATGTCCTCTCTTTCATGGGTTTTCTACCCTCATATTCTCATTAGAGTATTTGGTTTAGAGCTTCTCTGTGTGTTCCAACATGCAAAGTCCAATGGTGGACATGTAAAAAGTGTAAGGCAAGTTTCTTTCACTCAAAGACATCCCCATCTCATTTGGAAGCCACAACTCCAGGAAGCAATCAGAGAACACACCAGATGTTGTATAATTTATTGCCTTTTCTATAGAAAAGGAGGTCATTGTTGGGAAGAAACCAGTGGTGACAATATTATGAAAAGGATAACTCTAAAAAATGAGTTGAACTTGAAGAGAGAGGGTATTTCAGGTTAACACTGCTTCACTTTACCTTACAGCTTTGCTTAGGACAGGCAAAGTCTCTCTGCGGAATCCAGATGGTCGAGTTCCTTTATCACTTTGCAGAGAGGTGGAACAGCATCTTCTGAATTGTCAAGCGTTGAAGCTGATGAACCTTTATCCTGTGGCTCTCTGCCATTCTTGCTTCATCTTTTTTTTTATTTTACTCTTCTCTTGTTATAAATATTACCAATAATAGCATCCATTCCCAAGTATTATTCACCTACAATGTGTTGTTTGTTTCATTTAGTTCATCAAAAGATCCTATGATCTTTTTTATTATTCTCACTTCACAGCTGAAAAAACTGAGATACAAAAGCGTTAAACAACTTGCCTAAGTTACACAATCAGCAACTTATATTTCCATCTGACTCCCTAGCTCATGCCCTTTCCACTATATTAGATACCTCCTGGTCTTAAGTCTTGTTTAACTATGTTTACCCTCTCTCTCTTCCCATCTTCCTGCTCTGTCACCAGTCTAGCAGAGCACAAACAAGCAAAAACATAGATAAGGTAGTGGAGAAGTTTGAGCAGGGAGTGAAACTCTTGCTCAAAATGGTCACAGTGGCTGGCATTAAAATGGCAGCCAGAGAGAAGCTAGTTAGACTGGAGTAAAGGAGGTACCTAATTTCAGGTTTTAAGGTGGATTTAGAAACAGACAACAGATTTCTTCACAAATGGTAACTGCAAGGGTGAAACTACTGGCAGAGCTGCCAGGGGCCAGAAGACCTTTTCCTTTACCCATGGGGTCCTGGCTCTTCAAACCAGGGAACATCTTGCCAAGATATCCTGATTCAGACCCTCTGCATCACCGGAGATGTGAATGGGGCAGCCTTCCATAATTGGGATTTCCTTAAAAATATTGAACATTTTTTACTATTAAACACTATCTTCAAAAATCCTAGGGCAACGTTCCAAGAGCTTTGATTCACCCTGAAATGATTTGGTTCTCAGAATGTTTCAATTTCTGGATTTAGCAACTCTGAGCTGTGGTGCAGAAAAATATATTTTGAAAAATCCTTGAAGCTAAGGGCTCAGAGGAGCCAAGTAGCCAGCTAGAAATTACAGAATATTTTATTTCATTTTCTATTTCAGCATCAGGATTTCTGCATGATGAGCATCCAAACAAATATAGGACAAAAAAATCATTATATAAGTTAGATATCAGGATTCAACCTTTTCCATACTTATGATTTTTTTTTACAGAAAACGAAGCTGCTGTGATGTTTGCTAATTACCAATTCCTGTGTGATATGAATGAGCTGCATTCTGACTGTGTGTACAAGCTTGTCTAGAGCAGTCCCTGGCATGTACCCAGTGCTCAATAACTATCATCATTTTTATTATTACAATAGAAAAATACTTTCATACTTTTTTTTTCTGCATCAAAGACACATTTGTTTGGCCCGACTAAGCAATGAAGTAGAAATCTGTTTTTAAAGAAATCTAATTTGGAAGGAGGTGTCAGCTTTTTAGTTCTATAATTAACAAGCTGAGTTGACATTATTCACTGATTTGATTTCTCTTTTCCACTTTGTTCTGACAATTTATTACAATTGTGGTGTTGTCTCTAACACTCAACAAAACAGCTCTCTTAAAGGGCATTAAAACTATTTGCAAAATCCAGTCTGTGTCTCAGTCGTAGGATATAAGTATTAGGAAATGGCTCTTTGTGCTTCTTTCTCATTTTACTCACAAATAATAAAAATCCCCCACTGCCATCTAAATGGCCAGAAAATTCTTTTTGTTTTGCCTCAATTCACTTTCTCCAATCTATCTCTTCCTTTTAGTTATCACTTCCTCTGCTCTATTTGGAATCCTTATTATCTCTAACCCAAACAGTTACAGTTCTTGCCTAGCTGGTATAGGGCTCTTTCCCTCCCAATGCATCTCGAGTATTGTCACCAACATGATTGTCTGAAACCGATCTGTATGGCTAGTAGTGGCGGCCATTGTTGCCATGCACGTGCAGGTTCCCATTGAATTCGGGCAGATGGTAAAGAAACAATGGAGCCAAAAAATGGTGGACCCTTCCTTTATTAAAGTCTTGCACCGGCCGACGAGCAAACACTCAGGGCTCCCAAAGCCACTGACACAACCAGAAGAATCTTCTCCAGTTTCTCTTAGAATTAAAGGCCCTACCAGTCTCAGCAGAGCTCACAAAGCCCCTCAGCTCTGAAACCCCTCAGCTCTAGCTCCCCATCTGCACTCCTTCTCTCCTCTCTGCACAAACTGGCTTTTTCCTCAGCACTCGGCATTCTCTCTGCTCTCACTCTGCAAACATGGCTTCTTTCTTTTTCTCCTTCTCCTACTCCTTCTCTTTCCAAAACTTTCTGGCACGAAAAACCTCTCCTCCAGCAAACATTAGCAAAACAGTGGCCCTTCCCAAGCGGGAAGGTAATTTGCAATTTCACAGACCCAGGTATACCTCCTGCTGCCCAGCTCCCAATGCAAACTATAAGCAAACAAACATAAAAACCTTATTTTACAAACTTACTTGACCAACATGATCAAAGCAATGTTACTCCCTGGCGGCAAAGCTTTCAGCTTGTCTCTTTCACATGTTCCACAATGTCCCACCTGCTCAACTTGTTATTTAAATTTCTTAATAACACAACCTTTATTTACCTTTCTAGATTGAACTTGTTATCTACAGCAATTTTTCTCATTGTTCTTGGAAAATGATGTTGCTTGATTGCCTTAACGTCAAGGTGGTATGTTTGTTTGTTTGTTTTGATCAGTCAGGAAGGATTTGCCATCTCTTCCCACTCCCCACCACCTTTTCTCTCAATGTGCGTTACTTTCATTTTAATGTTAAGCCCTCCTCTTTCAAATAGAAGCCTTCTTAAATTCTATCCTTGCCTCTTTCATTCTCTCACTCTTGTGCTCTTTCTCTTGCTTTAGCTCTTTCTCTATCTCCTTCCTAACTCCCATTTTGCACTTCATTTATTACTACACTGTCTACCTAGTTTTAATACTAATTTTAAATATGCTTGAATCTGAGACCACATTGTGATTGCCTGGAAGGCAAGAACCATAGTGCATTCCTTTCATAGCACTCAATGCTATATATAGCACTGTCTACGATTTCATAGAGTAGCTATCTCATAAATACTTAATGAATAGAAATAACCTTATACTATTGTAATTAAAAGTAAAAAAAAAATACTGTGGAACGTAATTACCCGTTACATGTTTAAGTTTCATTGCATCAGGTAACCTGCTTGTTATCTGTCTTACTTGTATCTTTAGCAATTAGCACAAAACTTGCTAAATAATAGACATTCAAATATCATTGAATGACTGATAGAGTAAATAAACCACTGAATCACTAAATGGTGGTAAACTAAGGTTAATCATTGAAAAGTTTTAAGTAAACACGAATCATCTCAGTTGTATAGTTTAATCTACCTCCTGAATCACAATTAAATAATTTTCCCAAAAGGTCTCGTTAAGAAAATGATGTTAAAAGAAGCACGCAGAGTAGTTATTTTTACTGGTAACCACATGAGAAAATCCTGAACTTCAACTGGCAAGTCAAAAATGAAACAATAAGGTGTATTGTGGTCTTCTTAGGTGGTTGAAGCCTGGGTCTCTCCGGAAACAAAGGTGTGTATCAGGCAGCCAGTTTCAGAAACCAATATTTGGCATCACTTCACTGAAGGAAGAGGAAGCTCATCCAGCTGTTCTCCTGAGAAAGAAGACCTTGGAGAATAAGTCGAGAGCAAGAATAGAGTACGCAGCCATATCAAAGCACCATATATACCCCTTCTGGCATGCTTCCCCAAAGCATCTAGTGTAATGCTCAGCACAGAGCGAGATAAAAAATGCTGTTGATTATTTGCCTAGCCCAGTTCTATGTGGCCAAGAAAGGTGGGCAGTCGTTGGAAAGTATTCAAAACCGTCATTCACTGCCTGAAACTGTAAAACTGATTCCCTTGAGTAACACAAGTGTTCAGTCCACAACTGCTCGAATTCTACCATGGGGAAGTTTTGGATTGCTTCTTACATTTTTTTCTTTTGTTTGTTCTCACTTACTGAAGGCATTTCATTGGCATAAATGCTTAAGATTTGCAAGATTAGCAGAAATTTCAAACAGTCCTTTCCTTTGTGGACAGGGTGATAATTCACCTTGGACTCAGTTTAGACCTGAAAGTTTTGAGATACAAAAATGTTAAGAAAATTATTATAAAGACATGTCAAAATGAAGTAAATAAAAAAATAGTGAATGGTTATTAGGTAAACAAACATTTCTGCATCATTCATTTGCATTGGGTGTCTTTAATATAATAAATAAAGCAGCTCCTAAATTTCATGTGTTATCTTTTCATTTTTTAACTATTTGCAAACATATATTCACAGGTTGGGGCACTATGCTTGAGAGTGAGTAGTTAAATGATCTTTCTCTAATGTTTTTCATTTAATATCCCAAGCAATGTTTCATTTAGTTTCCTCCTGATCATAAAAAAATTTGTTTCCTACTCTTCCCTTCTTAGTCTGGTCTTTTTAAAAGAGAGATGAAGCTGAAGTAAGATGATAATACTCCTGCCAAACAGTTTAACACTGCAACAAGGTCAAGGTCAAGTCACACATAAAATTTCAGCTTAACATACTCACACTTAATAATTACCGATGAAGAATATAGTCAAGGAGCTGGGCTACAAAGTCACATCCAGTAGCTCTATAAACAACAGACTCCTAAGAACCTCTCTCTCATTTCTTCCTAGGATGTTTTCATCCACCTTTATCCTTTTTCATGGTTGTTTCCTATAAATATTTTCTCCTTTCCTCATATCAAAATATGGGGAAACTTCATGCTACATGAAAGGGATAGGAATTGAGCTAGATCTGAAGGACAGGTAAAATTGGGAGTAGGAGAACCAAGTGATTCAGGTAACAAACAGTAAGACATGGCAATGCTGGGCTTCCCAATGTGGCTTAAGATAAGGAGATAGAGAAAGATTCCAGACAGGACAGGAAGAACACAAAGGTAAAGCCATTTACAACAGAGATGTCCCCTTTTGTGTAAACTCAGATCAGTTCAATAGCTGCCAAGGGCCAATATCTGGTCTCAGTGATGACAGTGCTATGATCTTTCAGCAATGTCAGCCACAAGTGTGAGGAGGGAACATAGCCTCCCACCTGCCACTTACAACATTTGTCATTCGGATGCTGGGTGCACCTGCTGAAGTTTCAATGCCTTGAAAAGGGTGATCTAAAATAAATAAATAATGTTGATTTCATGTAAGCCATTTGTTAATTTTATTTGATTATTAAAGGCAAAAATTAGCCAAAGGTATATTTTTGGTGAGCAGGAAAGAACCCATTAAGAAGAGCCTATCCAAAATGACCCATAGTATATTAAAAAGTTAAAATCTCTTGTAGGCCATTCATAGAAAGATTTTTAAAAGTTGTTGGGAGAGAGGGCACAGACTGGCATATTATGTTAAAATATTAATGCTAGTAAACACTCATTTATATAGATTTCATATAAAGCATAGAAAATAGATTGTAGAAATCGGAAGGAAGCAGTGCCCCTAAGGTAAAATACAGTTTTATAGTTATGAAAATTTAATTTGACAGCTCTCCCAATAATTGCTCATATTTGTAGCAGCAGCGTGCCAGTGAGATAACGGTCGATCAGATGGACATCACCTTGCAAACGCTCTTTAAGAGCCCGCACTGCCTTTCCTGGTGGGAGAAGGGCATTGTTTCCAGTTGTTAAGAGACGCCCAATTGAAAGCAGAATAAAAAAAAATGGACAGGAGGAAGTCTTTATATACTGCCATTTTCTTCCCTCTCTCAAATTAAATTTCTGTGGGGGCTTGGAACTATTTATTTTTCTTTCTGTGAATGGAAAATCTGTCACATCATAAACCAAAGCTTGAGCACAAAATGTGTGAGGGTCTCTTTAAAATTCTGTTTGTGGTCAAGAATAATAAGGATATGATATGAATATAGGCAAACATTTCTTTCATGGGTGAATGAAGGATAGCACAAGGTCCTTCAGTGTATGAAGGATTTCCCTGGATGCTGGTTGAAGAACAGCAACAGAAAGCTTCCTGTCTGTCTCTCTCCTCCTTGAGCCTCCTCTAATTCCTTTCTTCCTTTTGTTCTCTTCCCCATTCCCTGTTTCCCACACTCTTCATGACCGTCGAGAAAATGCCATTAATAACTGGTACAAAGACTCGTGCTCGGTGCGTGGAGATAAACTGAGGATGACAAAATATCAACTTCCTGCTGCTCAATTGAAAGCCCTATCTGTACAACTGGTAATTACTTTTAATTTAATTAGGACTCCTGGTATTGTTTCTATCTTGTAGATTACATTATAACATGTAATGTGTTAAAGCAACAAGACAAATTGAGGTGAGAAAACACAGAAAATATTACCTTTATTGTCTATAAATAATACCACAGTTTAACTCTTCAAAAAGCCCTCAAGTAGCTTTACTATGAGCTAATTATTATTTTTCATATTCCTTTGGCTTGCATAAGCAAAAATCTTATATAATCTAATGAAAAACTACATCTCGTGGGTTTTTGAAAAGAATATTTTTAACTCTACACTCTCTCCTCTCTTGTGCAGAATAAATAAATGATCTGTGCTGTTGCGTGCTATTACAAAATTTATGTAAGTGAAAGTACAAGCATTTGGTGCTGGAGAGAGACTGTGACCTTGACCCTTATATGTGGCTTAGGAAAGGCAGGAACACAGTAAGCAAGGCAAGGAAGCCTAGTGGAGATCATAGCTGACTCAGAGGAACAGGAGGGATCTGTTTCTTTGTGAAAACATGCACTCAATTTGAGTTTCCATATAGAATTCACAAATGGCGAATTACTGAATAACCTCCAATGACTGTAAATAGTTATATAGGGAGTGTTAATTATCTGGATTCATTTTTCCAAACTACTAAACTATGGAATAGATAAGTGAGGTGAGAGAACAAAATAGAGACTGAAAGACTGAAAGAGGAGAAAGAGAGAGAGAAGAAGAAGAGAGGAGGAAAGAATGTGAAGGCACAGTGCAAAGACAAATGCCTTTTTTGTAAGAAGATTCTCCACACTGAATGTACAATTGCTGTGCAAATAAAATTTAAAAATCTGAATGAATAAGAGGTAAAATATGAGCAAAGCCCCCTCTAGTAATATTTTATTTTCTCACCTTATAAATTAGACCTGGAAATTTAGAAGGTAAATCTACTAGCTTAGCAAAAACATATTCTGAAATTTCATAGCACACAGAAAACAAAAGATAAAAACTCACCACTTCCTCAAAAGATAGACCTTTTATAAAATTAGAAGTACATGTTCACAGATAATATAACCAAAAGACCTTAAATAGTATCATTCTGTACAAATAGGTTTGTTTTATATATGATAAAACTAAATCCTCAAAAAATAAGTGAGTATATATTCCAGCAACACTGAGCAATGACTAAATTCAAAAGACCAAATCTTTATTTTCAACCCAGAGTTTTTCCCTGCACAGCGCTGCCATGGCACATGGTACTAAGATTCAAACTAGCGAACTTCAGAGGCTTAAAAAAAGTTGCACAAAGTTAAATAATCCCTATTTTGTCCCATTTTCCCTGATATTCTAAGAGCTAAAAAACCCAAGTGCACCTGGGTGGCTGAGCTGATGATCACAGAGTCTCAGTGTCTAGAGCATGCCTCTCTGGCAACCTTGCCTCCACAGTCTGGTGTAGAAGGGACAACTGTTGCCCTATTTGCAGCCCAAGAAAATAGCACTGGCAGTCAGTTCCCACAAGACAGAAGACTCTTGGCAAAATGGCAATGTTCTCATACAAAAATAGCAAACCATCATCTGGACAAATTCAGGAAAGCTTACGACTTCTGCTAAAGTGAAATTGTGAGGTACTGATGGCAAGTCAATACTGTGTTGGACTAGAGATCTAGTCAAAGGTCAACTGAGATTTACAGATGATGTGGAGAGTGTTGGGTGCTGAAACTCTGAATCAGTATCTTAGGCAAGCTATGGCATTTTATTCATCAAACATTCAAATAACTCTTATTAAATATACAACTAACTGTATCTTTAAAATTTTAATCATATTTTCCAATTAGGCCATCTACCTATACTTCATATTTCTGGGGCAATTTACATACCATTTTACCAAAAGGTAAAATGAGGAGTGGGAGAAAGGGTAATGGGGAGGAGTGGGATTAGGGATAGATTATATATAAATATTGCTTTCACCAGGATAGCTCCGTGACTTTGACGCCCCACAGATCTAGGGATAAAATTAATACAACACATGCCCTCACTGAGCAAACAGGCAGCAAGTTAAATAACTAAAAGTGTTGGGAGGGGGCATTATTAATGTAAGAAATTGTTGCCATAACTGAGAAAGGGAGCCTCAAAGAATGATTCTAATAAAAACCCATAAAGTGTTATGGAATTAAAAGCATAATGTTGAATTACATCCTAATTTCTTCATATGGGATTGTGTACAAGTCATGCCAAGAATTAAAATGAAAGTTTCTGTGTGCTTCTGGTTAATAGGTTCTCACTTTCCAGGCCCTAGGAAAAGAGGAAAGTGAGAATTTCCATTGAAAAGTCAAGAGTTAAATCAATAGGGAGCAAAGCAGAGATGTACAAAGTCACCCCAAGGAGAAAAAGTGACAGGCAAGTTAGCAAGACTGGACCACGTCCTGTTTGAATAAACAAAAATAGCTGAAAAAGAAAATATCAACTAATAAAAATTCAGTCAACAAAGGACACATACAAAGGAGAGTCACAGAGCCAGCCCTGGCAGTGCCTCCTGCACACTTTCCAAAGGAAAAGGGGCTTTTGGATGCCAGCATGCCCTCTCCAGATGGGATGTGAGGCCATGGCGAGCATGAGGATGGATGCAGGAGTCAAAAATCAGATTTCAAATATGTCCCTTTAGTAGTACAATCCTTATCCTGAAATCGATGCATCAGGATTTCTTATCTTGAATTCAGTTTATCTAACACTCTATCTTCTTCATCTTCTTTTTCTAACTCATTAAGTAACTTTCTGATACATGTTACATGTGTTCAGAGCAATAGGATATACTGATATGTCAAATCAAGTTTTCCTGTGTGTGACCCTTATATTTCTCCCAGTCTCCCTTAGGTCATACTGATCTACTTTCTCCATGAGGGTTGAAACTGTGGGAAAGCAGGAACCATGAGGAAAAATGTGGAAGAGCAATGATGGTATGATCTATTAAAAATTGTTTGATGGAAGACACTTGTCATCATCCGGTGGGAACCCTCCACTTTATGAAGGAAGAATCCAAGGCATACCAAAGTGAAATCTTTCCCCTACAACAGAACTCTGCTCAGTCTAAAAACACTGGTCAGGGTTCTTTCAGCACCTGACACTGCTGCCATTAAAGCCTGTTTTCCAGAGAACCTGAGCCAAAGTTGTGGCAGACTCACTAGGGGTCTTAGAGAGGAGCTTTTGTGTGAAGTTGTAGAGGTTCGCTTTGATCCTGGCTTCCAGGCCTGAAGAAAGCATTGACCTGCTCTGCAGCTGGCCAAAGATGGCTCTGTCTGGGGCTAGTCCAGTACAAGACCATGCCCCTGAGAAGTCAGCCTCTTTCTACAATAGCATTCCTTGAAACAATCAACCCCAGAAATTAAATTGGATCTTGACTATGGAACCCCTGCTATGAACCATGCAGGGCCAACCCTGACATCTGAAAGTGACCACTGCCAAGACCCACTTAATGGGGAAGGAATAAGATAAACTCAAGAGGACCACTTAGAGAAAATAAATTACCCCAAGGAGAAAGTTTTTAAACAGAGGAACACCCAGGACCATATCTAGATGTAGCACAAAAGGACAATAATATAAATGCAGGACTTCCAGGAATATCTGCAGGTGATATTAAACCTTTCAGTTCTGCTTGCACATATACACTGAAACGCTATGTCTTATATTCACTCTGATACCGCTGAGAAAAAAACTGCTGTCCTTCACTGCTACAAAGAATGACTTACTCTGCTGCCCTGATGCTTTGTTGTGGCACAATTCTAAAGAGCTCTGTAGTAAGGACTGTAGAAGCCCTACAACTGCTTGTCCTCTGCATATCAGGCTACTTAATTCTTTCCAAGGACACTCATTGCCTGAACCCACAACTCTTTCCTCTGGCTTCAGCTTCTCAGTGGCGAGCACCAACTTTTATGGTACTCCTTATACTTTTTAATGTACAATTTACCTGTATATATTCTGTATTTTTAGTTTTTTATTATATGGAGTTTAATGGGGAAAAGTTACCTTTGCCATTGAATCAGTATCACTGTGTTAAATTCTACTAAGACTTGGGACTCAAATTGAAGGTCTATACTCTTATCTCACTACTTGAATCATGTTTATTTTCTATTCCTCTAACCAATCTCAGTGCCCTCTAAGAAAAGCTGTAATCACAAGAAATAACCTCTTTTCTCTTTCCACCACCAATCAAAAACACTTCTATCTGTGAGTGGCCTTCTTGTTCATCAGTGATTTTCAACCTTTTTCATCTCATGGAACATAATAATTAATTACTAAAATTCTACAGCATGCCAAAAAATATAATTTATTGATGATTTGACAAAAAAATAGGTATAATTTTGATTCATTCACACCATACAGTTATTGTTGAGTTGGCTGTTGTCATTTTATTTTAAATTGACAAGCTAAGGGAAAAGAGGTCAGTGCCCCTGACTAAATAGTCAGGTATTGCATGTTTTAAAAAGTCTTTCCGCTCACCGGTTGTAAATCGCTGTTCTACATAGACAACACTCCATCCAGCTCACCAGCGCATCTGGTTCTACTGGATTACATCTACTGGTTTTGCTCATGTGTGTTACCAGCCAGACCTCAGGAGTGTTTGAGTTTGTGGTCCTTCGTCTCCTAGAGTAGTAATTTTAAAGCTGTGCCCCTCAGAAACTATAGCCAGTTGGCCTAAAATTATTACCCTTTCTAGAAAAAAAAACTCAAAAATTGTTTCTCTCAAAGCTCTCTCATGTGAAGGAAAAGAAAGTGGTTTACATTTTAAAAGCTCTACATGTCTCAATATTGTGCATTGCCTGCAATCATTCTATTCTGTTTAGGTTAACAAGGGCAAATAATGATGATAATGAAACTAATACAGTAACAACTAAAACTTGTTGATCATTTATTATGTGAAAGATCCTGTTTTAAGTATTTTTCTAACTCATGCCTCATAAGACTCAAGTGAGGTATATATCATAATCATCCACATATTATTGATGAAGAAACTATTTATAAGGTACTACAATTAAAATTGCCCTACAAGTAAGTACTAGCCTATTAAGCAGGCTACTGGTTATTCCTACCCTAAGGAGAATGCTCATAGCCAGATGCTCATTTCTTATCAAGTTGTGATGGACATTCTGAAAGAAAAGAATTCTTGAGCTGGCAATGGAGAAGAGCCTGGCCCTTCCTGGCCCTACCAGGCACCTGGCCCCGCCCAGTCCCACCTGGCCCTACCTGACTCCTAGACTCTACAACCCTCCTTTCTAACAGTTTAAGTTCAGGGCTCCAGCTGTGAATTGCAACATGGTTTTAATTCTTTACCTTTATATACATGCCTTTTGTAATACAATTTTGTATCTCTTCCTACTAAAAGGTCGAGTCCATTTTCTTACCTCTTGAATCTGAGCTGTCCTTGTGACTTTGGCCAGTAGAATGAGGGAGAAGTAACAAAGGCACACTTCTAAGCCTAGGCCTCAAAGACCTGTATGCTTCTGCCTGTTTGCTTTGATGCCATTCCAATGTCATGAGAATAAGGCTGAGCTAAGCCTGCTGGATGGAGAGACATGTGTCCTGGTAACTCCCTAGCCATGTAAGGCCATTATAGATTAGCTGTCCCCAACCAGCCCCTATATGTTTACTGTAGAATCTTTTTTTTTCTCTTTAGCCAGAGAGAAAGAGAGACAGAGAAAGGGATAGGAACAGACAGACAGGAAGGGAGAGAGATGAGAAGCATCAATTCTTCATTGCAACACCTTAGTTGTCCATTGATTGCTTTCTCATCTGTGCCTTGACCATATATGTGCCTTGGCTTCAATCAAGCCAGTGACCCCTTGCTTAAGCCATTGACCTTGGGTTTCAAGCCAGCGACCTTTGGGTTCAAGCCAGCGACCATGGGGTCATGTCTATGATCCCACACTCAAGCCAGTGACCCTGTGCTCAAGCTGGTGAGCCTGCATTCAAATTGGTGACCTTGGGGTTTTGAACCTGGGTCCCTTGTGCCCCTGGATGACACTCTGTCCACTGTGCCACCACCTGGTCAGACTATTATAAACTCTTAAGTAAGCTCAGCTGAAATCAGACCAACCTGGCCTAACAGAATCACAAACTCATGAGCAATTCTAAGGGCTTATTTTTAGAAGCCTCTTATTTTGGGATGGTTTGATATTTAGCATTAGAAAGCTGATAAACTAACATAGCATATAACATATAGGTTCTGTCCCATCACTGTTTTAGAACCAATTCTTACTTTGAGTAGATAGATATGAGGAGCTACCAACCACGCTTTTGGAAGGACGGTCATTTAATCACCCTTAACCAGTTTAGCACCAACCTTGGTACCAATTATACCTGGGTTTCTCTCTGTGTGGAATTTTCTCTCAGTTGACTTCCCAATTACTCTAGATCTTGGACTTACACTTGCCATTTTCCACAGCTCATAACTAGACTCTGACCCAGTTACTGGAGCCATGGAGTTTCAAACTGGAGCCAAGTTCATCTCAATACACCATCTGCCCTCTTGGATTTCAATGTATCCTCCACTCTTGAATTCCCTGCTGTAAATTTTCCCACATATCATTTAATCATTTGAACCACTGTGAGCCAACTGCTTTCCTTGCTTGTTGCCCTTATCTCTGATCTGTAGACACTCTGCTCTGTAGTCGGATTGGTCTTTCAGTGTCTACCATACTACAGCAGGAGAAAACCATTCTTGGAGCAGATCCCTACCTATTTTTTTTTCATAAAATTAAAGAATCATTCTCATACCTGTACCAATGATTTACAAGAAATATTTCATTCTCCCCAGGAAAGACAGTACTGGGTAAGGAAAAAGCCCTTTATACAGAGAGAGAGCACAAAAAAGGATTGACGAACAGCTTATTTCACAACAATTTTCCAGAGTTCCTTGAGAAGCCTTACTCATCTCTATATGTACTTAAAATAAGGCTGCATACATATTTTATATTCCATTGTTTAAAAAACTGACATTTGCCAATAGAGTCATCTTCTTGTTTGAAGGAGAATGTATTTTCTTCCAAAAAAATCCTATAATGTGTCCTCTTAAAAAAAAACTCATAGAAAAAGAAATCAGACTGTGGTTATCAGAGGCAGAGGGTGGGGAAGGGGGAATTGGGGAAAGGTGGTGAAAGGTATAAAATTTCAGTTAGAAGATAAGTAAGTACAGGGGATGTAATTACAACATGAGGATGATAACCAACTCTGATGTACAATATCTAGCAAAGCTGTTAAGAAAGTAAATTCTAAGAGTTTTCACGAGAAGAATTTTCCTTTTTTCTTTTATTGTATCTATATAAGAAAATGGATGTTAGCTGAACACATTGTGGTAATTATGCCACAATATATGTAATTCAACCATCATGCCATACACTTTAAACTCATACAGAGATGTATGTCAATTATTCTTCAATAAAACTGAAAAATATACAATTCTATTTGGTAAATTGGAAAAATTCACAATGTCTTAGAGTCTTTTGATATTTTTTTCAATGAAAATGAAATGTAAACAAAACCAAAAGGGGAAAGGACCTTTAAATCATTTGTAAACAGAATATTTTACTTTCATTCTTTCAAATACAAAGATGAGTAAATTCCTGTCCTTCAGAAACACACAATCTAATAATAAAGGGGAAAAAATTTAAAAGCTGCCAAAAAATTAAATATTTGTATCTTAATTGAGTTGCCCAGAACTTTCACTAGCCAAATAAGAACGAGAACTATTTTACTGAGTGGTTGCTCATTCAAATTTTAAAATGAATGTGCCTGGCACATTATAGGCACTCAGAAAGTAAGTTTGAAATACACTTCGAAAGGTCAAGTATTATGTCAATGTGATTTACCAGGGGCAATGATAGAAGTTAAGAAAGAAATAGGTGTGTTTCCAACTGCATTTCTGGGATCTAACTGGAAACCTTCCCTTGAATATTCATTTTGTCACCTTGTTTATTATAGCTTTCACTAGTCATGAAATACTCATGAGATTTGAAATACACTGCCTTGCATTAATTCTTGAAACAGGTTTCATAAATGTGGAGGCATATTACTTGGATAATTCTGCAACCTCACATTTTTATAAGTACATTTATAAAACTTAATTAGGAACAATATATACAGTTTGGCAGGCAGTTACTGAAACAGCTCTATAGTTGTGTGAAACATATTAGATTTGGTACACAAATAATATAATCATTTAATGGGTCAATTTCAATTACACTTTTCCACTTGGCACCCTGGAAATCGATTTCCTTAACATAGAGACATTAGTTATTTTCATATGCCCACATATATTTCAGTCTCGTGAATGGAACTGAAACTAAACTTAATAAATCTTCTCTTCATTTTCAGCCAAACGTCCTCCGTTTGATGGATATTAATGACAAAGCAGCTTACAACTATCACAAATGTTAAAAACTTAGGACAAAGTACTTTGTTGTATGTTCACAATATTTTGAAAGGGCTTTGAGATTGTTATTAAAAATTGTGGTGACATATCTGAAAGGAGGGCCACGTAAAACTTGAAGCATTTATCACATTGACTTTGGAAATGAAAGCTGCATGTACAAGGGGCAGGAAATTTTCATTCTCCTCCAGGGGTCCACCCCTCCGGGGTGTGGGTACGGCAGGGTATTCATAACGAATGAATGTACAGAGGTTAATAGGGTCTTAGGTAAAAGACAGGTGTAAAAAAGAAAAAGATAGATTTTACTATTTTCCATTCATTTCAACCTTTTCAAAATCAAGACACTATTCTTTCCTTCCTGCTTTTTAAGGTGGGCCTCTGGAAACAAGGATAATAGCTTAAGAACAGGCTACTTCACGTGCTAAATATGTACAGATTGTGTAAGTTCCCCCGAGGGGCCATGTTCTTAGTTGGTCTTTGATAGGGAAAGATGCATTACTCAAGGTTCCACATCTAACAAAAGAAAAGAAAATGTTTACTTTGGCTTTCTCTTTATTTTTCATCTTTATGACTGCGTGTGTAAGAAAAAGAGAGACTGTTTTTCCTCTCAGTCATAGCCTGACATTGGAGGTAAATGTTCATAAAAGAGACTTGGTCCAACCCCAGGAAATCATTTGGGGGGTAATTACCACTTGGCATTAAAGCGACATTTAACAAGCTTGCCTTTTTCTACTGTTAGATGAAATAGTCAAGTCTGGCTTTCATGGAATGCCAAACTGGACTTTTCTTATTCATGCAAATTTTTACACTAGTTTAGATTCAGATTAGGAAGGTGGCAAGTCAGGTAAGAAAGGAGACTTGGTAATTTAACAGAGTAGAAAATATTTATTCCACAATCATAAACTATTATTTTCAATAATTGGTATGTATGACATTATGTGGAATGCCTGCTTCCTCTAAAGAGGACTAAATACAAAATTGAAAGTGAAAAATTAACACATATTAATTAATCATATGTATTGGTGTTTATATATGTAAGACACATCCACACATCCACATACATACATCTTCTTTCTTACATGCATGCTGTTCTCTAATTCAAATCTTTAGATGTTTACACAAAGTGTTTGTTTTTCCCAAACAAATCTTTCTTAATACTTCTTTCATTGCTTTGGGCATAGCCCTTAAGATAGGTAATAGAATCAAAGTTGACCTGAGCATATAAAAAAAGGCAAGAAATTTTTTAAAATATTGAGTTTATTGGGGTGACATTGGTCAACAAAACTATACAGGTTTGAAGTACACATTTGTACAATACATCATCTACACATTGTATTGTGTGCTCACCACCCTGAGTCAAGACTCCCTCCCCTCTATCCTCTACCCTCCGCAACCTTCCCCCACATTTCGTTTTCTTTCTTTCTTTTTTAAATTTTTGTTAAGTGAGGAGACAGAGAGACAGACTTCCATATGTGCCTCAACTGGGATCCACCCAGCAAGCCCCCTATGGGGTGATGCTCTACCCATTTGTGGCCATGGTTCTCTTGCTCAGCAACTGAACTATTTTAGTACCTGAGGCAAGGCCATGGAGACATCCTCAGTGCCTGAGGCCAATTTGTTCCAACAGGCTGCTGTGGGAGAAGAGAGAGCTAGAGAAGGAGATGGGAGAGGGGGAGGGGTGGAGAAGCCAATGGTTTCTTCTCCTATGTGCCCTGACCTGAAATTGAACCGAGTACTTCCATATGTGGGCACAATGCTCTACTTCTGAGCCAACCGGCCAGGGTCTCCCCCATTCCTTTTCTCACCTGCAATCTTCATACCGTTGTTTGTATCTATTTTTTTCTTTGTTTAATCCCTTTACCTTTTCCACCCTGGGCAACAAATTCTTAAAAGTAGCAGAGAAAAGGAGACAGAGTCAAAAGACAAGAAAACTGAGAAAATGGACAGTTAGCTGGAAACCCACAAAGAAGAAAAGGTGATGAGAGGTGGCTAGGGAGAGAGCCAACCACGGTTGTATAGTTTCCAAATGAACACAAAACTCCAAAGAAATCTCAGGACTGTGTTTTTTCATCAAGCCCAATCATGAGGATGGAAGAGGCCAAGCCTCTTGTAATGTCAAGTATTCAAAATTAGATACAGTTTAACAAAGACAATCCAGTCCTTTGCTTGATATTTACCAAGGAAAGGCATCATAAAAAACCACGAACAATGCATAACAGAGGAAGATATATGCTTATGTAAGCTTGCATGCTTGTGTCTAGGAGGAAATTGTTGTGTCCAAGAGATTTCCTTCCTTGCATCCGCAGCACCCCTCCCTTCCTATCCACAGCACCCCCATCCAGATATGTGCCTTTTCCCTTTCCTTTTCTTTGAAAAATGATGTTTGGGCAACATAGCTAGTCAGTAATCATTAATGGGTTAAGAGGGTTGGAAACTCATTTGATTTCATAGTTGACTGTTTGCATGACTACAGGTTAAGCTGTGATTAGATTTCCATTTCCAGCTCCCTCATTTTCAGGCATTTAAAAATAACTCAGCCCTAAAAGTTCCTTCTAAATTGATTGAACTGGAGCTTGCCAATGAGTCATAGATAACCCTCAACCTCAAAAACACAAACAAGAAAGCAATACCGAAAATTTTAAAGCATTTTTATTCTGAAAAGCACAACAGTTTGGAAATGCTAGCTAATAAATGTCAGTGTGTATAACTATTTTAAGTCATTTTGCAAGAACCTCAAAATAAGCTAAAACATTGAACTAGCGCACTTGCAAAAGACATGACACACAAAGCCCATATGTGTGTTTGTCTGCATATAAACAGATAAGAATTCAATGGCCTCGTGGAAGTTGTGTAAAACACATTCAAAGTGAAAATGGGTGTTTGTGATAGTCTGGTCTCTGAGAAAAATCCAAATAAGTTTACAAGGCCTGATAAAATATCCTTTTTTTCCCTCCCTTTTTAGCCTTAAATTCAAGGCTATTCAGGACTTTTGCCAATTTGCCAATTCACAGCTGTAGAATTACCTAAAAGAGGGTTTTCAAAGCATTCAGTAAGTAACATGGGAGTTCAGCAGGAGAGCCCCCGGTGGTAGTGTCTCGTTAGACCTCCAGCACAATGCAGCTATTTTCCTCTCTACCCAGGCTCCTTAGAGGAGGAACTGGTCTCTTGACCCATCTTATGACTTCCAGATTCCAATTTCCTAAAGCACTATAGCCTCTTATTATCGCATTTGAGAGACTTAAAGTATTACTTTTCCTCGTGCCAAAGAACACAATAATGCTTTCAATAAAGTCAAGAACAATGTGAGCCATTACTGTTTATGGGCATATTCTTTACACTCTCTTCTAGCATATCTGTCATTTGGAGGAAGGTCATTCATTAAATATTTTTTTTTGTAACAGAGGGGTTAATCCTTACCAAAAAATAAGGCTAATAAAACTAGGAATAGTAGAAAAATAAGAGGAATTTAGTTGGTAAAATTTTATCAATTTGGCTTTCGCTAATGCATAATTCATGATATTATGTCCTAGGATAGACCAAATGCTTCTGTTTGCTATTGATTAAAAAAAAACTTGCTATGCAAATTAAAAAAGAAAACAAGACTGGGGTGGGGTGAGGGGTTTGTAGAATGGAGAGATATATTCAACCTCCTTATGAAATGTGTGAAACAGTGTGCTTCACAACACTTGTCACAGGCTCAACACTTTGGCACATGGTTTAGAACAGGGGTCCCCAAACTACGGCCCGGGGGCCGCATGCGGCCCCCTGAGGCCATTTATCCAGCCCCCACCGCACTTCTGGAAGGGGCATCTCTTTCATTGGTGATCAGTGAGAGGAGCATAGTTCCCATTGAAATACTGGTCAGTTTGTTGATTTAAATTTACTTGTTCTTTATTTTAAATATTATGTTTGTTCCCGGTTTGTTTTATTACTTTAAAATAAGATATGTGCAGTGTGCATAGGGATTTGTTCATAGTTTTTTTTATAGTCCGGCCCTCCAACGGTCTGAGGGACAGTGAACTGGCCCCCTGTGTAAAAAGTTTGGGGACCCCTGGTTTAGAGCCTATCAAAACACAGTCAGGGCTGCCTTCAAGGAGATTAGAGTCTAGTTGACTCTAGTGTAACATGGATACAAATAGCTCTGATCTGCAGGTACAGGCAAAACCAGGATTAACTGTTGGTTTCAACTGTTGGTTTAAAAGTAGCTACAGTAGAAGTTAGTTTGGGTATTGAATAAGAAACAATAATATAAGATTTAAATATTTAACATCTAATGTTAAATATATGTACAAATATGCATGTATAAACACACATCACTTTAGAAATATGCTAAACATTATTCTAAGAGCTTTAAAAATACTATTTAATAGTCACAACAACCCCATGTAGAGATTATTTGCTCACAAAATTTAGGGGATATTTTAAAATAAATATGAAGTGATTAAAAAAAAGAAACATTTAATTTTTTTATTAAACAAGGATATCTGAAAAGCAAACAACAACTCAAAGAAAGTCGTTTGGTTATGCAAATGAGATGCAAATCAACTTTTATTTCATTGGTGAAAATGCACTATACAAAAGGCTGAAAGTACTGGAGTATCTGCACATTTCCTGATCCTCTAATTTTTGTGAGCAATGTTTTTTCCTCAACTTATAGATGAGGAAACTAAAACTCAGAAAAGCATAGGAAGTTTGTTCAATATTACACAGACGCTAACTGGCGGTAATTCAAACGGAGGCATTCTGGCTCCGGAGTTGGGTTAACTCTTAACTCAAGCAGGGAACTGTTGGTAGGCAATTCAGTGGCATATCCTCTTCTCAGGATATTGTTATTCATGGACCTTCTCAGCTTTGTACTGAAGGTCCATGGTGGTGCTATTTTTGCCATTAGGTAATAGTTTGCCTCATATCCACAGTTTGTAGAAAGTGGAAAATACACCAAAAATAATGCCATTTGCTCATATATGTTCTTGTCTTTTTTATGACATGCTGCCTAAGAAAAGGGAAGCATGCCTGACATCAGCTTTACCACATTTTTTTCTGGCTTTAGTGTTTCTCCACTGTGCCCATGAAAATTCAGGTTATAGCTCTTCATTGGATGTGGAGTTTGTTTTACTCATCTTTTATTCCTAGTTCTTAGCACAGTTCTTGGCTCATAGTAGAAGTCCAATAAATATTGATTTGAAATAATGAATGAAATTAGCTGAAAACCCAACAAAAGTTATCATCCTTAAACCTAGTCTTCTGTTTTTTTATATAAAATGAAATAATATCTGTCGATTATTCACCAGAAATTAAATTCTCTAATGTTTAATGAACCAGAATGGATATCATACCTGGCCAAACTTCAGTACCATTTTTCCCTCTACCTGGAATTTTCTTGGTTATTGCTGACATTTACCTATTATATTATTCTCAACAAATAAAACAGAATAGCCAAGCTGCTGTTAATAGCTTTTGAAGTGAATCAATTTATTGTCATAGTAACCAAAATTTACAAAACAGATCAATTAAAAAGAAAGATTTAAATTCAATCTGAGAAGTAGATGTTCCTAAAAAAGAAAAAAAGATAAACTAGTCCATTTTTCAAAAAAGTAACAAAGATAAGATTCATTCTGCCTCAGACAGATTTTCCACAGTAAAGAAGGCAACGTATTCAGAGTTGAAACTGACATAAGAGGCAATAATGATGCAGATGAAGGGCCCTCCTCTGCCCTTATGCCTCCTTACCTCTCATTTATCCTTCAGCTGTCAAAGCACCCTACAGATTCCAGAAAAGTCTCCCTGGCCTCTGCTCCTCCCTAGATTAGGGGAGATCCTCTGGGGAATGCACTCATAGCATTCTATATGACTTCTCTTCATGCCAATTGTTAATTTGTAATCACACAAGTATTTTTGTGGTTACTTGATTAATGATTGCCTCTCCTCTAGAATGTGAGGTTCATGAGGTCAGCAACTGTGTCTGTCCTCACTCACCTTGTATATCCAGTGATGATCATGCAATCTGGAACATGGAAAGAACTCAAAGGAGATATATAACCTTAGGTTGGAAAGCTTTTATCTTGGGATGGAACTTAGATTCCTAAAGGTAATATTGTTCATCTCTCTGCTGGTCTTTTAATAAGAACTGAATACTTTCCCATGCTCACAAACCCTGTGATTACACTTGAGAGATTCTCATGGGTGACACATTTCCATTGGCCTATACCAAAGTGTGAGTAATTTCACTTATTCCTATTCACTCCAGACTTTTCTCTCTTACTTAAGAAAGCCATTTTGCAACTAAGTGAATATGAGTGACCTATTATAAGAAAGGGAGCCTTAGATCTGATTTAATTTATAAGAAAACATACCATTCTGAAACACTACTTTACAGAACCAAATCATTCATGTCACATAGTATAATTGATGGTCATAGACAAATGTGTCAAAATCAGTTAGTGCAGGATGGCAGCACTGACATGGGCTATCAGGTTACCCATAAAAAAACCACATCTTTCTTCAGAAAGCAGTTTGGAGTCCGTCTTAGCATACAAACAACTGCAAGTACAATGCTTGCCATGGTTTTGTACTGGATTTTCTTCTAGTGGAGAAACTTCTCGGGATGTTTCACAATCAGCAAGAAGGCAGGAGAAGCAGGCTTATAAAGTTGGAACCTCGACAAACCTCTTTAGGGACCAAAAATGAAAAGAAATATTTTATCGGTAATTTTCTTTATTTTTGTATCTCACTTGTGATTAAAGCTCATAGAGTCCAGTGGCTTTTCTTGGGTCATGTGCTCCTACTGGTTAGAGAAGGGCAGGGTGACCTGGTTTGTAGTTCCACCAAGACAAACCAGCAGGTGAGGAAATTCCCAAGTGAAGAGATATGTGAATGTTGCTCTTCATCACCAGAAAGTCCTAGCACAGGCCCAGTCAAATAAAAGAATGGCTATGTGGGAGAGGACCCAAACGTAGTATAGTTTTACTCTCTTTACATAGGCTCTTTGGTCAACCTCTGACTCCTTTCTTCTGCCTCTGCTGAATGAATAAATAAAGGAGGTGTCCAGGTTTCAACTGTCATTTTGGCCATGACCCTAGTTCTAGTATTCCAGTCCCATCCGTGGGTACCTGTAGGCTGGCTAGTTTTCACTGTTATACTTCCTTCAACAGTCATTTCCATATGGACAGATTTCTCAGAAGTGTGACCTAGCCTTCTGAGTATCCACACAATTTCCAGACTTCCCTGATAGCTGTTCTATGCAGGATGCGTAGAACTGACTGGAATGAAGATTGAGGTTATTTTATACATATATCTATTGCCCCTATAGACTAATGGCTAAAGATTTTTATTTATTTATTTATTTATTTATTTTTTAGCAAGAGAAAGAGAAGAAGGGAGAGAGATGAGAAGCATCAACTCCTAGTTGTGGCTCTTCAGTTGTTCATTGATTGCTTTCTCATACATGCCTTGCCCAGGAGGCACAAGCCAAGCCAGTGACCTTGGGCTCAATTTAGAGACCATGGGCTCATATCTATGATCCCACGCTCAAGCCAGTGACCCCACACTCAAACTGATGAGCCCATTCTCAAGCCAGCGACCTCAGAGTTTCAAACCTAGATCCTCAGTGTTACAGGCTGATGTTCTATCCACTGTGCCACCACCTGGCCAGGCAGCTAAAGATTTTTAAACTCAATATTTTATAAGGCAGATATTGCCAATTGCATACCACCACCACCAAGATCCTTTAACAGTGCTTTTGTGCCCGCTACAAGAATTCCTGGTAAACCAACTTGAATGAATTAGTTTCAAACTCAACTTTCTAAACTATATGAATTATATACAATTAATCAATCTTGTTAGATTTCATTCTGGTAGACATCAGCCTATTATTCTATTTGGTTAGGTTCTCTTTGATCCCGATTTTGTCACCCTTTGTAGTAAACCTTTCTTCCAGCCTGTGGTCACCTGAAAATTTGATCAGCACTATTAGATGAAGAAGTAGGTCAGGACAAGACTGACAGGCAATCCAGTTGCACCACCGTGTAGACCTCCCTTCAGACTGCCAGCCACCTTCTGGTCCCTCTGCTCTGAATACAGCCCTGCCATCAGTGTCACCTCCTCCTAGACACATGATTATTATATTTCCTCCTCCTGTCCACCAGAATATCATAAGAGATATGCTAAACTCTCCCGATCATTTCCTACAGCTTCGTAATCATACTAGAAAACAACAACAATAAGAGGAAGGATGTGAGGTTGTTTTGGTGTGTTTTCTAAGTGATCACTGATTTTGTTTCTGAATGAACATAAATAATTCATTCCAGTGTTTCCCTAGGCACCGAATCAAACATACTGGTCTTTAATATGTAGAATTCAAATTCTTCCCTTTTGAAAAACTGGAAAAAAAATCCCATATCATTCCCACCCCATCCTCCATTTTTCATCATTCTTTAGAGTTTACTCTAACTCTACTTGAGACACTTGGAATGAATTCATGAAAGCCGAGAGAACTTCTAAAATGTCTTGACAATATACAGATGTACTATAGAATTGTACACCTGAAAAACCTACATAATTTTATTAACCAATGTCACCCAAATAATTCAATATTTAAAAAAAAAATGGAAATTACTGATAGAGAAAATATTTTAAGTTTAAGACTGTAAACTTCAGTCAACTGCCGGATAGTTCAGCGGGTTAGAGTGTTGGTCCGAGCACAGAGGTTGCTGGTGTGATCTTCGGTCATGGCAATACAGGAACAGATCAATGTTCCCGTCTGTCTCTCATTCTCTCCCTTCCTCTCTCTAAAATCAATTAATAAAAATTTTTTAAAAATTCAGTGAACAAAATCTAGTACTCCATATTGTCCTATTCATTCAATTAAATGTTTTATCTGATTAAAATAAAATAATAAAATAAAATAAAATCTTGGGTATTTTTTCACCTGCATTGCTATTCAATCCCCTTTTAACTAGGATAGTTCTATTATTTCTAGTATAAACAGCACTCTTCTTAATAGAGAATTGAAGGAAAAATAGGTTGAAGTAGTTGTCCACTTCATTAGTGATCCTGACACGAACTGTCCTATAGTGAAAACTTGCTCCTTCTTATTGTTTTTCCTCTGCAAATATAGTAGAAGCTCATTAATTATGTGACCTAGCTGTAGTAGTGTGTGAGTAAAATGTGTGTGTGTGTGTGTTACACAATCTAAGTGCACATTGTCTCACCATTCCTTTGATTCAAGGTGAAGCCCTCTTCTTTGCATGGGAAGCTCCTTCAGAGTTCTGCAACACTTTCTGTCATAAAGCATATCCCTAAAACATAGGCTGCAATCTTCCAGTTTGGGTCCCTTAAAGGGCAGTAAAAATTTAAAACACTAGTTAAATAATCTGAATGAGGTAATCTCTTAGATTTAAAATTTTTCCCAACTTCTTTTGGTTATAAAGCACAGTGAGTTAGTTTATTATTATTTTTAGCAACTCACTGTTCTAGTATTTCTAAAATATTTGATTTAGTACTAATTTTTTAAAAACTCTTTTCCCAGTCGTTTCGTGAGTTTGCCTAATACTTAACTGCTACAACATACAAAATGGACATAAACAAAAAAAAAAAAACCATTGAACCACTGGGATGCATACCTCTCTAATGTCAGGTTTGCCTGGTACTCATTGGCATGCAAAAAGAGCCTAGGAACCATAAGCCTTTGGTGGGCTGCAGTCTTTAGCAAAAATGTTTTAGAGACAGAATGGAGAGTGTCAATTAATCTGCCATTAGACAGAGGTCAGTTAGGAGAGCTTATTCTGTGATTGTCAGAAACCCTTTTTACAATTCTTAACATTCACAAGCCTCAGCATCTTAGTGCTTTGTTGTATAATATAATGAAATTTTTAGACTGTTCTTTGTCCTTTTCTTTCTGGGCTGTGGGTGCTCCTTTTACTGTACTTATTTACAGTTTGTTGGGGTGACACTGGTTACCAAAACCGTACAGGTTTCAAGTGTACAACTCAGCATCATTTACACACTGCACTGTGCATCCATCACCCAAAGAAAAGTCTCTTTCCACCCCCACTTATCCCCTTCGTTGCCTCTTCCACCTCCCCCCACCCTCCTTTCCCTCTGGCTATCACTATACTGTCTTTGTCCATGTGTTTTATATATAAATATATATTTATATATATATATATTATATATTATTTTTTGCTTAATCTCTTCACCATTTTTTCACCCAGAACCCCAATCCCCTTCTCCTCTGACAGCTGTCAGTCTGTTCTGTGTATCTATGCTTCTGTTTCTATTTTTTCCTATGAATGCTTAATAATAAGAGCTCCCTGTAGCAATCACCCATTTCCCTTAAAAGTGTCCTCTTTATTATATCAGCAGATTCTCAATATTGGTAAACATCTAGCATGGGACTGGCACAGGGTACTCAGCCAATGTCTGTTGAAGGAATAATGATTGCCTGTCATAAGCCATGCACTGAACTCAGTGCTTTATAGATCTCACCTCTAAAACGTGTACGAATTTAGGACTAGAACATCAGAGTTTAAGAAGTGTCACTTTTTCTTTGTTATTTCTCTGAATCAAATGATATTTTCTCTAAACCCCAACCTCTGGCCTGATGAGAATTTCAATCTTCTTCATTGGGGCACCCCTTTCGTATCTTGGGCCACGCTATTTGTATCTTGTAAGATTAGTGGACTTACGCGGTGCCTGAAAACTAGGTGAGAAACAGCGTGTTCTACTCCCTTTGCAGTGGTCCCCAAATGCAATATAAATCCACCTCTTAAGTCAAATATGTAGCACATGAAACTACTAGTTAATAAATATACTCACTGAATAGATAGTAGGAAAGGGAAGAACGAGGAGACATTCATTTTAAGCTAGTCTATAGCAATGCTAAAGTTTTATATTTTAAACATGAATTAGGAAAAGAACAGAGTCTTGGTTGTTGGTTTTTAATGTCTTGACAGGTTTATAAAGCTAAAGAGCCATGGGGGAGTGTGCAGTAATCTGGTCAACCCAGGTCAGTCTGGCGTCTAGACAGCTGTGTGAATTATCTAAGCTCTCATACTCAAACCATCTAATTATCTAAATGAGCTGGATAATCTATGCAAGCTCAGGTCCAGTAAGGTACAGTCTTGGCTGACACACATCCTGGAAATAAAAAGGAAAAGAATAATAATGCTCAAGTTCACAAAATTAGTGTGGAATACTCACAGACATTCACTGAGAGGTGACTGTAGGCTGTCCTTCCTTTCCCTCATGCTGGAAACATGCTGAAGAAAGCTTTCTCACATTATCCTGGTACCTATAATGTGGCCTTTAAAAAAGTGCAGAGGAAGACAGAAATGAGTAAAAAATATTTTTAAGTTCACCCAAATTCTAATGTTTCAAATCAGCATACTACAGTGCTAAAGAAATATCTGCTCATTCATATGATTCATTATTGTTTCCTCAGCTCCAGTTCTATGTCCACAAATATGTTTCTATTTTTAAACATGTAGAAATCCCTTGGGGGTGAACACTAGGTAACTTTGTATTAGAGGTTTCTATTAAAGGTTGGTGGCTAGCACCATTTCGACAGAAAGAACCTTCCCCGGATGCTACTCTTAAGACCGGTAGTCCTCTTAGATAAAATGCCTTCCTTCATTACCTCACTTCTTCTGCCTTCTAGGTTTATAAAGGTATGAATAGTCTTCATCCTCACTTTAAAATCCATTCAGAATTGCCTTGCATAAAGTAAGGCAACTAAATTTGAAGTTTAAAATAAGACAATCCTTGCAGAGAAAATCGGGCACTTATCAGTAGAGTTCCATGCAGCTCACTGGAAATTCAGAATTTGGAACACAAATTTAGAATATTAAACATGGCATTATTCATTGCCTGGCACAGAGTCATGCAAGGCAGTTAGCCAAACAAGCTATCTCTCTACTTACAGGTGAAACAACGGTTTGGAGAATCTTAAAAATTTGAAAACATTCATAAATCAAAATAGGAGGTTTTCTAAGGGAGAAGTTAAAATTCTGCCAAGTTAAGCAAACTAAAGAAGAAAACAAGTCGGCTGTTAAAATGGTTTTTATGACAGACACTTAGACTTCCTCAAACAATATCAATTAGTGTCTTTAGAACAGACTTCCCAAAGATGATATTTCAATCAGTCTATTTTCTGGATGCAAAGTGCTTTCTTCCATTGTTTCATACTGCAGAAAATAGGACAACCGGCAGTGTTGCCTACAGTGGCAGAGCTGAGGTTTTGTGTATATAAATGCCTGAGCAGATACAAAAAATTACAGCACTTCTAGAACTTCAAATGAAAACTTTTCAGTACCTATCGACAATAGAGCTTGTTCACGTGTGGGTGTTTTCAGCTTAAGTGTATACAACAATCTTTATCAAAAATAATGTTGCCTTTTGAGGATCAGCTAAAATTTCCCCTCACTTTCCAAGGTATGGTCTGCCATTGCCACTTTGTTATGAGACTATATCAAGTAAATATGTAAAAACAAACAAACAAACGTGAGATTCTGAGGAAGAGAAAAATGGAAAGCAAATTCTTTCTCACTCGGTCATTGAGTTCTTCTTTGTTATAGAAAACCTGGACAGGGAGTCAAGCCAAGGAAATTAAGTTTTCCCATTGTGTAAAAGAGTTGAGGAAGAAGAGTAACTAGGAGTGTAACACAGAGAAGCCTTCTGGGTTTGGTTTTGGGAAAATTTTAAAGGTTTGGTTGTTTGAAAAGATTCAGAACTGCAGAGTTGGGGGAAAGAGAGGAGACAATTAAGAGGTATGGGGCGCATTATAAATTGAGTCCTTTCAGTATGTGAAAGATGCAAGTAAAAAGTCAAAAGTGTTTTGTTTAAATACCTATTTCTTTAAATGTTACTTTATGAAGAGTCTGCACAATGCAGAGCACTGGGTTTAATTCGATTCATATCCCTACTGGACGCTAGCTCACTCATCACCAAATGGAGAGTCACAGTCCTGAAACTTAACACATTGTTCACAGAATAAGGAGCAAAGATCCTCCATCAATGACCAAACCAACCACAGCTAAGTTGTAATGCTTAGAGTTGCATCTGACTTCATTATCTGAAGGTACTATCTGACATGGGTTTTGACCGATAGTGGATTCCAATCTTTATACTCTTTCCTGAAGGTTATCGTGGTGGTGGCATTTTAGAAATACTGTAGCATTTGGTTAAAATCATTCAATAATAGGGATAAAACAGAGCTTTTCTAAATCATCTGGTTAGCACTCCATATGTTCTCTTGTTTCAAAAAAAAATCTCTGAGAAAAAGAGCTGTTAGGCACAGATATCATGCTTTTTCCTTTTGTGCTTTAAAGGAAATACAAATTGGCCCTTAACACAATTTGGCCTATTTACAATCTCTGCAAGTTGCTGCCTGCTCCAGGGTGTGGCCTCCTTTGCTTTACAGCAATGATGACAGCAGACTTGCGTCCACATGATGGATTTGTGTGACCTGGAGCTTCCCTCAGCTTGCGCCAGCCTGGATGATAATTGTCCAGGCCTGCTGCACAGCAATCCTGAGACCTCCTTTGCTGTCCTTCTGAAAAGTCTTTTTACTTATAGTGATTTGCATCACTTTCACCTGCCCAGTTGTGTCCTCTCTCGTTTTCTTGTCTTGGTGAAACATATCCTTCAGTTATTCCCTAAGAAATGGTACTAAGGCTCCACATATAAGTGAGACCATGCAGTATTTGTCTTTCTGTGCCTGGCTTATTAGCATAATGTCCTTGTCCTCCAGGTTCATCCATGTTGTTACAAAAGATAGAATTTCCTTCTTTTTTTAAGGCTGAATAAGATTCCATTAAAAAGTCAAACTCCAGGCCCTGGCCAGTTGGCTCAGTGGTAGAGCATCAGCCTAGCGTGTGGAAGTCCCGGGTTAGATTCCCAGTCAGGGCACACAGGAGAAACACCCATCTGCTTCTGCACCCATCCCTCTCTCACTTCTCTCTCTCTCTCTCTCTCTCTGTCTCTCTCTTTCTCTCTCGTCTCCTCTCCTCCTGTAGCCATGGCTCAATTGGAGCAAGTTAGCTCCAGGCACTGGTGATGACTCCATGGTCTCCACCTCAGATGCTAGAATGGCTTTGGCTACAACAAAACAAGGGCCCCAGATGGGCAGAGCATCGCCCCCTAGTGGACATGCTGGGTGGATCCCGGTCAGACACGTGCAGGAGTCTGTCTCTCTGCCTCCCCACTTCTCACTTCAGAAAAATACAAAAAAAAAAGTCAAACTCCAGTCTTTGATATTTACCCAAAGATATAAAAATCTATGTCCACACAAAAATCTGCACTGGGATATTTATAGCAGCTTCAGTCATAATAATACTTAGAAGCAACCAAGATGTCCTTTAATAGGTAAATGGATAAATAACCTGTCCAGACAATGGAATGTTATTTAGGTTTAAAAATAAATGAGCTACCAAGCCATGAAAAGACATAGAGGAGGTTTAAATGCATATTACTAAGTGAAAGAAGCCAATATGAAAAGGTTACATACTGTATGATTCCAACTATATGACATTCTCGAAAAGAAAAAAAAAACTATGGAGACAATTAAAAAATCAGTGGTTACCAGGGGAAAGGAATGGGAGGGGAGAGATAAACAGGCAGAACACAGAGGAGCTTTAGGACAGTGAAAATACTCTAAAATATTACAGTAATGGATACATGTTGTTATGTACATATTTGTCCATACCCAAAGAATGTACAATATCAAGAGTGAACTGTAATATAAACTATAAATTTTGAGTGGTTATGATATATCATTGTAGATGCATCCTTGGTTTAAAAATATTTTTAAAAAAATCAAATTCATAAAAGCAGAGAATAGAATGGTGGTTTCCAGGGTCCGGGGTAAGGGAAAATAGAGAGATGTGGGTCAAAGGGTACAAAGTTACAGTAATGCAGGATAGTAAGTCCTGGAGATCTTACATACAACATGGTGATTACAGTTAACAACATGCATTATCAACCTGAAATTTGCTGAGAGATCTTAACTGTTCTCACCACACACATACACACATACACACACACACATGCACACACACACACAGAGTAACTATGAGAGATGATGAATATGTTAACTTGATTTTGGTAATCATTTCACAATGAATACATATATCAAATTTTCACATGGTATATACCTTAAATAAATACAATTTTTATTTGACAATTATTCCTCAATAAAGGTAAAGAATTTTTTTAAAGGAAATTGTACTGAGGGGCTAAGTTTTGAGAACTTTGCTTTACTAGACATGCTGTCATTGCACCTTGACAGTGTTAGTGAGCACAGACTCTGAGGCTGAGAATCTCCCTCGGCTTTTTGTCAGGGAGCCTCCAGAGCTGTTGTGGGAAAGCCTGAAGTCTTTTCTATCCCCGCTCTTTTATTTATATGTGACCACACGACCTTATTTATTTGTATGTTTCTCTTTGAAATATGTTGGGATTTGCTCTTCACCTCCACAGTTTTGAATTTTGTAGAAAGATGCTGGACTTTTTTTTAATTTTTTTATGGGTCCCTGTCATGATGAGTATTTTATTGATAAGACTTAGATCTAAAAATCATCATCCTTTAAGTTCTGGGGGGAAAAATGTGTTATTTCTTTGATAGTTCTTTCCCCACTATTTCCTTTATTATCTTCTGTATAAACTTCTACTGTTTGGCAATTGGAACTCCTATCATGATCTAGTAAATTTTCTTGTCTATTTTGCATATCGTTTTATATGTTTAACTTTTGTTCTTCCTTCTGGAAGATTTGCTCATGTATATAACTCAACCTTTTTTTGAATTTTTAATGTTTCTTATTCTTTTAATTTCTAAAAACCTCGATTTTAATACCCTGAATCATCCTTGCTTATAGCATCCTGCTTTCATTTCATGTATTTGGTATCTTCTCTTACCTCTCTCAGGGTAATAAATATAATTTCTATATAATTTCTTAAATTTTTTCCGACTCCCTCCATGTTCTTTGTATACTCTGGCTTCCTTTTCCTTCTGTTTTGGTTGCTGTCTTTTATATTAGTCTTATATTGAGATATGTGAAAAATCAGGTAATCTTAGGGTCCATTTCAACCTCAGTGAGGTAGTGAAATGCTGTTTTGACTCTATCTGTGGACCTGGGTGGGGTTTGTCAAACAGTGGGCTTTGGTAAGGGAGACCTGAGAGGATGGTATTCCCCAAACAGCCAGTAGTGTTACAGGGAAGGCTTAAAGGCCCATTCTTGCAAATATTTTATCTTGAATGGATCAGTCTCCTTAGAAAAAAGTCCTTCCCTCTCTTGTCTGAGTGGGAAAAAAGAGACTTCCTGTGCTTAGTGAGGTGGGTGAAAATTGGGGGTGAAAATAGAAAAGGGACATGGCAGTTTCTGGATCCAGAATAAACCCTTTTCTTACTCCTTATATTTCCATGTAGTATCTACCTGTCTCCCTGCTTCACTTACTGGCGCAGACATCAGATTCTCTCTTGCGTATACTCTCCAGAAACTACATCATTGATCTTTTGCTTTGGTAGGGGAGAGAATAGAAATGGTTCCGTCCTCTCACTGAAAGGTGTGCAACCAAGCCAGTACTGACCTCATACTTCTACTCTTCCCTTCAGAGGTACATTTTACCATCAATTCCTGACTCTCAGGGTTATGTAAAATTTGCAGTATATTGTCCCTTTTTTTGGCTCTCCACTGTAGCCATCAAACACTTAGCTCTCAACCCTTTCTATCCAACACAGTCTTTTACCATTCACTCTACTGCTTGCCAACTTCCAACTTTTTTTAACATGACTCATCTGCTCTCATCTCCTCTCACAATCTCTCTCTTGTGTGTTTATGTCTTTCCTGCCATTTAATGACATTTTTAGAGAAAAGGCAAATAAACACATGTGGTCAATCCACCATGTTAAACTGGAATCTGTGGTAGTTTTTAAACAATTCTGCCCTCCAACATAGTAATACCTACAGTGAGACGTGAGGGTTGGAAGTCAGGAGTGAGGTGTCATTATGTATGAGAGAAGTTTAGGTGTAATCGAGTTACTTCATGTAGCTCTGATTGATACTGATGGTGACAACAATGGCCTTTAGAAGTGGTAAGAAAGATGTAGACAAGGAAGTGTTTGTAGAGATATTACTTAAACTATAAAGCTTGTGAATCATAATTGCCACCATCATCATCACCCTCATAGCTAGAAACTAAACTTATATCAACTCACTGGCAATTCTAAACTGAAAATCTTTTTTGGTTTTTATCATCAGACAGCACACTATCCACTGGCAAAGACAATGGCATTTATGTGGCCAAGAAAAGCATACCAGAATACAAAAGGAGACACAATATATTTATATATAGCCTAGATATCTGAACTTGATCTTATCATGTTTTCCTTCACCTCTGGGCTTTCACAAGTGCCATTCCCTCTTTCAGAATACTCTTTGCCATCTACCTTCACTTTACTTGACTTAACTCAGTATCAATTTCCTTGTCCCAGTTTGTCATTATTAGGATAAGAATAACAATCATAGCTAAATTTATTGAGTGTTTACAATGACCAGATAGATGAATTACCTTATGACTTTATATATTTCCTTTACCGTTTGGAGCTATTGTATACAGTGCCAATTCCCTTTGTCCCATTTTACAGATAAGAAAACTAAGGTATATAGTTCATATGGCACTTTCTCAGAGAACTCCCCAATCTCTCGGGTTCAATGTAGTTGCATCTCCTATAAAGCAGTAGTAATTAAGGGATATACTCTGGAGCCAGAATTCCTTGGGAAAAAAAGTGCTTAACCACTTTGTTCTTTGAAATCCCATTCATAAAAATGTGGATAATAATAATTTTCATTTTACATGGTTGTTCTGAAGATTAAGATAATCTTAATCTTAAGATTAAGCACCTTGAACAGAATCTTGCATGCAGTAAAGCAGTGAATACATGCTAGCTATTATGATATGTTTCCAGAGTCCTTGGTGTATCTCCTATCTTAATACTTATTGCACTATATCAAAAATGGGTTGTATTTATTTTTAATACGTTAGTTTAATATGTTAAACACACACACAGGCACACACTATTCCCATTATACAAACAATTTAGAAATAGAGTATTTAGCAATTGAAATGATAGCTCCTTGATCCAACATAGCAAACAAAACCCATTTAGGCAATGGCCTGTGGGTCACTTTCTCCTCCATGATAAGTATAAGTTGCAACTGCTATTGCTGCCTCTGTAGTGCATGCACAGAATTGGAGCTTCTAATTTTCTGTGTTCTGCTCTTTATGTCCCACAGGATTATGAGCCTCAGGAAGGCAATGATCATGTTATGCTATTTAGTGTTGTATCCTATCACTCATTACGATGTCTGGGATATAAAATGTGCTTCTTAAATAGTCCTTGAAAATGACCACCAATGAATGAATGCTGGTAGGAATTCAACGACTTTGGGAGAATTTTACATGTGCAGAAAATGGGTGAGGGTAGGTTTACTCTATCAACTTCCAGCAGAGACATGGTCATTAGAAGCAGCAAAGGCAGATTTCACAACAGCTCTAATTTGGAAGTAGGAGTATAGGCTGTAAGAGCAATGTCTGCAATTTCCTGATCATGTGATTCTGGGCAAGTCAATGAATCCCTCTGAGCTTCAATCACCAAATAGGTTGGTGTGAAAGCTAATGAGTTCATGTACATGCAAGCATTCTGTAAACTAAATATCCGTGTAACGGGTGATTCTGAAAGCTTTTCCCCAGATAATATCAATCTAGAAATACGGTTAGGATATTAGTTTAATAAACCTGTCATTCTCCAGGGTGTTTCATGAACTGTTGCCATCCCCACCATCCTAAGTGCCTGCTATATTCCTTGTTGATGACGAATACATACCTATTGTGTGCGTGGAGAAGGGGGGTGGGGTCAGGAAGCATAGACTACTCATGCGTCACTCTGCCCCCAAGTTCTTAGAGGACAAAGAGAATTGGAATGTTCAGAAAAGTTTTAGAACTGACAAAGGTACATAAAGTCAGCTACAGAACCTGTAAAACAGAAGTAATGACTCTATTTGTTTCAGCAATGGTGCTGTGGAGAAAAAAAAAAATCTCAAATAGCTCAAAATGATGAGGGGGGGAAGAGGCAGAAATACAATGAATTTCATCTCATCTTATATAAATACCAGTCACCACCTCCTCCCACCAAACAATTTGGTTGGCTGATTTAATTAAATAATGTGATTATTTGTTCACCCAATATCATAGATATTCACCATCACATTGTGCTAAGCCTTATGACTACATTGGCGAGAAAAAAGCAGCACCTGGGGCTCCCATTAGCCTGAGGGATGTAGTCAGATTCCCCATGCCTCTGCTTCCAGATTGCAACAACCCAGATATCTTCAGTTTTTCTTCATTAAAGAAACCATAATGGTTAACATTGGAAAGGGTATTCTTTTTATAGAGAATATTAGACAGACATCTATTAGCATATAAGTCTAGTTTGGTATATCATTTCTGAAAAGGAAAGTGAATTCTAGAGACAAGGGTAAAAATACTTACGTTAAAAAATACACATAATATAAAGAAATATTAAAGAATTTTTCATCTAAACAGCAGAAACCAAAGCCTAATTTAAAAGGTTTTTATGTAGAAAGTGAGTTTAAATAATGTAGAAGAAACATGGCTGGCATCTAAGGAAGAATTTCTCAGCCTCGATGACAAGGCATTGGAATGGGTGACCGAGGATTTTGAGAAAATCTCATTTCCAGGAGATCCATGGACTGGACATCCAGTGGCTTCACGGCAGAAGCATAGGTGAAAACATCCCTCCCTGTGCTTTTCAGCTTGGTAGATAAGTGAGAGGCCAATTACAATAGATGCTATTAATTCTCTGAAGAGAAAAAAAAATAGAAAAAATGACTTTGTTTTGAACCTATTTGTATTTCTGTTGCAAAGCCCAGACCAGCTCCTATAAATCACTTCAACATTATTGGGCCCTTGTTATATATGTCAGGCACTGTACTGGGTGATGGAAATCAATAAAAATTTTTCTGCCTTCAGTAAATATATGATTTACTGGGGAGACATTGCTAATAGCTATTACTTGGCTAACAACACCTTACTATGTATCAGGCATTTTGTTATGTGTTTTAAATATCTGCTTTTATTTAATTTTTACAATAATGCCAAGAGTTATATATCATCATTCCATTATACAGATACAACAATGCAGAGCCTTTGAGAGATTAACTGAATCACCAAGGGCCCACGGCCAAATCATGGAGCCAGAACTCAAATCCAGTCTACCTGATCCAAAGCCTGTGGGCTCTTGACCACAACTCCCCAACTTCTGCTACATTCTAAAACGAAGGATGATGATAATGATAGTAATAACAAATGGTTGCAACAATGATAATAATAACAAATGATAGTAACAATAATAATATAATGCTTTTTGTAAGAATGCCAAAAATATCATGTTTGGGGATTAGAGAACAATTGATTTCAATTGGAGATCACTGGAAATCTTTCACAGAAGATCATTTTAAAAAGGCAGCTTACTGTCTACCTTTGTAGGGCTGTCACCTTGGGGAGTGGCCCCACCAGAGACTTTTCTCAGCTCTTCTGCCATGACTGGTTCTCACAGGTAGAATCTGAGTCAAAGTAACTTTCTCCCAGCATACCTATATTGAAAGCAAAATGTGAATTTTTTATTCTATTAAACCACTGACATTGTGGGATTTATTTGATAAAACCACTAGTGTCACACTAACTAATACAAAAGGTATTTTAAGCAAAGCAAAGAATATAAGCAATATCATAGAGGCATGATGTGGGCAAGGAGAGTGAATAACTCCACTGCCTTGGAATATAGAAGTGAAAGAAAAGGACAGCAAAGGGAGAGGTAATTTGGGATCACAAATGCCAGACACAAAGTTCAAACTCTCAGTATTATATATCCTGAGACAAGGCTGATCACATGTGCAACATAACTCATTTAATACTAACAAAATGTTTGTATGTCCCATTAGAATTAAGGGCAGGAAGAATCTGGATCATGGATGACTAATTGTTCTTCCTAGTAAATAAATAAAGCTATGTTTGGTTTTATATGGAATATACACTCACCCCTGCTCACACATGCACATAAATACAAATGCATGCACACCCACATTCACCCCTGAAATGATGAGCATACACATGCAGGTGTATGCATACCCACAAATACATATGGTCACACGAGTGTACTCTCACAGTTTTCCCCCTCGAGCAGTTATTAGATGTTATCTCAATCATCTGGTAACTGTAAGTTTACGTAGCTCTCTATTCATTTCTAGGATTGCATTTGTTTGGAGTCCTGGTTTACTTGTTTTTGTAAGAAAGATGGTGATTTATAAAACTATATAGTCCATGGCCCGATACTTGCATGCTCAGTGGCTTTGTAGACACCGTTTCCTCTTCTTTGCCTCCCAGAAGTAAGTCAGGATGGAAGAGGTATAACTCAAGGAAAGGCAGAAAGCACATCTTTTTCACTTCTCTCTCCTTTTCTTTCTATTCTTAAAATACTCTCTTCTCTGGGTCTCTGCACACTCTCCTCAGGTGGGTTCAGAAGGTCCCAAGAGCTGCCAACACTTCTTCTCCAGTAAGAAACTTGTGCAAAAGGCCAGCTGCTACCCAGAGGGATGTGACAGATGGCAGAATCACCATGCCGAGCGCGGATGGCTCACCCACGTGGAGAGGAATCAGGGAGCTGGAAGCAGAGCTCTGGAAATTATTCCTGGCCGGCTTCAGCTTTTCATATTGACAACCCCACACTCTTCTAATCTGTGAATTTTGAAGGTTGAAGAGCTCAGAAGCATGCTTTTATTTTTTCTTTTCCTGACAGAGCAAATTTGTGTGAGTTCTCCAGGGCCACCATTTCACTGGGAATATTATCTTTATTGTGTTGTACACTATTTGCTGGCATTCACCAATGACTAGCTCAGTCATTTTCTTACCTGGGTGTGATGCTGACTTTCAAATGGTAACCATAGAGTGACCTCGTCAAAGTTGCTTACAACCACGGTGCAGCCAAAGCTACGAGGGCACATGGGATGACATACCTGCTGTGTGACCGGATGTTACAATTGAGGCTTTGCAACTGGCCTGATGGAGGAGTGGCAAGAGCAGAGTGGTCAGAAAGTGCAGCTTAGTTGAAGGTAATGAATATTTCCCCTGTCAGATACATTGTCGGTGGTTTTCCTGCCTCCCAAGAGCCACCAGGAAATGCCAGGGAGGCAGCTTTGCTTTTGGACACCACTACTGGATGAGAAAGCCTTACAAGGCAGAGGTTCAAGCTCCACAACTAACCTTTACCTTCAAATAATAGAAATTGGAGGAAATGCTAACCTCCTTATCTTCATAGGGTTGATTGGGTTAACATGAGCGTCATGCAGGTTACTAGGTGGAAGGTGTTTACTGCTGGAAAGCAGGCATTGTCTTTATCCACTGCTCTCTTGGTAGTGAGATGCTGACTACCATAGTTTTGCTGTATTCAGTGGTTGTACCCTGTCACTTGGTCACAAAGGACACCAGAATAAAAACAAGTGACAAAATACCTCTAGGATAGCAATGGGCAACTTGTGTCAAGAGCAAGTTTACTGTGTTCAATGTAAAAACATTGTTATTTGAAGGAGATCCACAACAAGCCCTTTGATGTTAACGGGACATTAAGCTGGAACAGTGTCCCGGATACTTCTGAGTAGATTTTTGTAATGTATGTTTCAAGAAGCTTGGGAAGTTAGAGCACAATTCATGGACTTGGAAAAGTTTGTTTGTTTTAGATATTTTATGTTCAGCTAAGTGAACTCCAAGTGGATCAACCCCACACCTTTGGCAACAGTATAACTGTGTTCTGCCTCAAGGGTTTTCACATGCTAATGTACATGGAAGCACCTGGTAAGCTCGATAAACTTCAGATTCCAGGGCCTCACCCCCAGAGCGGCTGATTCAGCCAGTCTGAAGTCGGGGCTAAGAATCTGCATCTTAATTGAACCTCCCACGGGATTCTGATGCAATGGTTCTGAAACCAAACCAAGAAATAGTGCTGATTGAGCCAAATGCCAACTCCCCCTTCTGGTTGTAGATAGGACTACCCTGAATCGTCATCATGGGCTAGTCTTCTTTGCCATGGTGGAAGTGGGAAGGAGAAAGAAAAAGGGCCAATGACAAAGAGAGAAAGAGGAATGTCTTATGCTGGGTTCCTCAGAGGCAGAGGCTGAAAGAGGGATTTGTGTGCAGTGGTTTTTAAGGTTTTTCCCCTTTTGGAAAAAGGGGTAAGGAAAGCAGGTCAGGATTGGAGAGGAACTAATCTGGGAGGGTCCCCCTGTAGTCTAACTCCAGCGTGAATCCACAAAGAGCTCTAGAGCATGCTCACACCACAGAATTGCTCCTCCCCATGAGGTCAGGAGTCAGCATTTTGTAATCCCTGGTCAATCAGGCCCTGAGGATGGGCCACCCCCAGAGGAGGGACTTAAGCTCCCAGCACCTGTCCTGTGATTTCTTCCAGAAGAGAATGCCTGGAGGAAGAAGCAGCTGTGAGTTTACCCAGCCAATGGTCCCAGCAGGTGCAGGAAGGATGCATCAGCCCGATGGAAGACACTCTGATGGAGCACCTACAACATCCTGCAGGGAGGAATGGAAGTAGGGAAAGAGAGAGAAAAAATCTCAAACAGTTCTCAGCTTATGCTGATCCAAAGAAACAAAAGTCCTACTGTTTGGTAAACAACCTGAATGGCACTAAACTCAGCAAGTCACTTCCTGTATTAAATTCCACGGACTGTTCACAAGTTTCTGCATTCTTTCACATCTACAGATTTAATGCTAGTGTCTAGATTAGCTGCCTCTAGAACAAGCTGTGTTCACGAGACTCAAGGGTACAAAGTTAAGAAGGAGACAAGACCACATGCCAAATTATAGAATCTTAGGCTCGGACAACTGAGGAGCCCAACCATTCCTTTCTAATGCACAGCCATCATATCCAACTTTGTGCCATCTGAAAATCTAGTGAGCACAGATTTTTATAGTTCTTAAACTAAAATACAGACCATCAATCAAGCTACTAATTTAATCAAAACTTCAAGACCCATTGTAAAGCACCACTAGGATAGATCCATCCAAGTCACATTTTCTACCTTATTCAAAACTTCCATGAATTATTTTCCTCAATAAATTCATTCTGGAATCAAACATGTCAATTGCTATACCATTTTTCTTTATCATTTCAATGGCCTTATTTCAGAAGGAAATTAGTGAAATAGTATCAGTGACTCAATAATGGCCCCCAGTGTCACTACTTTTTTAAAAAAAAAGTGTTAATAAATTTGTGTGTAATCATTTGTTACCAAAACATTGTCAAGATTTCATACCATTTTACTGAACAATACAATTTTAGAAATACCAGTTCCCTCTTTTTAAAAGCAGATCATATACTGACCTGCAGTGCTTTGGTAAGTCTCAATCACCATGATTCCTAAAATAGCACCTACAGGGACACTGTGGTGTTCTCTGCCTGGTCCTCCAGTATCTTACAGTTTAATTCATCTGAGCCTTTACTCACGTGAAGTGAATAGATGTTCCTTTACAAATTTATTTCTCATCTAACCTGGACCTCTGTGTCCACTTAATGATCTTTGCTCTAACTTGTCCAGCTTAAAGATAACAGTCCTTGGTGGCAAACCGACAATCAAAGTAGGGTCTAAATAATTTTTCTATTACCTTGGGTAAATATTTATTATAGCACATGCAGACCCACTTATTTGTTTCTCATAGTCCTTGATCTCCAGAAAGCAACAAGTGCTCTGGGTTATATTCAACTCTTACTGAAGCTTTCATTTCACCCTGGACTTTGGCCTTCCTGATATTATTCTCCAGATCCACTTCCCTCTCCGGTATGTATCTAGGCTAATGCCTCCCTTCATCCATTTCTGTAGATGCCCTTCTCCTAGGTGACTTTATCAGGAGACTTCTTCTTGGCTGCATTGCTAACTTTAGATACCGCATTTCTGCCTAATTATGCTCATTTGTGATTAAATTGTTAGAAATTCAACTTTGAAAGATTCCCTCTGGAGCCACATGAACTTTTGACTTCACTGACCATGAAATGAGGCTTGCCCTTGTTATAAACTCTAAGCAATGTATTTTCTAAAGCCTAAGATATACTGTTGAGTGTCTCCTGTGATTTTTTTTAACTTAAATATCTCAAATGATTTGACTACTTCCTACAAAGAAAGGTTTCTATCATGTCTCTATTGCAAAACAGTTCTTTCATAATTTGGTATAGAATATTGTTTTCTTTCCTTGCTTCTTCATCTTTCTGAGTTGTCAGCAAGTCTAGAATTTATCAGATGTCCTGCCTTTTGTAGAGTAAGACTTCAACAGACATTCCGACGGGTGTATTTTTCCTTCTCTTCAAGGCCAGTATTGTAATCTGTGTTCGGAAACCTTTATCCATATCCTCTGTCTGGTCTGCTGGTCTGCAGAATACTTCAAGAATAATATCACTTCTAATTCTTTTTAATCTTATCCTCCCTGAGAGGAAAATTTGCAATGTCCATTCTTTGTGCAGAAGGGAAAAGAAATTTTAAGTCACAACTGTCACCTGGGTTTCCATGTGGTACTGAAAGTTTGAATGCTCAAGAGAGAGGGAATTCAAAGCCCAATAAAAATAAATCTTCTGACAATGCCAGAAGGCCACCTGTCATTCTCTCTTGCATGTTCCCCACACCTAGTGCCATCACCACATTGTGCTAAAACGCACACTTATCTATGGAAAGTAGAATTATTTGAACTACTATGTGTAGGAAAACAAAGTTATTAAGAACAAGAGCTGTGAAGACTGAGCTGAGTTGACATTGAGTCTCAGTTTCAGTGCCTATCAATTGTGCGCCATTGATAATCTCTGTAAATCTCATACGTTCACATTCATAAAATGGGCTTTTATTATGGGTACCTATCTCATAGGATTGATACAAAATTATTCTTGAAAAGCTAACCTGGATTTCAATACATTTATTGATTTAATAAAAAGATTGCTTACTATGTGCCAAGAAATAGTGTTGGCGTTGTTATTATAACAGTGAACAAGTATAACAAAATTCCTGGCTTCAATGGAGGGAAGTCAGGTGCAAGCTATAAAGTCATCCATACATAACACATATGTAAATTATTAATGGCAGTAAATGCCATGAAGCAAATAAAAATGCATGAAACAGCAACCAGAAACTGGCTGTGTATGTAGGAGCAGCTACTTTAAGCTAGCACAGTCGGGGAAGACTTCTCCAAAGAGGTAACCTTCCAGCTGAGCCAGAATGATGAGAAAGCAGAAGCAATACAAAAATCTGGGAGAAAAGTGTGCTAGAGATAGGAATGAACAAATGTAGATATTAATAAACCACTTCTCAAAACAAATGTTTCCCTTAAATAGATTTTGGGCAAGTGTTTGATCTAATTTTATATGATCTGTTTGGGCATGATCAATTTTTATTTTAAAATGAACAGCTTTCTTTTGATCATCCTCTGTAAAGCCATTCAATCAGTCATCAATATTTTAAGCTTTTCCAAAGTACAAGTTGATGTTTTATACGTCCGTGTGTTATCACTGAGAGGCTGTGGCCGAATACCAACCACATAGATGAATTTAACTCTGGAAAGCATGTCCCTTCAATTATCTATTAAATGCCTCTTTTTACACCCAACCTGCTGACAAAAATGAGAAAGCAAACAAATGAGATGAGTTGCAGTGAAGACACCGGAAGCCAAGAGAGCAGAGTATCTAATTGGAAGAGCACAGGAGAATGTTTAAAAGAAGTTTCAGAATAGCGATAAGGATGAAGATGATGTTATCTCTTGGATAGAAGAAGCTATTAAAATACACCAGAGTGTTTTCAATCACTTAATCAGAAAGCACTTTTCCTGAGAACTGTCTTTTGTCTGTGTGCCATGAACAAACATAAATATTTTGGATTTCCTGCATCCTTCACCCTGATAATGGGCTCTTAACTAGAAGCTCTTCCCACCTCAAAGAAAAAGCTAAAAACAATGATAAAACATGAAAGATATGATGTCATTTCCAGATGAATTATTGAATCCCACAAATAGTGTTTAGTGTTATTCCTTCTCTAGCTCTTGCTTTAATACTAGGATATTTTGTATGATTTTATATATAATATATTAGGCACCCCAGATTTAGAGAAGAATAAAACACAATGTAAACATGTACACAAGGGCTGAATTAAGTAAAACAAATAAGTTTTTTGAACAGTTTCCTGTGAATTTTTCTTAAGATACCACAATTGTAACTTCTCATTTGCACATAAATTTTCATCTTACATTTAATATTTGAAAAATTCTTTAAAATATAATGTTATGAAATGTTTATTTAAGGCTTAAATAATATTCTAAGTTCTTAATATCAATGTAGCTGTGTCTACACACTCAACAAAATAATTTCTGTTAAAATCAAAACATTTTTAAAAACCTATGTTAACAGAAAAAAAATTAAACTATGCTTTTTAAAACTATATATAATTAAAACAAAAAATTTGGCAGAAAATTCCCTTGCTAATATAAGAATAAAGTTTCCTAAGATGTTCACATTCTTATAAGATTTTAAATAACATTTTCTGGATAAATAGAGATATGTCAATCATTTGAGTCATAATAAACCAGAAGTTCTCTTTTGTGTTAAACAATTAAATCAAAATAAAATTCTACTTGGGCAAAAGGTAAAATTAGGTTTAAGTGACCATATTAATGAATAAAATCACTAGAAACTACAATTAAATACATTTTTACCCCTATTATAAATGACAAATTTTTCCATTATACCTGTATTTTAATTTATAATTGGAAATTGAATTCCTAGTATTCAAATTGACCTCATCCAGAGTTTTACTTTGAAGTTTGACCTCAGAATTTGTGCAATAATATCAAGTTGTGATAAGATTTCAGGAGAAATTGTGTAATAATAGCACTCTGGGAGAACTCAGCGTGCACAGCCGAGATTGTTGTATACCAACCTAGCTTTGCTTTATACAAGACTATAAGACCCCTGTCTGTTTGAGCCTCATGTTACCAAAGCACTAAAATACAAATCTGGTTTAATTAAATGGCCAAGACCGACAGAAAGGATCCAATCAATATGAATAATATTCCTGCTTCTCTTTCCAAATCAAAATAAACTGCTTGAGTGCTTTATGTTCAGGCACAGCAAGCCAGTGAGTGCTGGGTGCCATGTCAGATGATAATTTTTTAAATGCAAGGGTTAAAAAGGACATCATTCACATATGAGAGAAGCCGCTATCAGCTCGCTTATTGACCTCATGTGTGCCCGTGGGTAAGATGCACTGTTACTTATAATAAGATGAGAAATGGATTTATCTGGATAAAGCGTTAGAAGGATCTGATGGTCTCATTAGTAAGGTGGCTTCCTGGCCATCAGTGCTGTCTTCTCTTCCTGAGGAAGCCGCTGCTAATCAAATGTGCTCCTGGAGAACGGCCACAGGATTTGGCACTAAATTTCGAGATAATGATGGTCGAGTGGGCTTGATTTACTCTATGGCTTGTTTTTATTCTCTTTATTGATTCCTACAAAATAAAGATGGCCGTCCCTATTACAGAATTTGCAATAATTGGAATCGGTCTTATTTACATATGATTTCATTTTTTGCAGAAATTGGGGAATGGGTGGGAAGGGGTGGCGGGCAAAGTGGGGGGAGCGGAGTCTTTTGAACAGCTGCCTTTGGAAGAAATGTTCCAGTACTAAACTGCCTCCAGTGTTTGTCTAAAATAAAGAAAGAAATAAATGCCGTGTCGGGTGAATCACATCAAAATCTCAAGACAATTCCAAGATGAACCAACTCGGAGAGTAAATGACCTCTTCATCTGGGTGATAAAGTTCCAGCCAAAATATTCTCTGGGCCCGAGACGTGATTCATTAGAAATATGTGCATGGTGGGGCGCTCCTCCCTCTATCTGGCAGAGTCCGGTCTGCACACTGATAAGAAGCAAATGCAAATGTCCTGATAAGAACTGAATGCAAATATTTATGATATGATATTCCCTGGGAATTATGTGCAGATAAAACAAAGTATATTATTTTCCTGCTTCTCTTTCAGGTTTGCCAAAATGCCCTTTTTCGCTTTTGGAATTTGCATTTCTTCAAAATTGATTCGGCTTGCGTATTATGTTAAGCTATTTGTTTGCTAAGGATGGTAATTAGTTACTGTAATTACAGCAATGACAGTTGCTAAATTGTTTTTAAAGCATTACAGTGGGTCTGTGCCAGAAGATTGCAGTATTTTTTTGGATTTAAGCAGAGGCTGGAAAAACTCCCACTCTAGGGCCAGCATGGGATTTTCAACTACAAAGCTGCTTTTTTCTGATTGAAAATTTTTTTTTTCAAAGTCATTAATTTGCATTGATTGCAAGTGCTAACTTTACATTTAGGTTTATTCACATATCACAGAAATATTAGTGATAGTGGACCTTGGCGTAAAGGAGACACAGGGGACACTCATCGTAAATAAAAGTGAAAGCTGATAGCAGAGGAAAAATGGTATAACTATTACTTGGAGCCTGTTAATTAAACTTTTTAGATAAATTAAAAACAATTAAAAATGTTTTTCTGAAAGTCATTTCCAAACTTTTCTGAGCCCTCCTGGTTGTTTAAAATGAGTAATGTGGAAAAACATAGTTTGGCTATACTCTAATTTTGACATGTGGGAAGTAACAAAGAAAGAAGAAAGGTTATTTACCCAAATACTTCTTACAGATTTAGTTTAAAAGAAAATAATTGAGGAGAGACTTGAGCTATTGTGCATGTCCAAGATGATTTATATGATTTATGTTTTATATCAATTGTGACTCAGAGGTTAAAGGCAGAGAATGTGCTCTCTGTGCCGTCTGTTGTCCCAGGAATGTCTTCTCATATTCATTTCTGAAGTCTAGAAAATTCAGGTAAGATCAAAGTTTGTTGCCAGACACTTGAAGTCAAGGTAATCCAAGGTCTGAATGCATACTTTAAGGTAGTAGGGTCTCATACTCATCTTCACACTCACAAATGCTTCAGGAATAATAAATATTACCATATTTAAATATTGAGCTGCTTCTACTAGAGGAAAGTTAGCTACTACAATAAAATAATAATAATAATAATAATAATAATAATAATAGCAGCTAACATTTATTGAGGACTTTCCACAATCCAGGTACAATGCCAATTAGTTTACATGCATTCATCCAACAACTAATGGGCATTATTATTATTATTATTATTATTATTATTATCTCCATTTTACAGAAAGAGATACTGAAGTTAAGAAATGGTGGAACTAGCTGAGGTCACAGTTCGGGTAAAAATTGAACATGGAATTCAAACTCAAGCTCGCTGACTCCACAGTCTATGCTCTTAACCTGAGAGAAGGTGACTTTGTTTTTGAATGTAAGCAAATAAATAATATTTTTAAAACCCTGACTTCTTCCTTTAATTTAAAGCTAAACTGAAAGCTAAACCATCTAGTTATCAGAAATTGAATTTTCACCTCAATGCTTGTTCTCCTGATATTTTACTTTATTTACTTGTTATAGATGTAAATATAATTTCTTCAGTTGTCTCCAACAGTACTAGTCTTTGATGATAAACTTGACTTAAAAAAATATCTGTAAGGATTGACTGCTTTTGCTCCTGAAAGACTCAACAAATTTAGTTTGTATATTTATCATTATTCAAGAATTATAAGTCCCAGTTTGCTTAATATGGTTTTTATATTTGTATGAATAAAGATGAAATTGATAAATAAGCATTTTATGACATTTTGAAATTGTTTTGGAAATTGTTATGCTGTGCATACTTACATAAATACCCTCGTGCTACGCTATACCAGCTACTTCATGCATCTTCCCAAGTATATACATGGGAAGGCAAGTATCTCCTGTGGGCTCACACATGGAGGCACAGACCACTGCAACTTATACAGCAATATCTCCAATTCATATATCAACAATCCTTTTTTATGAAGTCATTCCTGGCACACTCTCACCTCCTCCAAGCTTCACATTATATTTTCAGCCCCAGATGACACTCTACTTTTGCCCCTGTTGCATTTATCCCGAGACTGATGGTGCCTTGCATGAACCTGGCTCATTGTGTACATATCTGTCTCCTCCAGTAGACTAGAATCTCTTGAAAGTCTAGGTCTTTTGCATCTCCTGTATCTATCACAGAGCTTGGCACAGGATAAATGACAAATAAAGACACTGAATGAGTAAGACTTACTGAACTTGTAGAAAATTTTAGTGGCATACTGCAGTGAGCCATTATTTCTCATGCGTGAGTCTGCAGGGCAGCTAGGATACCTCCATTTCAGCCTGTGAATCAATTCAGGTCTATAGCACTTGTCTCATTTTTTTTTGTCCAGTCTAGAGGGGCACAGCAACCTAGGGCATGCTTTTCTAATGATAGGGGTCAAGTGAAAACATGGATGTCTTTTAAAGCCTACACTCATAATTGTCATATTTCACTTTCTTCCACATTCTATAGTCCAAAACAAGGCAAGAGCCAAGACTAATAACCATGTGGAAGTGAAATATACTCTTCCCATGGAACTATGGAGAAGCAAATGTCTGCTAAATCATATAATCTTCACAACCAACAAAAATTTACAAAATAAAAGGTATAGAAGATTGCCCTTCCTTTTGTGTAAAGCATCTAAAACATTTTTAAAAAGATAAATTTTTGTCTCATTATCAAAACCCTGAGAAACATTTCATGATTTCTCTAGATAATTTTTTCCTATTTATTGAAATTATTGGGGTAACACTGGTTAATAAAATTACAAAGATTTCAGATGCACAACTCTACAACACACCATCTTTACACAGTACTGTGTGTTCACTACCCCAGTCAGGGTGAGGATTGGGGGCTGGGTGGGGTAGGGTGTTTGGAGGGACTGGACAAGAAAGAAAAGGAAAAAAAACTCACAGACATGACAACAGTGTGGTGACTGCTGGGTTGATAATTTTTTTTTTATTTATTCATTTTTTTTAGAGAGGGGGGGAGAGAGAGAGAGAGAGAGAGAGAGAGGAGAGAGAGACAGGGGGGAGGAGCTGGAAGCATCAACTCCCATATGTGCCTTGACCAGGCAAGCCCAGGGTTTCGAACCGGCAACCTCAGCATTTCCAGGTCGACGCTTTATCCACTGCGCCACCACAGGTCAGGCTGATAATTTTTTTTAATTTGATAAATTTAACTGACAAAATTTTTCTTTGCAGGCTCAGCATCAACATAATAAGCTTCAGCTTGGAGCTTTTTTCATTTTTATCCATTAAATGTCCAGAGAAGTATTCCACCCTCTTCTTCCATACTTGAAGACCATTAGTCAAGTGTTCATATGTTCTTTCTTCTGGGCTGACATTTCTTTCATCTAACTCTATTTCACTTGTCAAACCATACCCTACCTTTGTGACTCTTCTTTTGGACTCTCCCCAATCCATTTAGAGCCAAAAAGCTATACTGAAATCTCTTCTTACCATCGATCAATCAAATCTGGAAAGGGAATCTTAATTCCTTAGAAGAAAAATATTGGCAAATTCCCAGCTGAAGAGAAACATATGGGTCCACCCTGCCCACTCCCACATTTTTCTACCCCCACTCCCATCTGCAAACACATCAGAGTTGATTTGACTAAACTCTATCGGATCAAAGAAGAGCTCTGAGGAGTGTGAAGTTAGGCTTCAAATATCAGCTAAGCACAGTTTGGTTACAGAAAGGAAAACATCCCTCCTGGAGTGAGACATCTTTCTTGTCCAGACGTTCAAAGAGTGTTATTCATTACTAAGTTTATGGTACCCACACTGGGAGCACAGTTCATTACTTCAGAATTCTTGCCCAGTTTACAAGAAAGGTCTCCTGTTAACTGCCTGGTGCTGTCCAGGGCAGATTCAGTCTTACTATAAAATAGATCATTACTCTCTCTAGATACATTTGGTTATAGGCTGACAGTAAACACTTAATCTGGAGATCAAAACTTCTGAAATCTTCATTTAAGTTTTCAAGTAGGAAGATAGTATTTGTTTTGTATTCTAGAAAGTAAGCTTTAGTCACACTGTTTTTATGTAATTCACTGGTTTAACCAAATTTCACTAAAATAAAGAAAGCTGATGTGTTAGTATCAACATATGGGGGGGGGGTCACACATCATACTTGGGAACATCATTTAGTAAAGTCCATGTTGAGAAGTGAAATGAATGGGCATGCAAAACTCTGACTTATTTCAGGAATTTACATATCCAAGCTCCAGATCACAAAGCAGGGATCACATGGTCTAGGAGCCAGGGTTCTCCAGAGAAACACGACCAATAGGATGTGTCAATATAGAGAGATTTGTTTTTGTTTTAAGAAATTGGCTCAAACAAATGTGGGGCTGGCAAGCCTGAAGTCTGCAGGGCAGGCTGGAGACCTAGGGAAGAGGAGATCCTGCAGCTCAAATCGAAGGTAGTCTAGAGTAGAACTCGCCCTTACACTGGGGAAACTCAGTAGTCTCTTTCTAAGGAAGAAGCCTGCTCACATCATTCAGAGTAAATTGCTTTCCTCAAAGCCTACTGATTTAAATGTTAAAATTTCTTATTAAAAATACTTTTACAGCTACATCTTGACTGTTTTTTCACCAAATACCTGGGTACTGTTGCCTCGCCAAGCTGACACCTAGAATTAACCATCACACATTGCACAATCTTCTTTGTTCTATCACTTACTCAATCAGTAAGCATATACTGAATGGCTGCCACAAACATGCAGGATTCCTGGCATGCTTATGAAATCAATGATCCTACTTTATTGCTCAAATATGTTGATTCTCAGAAACATCAGAAGACTTGGAATCATACCTAACTTGGATCTCTCCTAAAACCTAAAATAAATTAGCATGAACATGCAACAAATTAGTCAAGCATGCTAAAAGAAATTAACCAAGGTCTACATAAGTAGGATATATCCATTTTACAAGATATATTACATTGTATTCAGTAGGGCAGAAGGAGAAATTTAATTAGCTAGTGAAATAAAAACAAGCTATGTGTGGGCTGGTGAGAATTCCTTTTGGGTCACACATTTTTGTAATTGTCCTTAAACTACATGATCATATACACCCTTATTGACCAAATCATGAAATTAGTTGTTCTACTGCGTCATGATTATACCCCCCCTCTCCGTGTACCACACTGAGTCTGAGAACCTCACACTAAGTGTTGCATAAGGAAGGGTAACCTACTCTGATACAAAGCTTATCTTGACATTCATGAAAAAGAAGAAATCAAACAGGTAGCATCCTAATTCAGTAAAAGATCATTTGATTTTCCCACCCAAAGCCAAAAGCAAGTCTATATAGCAATTAGGTGTGAAATGTTGCCTTAAAGCAGGGGTCGGGAACATATGGCTCACGAGCCAGATGTGGCTCTTTTGATGGCTGCATCTGGTTCACAGACAAATCTTTAATAAAAAAAAAATAACGTTAAAAATATAAAACATTCTCATGTATTACAATCCATTCATTTCCTACCGCTCATGTTCATGGTTGCAGGTGGCTGGAGCCAATCACAACTGTCCTCCAGGACAACACCAAATTTTTATTGGATAATGCATAATGTACACAGGTCATTGTATGGCTCTCTCAGCCAAAAAGGTTCCCGACCCCTGCCTTAAAGGCTGCTCTGGCATTTGATGACTTCACAGACCCACATGGCCTCTCACACAAGGTAACTGCCTAGACCATGAAGACGTTAGGCTTCTCAGAGACAAACTCCCCCAAAAAGGTTGAAACAATTCAGACAGCCTCCTGTTCAGCACAGAATGTTTCCTATTCACTAAAGAAATCTCAAGTTGCTTGAAAATTTATGGTTCTACATCATGAAAAAAATTCTTGCACATTCAGATCATTCTAATTTTAATATATACAGAAGCTTAACATCATCAGTTCCCAGAGGACCGTATGAAAATCTCATAAACAGTAGGTGTAGATTTTTTTTTTTTTTTTTTTGTATTTTTCCGAAGCTGGAAACCGGGAGAGACAGTCAGACAGACTCCCGCATGGGCCCCACCGGGATCCACCCGGCACGCCCACCAGGGGGCAACGCTCTGCCCACCAGGGGGAGATGCTCTGCCCCTCCGGGGTATCGCTCTGTTGCTTGGGGCAGAGGCCAAGGAGCCATCCCAGCGCCTGGGCCGTCTTTGCTCCAATGGAGTCTCTCTGCGGGAGGGGAAGAGAGAGACAGAGAGGAAGGAGAGGGGGAGGGGTGGAGAAGCAGATGGGCGCTTCTCCTGTGTGCCCTGGCCGGGAATCGAACCTGGGACCCCTTGCACGCCAGGCCGACGCTCTACCACTGAGCCAACCGGCCAGGGCCCAGTAGGTGTGGATTTTACAGACCAGCACCACTTTACATGTTGCTTATTGGTACCCTCAACTGCCTGGGTCTTGCTGGGCTTGACAGGATTCCAAACTGCTGGCAAGGTCTGAGCTCTTCAGACAAGGTCCCCTGCCCAGCATAATGTGCTGTTCAACTCTTATTCATTTAATTTTCTATCTTTCATTCATTTCTTTTATTATTTCTTTCTTTCATTCTTCCTTTCCTTTTTTTTTTTTTTGATTTTTAAATTTTATTTAGAAAATTAACTTTAACATGGTGATATTGATCAATAAGAGTACATAGGTTTCAGGCAAACATTTCTACAGCATTTGAACTGTTCATTATGTTGTATACCCATTGCCGAAAGTTAAATCATTTTCTGTCACCTTATATTTATCCCTTTTTACACCCTCCCCATCCTCCTCTCCCACATCCCCTTCCCCCCAGTATCCACTTCACTTTCATCTATATCCATGAGTGTGAGTTTTATATACCACCTATGTGAGAAATTATACAGCTTTTAGCTTTTTTTGATTTACATATTTTACTCAGAATAATGTTCTCAAGGTCCATTCATGTTGTTGTAAATGTCACTATGTCATCATTTCTTATAACTGAGTAGTGTTCCATTGCATGTATGTACCACATCTTCTTTATTCAATCCTCTATCAAGAAACGCTTTGGTTGTTTCTGTGTCTTGGCCACTGTGAATAATGCTGTGATGAACATGGGGGTGCATGTGTCTTTACGTAACAATGTTTTTGAGTTTTGGGGGTAGATACCCAATAGAGAGATTGCTGGGTCATAAGGTAATTCTATTCTTAATTTTTTGAGGAACCACCATACTTTCTTCCATAATGGTTGTACTAATCTGCGTTCCCACCAGCAGTGAATGAGGGTTCCTTTTCCTCCACAGCCTCTCCAACACTTGTTATTACCTGTCTTATTGATAACAGGTAATCTAACAGGGGTGAAGTGATATCTTATTGTGGTTTTGATTTGCATTTAGTGAATAGCTAGTGAAGATGAGCGTTTTTTCACATATCTATTGGCCATTTTATGTCCTCTAGGGAGAAGTGTCTGTTCAGCTCCTCTTTCCATTTTTAATTGGATTATTTGCTTCATTGTTGCTGAGCTTTGTGAGTTCTTTATATATTTTGGATATTAACCCCTTGTCAGAGCTCTTGTTTGCAAATATCATCTCCCATTTAGTTGTCTGGCTATTTGTTTTGTTATCAGTATCTTTCGCTGTACAGAAGCATTTTATTTTGATATAATTCCATTCATTTATTTTTGCTTTTCCTTCGGGGTCAAATTCATAAATTGTTCTCTATGACCAAGGTTCATGAGTTTATTACCTATGTTTCCTCTATGTAATTTATTGTATCAAATCTTATATTTAGGTCTTGATAGATTTTAAATTAGTTTTTGTGCAGGGGGACAAACTGTAGTCAAGTTTCATTATTTTGCATGTGGCTTTCCAATTTTCCCAGTGCCATTTATTGAAGAGGCTTTCTTTTCTCCATTGTGTTTTTTGGCTCCTTTGTCAAGAATGAGTTATCCATATACTTATGGTTTTATTTCTGGGCTCTCGATACTGTTCCATTGGTCAGTGTGTTTTTCTGCTAATACCATGCTGATTTGATTAACATGACTCTGTAATATAATTTGAAGTTAGGTAGTGTGATACCTCCAGCTTCATTCTTGTTCCTCAGGATTGCTTTGACTATTTAGGGTTTTATATGGTTCCATACAAAACTGGTAATTTCTGTTCTATTTCTGTAAAAAATGACATTGTAATTTTTTTTTTTGGTGTGTGTGTGTGTGTGTGTGTGACCGAAATAGAGAGAGAGACAGAGAGAGGGAAGATGGGACTGACAGGGAGATGAGAAGCATCAATTCTTCACTGCAGCACCTTTGTTGTTCTCTGATTGCTTTCTCATATGTGCCTTGATGGGGGTGGGGGGGTTCTCTGCATCCAAGTCCAACATTCTATCCACTGCACCACCACCTGGTTGGGCTGATACTGTGATTTTGATGAGGATTGCATTAAATTTGTATATTGCTTTGGGTAATATGGCCATTTTAACTATATTGATTCTTTTATTTTTTCTTACAATTATAAAAGGAATTTTTTTTCTTTATTTTGAGTTCATTTTTCAATGTTTCATCATTGGCATATAAGAGAGCAGTGGACTTTTGAATATTGATTTTGTATTCTGAGACTTTGCTGTATTGGTTGTTTCTAAAAGTCTTTTGGTGGAGTCTTTGGGATTCTCTATATACAGGATCAAGTCATCTTCAAAAAAGTGACACCTTTCCTTTTTCTTTCCTGATATGGATGCCTTTTCTTTCTCTTTCTCTGGATAAAACTTCCAGAACTATGTTAAATAAGAGTAGAGAGTGGGCAGCCTTGTCTTGTTCCTGATTTTAGTAGAAAAGCCTTCATTTTTTCACCATTTAGTATGATATTAGCTGAGGGTTTGTCATATATGACCTTTATTATGTTGAGGTACTTTACTTCTATTCCAATTTTATTGAGTGTTTTAAACATAAAGGGATCATATTGAATGCCTTTTTTGCATCTATTGATAGGATCATATGATTTTTGTTCTTTGTTGATAGATTTCTTTATGTTGAACCATCCTTGAGCTTCTGCAATGAATCCCACTTGATCGTGATATATTATTTTTTTAATGTGTTCTTGTGTTCAATTTGCTAGTATTTTCTTTAGGATTTTTGCATATGTATTCCTTAGAGATATTGGTCTATAACTTTCTGTTTTTGTGTTGTCCTTGTCAGGTTTTGGTATGAGGGTTATGTTAGCCTAAAAATGTGTTGGGGAGTATTTTGTATATCTATGATGTCTGTGGTAATTTCTTCTCTTTCATTTTGGATTTTGTTAATATGAGTCCTTCTTCTTTTTTTCCTTAGTGAGTCTAAGGAGTGGTTTTTTTACTTTATTAATCTTTTCAAAGAAGCAATTCTTTGTTATATTAATGTTTTTCTGTAGTTTTTTTGTTCTCTATTCCATTTAGTTCTGCTTTAATTTTTACTATTGCCTTTCTTCTGCTGACTTTGGGTTGCCTTTGTTTTTCTTTTTCTAGTTGTTAGGTTGCTTAGTTGGGATTTCTCGTTTCTTAATATAAACCTGTAGTGATATAAACTTCTCACTTATTATTGCTTTCGCTGCATCCCCAAAATTTTGATATATTGTGTTGTCATTTTCATTTGTCTGAATATATCTTTTGATCTCTGCTTTTATTTCTTTGACCCCGTCCTTTTTTAGAAGTATGTTGTTTAATTTCCACATTTTGGTGGGCTTCTTTACTTCCTTTTTAAAATTGAATTCTAATTCCACAAAGCCTTATGATAAGAAATTATGCTTGGTATAATTTCAATCTTACTGAATTTGTTGATGTTAGTTTTGTGGCCCAACATATAGTCTATCCTTGAGAATGTTTTATGCACACTAGAAAAGAATTTTTTTTTCATTTTTTTTTTTTTCTGAAGCTGGAAACAGGGAGAGACAGACAGACAGACTCCCGCATGCGCCCGACCGGGAACCACCCGGCCCGCCCACCAGGGGCGACGCTCTGCCCACCAGGGGGCGATGCTCTGCCCATCCTGGGCATCGCCATGTTGCGACCAGAGCCATTCTAATGCCTGGGGCAGAGGCCACAGAGCCATCCCCAGCGCCCAGGCCATCTTTGCTCCAATGGAGCCTTGGCTGCAGGAGGGGAAGAGAGAGACAGAGAGGGAAAGCGCGGCGGAGGGGTGGAGAAGCAAATGGGCGCTTCTCCTGTGTGCCCTGGCCAGGAATCGAACCCGGGTCCTCCGCACGCTAGGCCGATGCTCTACCGCTGAGCCAACCGGCCAGGGCTAGAAAAGAATTTTTAATCTGATGTTTTGGGATGAAATGTCCTATAATTGTCTATTATGTCTGATATTTCTTTATTGATTTTCTCTTTGGATGATCTATCTAAAGTCGACAAATATGTGTTGAAATCTCCAAGTATATTTGTGTTTTTGGCTGCTTCTATTTTTAGATCAGTTAGTATGTCATATATTTTGGTGCTACCTGGTTGGGTGCATATATATTTTTTAAGATATATTGTGTCTTCTTGATACAATCTCCCCTTTATCATTATGAAATGTCCATCTTTGTTTCTGGTTACTTTTGCTGTCTTGAAGTCAGCATTGTCAGATATGAGTATGGGTGTTCCTGCTTTCCTTTGGGTATTATTTGCTTGGAGAATAATTTTTCAACATTTCACTTTGAATCTACTTTTGTCCTTGCAGCTTAGATGTGTCTCTTGAAGGCAGCATATGGTTGGGTTTTGCCTTTTGATCCAATCTGCTACTCTGTGCCTATTTTTTGGTGAGTTCAGTCCATTTATATTTAGGGTAATTGTTGATATCTGAAGATTTCTTATAGCCATTTTATGTTTTGTTTTCTGGTATCTCTGTCTTGTTTGGTTCTTCCCTTTATTGTTTCTGCCCTTTGTTTTTGTTTGGTGGTATTCCATACTTCTATTGTTTCTTCTTTTTGAAATCTGTGTTTTAGTGGTGGCTTTTTCCATGGGTGGTTACCATTAGGTTATTAAAGGAAAAAAATGTTCATAAGTACAAGAGTCCTTTGTCTTATGAGTGCTTCTGCACTCCATCCTCCTTTGTTACTGCAGATCTTTATCCTCTACTCTTTTATGTTATTGTCACAAGTTATCCTTGCTTTTATTGTGACCTTGTTGAGGCTTTTACTTGTAGTTTTGGTTTGTTTTGTTCTTTGTATCTGGGCAAATAACTCCCTGGAGTATATCCTGTGGGGGTTTTCTGGTGATAAATTTTTTCAGCTTCTGTATGTCTAAAAAGTTTTTATTTCTCTTTCAAATTTGAAGGATAACTTTGATGGATATAGTATTCTTGGCTGGTAATCCCTCTCTTTCAGTATTTTGAATGTTTGGGTACACTCTCTTCTGGCTTGTAGAGTTTCTGCTGAAAAGTCTGATAACTTAATGGGCTTTCCTTTATATGTTATGTTCTTTTTTTCCCTAGCTGCTTTGAGGATTGTGTCTGTCATTGATTTCTAACAAGTTTATTATGGTGTGCCTTAGAGTAGATCTCTCTGGGTTGTAGTAACTCGGCATTCAGTTAGCTTCCTGGAATCGATCCTCTAATTCTTTCTATAGGCTTTGGAAATTCTCATACACTATTTGTTTGAATAGGCGCTCCATTCCCTTCTCTCTCTCTCTACTTATTCTGGTATACTCATTACTATATTGCTCTTTCTGATGGAGTCAGACAATTCTTGTAGAGCTCTCTCATTTTTTAAAATTTCACGAGTCTCTCTTCTCTCTTTAGCATCTCTAGTTGCCTGTCTTCAATATCACTAATTCTTTCTGCTTTCAGGTTTGTTCTATATTCTAAATTTGTTATCCCAGGCTTCAATTTATGTATTGAGTTCTTCACTCCTGTTTCTAAAGTTTCAATTTGAGTTATATGTTTTGTTCATCAATTTGTTTTCTGAGCTCCTTAAGTTGCCTACTGGTGTCTTCTCACAACTCGTTGAGTATTTTCAGAACTTCAATTTAAATTTCCCATCATTTAACTCCAAGGTTTCCATGTGATTGAGATTTTTTTTTGAAAATTTTTTATTTTTTTAAACTACATCTCTGTTCTTGTAGCCTTAGCATTTGATTTCTTCTTCCTTGATATCATTTGAGAGTGATATTGTTAAGAATCCTAACAAAAAAAACAAATAAAAAATAAAAATACAATAAAAATATAAAATTTTTAAAAATTATGACAAAAAGAAAAACCACAGGAAAAAAAAATCAAAAGCAAACAAAAAACACAGGAAAAAATGTCAAAAACAAAACACCACATGAAATAAGAATAAAAACATAAACTTTAAAGAGAAAATTCAAGAGAAAAAAGAAGGAGGAGGAGGAAAGGAAAAAAGAAAAAGAGAGAAAAAATAAATTTCAATTTTGAGATGTTTCTTCCAGTAGGTGTCACTGTATTACAAGTTTTAGCTCTGTGAAGTCCCTGCGTTGTTCACAGCTGAGATGTTGCTGTCACAATGATGTAGGAAGGGCCACAGTAACATTGGTGAGTGTGGTGTGTTGTGAGGGCTTTACAACTTCAGCCCTATGGCTTTGCTTTTTGGCTTTAGCTTTATGGCTCTAGCAATGTCAATCTCAGGTTTGCATGTACTTCTTCCCAGGTCTCAACAGACCTGGGGACTGTACATGGAGCACCTCTGTTCTTCAAGGGAGAGAGTGGCTCTGCAGAGCTAGCTGTGGTGTTTACCTGTGCCACTCTCTGTACTACAAGGTGAGGGAGGCAGGATCTGGAAATATAGGGGCTGCACTTTAGCTTTCTCTATCTCTGCTGAGTGTGGGCTGCAGGCAGACTGGGAGAATACTGGCTATGATCCTGAGCTTTGGCCACTTTGGTTTATCTGCCCCTCTGCCCCTCTATCTCACTACTTTTCCAGGCAGAAGACGACCAAATCACTCCTAGTTTTTCTCTTTGTACCATTCAAACAAAATCCAAGAAGCCCAAGTTTTCCTCCTCCCTAGTCCAGCAAAGAAATATTAACCCAGTCACTCCAGGTTTGTCTTCTCTCCTCTCCCAAGCCTACTGTGAATGCATTTATCTCCTGCCCCCCTTTTCACTGCATTCTATGTTTAGTCCATTTGGTGCGTGGATATTTAAGATGCACCTGTGAGCCCCACTGGGATTGCATCACTGCGTTATAGTTGTTCAATCTGTTGAAATTTCAAGGGGAGAGAAAAGAATTATCTCTTATCCCACCATTACTCTGACATCCTCTTTCTTCCTTTCTTTCTTTTTTTGTTTTTCAATTTTTTGGTAGCTTATATAAAAGCTTCTTTTTTTAATCTAGAAATTAAATTTAATGGGGTGACATTAATCAATGAGAGTACATAGGTTTCTGGTAAACATCTCTTTAGCATTTGAACTTTTAATTGCCTTGTGTGCCCATCACCCAAAGTCAAATCATTCTTTTATTATTAATTTTAATGAGGTGACATTGATAAATCAGGGTATATATTTTCAGAGAAAACATCTCCAGGTTATTTTGACATTTGATTATTTTGCATACCCCCACCCAAAGTCAAATTTTTGTCACCTTCTATCTGGTTTTTGTTATGCCCCTCCTCTCCCCCCACCCCCTCCCTCATCTTCGTCCACTCCTTCCCCCACCCACTGGTTACCATCACATTCTTGTATAAGTCTCTGAGTTCATTTTTATGTCCCATCTATGAATGGAATCATATAGTTCTTAGTTTTTTCTAATTTACTTATTTCACTTCATATAATGTTATCAAGGTCCATCTATGTTATTGGAAATGATCTGATGTCATCATTTCTTATGGCTGAGTAGTATTCCATAGTATATAGGTACCAAAGCTTTTTAATCCACTTGTCCACTGATGGACACTTGGGCTGTTTCCAAATCATTGCTATTGTAAACAATGCTGCCATAAACATGGGGGCGCATTTCTCCTATTGGAACAGTGCTATGGTTTTCTTAGGGTATATTCCTAAAAGTGGGATAGCTGGGTCAAAAGGCAGTTTGATTTTTAATTTCTTGAGGAATCTCCATACTGTTTTCCACAATGGCTGCACCATTCTGCATTCCAACCAGCAGTGCAGGAGGGTTCCCTTTTCTCCACATCCTCGCCAGCACTTATTCTGTGTTGTTTTGTTGATGAGCGCCATTCTGACTGGTGTAAGGTGATATCTCATTGTGGTTTTAATTTGCATTTCTCTAATCATTAGTGATGTTGAACATTTTTTCATATGCCTATTGGCCATATGTATGTCCTCTTTGGAGAAGTGTCTATTCATTTCTTTTGCCCATTTTTGATTGGATTGTTTGTCTTCCTGGTGTTGAGTTTTAAAAGTTCTTTATAAATTTTGGTTATTAACCCCTTATCAGACATATTGTCGAATAAGTTCTCCCATTGTGTAGTTTGCCTTTTTATTCTGTACTTATTGTCTTTAGCTGTGAAAAAGTTTTTACCTTGATATAGTCTCATTTGTTTATCCTGTCTTTTATTTCACTTGCCTGTGGAGATAAATCAGCAAATATATTGCTGCGAGAGATGTTAGAGAGCTTACTGCCTATGTTTTCTTTTAAGATGTTTATGGTTTCATGGCTTTCAAGTCCTTTATCCATTTTGAGTTTATTCTTGTGCATGGTGTAAGTTGGTGGTCTAGTTTCATTTTTTTTTTTTTTTTTTTTTTGCAGATAGATAGATGTCCAATTTTCCCAACACCATTTGTTAAAGAGGTTGTCTTTTCTCTATTGTATGCTCTTACTTCCTTTGTCAAATATTAGTTGTCCATAAAGGTGTGGGTTTATTTCTGCGTTCTTTGTTCTGTTCCATTGATCAATATGCCTGTTCTTATGCCAGTACCAGGTTGTTTTGAGTACAATGGCCTTGTGGTATAACTTGATATCAGAAAGTGTGATAACTCCCATTTTATTTTTCTTTTCAAGATTGCTGAGGCTATTCGTGTTCTTTTTTGGTTCCATATTAATTTTTGGAATATGTGTTCTATATCTTTGAAGTATGTCATTGGTATTTTAATTGGTATTCATTGAATTTATAAATTGCTTTAATATAGACATTTTAATGATGTTTATTCTTCCTAACCATGAGCACGGTATATGCTTCCACTTTTTTGTATCTTCTTTGATTTCTTTTATTAATGTTTTATAATTTTCCAAGTACAAGTCTTTAATCTCCTTAGTTAAATTTACTCCTAGGTACTTTATTTTTTTGGTTTCAATAGTGAAGGAGATTTTTTCCTTAATTTCTATTTCTGACAGTTCATTGTTAGTGTATAAAAATGCCACTGATTTCTGAGTATTAATTTTATATCCTTCCACCTTGTTGAATTTCATTTATCAGGTCCAGTAGTTTCTTGACTGAGACTTTTGGGTTTTCTATATACAATATCATATCATCTGCAAATAATGATTGTTTTACTTCTTCTTTTCCAATTTGGATGCCTTTTATTTCTTCTTTTTGTCTGATTGCTGTGGTAGGACTTCCAGAACTATGTTGAATAAGAGTGGTGAAAGGGGGCACCCCTGCCTTGTTCCTGATCTTAAGGGGATTGCTTTTAATTTTTTCCCATTGAGTATGATTTGGCTGTGGGTTTGTCATAGATGGCCTTTATTATGTTGAGGTATGTTCCCTGTATTGCCACTTTGCTGAGAGTTTTGATCAGGGGTCCCCAAACTATGGCCCATGGGCTGCATGCGGCCCCCTGAAGCCATTTATCTGGCCCCCGCCGCACTTCTGGAAGGGGCACCTCTTTCGTTGATGGTCAGTGAGAGAGCACAGGATGCATCCGCATCCTGTGTTCCTGGAGTACTGTATCTGATGGTGCTGCAAAATGCGGCATCGCTCACATACAGTACTACTTCCGGTGACACAGGACGCTCGCCTCATGGCTAGGGAAGCACATCATATCACTTGTTATGGCTAGCAGTAAGAAATATGGAACCAGACATTGACCATTTCATTAGCCAAAAGCAAGCCCATAGTTCCCATTGAAATACTGGTCAGTTTGTTGATTTAAATTTACTTGTTCTTTATTTTAAATATAGTATTTGTTCCCATTTTGTTTTTTTTACTTTAAAATAAGATATGTGCAGTGTGCATAGGAATTTGTTTATAGTTTTTTTTTATAGTCCGGCCCCTCCAATAGTCTGAGGGACAGTGAACTGGCCCCCTGTGTATAAAGTTTGGGGACTCCTGGTTTTGATCAGGAATGGGTGCTGGATTTTTTCAAATGCTTTTTCTGCATCTATTGAAATTATCATGTGGTTTTTCTCCTTCCATTTGTTTATGTGATAAATCACATTGATTGATTTGTGAATATTGTACCAGCCTTGCCTCCCCAGAATAAATCCCACCTGATCATGGTGTATGATTTTTTTCATATATTGCTGGATCCGGTTTGCTAATATTTTGTTGAGGATTATAGCATCTATATTCATCAGGGATATTGGCCTATAATTTTCTTTCTCTGTGTTGTCTTTGCCTGATTTTGGAATTAGAATTATGCTCGCCTCATAAAAGGAACTTGGAAGTCTTCCTTCCTCTTAAATTTTTTGAAATAGCTTGAGAAGGATAGGAGTTAGTTCTTCTTTGAATATTTGGTAGAATTCATTTGTGAAGCCATCAGGCCCAGGACTTTTCTTTGTTGGGAGTTTTTTGATAACTGTTTCAATCTCATTTGTTATAATCGGTCTGTTTAAGTTTTCTGATTCTTCCAAATTGATTTTTGAAAGATTGTATGTTTCAAGGAGTTGTTCATTTCATCTAGGTTGTCTTGTTTTTTGGCATATAGTTCTTTATAGTATTTTCTTACAATATGTTGTATTTCTGTTGTGTCAGTTGTTATTTCTCCACTCTCATTTCTAATTTTATTTATTTCAGTCCTTTTTCTTGGTGAGTCTAATTAAAGGTTCATCGATCTTGTTTACCTTTTCAAAGGACCAGCTCCTGGTTTCATTGATCCTCTGTATTGTTTCTTTAGCCTCTATGTCATTTATTTCTGCTCTGATCTTTATTATTTCCTTCCTTCTACTACATCTGGGCTTTACTTGCTGGTCTTTTTCTAGTTCTTTTAGGTGCAGGGTTAAGTTGTTTATTTGAGCTTTTTCTAGCTTCTTAAAGTATGCCTGTAGTGTTATGAACTTCCTCTCAATACTGCTTTTGCTGTATCCCATAAATTTTGAGTTGTTGTATGCTCATTATCATTGGTTTCTAGGAATTTTTTTATTTCTTCTTTGATCTCATTGTTAATTCATTCATTATTTAAGAACCTGCTATTTAGTTTCCATGTGTTTGGAATTTTTGTGTTTTTCTGTTGTGGTTGATTTCTAGTTTCATGCCATTGTGATTAGAGAAAATGCTTGATATGATTTCTATCTTCTTAAATTTGTTGAGACCGCTTTTGTGCCCTAACATGTGTCTATCCTAGAGAATGTACCATGAGCACTTGAAAAGAATATATATTCTGCTGCTTTAGGGTCAAAGGTTCTGAAGGTATCTACTAAATCCAGCTATCTAGTGTGTCCTTTAAGTCTGCTGTTTCTTTGTTAATTTTCTTTCTTTAGGATCTATCTAGTGATGTTAGTGGGGTATTGAAATCCACTATTATTATAGTTTTGCTGTTGATCTCACCCTTTAAATCCATCAAAGTCTGCTTTATATATGTAGGTGCTCCTATATTAGGTGCATAGATATTTATAATGGTTATATCTTCCTGTTGGATTGCTCCCTTTATCATTATGTAGTGGCCTTTTTATCTCTTACTATAGCCTTTGTTTTAAAGTCCATTTTGTCTGATATAAGTATTGCTACCCCAGCTTTTTCTTCATTTCCATTTGCATGAAATATTTTTTTCCATCCCTTTACCTTCAGTCTACATGCATCTTTTGTTTTAAGGTGTGTCTCTTGTAGACAGCATGTGTATGGGTCCTGTTTTCTTATCCATGCAGCTACCCTATGTCTTTTGATTGGATCATTTAATCCATTTACATTTAAGGTTATTATTAATATGTAGTTGTTTATTGCCATTTTATTCTTTAAAGCTGTATTCCTCTTTTGCTATATTCCTTTCCCACTTTGATCTGTTTACAACAGACCCCTTAACATTTCCTGCAGCATTGGTTTGGTTGTAATAAATTCCTTGAGGTTTTTTTTTTTTTTTTTGGTCTGGGAAGCTTTTTATTTCTCCTCCAATTTTAAATGGTAGCCTTGCTGGATAAAGTAGTCTTGGTTGGAGGTTCTTGTTCTGCATTAATTTGAATATTTCTTGCCATTCCCTTCTGGCCTCAAGTGTTTCTTTTGATAAGTTCGATGTCATCCTTATGGGGGCTCCTTTGTAGGTGATAGCCTTTTTTTCTCTAGCAGCTTTTAATATTTTCTCTTAATCACTTAGCTTTGGTATCTCAATTATGATGTGTCTTGATGTAGATTTCCTTGGGTTTCTCTTTAATGGAGTTCTCTGTGCTTCTTGAACTTGTGAGAGTTTTCCTGCATTAATTTAGGGAAGTTTTCAGGTATGATATGATTGAACAAAATCTCTATCCCTTGTTCTTTCTCTTCTTCTTCAGGAACCCCTATGATGTGGATGTTATTTCTCTTCATGTTGTCACAGAGTTCTCTAAGAGTTTCCTCAGACTTTTGAGTCTCTTTTCTTTTTTCTTCTGTGCTTTCATGTCTTCATTCAACTTGTCCTCCAACTCACTGATTTGATCCTCAGCTCCATCCATCCTGTTTTTAATTCCTTCCATTGTAGTCTTCATTTCTGATATTGTATTTGTCATCTCTGACTGATTCTTTTTTAATATTTCAATGTCCTTTTTTATACTTGCTATTTCTTTATTTAGGTGTTCTTAATGACCATCATTGTTGTTCTAAGATCCCTAAGCATCCTAACAATCATTATTTTAAACTCTGCATCTGGAAGTTTGGTTATTTCCATATCACTCAGTTAATTTTCTGGAGGTTTCTCTTGTGGTTTCATTTGGATTGCACTTCTCTCTCTTTTCATTATGTTTGTGTGTTTGGGTGTGTTGTTTGTAGAGCTGGTTGAGTCTAGGCTTGGTGTTGTCTGCCTCCAATTTTCAGTTGTGTTGTTTCTAGGTCTTCATGTGTTGGCATCAGCTGTTATTTGTAATCTACTTTCGAATTTGGCTTTTCTAATAGAGCTGCTTTGAAGTCTTGATTTGTTTGTTTTCTTCTCAGTTTTCTTAACATGATGGTAGTCTTGTTTACTGATTCAGAAGCCACAGTCAAATCACTTTTCTGTCACCATATTTTTGTTCCTTTATACTCCTCTTCCGTTTGCTGGCTGCCCCTCCTGCTGGTAATGAATTTTCTTTTATCTATGTCCATTAGTCTCAGTTTTATATCTCATCTATGTGTGAAATCATATAGTTCTTAGCTTTTATGATTCACTTATTTCACTTAGTACTGTATAAGGTTCTCAAGGGTCATCCATGTTGTTGTAAATGGCAATATGTAATCATTTCTTATGACTGAGTAGTATTCCATTGTATATATGTATCACATCTTCTTTATCCAATCCTCCATGTAAGGATACTTTGGTTGCTTCCATGTCTTGGCCACTGTGAATAATGCTACAATGAATATGGGGATGCATGTGTCTTTACATACTAATGTTTTTGAGGTTTTAGGGTAGATACCCAGTAGAGAGATTACTGGGTCATATAGTAGCTCTGTTTTTAATTTTATTGAGAAACCACCATACTTACTTCCATAATGGCTGTACCAGTATACATTCTTACCAGCAGTGAATGAGGGGGCATTTATCTCCACAGCCTCTCCAATACTTGTTTTAACCTGTCTTGTTGATAACAACAAATCTAACAGGTGTGAGGTAGTATCTCATTGTAGTTTTGATTTGCTTTTCTCTAATAGCTAGTGAAGATAAGTATCTTTTCATATATCTGTTGGCCATTTGTATGTCTTCTTGGGAGAAGTGTCTGTTTAGTTCCTCTCCCCATATTTTAATTGGATTCTTTGCTTGTTTGTTACTGAGCTTTGTGAGTTCTTTAATGAATTTATCAGTTCTAGTAGATTTTTGGTGAAGTCTATAGGATTCTCTATACATAGCATTATGTCATCTACAAATAATGACAGCTTTACTTCTCCCTTTCCAATTTGGAGACCTTTTATTTCTTCTTTTTTGTCTGATTGCTGTGGCTAGGACTTCCAGTACTGTGTTGATTAGAAATGGTGAAAGCAGACATCCCTGTCTTGTTCCTGATCTTAAGGAAAGCACTTGTAATTTTTGCTCATTGAGTACGATATTGGTTTACATTTGTAATATATGGAATTTATTACATTGAGGTATGTTTCTTGTATTCTTAGTCCTTAAATCTTAGCACAGCTTTTCAATTAACATGACTAGCTTTTGCTGCATCATGCAGGGGTAAGTGCACACAAGCCAGATAAAATCTTTACTCTCTTTTTCTTGAGCCCAGATAGAAAAACAGTAACTTGGGGAACAGGTGGTGTATTCATCACTAATCCTCCTATAAGGTCATGGTTTGGAAGGAAGGAAAGAGATCATCTGGACATGGGGATGGTGCTGAAGTTCAGAATGTGTTCTCAGACCATGGCTTATAGTGTAATAACAATGAGCTCCAAGCAATGGATTAAGTGCCTTGTCTTGTGAAGAAAGAAAAGGATAACTCTGAAAGCAGTCTAGCTAAGCTGATCAAGATGGCTCTGATAGAAAGGGAAAAGGAGAAAAATTCACTGATAATACTCTAAAACTTCTATTATGCAGGTCAAAAATCTGTTAAAGTATAGGCAATAACATAAGAAAGGCTATAAATCCATTTTCAAGCTCATAATGTAGAAAAGTATATTTGGAACAATATTTAAATCTCAAATATCTATATTAAATTTACAAAGAATGAACTAGACTATACCAAGTTCTAATAAAATTAAAAGAATTTAAGTTTTTTAAAGTTCTAACAAGGTATATACTCTGATCATAGTGGAGTTAAATGAGAAATCAACAACAGATGAAAATTTCAATATCTACAAATATTTGGAAGTTAAACAACAGATTTTTTTTTTCATTTTTTTCTGAAGCTGGAAACGGGGAGAGACAGTCAGACAGACTCCCGCATGCACCCGACCGGGATCCACCGGCACGCCCACCAGGGGCGATGCTCTGCCCACCAGGGGGCGATGCTCTGCCCATCCTGGGCGTCGCCATGTTGCGACCAGAGCCACTCTAGCGCCTAAAGCAGAGGCCACAGAGCCATCCCCAGCGCCCGGGCCATCTTTGCTCCAATGGAGCCTTGGCTGCGGGAGGGGAAGAGAGAGACAGAGAGGAAAGCACGGCGGAGGGGTGGAGAAGCAAATGGGCGCTTCTCCTATGTGCCCTGGCTGGAATCGAACCCAGGTCCTCCGCACGCTAGGCCGACGCTCTACCGCTGAGCCAACCAGCCAGGGCAACAACAGATTTTTAAATAACCTATAGGTTATAAAAATTTCAAGGGAAATTAGGAAGCATTTTGATCTATATGAAAACAAATTTACAGGGAATTAATAATATAGGAAACATGAAATATTAATAAAATAACACCACAGACAATAGCTGTTTTGAGTGTTTACTATATGTCTGGTGTTATGTACAAATTTTCTCTGTAATTCTCCTCACAAACCAGTGAGGTAGGTACTATCATTACCCTTCTTCAAAAGATAAGGACAATCAAACCAGGGAGGTCAACATGCTAAGAAAGGGGTAGGGTAAGCTTCAATTCAGGTCTGACATCAAACTCTTGTTTCCGGTTACTAAGCTGTGCTGCCAACACAAGATTAATGTGAACTATGATAATTGCTTAATTTTGCTTAAAACATAGTAATTAATTGAAAAATTTGCAAAATAAGGAGTGGCATTTAGCTTCAAGAAGAACCCTTGATTTGTATGCTGAATAGCATTTTGGTGAGAATAAGAAAAAAGAGTCAGAAGGAAGTTTATGGAAATGTATTACCCACTGCCCAATTGGAGAAAAGATAGGTGATTTGCTTTATATCAAAGCTCGCATAAAAGTAAGCTATGGAAACATTTATTGGACTACCAGTTCTTTTGAAATATAAGAATAAACAAGAAAGAATTGTGCCCTTAAGGTGCTGGCAGTCTGCTAGAATCAGATGATGAGGATGAAAATACTGACGATTTCCCCAGGAAACAGACTCTGGTACATAGAGTAGTGTGCAGGAGTTTCATTGGGGAGTGATCTCAGGAATATCTGTGTGAGAATGAAGGCAGCCAGATTGGCTTACAGTGCAGTTGGTACTGTCATTACCCCTTTTCTAAAGATGAGAGGAGTAAATGTAGGAGGACACACTATAGCAGAGGTGGAATAAGGTTTCAACTTAGGTCTTGTTTTCAGTCACTACACAGACAAACACATAGTATATCCTCTGTATTACACACACAATGATGGACCATTTTTACCTTTTCATTCTATTTCACTAAACAGAACATTTTTTTCTAAATGAAACCTAAATCTGTGTCTTCTTGTATTTAAACTGCTGGTCTTTTTTCTACTTCCAGAAGTTCTATAGGATTTAAAGCCGCTTTCTTTTACCATATCATAGTGTTTCGGTGATTTGAAACTACTCTTCAGGTCTTTTCCAGATCTTATGTGGCTAAACATTCCCATTTTCTTCTGCCTCTGTACATGGCAACTGATTTCCAGGTCTGTCATCCTTCTGGTTCCCTTGCTGGGTAAGATATAAATGGGTTACACCCAGTTACATGTACCAGAGTGGTTCAAGCATGAAGGGGCCTCCCTGGAACAAGACCTGCCCAACAAGGAGCAGCAGGACCTGTAGACAAGCCATGGGAGGAAGTATAGTCTGGAAGACACAGTAGTGTTCAAACAATTTAGCACCAGAAAAGGCCTAGAGAGAGGTTTTATACAACCAATTAAGCAGGTAGGTGGTTTAGTGATGGGAGGTAGAATTTGCTTAAAGTAACAAATGTCTTGACAAACTAGAAGTAGGAAACTTATAAATTCTATAAACCATGGTGTAAATTGGTAGATAGATAAAGATGTGAAAATATATATTTATTTATGTATGTATATATACATATATATAAATGTACATACAATAAAATATTACTCAGCAATAAAAAAACATGAAAATTTGCTATTTCTGACAACATGAATGGACCTAGAAAGTATTATGCTAAGTGAAATACAGTCAGAGATGGAAAGACAAATCCATATGATTTCTCTTTTATGGAGCATCTAATGAAACAAAACAAATGAACAAACAACAAAACAGAAAGATACTCTTAGATACAGAGAACAAACTGATGGTTGCCAGAGGGGAGGGGGGGATGATTGAAAAACACGAAGGGGATTGAGAGGTGCAAATTCCCAGTTGTAAAATATATCGGTCATAGGGATGTGATGTACAGCACAGGGTTTATAGTCAATATTATTGTAATAATTTTGAAAGGTAACAGGTGGTTACTAGACATATTGTAGTGAATGTATCATAAGGTTTATAAACATTGAATGACTATGTTGTACACCTGAAACTAATATATTGTATGCAGAGTATACTTTGATAAAAAAAAAATAAGTAAATAAAAACAAGTAAAATAAATCTATAGACCTTCAAAAATTTCAGAAAAAAAAAAGATCACCATGAAGGGCCCTCTATGTAACTGGACATTGCTCCTACCTGGCAAAGTCAGAAAACCAGTTAAGGTAAAGTTGACTAGTGAGCACTAAGTAATTAGTATTTTATCCCACTCAAGAATTTATAAAATTACTGCCACCAAAAAATTGCATGTAGTAATGCAAACATATTTTTTAAATGTCACTGTAAGTCAGAATAGTATCCACCCAATCTATTTTTTATCCTTGGAACTACCCCTTGGAAAATGTGTTCTTAAGTATGAAGGCTTTATGAAGCTCAATTTCAATAGCAATGATAAAAGAAACAAATTTAGTAAGATGAAGATAGACTATGGAAGGTGAAAAATCTTATGATGACTAGCAATTCATACTTCAACTACATTATTCTCCTATTTATATTACATTTAGAGATTAAATGGATGAAAAATTAAATACAAAATTCCCCCAGTTTTGTGTGGTTTTCAACCCCCTCTGCCAAATTAATCATTTCCAGTTAAATTTCACCCTAATTCCAGACTTGTATATAGGGCAAGCTATTGGATATTTCCACTTGATTGTTTCATAAACATCTGAACTCACTGAATTCAATAACAATAATTGCATTGTTTTCATTTCCAAACTTGACCTTCCTCAGGTTTACTATTTCCACAAATGGTACCGCTGTATAGCAAAGCCCCAAATTTTCTCTATTTCTCACATTCTCAACAACACTTATAGATTTGACATTATTTTTATCTCTTACTGAGTCTCATTTTCTTGATTCTCATTGTTGCAACTTTGATTCAAGTCTTTATTTTCCACATCTGCCTCAGATCCATAATTACTACCATTTCCTAACTGCTCTTTCTTCTTCATTTCCAGTCCTTCTCCAGCGTTTTTCTCACCGGTATGAGATTTAAAACTACCAATGTAACACTACAACTTCCTCGACAGTTCTCACTGCCCAGGAAATACAGTTCACATTCTCAGGACATCATCCAAAATTTAGATGCCCCTCTCCAGTGCACTTTCCCAGTCACAACTGCTGTACCTCCACCCTATGGTCTGTTCTGCAGTTATTTCAGAATGTAAATGTTTCCCAAAATATCTTGTTGCAAATGTTTCTTCTTTGAATGGGACATACTTCATCCCCTTATTTTACCTGGATAGTTCAGGTTTGTTCTTTAAGACTGACTCAGCTTCAATGCCAACCTGCCAAGAAGACTAAAAAATGTAATTTGCAGACCAGTATGGCAGTACAATTGCTATTTCTACTGTGGCTTCTTTTAAAGCTGTCCAGTCCCCTCCATCTCAATAAGAAAGTCAGGTTTTTACTAAAAACAGAAATAACTATTCATTCCCAGAAGCTTCTATTTTCTGCTCTGCAAAAATATCAAGGCAGGGAATTACTTAAGGTTTTTCTCCCTACATGAAATCATGAAGCAGATAAAATTACAAAGAACACTGCATCTCAAAAAAAAAAAAAAAAAGAAAAAGAAAAAAAAGCAGCCTTCATAGTAGTACTAAAGTAAAGTAGGAAAGCAGAGTGAACAAGGGATTTGGTCAAAGAAATTTCAATGGGCCCCTTTGGTGTGTCAGTAGGTTTATAATCCAATGCCTCTTCCTTTCTCTTGAGCTACTCCCAACCGATGCAGTTGTGTTGGGCAAGATTCCAACAGCTGTGTTTGTGGGGCATTATCTCCTGCCTTGGCCACAATGGATTGCTCCAGAGATGGGTATTTTACCTCAGTTAAGCCAACTAAGATCTCTTCCGTAAGAATTTGTAATTGAGATGAAGTGAGACTGAATTTATAATATATGAACTCAGGAAATGTGGGTGGACTATGTTTTCCACCATAGTCCTAAAAAAGCAAAGAAAGCTGGTCTGAAGAGAGAGATTATAAAAAAATGAAGCACATACACACAGAGACAGAAAAAGCAGAAAGAGAAATATTGCCTCAGTTTATTAATACACCCCAGTTTCCATTTTCATTTTTTAAGACCTCTACAACTTTCATGACCTTAGGTTCTATATATTTATAATAATACCTCTATATTTTGTTTAGTTTTGTTACTTGCAACCAAAACATTACTAAATGATACAGAAATAATTGATTATAGTTTCAGAGCTTACAGGCTTAACCCACATTTCTATTTTATTTTATTTTGACAATTAATTTTAACAAGGTGACATTGATCAACTAGAGTAAATAGATTCAGAGAAAAGATCTCCAGATCATTTTGACATTTGATTATGTTGTATACCCATCACTCAAAGTCAAATTGTCCTCTGCCACCTTTTATTTGGTTTTCTTTATGCCCCTCTCCTTTCCCCACCCCCTCCCCCTGTTAACCGCCACACTTTAATCCATGTCCATGAGTCACAATTTTGTATCCCACCTATGTATGGAATTATACAGTTCTTAGTTATTTCTGATTTACTTATTTCACTCAGTATAATGTTATCAAAGTCCATCCATGTTGTCATAAATGATCCTATGTCATAATTTCTTATGGCTGAGTAGTATTCCATAGTATTTATGTACCATATCTTCTTTATCCAATCTTCTATTGGATTTTTGGTTGTTTCCATGTCTTGGCCACCATGAACAATGTTGTGATGAACATGGGGCTGCATGTGTCTTGATGTACCAATGTTTTTGAGTTTTGGGGGTATATACCCAGTAGAGGGATTGCTGGGCCATATGGTAGTTTTATTCTTAATTTTTTGAGGAACCACTTTCTTTCATAATGGTTATACTACTTTACATTCCCACTAGCAATGAATGAGGGTTCCTTTTTCTCCACAGCCTCTCCAACACTTGTTGTTACCTGTCTTGTTGATAATAGCTAATCTATCAGGTGTGAGGTGGTATCTCATTGTAGTTTTGAGTTGAATTTGTCTAATAGCTAGTAAAACTACATTTCTTTCTTTAATAAGCATGTTTTAGTGTCTTCTCTGTGCCAAGCACTATGCTGAGCTCTAGGGGAACAAAGATAAATTTATCATAGTCCTTGGACAAATCTCTAAATCTGAACCTCAGTATCCTCTTCTATTTAATAAGAAGACTAATAATAATGGTCACATCATCAAATTCAGGCAAGATTCAACTGAGATTATATATATGAAAGAACTTTGCAAAGTGTTGGTACAAAACAAATATTATTTTACAACATTCATTATTTTATATATATAATTTTGGCTTTTTTGTTATTTTTATAATTTATAGGAAAAGAATGTTTCCCAGTTTAACTTTTATTTCCAAAACCTGCTCTTTCTAATAAAGCATGTTACTGGTATTTTCCCAGGTCAGCTGAATTGAGATCAGAAAGCTGGTTTATTGTAAATATGAGGAACTCATCTGGTGTCGGGAACACAAATCCTCATGGTAAGGCATGGAAGAAAGTCACCAAACCCAGCTTCATCCAGTATCAGATAAACCTTTCCGTAGGTCCCTCTGCTCTCCCCATTTCTGTTGTTCTCTTCTTCCCCTCCAAGGCCAACCAAACAATGTGTCTGGATTTTCTTTTTTTCCACACACTTTTATTTCCAGCCTAACCTACGTATTTATAATATCTGTGTGCATAAACACATATGTACATTTACACACAGATGTATGTATATATGCATACATTTATTATTAAGCTGTCTAAATTCTTATTATCAATAATGAAGTAACCTTTCTTGTTCCGCAGGCCCCACACCCACCTCACATGCAACCTCGCCCTGGCACTGAGTGATAGGGTTCGCCAAGAGCCATTGTCTTCACTGGCTGTAGAAATATGATCACTTAGACACAAATTTTTCCAAATATCTCTTTTCTTCTTTTAACTATATTGCTTTAGTATACATGGGATTTAGGGTCATCTCTTTCATAAATTTTGTAGCACTGTCATTCTATCTACATACCACTCATTTATTCAAGTGATATAAAGAAGCACAGGATTTTACTTACAACAGATGATAGTCTATATTTAGTAAAGGATAATTAAGGTTATAGTACAGTTCTATAAATCTGTTCTGTGATTGGTTAATGAAAAGTCTGAAAGTCTAATTGAGTTTATTTAAGAAGTTCTTAAAGATTCCTAATTCTAATAGCATTGAATGTGTCTGAAATTCTGTTATAATATAACTAAACAGTACATGTATAGTATTCTTACCAATATACACCCCCATCCTACATGTCAGTTTTTTTCAAATATCACCCTATAAATTAATTGTAATCAAAAAGAAAATCAAGCATTTACTAGGCAGCTAAGCAATGTACTTACTAATGGTCTAGTTCTTTTCTAAGACGGTTATCAGTCTTCACTCTTCTTTCAAGTCTTATGACTTTTATCTATGGTATACATTTTAGCCACAGCATTAATGAAAAATATATAGAAGACTCATACAGATTTCAGGTTACTAAAGAACACACATAATTCATCACTACATACCAACCTAGTCTATCTTTTTAATGTGCAACTTAGCTAAAACAAGAACTATAGTGCATATTAACTGCAAACGGTTACTGCATCTCCAGAGAAGGGTGGTTGTATACAGTTTAACAGTAGGCTGCTGATTATCCCAAAAGGTGTGTTACTGATCATAAAGCAATTTGTGATCATCCTATTTAGTGCTGAAAACAATGCACATTAACAGAAGAGCAATTATTTTTTCCTAGTACTGTTAAAGAGTATAAATGTAAACACTGAAAATGCTCCAGACTGATACAAAGCAAATATCACACTGGGTAAATTTTCTCAGTATGGAACTTAGAAGTGATTGAAAACGTTAAGTGCCATAGTGTAACAGTCAAGTTTGCTTTCTGGAGGATACATTGGAGGGCATGGTAAGGCACAGTGTCTAGTGAAATCGTCTCTCATCCTATGTTCTCTGAAAGTACTCAACCCAACTGGCTATACTGCATTAAGAAGACCTTTTAAGGCAACAAAGAGTTAAATCACCTTCAAATGAAAATCATTTTGCAAACTTTTACCATTATTTAGGCAGACTTATTTTATTATTATAGCTGGGTACCAGTAATGCAACTATCAATCTCAGTCCAAAGACCAGAGAGAAAATTCAGCAGTGCCATTTTTTTCCCTGTGTAGTTTCCATTTGAGTCTAATCTCCAGAAACCTCCTCTGTGATTACTACTGTCAGAACCCTGGGCACCTGAAATGCCTCAAGGAGCATCCATGAGATCATAGAAAGCTGAGCAGAGAGGAGGCTAGGTTTTTCATGCTCTTCAAGTAAGAAATATCCATTGCTATAAGTTGTATATATTTATAGTTTGTTTGTTTTCCTAAAATGATTCCTCTCTCAAATAAGTCTAAAACCTGTTGCTGTAAATAAAGTAATTGATCAACCCAATTTTAGACTCACTATATGCCTCAGTTTATCTCAGACCTCTAAAAATGTGACCAGCCAAAGAAGCTCCATTCACTTTTACCCACGAATCTATGGCACCATTTACTCATTACTACATGTCTGAAACTTCAGTCCTCCACAAACTTGCAGCATTTTTCTTTTGTAGTTTTAGGCTGTTTATGGATGTCCCAGTTCGATTCCCGGTCAGGACACACAGGAGAAGCACCAATCTGCTTCTCCACCCCTCCCCATCTCACTTCTTGCTCTCTCCTCCTCCTCCTCCTCTCCTCCTGCAGCCATGGTTCGATTGGAGTGAGTTGGCCCTGGGTGCTGAGGATGGCTCCATGGTCTCCGCCTCAGGCACTAAAAAATGGCTCTGGTTGTAGTGGAGCAACAGCCCCAAATAGGCAGAGCATCGCACCTAGTGGGCTTGCTGGGTGGATCCCAGTTGGGGCACCTTCAGGAGTCTGTCTCTTCCTCCCCTCCTCTCACTAAAAAATAAGAATAAATAAATAAATAAATAGGCTCTTCAAATATATGACTTTTAAAATAATTTAGAGATAAGAACAACCTTTCTTCATATGAAACCTACTGTGAAAAACTTTCAAATATAATGCTTTGTGTTTTATACTGTCTACTTTCAAAGATTGAGGAGCAGCACATAATCACAAAATGGGAAAAGAGCTTAAAATTTCAAGACCCCCTTGAAAAATTAATATGACAGGAAAAAATGTATTTAAAAACTTTGAGGCACCCAGGAGGAATTGTTTGATTTTAAGACAGGTAATGCTCAAATTAAAATGGTTGAGTGGTTTTACCAGCACATACAAAGTGAAAATTAGAAATTGAATTATGTCCTATTGAACAGTATAAACTACTCTAAAGGGGAAGCTTCTTTGAGGAAAAGCACACACTTCCACTACCTCAGCTACTTGCAGCTAAGAAAGTCTAAATTTTGATCACATGAGATTTCAGTTTTTTGTAAAATTCCTCCTTGTAGCAAGGGATATATTCTGATACTTTCTTTGTTCACTGAAGTAGCTTTATTTGTTCCCTTTACTCTCTAGTTTACACAAGCTGAGAAGACATCTCACTATCTGCATCACCTCCTTTGTTGTGCAGAATCCTAAACATTAATCTGAGACCAAATAAAGGTGTTGTCCACTCAGGGCCATTTTAAGGAGCTAAACACAATCCTGAGACAACAGGCAAGCACCATTCCTAAGAGACAGTCAAGAATGCTGACAAGGTGCTGTTGATGGGCTGGCTGTATTCACTCTTCTGCTGTGAGAAGGACAGTACCTTAGTTCTTCAACCCAGGTGGTGATCAGTCTTACAAACATGCATCCACACAGCTTTTGGAAACCAGCTGAGCTTTCGCTCACATCTGAAGTTCTGCAGATTGGACAGGTCCAGCCACATCTTTAACTGACAACATTTGATAATGATCTTACCACACTTTTCTGAGGAGGTGTGAACTGGTATTAGAACCTTTGCAGACATAGCCTTTCTCCAACTTTCATACTTGGATACCCAAGAAATGTTGGAATGCCTTCCACACTTGTCTGGGAAATTCAAGGCTGTCTTTTGCCTTCTTCTCAGAGTCATAATTCCATTTGTTCCACTGTCTGGCATTTGCAATTATATTGTGAGCCTTCTCTCTGGGCCTCATACAGCATGTGAAACACAGGTTCTCTCGTCTCGAACTGTGAGTTGGCATGTCTATCATGCTTCCCACATGGCACAAGGGGAAATGTCTACATCAAGGGGCAAAGGCAAGATAAGAGACTCCCACTAACTGTATTGTGTTTATACCACTTTTCTCTCTCCCCTTTTCTCAAATTTGGAGGGCCTATAATGAGTTTGAATGAGAAGAGTGTGGACAAAAAGTACATATGATTTTGATTATTCTTACTGCTTCCTAAAATATTTATCTCACCCTTGAATCTGTTACCTTTTGGTTTAGTCAGGATTCTCCAGAGAAACAGAAGAAATATGATGTATGTATACACTGAGATTTATTTTTAAAAATTGACACATACAATAATGAAGATTTGGTGAGTTCAAAATCAACTAAGGAAGGCCAGCAGGTTAGTGACTCCTAAAAAAGTTGCAATTCACATCCAGTGGCATTCTGCTGTGGAACCACTAAGAGCTAATATTGTAGGTAAAATATGAAAGCAGTTTTATGAAGAATTCTCTATTTCTTGGGGGAGGTCAGCCTTTTGCTCTATTTCAGTCTTCAAATGATTTAGTAAAGCCCACCTACATTATGGAAGGCAACGTGATTTACTTTAAATTGACTGATTATTTATGCAGAATATAAGGGTTAACCAACAATATCTGGGCACTGTAGCCCAAAGAAGTCTACACATAAAATGAACTATCACACATTTGAATCTGGAGGCAAAAATGTCTTTTTCCAATTGTTAACTTGCAATTTTAATACCTGTTCCTTGTGGCTAATGATACAACTATATCTTGGAAAAGAAAGAAATAATGGTGATGGTCAGAGAGGAAGGGGAAAAGAAAAAACACTCTGGTTAATATTCATTGGCCAAATATTTATTGATTATCTACCATATATCAACCACTATACTAGGCATTATGTTTCAAATGATTACTCTTCCACATTGGTAAATATAAATTTGTTTTTTTTCTTCTTAAATTGTATTGATCTCAAAGTTGGAAGCATGGAAAGATATATTACTTATTTTTTAATTCAAACTTTTCTGTCTAACTTTATAGATTTAGAGTGTAAATTATTTCTAGATGCTGAGAGACACTCCCCAGCATCTACTTAATTTCATTTCAAATCAGAGCCTTCAGCTGTAGAATGTTATTAACAAACCAAACTCTTGCCCTTATATAAATACAGAATTAAAAATCTATAAACTATATATATGGAATTAGAGTTATCCAGAAAAGTAAATTCTGGATTGTTATCTGGGTCCCACATTTTCTTTGCTGTAATGAACCCTGGTAAAACATGACAACTGCCTCCCCAGGAAACCAGGCCCAGTCTTTAGACTCTACAGGTAAATTGTTCTGAAAAACCTGAAGAAGTATTTTATAAGTAATTTTATAAGTAATCATTATAAGTAATTCCTTAAACTTGCATTTTTATTTGTGAGAAAATGAACTCTACCTGAGATAGATTATATCCGTAAGTCTCACACTAACAGCATTCACTTTGGAAAGGTTCTAGTTCTTTCTCTTATCAATAAGAAGACATTGTCTTTCCAGGGTTATTAAAACAAAGAGATTGTTTTCCCATTCTGGGAAGCCACTCAGACAGGATTAAGTAGCACAATCCAATGGCTATAACAGAGACAGATGTGTGGATCATAGACAACAGATGAACTGGCTTAATGCTTGGAGAGACTATGTCTACCACCAGTGATAGAGAATGTTTGACTGTTCTTAGAGAGAAACTAAAGAAATCTGACAATCACATCAAGAAAAACTGAGACCACTTTTTATTATACAGGCGTGCTGAAGCAATGTTGGAGAATTATTGACAATATGTCATTGTTTAAATCTATATACAACATTCTAATAATTTGTAATAATGGTTATTACAGACTAGCAATTTTTAAATATTTTCATTCGTGATATATAAAACCTTCTTACTTAAAATCCTTCTAAATGCAAACCTTCTACCAAAGAGATTATATCTTAAGAAACAGGACAATTTTGAACATTCATTCTGACCTATATTCCTGAGTAGATAGTTGGTGCTCAGGAATTATTTGTTAAATTGATCTAAAATTCCTCAAATTTTTTTGCCATGTTGTTGATTGTCCTTCAGTGGAATTTGAATTCTTTATTTATTTATTTATTTTTTTAGTTCTTCCTCTCATTTTTGGGTCAAGGAACTTATTCCAAGTTATAGGAGTTCTGGGCAGTCAGGGTCTGAGCTTGCTACAGTTAAATATGCTTCTCTTTGTAAAATAATTATCCTAATATTTTGTTAGATAAGTTGCTTCAGGCACACATAGAATCTGCATAGGAAGGGAGGCAAGAGGTAAACCCCAAAAGCCTAGAATTGAAATGGAAGATGTTAGAGTTATCTTCTTAGGGTAAGTTTCTTGCAAAGTGGTTTCCTCAAAATAAATCTGAATCTGAAAAATATCATATATATATATTATAACATAGTTCTTTAGTTGTATTAAAAAATTTTAACCTTATTTGTTGTGTGATTCTTATACACTTCAAAAGGCCCTAACTTGTTTTTCCAAAAAGTAAATGAGCATTTCCATCAATAATGTTTCTCTTTTCCAAGGTGTCTTATATAAATAGAATGTCCTGATCACTTGGTAAGAAAACTAATTATGAAAGCTGGACACCAGAGTTGTTAGACCCTATAGTGGTACTGTACAATGTTGAAACCAAATGAAATACTAAATATTTGAAACAGATTAGATTGGTACTCCCGATGTCTGATTTGATTCCTGGAGTAGTTCATTAATTGAACAAATGTTCACTGAGGTCTAAAGCTAGTCATGTGAGCTTACTTTATGAGAGTGGTCAATAAAACAAAGCCTCTTCCTTAGTAATTTAACTCTCTAGAGTTGAGGCAAGGGGAAAACAAACAGCCATATGAGTAATTACAGCACAAGATCATACCATTGTACTGACTAGAGATAGAAATGCAGTGTTACACTATTAAAATTAAGAAAGGCATATAGCCTGACCAGGTGGTGGCGTCAGACTTGGATGCAGAGGACCCAGGTTCGAGACCCCGAGGTCGCCGGCTTGAGCGCGGGCTCATTTGGTTTGACCAGACGCTCACCGGCTTGGACCCAGGGTTGCTGGATCGAGCGAGGGGTTACTTGGTCTGCTGAAGGCCACGGTCAAGGCACATATGAGAAGCAATCAATGAATAACTAAGGTGTCGCAACGAAAAACTAATGATTGATGCTTCTCACCTCTCCGTTCCTGTCTGTCTGTCCCTGTCTATCTCTCTCTCTGACTCTCTTTCTCTGTCTCTGTGGAAAAAAAAAAGGCATACAGAGTTTTAAAGGAGAGGTAAAATTATAAAAAAGTTTTATAGAGTAAATTACATTCAGGCTATATACATAAAAAGATATTAAACATATATCTATATACAGTAGGGGCTTAATCATCGTAAATGAATAAATGAGATTTTGATAGACAAAGGGATAGAAATGAAAATTTCTGGGCAGAAGGAACAGTATTAGAAAGAGCTCAGAAGCAGGAAATGATAAAGAGCTCAGAAGCAAGAAACAATTGAGATTATACTTATAATACATAAAAGGACTAACGTATATAATTCTAGAAATAAATGTCTGTTGGGACAGTATAATATAGGGCTTTTAATAATAATTTGGGGAATTTTTACTTTTGTTTGAGAGGCAATCATCACAAGAATATAAAAATGGAAAACTAAAAACTAAAAAATATTTCTAAAACTCTAAATTTCTTCCTCATTTGCTCATGGTTAGTATTATAAATTGCAATGTGTATCTGAAAATACTATGGTATTAAAACTCTCTGAATGTTCTCAAATATAAGTGTTATAACTCATCTATGCTGCCTAGCCAATGATTCTCACAGTGCTCCTGAAATGTTTGTTCACTTGGTAAAATCCATGTCACAAATCTTCAGTGCAGCAGCTAATATTTTACAATTGATCAAATAGTCTTGGATATATATTCCAAATATGTGACTTAATGAAAACAACATAAAGATTTATGCTCCGTTTAATGTACTTAGCTAAACTCATGGGATTTCAAAAGAAGATAAAAAACAAAAGGCAACATGGGTTAATGCTTAGTTATCTTTTGGTTAACTTATAAAGCTTAGCAATCGAAGAACATGAAAGAAGAACCTTTGATAAAACTCTGTTGCCTTTTAAAATCCTTAAGAGGCAGCTGCTTTTCCAGGCAAGACCATATTAACGTCGGAATGTACAACTTTTAAACAAAAGCTCTTGTCTTGCTAAGCTTCATCTGTAATTGACAGCCAAGGCACAGTTTTTTAAGCTATTCCCACTTAATCATGCTAGCAAATGAGCCTAGAGTAAAAAGGCCTTTTTTTCTTTACTTACTACAGAAATGAAACTTGAGGGTCTTCCTCCACAATTCTTTAGGGACTAGAGTGATTGAGAAAGAGCAGGCATGAGTTTGAGTGCTCACTTGAGGAAAGCGAAGGTATGACTAGATCTGATGGCTGTCTAGGATTGTCCATTTTGTCCTGGGGCTCCTTCTGAAGATAATTTAAGTCAAATATTAAAGTTTTCACAATTTTCTCAAATAAATATATAAGCATACCGATCAGTCCAAAAGGTTCCTTTAGCCATATGATCATGAAATCCTATACCCCCCGGCAATCCCAGAAGTCTATGAATCCTCTGTTCACCCTCAGGAGGTGAAGTGGCAGAATCTGAGCTGTGACAGGGTGTGGCAGATGAAGAGTCAGGAGAAAACAGAGAGAGAGTGGCTTGATATCGAAAGAGCACTGCTGAACTTTCATGGCATTGAAAGGGTTGGGAGGATAATGGTGGTTGATGGTAAGACTTGGTCATCAACCATCACAGAACTGGGGACATATCCACTTAGGTACAGGCTCATCTATATCCCAGATTATCAGATCAATCCTACTCTTATCCAGGAGAAAAATAGGAAGCATGGGGCCATAGCTGCATACTTGGATTTGCTAATTAGTCCTTATGTAGCAGTTATCTGCCACAACCTGACACATTCCTTAACCACTTTTGTCTATTGTATTTCCTAGAACCTTTAAAACTGACTTTCTCTAGTCATTCAGTTTCCCAAAGTTCTCCCGATGGAATTAGGTCTCAATACAAGATCCCTCTCAGAGATGCCTGATGTGGAAAAGGCCACATGTCTAATAGACTTCTAACTATTGTTTTTTAGGAATTTTGTCTGGGTCATTCTAAAGCTAATTAACCTGCATTCCATCCAAATAAGTGATATGCCTCCTAGCAAATAATTATGGTGGGAACTGGTGACATAATTGCATATAAATACTAGAGATAAAAGGTGGTATAGGGAATTCTGTGTAGATGGGACTAATCAGTGTTTGGTAGGTATGAATTTCCTAGGTATACAATTAACAAACTCAAATCTACAAAAACTGTCTTAACTTAATTTTTCCAGAGCTTGAGTCCTTCTTCTATATAATACAGAAAACTTAACCTAGTTTCTTCAAAATAGGTTCATTCAATTTGGTGTCTTTTCAGGCATTTTTGCTTTAAAATTCATCTACATTCAGTGTTCTTCAACTTTATCCCTTTCACCTGAAACTGATGCAATGCTCTGGTGACATATGTGAACACAGACCACAAGACACTTCTGATCTACATCTCAAACTCTGATCTACCTCTGCCCTATGCAGACCTCATTCTCTAGTCTGCTCCTTAGGCATGACCTCTTCTACACAAGCAACCCTTTGACATGTAGCCACATTCTAAAGCAATCCCCATCTCAGCTTCCTTGGCTCTGGACCACCCTTACTAAATCGGGACCTTCTAAATATCCACTGGTGCACTCACATTTACTCAACTGTGCTGTGTGTGTGTGTGTGTGTGTGTGTGTGTGTATGAAAGAAAGAGAGAGAAAGAGAGTGTTATTTTACTAATCCCTTCTCATGAGTACAGGAAAGGTTTACAGAGGACTGGGGTTGTCAGCTGGTGCTCGCTCTGCTCTAATGTACTCCACAGGCATCTCTGCTCTGTTGGTCTACATCTCATTCCCATACATTTCCTTGGACTGCCTCCTTCCCTCCTGAGTTCCAGATGGGAGCAATGAAACCTCTACTCCCTCTCTTTACTGATTTCCTCAAATCCATCTGGGATCACAGAAATAGATAAAATATATTCTTGCCTCAATTACTTTCTTGTTTTACTCACTAACTAGTAGAGTCTTTAGCTAATTTGGAGTATTTGGGGAAAAGGAGAGGGTGGAAGACAGAATGTCTTTCCAACTATAAACCATCACTGTGAGAATTAAAAACAACAACAACAAATAATTCTTGACATAGACAGTTGGACAATTTCCTTTGTGTGAATGTGTAAGTGTGTGTATTGGTGAGTGTGTGATCATCTATATATAATATTATACATGGAGTCATTGTTACTCTATATATCATTTTATATCATAAAAGTTCTTAAAATAAGAATACTACTCATTTTTCTGATTTATATATTATGAACGAGTGTGAAAGAATAGAACTTTGTGGGTAGGAGAAAATGATGAAATTTCATTGCATATATGTACCACATCTTCTTTATCCAATCCTCTATTGAGGGACGCTTTAGTTGTTTCCATGTCTTCACCACTGTGAATAATGCTGTGATGAACATGGGGTGGCATGTATCCTTATATATCAGTGTTTTCAAATTTTGGGGGTAGATACCCAGTAGAAGGATTGCTGGGTAATATGGTAGTCCTACTCTTAGTTTTTTGAGGAGCCACCATACTTTCTTCTATAATTGTTTTACTAATTTGCATTCCCATCAGCAGTGAGTGAGGGTTCCTTTTCCTCCACAGCCTCTCCAATACTTGTTATTACCTATCTTGTTGATAATAGTCAATTTAACAGGTATGAGAAGGTATCTCATTATAGTTTTGATTTACATTTCTTGAATAGCTAGTGAAGATAAGCATATTTTCATATACCTGTTGGCCATTTGTATGTCTTCTTGGGAGAAGTGTCTGTTCAGCTCCTCTCTCCACTTTTCAATTAGATTCTTTGCTTGTTTTTTGCTGAGCTTCATGAGTTCTTTATATATCTTGAATATTAACCCCTTATCATAGCTGATGATTTGACTTTGGGTGATGGGTAGACAACATAATTAATGGTGCAAATGCTACAGAAATGTTTACCTGAAACCTACATATTCTTATTGATCAATGTCATCCTGTTAAATTTAAATTTCTAAATAAAATTTAAAAAGAAGAAAATGATGAAATTGAAAATTTTGGTTATTTAAACAGTAATTTATGTATAATAGTGACTTCAAATTAAGGTTACAGTTAGAGTATCTCATTACTATTTGCCATTATTTAATTTACATATTCCTACCTAAAAATTACTATGAATTTAGTGGATTAAAACAAGACGTATCTACATATTGTTATACCGTTTCTGTGGCTTAGGCATCTGGCAGGGTTTAGCTGGTTCCTCTGCTCAGGATTTCACAAGGCTGAAATAATGGTGTGACCAGGTAATCTTATTTAAAGACTTGACTGAAGAATCTCAAATAGATTGATGACAAAATTCATTCTCTGTGGCTGTATGACCGAGGACGCATCCTTGTCCTGGCTGCTCTTGGGTCCTACAATCTGCTTGTGCCCTGACACGTGGCCCACTCAGTAAGTAGCTTACAACATGGCTGCTTACTTCCTTAATGCTATCTGGGGAAATCTCTCTTACCTCGATCTACTAAAATAGTCATATAATATAATTCAACCAAGAAAGTAACATCTCACCTCCTTTCTCACACTCTATTGGTTAGAAGTCACAATTTCCACCTGAACTCAAGGAAAGGGCTATCATTGTCATTTTGGGGAGTATCGGTCACTATGGAACGCTGGTCATTTAACAAAACACTGAATATATTCTAAAAAAGTAAGGATACTGTAGTAAACAAAGCAACTTTCACATAGTAATTTCAAAGGTAAAACATTTCATTGTATATATAAAAAATATATACTATTAATTCAACTGGTTTACTGTAGTTTCAAACGATGAATGCCTTCTCACATTTGGTTGATCTGATTCCTTCTCTAGGTTGACAATACCTTTACTGCCAATTTTCAATTAAATTGTTTGTTGCAGGCCTCCTTGACCTCTGAGTGTTCCGTTCTGAGGAGTTGTTTGGAAGCCTTCATCTAAGTAATGGTCTCTACCAAATTCAAAACAAGTCCTTTGCATGATGACAGTAAATACAGACAAAATATGTTAGGATTTCTAATATACTGACCCATATAGAACTGTCACCTTCTTTTTGGATCATTTTTCCAACAGAGAGGAATATGAGTCATAGAGAGACTGTGTTTTGTAGAATGAAGTATCACTCTGGACTCAAACATAGCTAAAAAAATAAGTAAATCAGAAAAAGCTAAAAATTATATGATTTCACGCATAGGTGGGATAGAAAACTGAGACTAATGGACATAGATAAAAGTGAAGTGGTTACCAGGGGAGGAGTATGTGGGGGAGGGAGAGGAGAAAGAGAATAAAGAGGGACAAATACACGGTGATGAAAAATGATCTGACATTGGGTGATGGGTATAGAATATAATCAACAATTCAAATGCTATAGAGATGTTTACCAGAAACCTATGTACTCTTATTGATCAATGTCATCCTGTCAAAGTTAATTTTCTAAATAAAAAAAAATTTTAAAGTCCTGTTTGTACAGCTCAAAGAGTAGCTGAGATTGAATGTTATTTCCACCAGTGGTGATACTTACATTCTGCCATTCAATGCATTCCTGGGCAAAGAGGTAAATGAAGGGTGAAATGCAAATGCCTGGTGTGCATTCCCCTAGATTATGTCCTTTTCTGTAGGAAAGAGAAGGTACTGAAATGAGTTTTTCTTTTGTAAATATTTTCTCTGCAATTAAATAGCCTGCCTTAGAAACTAGTCATAATATCTGGTTCACAGCATGCTGTTTAACAGAAACTACAGTTTTCTGTTAGGCTGACTATAAGAAAAATGGTTTTTTGTTATATCATTTTTTATCCAACTAACCAGAGAATTAATTATAGATGTGGTGTATATTGGCCTCACCATATATTTAAACTTGTAATATATAAACTAATATTATAACCTTTATTTCTCTATCATGTTTTAAGTATACTCACCTCTGATCATTTTCATTACAAGAGATCTACATAGTAATTGTACAACTCACTTCTTCCTAAAAGAAAATAAAAGGTTTCCATGAAAATTTGGTTCAAGGTCCTCAGCTGAGTTATGTGTCTTTACATCTTAATTTTCCTTTACTAGGCCATGAAAATTAAATGCACCAAGTTTAATACTGTGGTTATAAAAAGTTATTCTGATTTTCTGGACAACTATACAGCTAAAGCCATCTCTGAACTTTTTTCTGTTTTCCTTTAAGTTAATATTTTTTCAACATTTATCAGTTCACTGAAAATGATGATGATGATGATAATGAGGAGGAGGAAGATAACAACTAATATTGAGCACCTACAATATGACAAACACATAAGTATTTAACATCTATTAACTCAGTGAGCTTCACAATATCCTATAAGAATCCCCATTTTACAGATGAAAACCTGAGGTTTAAAAGTTAACAGCACACAGGTGGCAGATCTAGGACTCAGACCCAGTTAATTCTATCTTCAAAGTCTACTGGCCTGAAAACCTTTCTGCATCACCATGTCATTTTAGTGGTTGAAGTTTACAATAATTAATACATTGTTTATAGAAAATGTATGAATCTCCAACATGTATAAGCTGGAAACATTTTAATACTCTCTATATAGTTACTATAATATCTAATTTCCATAAATTTAATAAAATTACCAAAATATGACATCATGTTTGACAATGTACCAGATTAAAGTAACTTTAGCTTCAAAATGTCTAAGATATGATCTTGCACTCATACATTGGCAGAATGTGCATATCTCCCTTTAATATGATGCTTCCTTCAAAGGTGATAATATATACTGTGGTCACTTTGTACAGATCTCCCTAAAAAAACTTAGTGGCTACTAAGTGGGTCAATGAATCAGGGTAGCAAGGTATTATTAAAGTTTGTATTCATTTTATAGGGCTATCATACAAATATCACAGACTTGGTGGCTTAGGCAAAAGAAATTTATTTCCCCAAATTCTGGAGGCTAGAAGTCCAAGATCAAACTGTAGTCAGATTTACTTTCTTGTGATGTCTCTCTCCTTGGCTTACAGATGACCACTTTCTTCCTATGTTTTCATATGGTCTTCCTTCCATGTGTGTTCATGACCTAATCTCTTCTTTATATAATAACACCAGTCATATTGGACTAGGGCCCATTTATATTACCTTCTTTTAACTCATATACCTCTTTAAAGTCCCTATTTCTAAACAGAGTCATATTCTTAAGTGGTGAGGATTCACTATATGAATTTTTGGAGGGACACAATTCTTCCCATAAGAGAAGCATATTCTAATGTTTTCCCAGCAAGTAATAAAACCACTAACTTAGGTTGGTATCAAATTCTCTTTCCTTTTTTTTCTTGGTGTGATTTTCTTAATACAACTGTCAATAAGCTTTTTGAGAAAATAAAAAAAAATGCCCACAGAGAAATAACAATTTCTATGCCTCAAAAAAAAACAAAACAAACAAACAAAAAAAACCATGTCAGAATACAGTGATGGAAAATGATTTGACTTTGGGTGCAGGATACACAACACAAATGCTATAGAAATGTTTACCTGAAACCTATGTACTCTTATTGATCAATGTCACCCCATTAAATTTAACATTCTAAATGAAATTATTTTAAAAAAATAAATATATTAAAAGGTTAAAAAAATAAAGTGGTTAACAATTTAAAAAATACAATCATTTTCTTCTAAACTTTAGTTGAGTATCTAGAATCCATCTCACATTATATAGTAAATACTTTTGATAAACTGTGCAAAATCAGTTTTAATAAAAGAAGTCATATTTTTTCTTGTTGACCTTTATTATAAAAGTAGAGTTCTGTCTCATGGGCACTAGGCGTTCCATTGCCTTTATCTTCTAAAAGAGCCTCAGGACCAGTCATCACGTATCTGTTGCTGTTGGATCACTTCCATCTACAACCCTTCAAATAAGCAAGTGATAAGTAGCAATGACCCATGTGACTCCTAAATAGCAGAGGGATTACAGATTAGTTTAGTTTTGCAATTAACACATGGTATAGTAGCCCTTCCTAAAATTTGTGATTGGAGCACCACAAAACAAATTATTTGCTAATTCATCCCAATTTCTTGCTTTAACTAGATTCTTGGCAAAGAACTTGTGGTATCAATTTAAGTTTATGATCAAGGCTTTTGATAGCATTTTGTAGTGATATAGAAGAGGGTAGAATAAATATTTTTAAATGTCATAAAACAAGTTGTTAATCATTTTTAATCATGGGTCATTTTGGGAACTATATGAGATTTACAGTCTCTTTTGCTCACAATAACAAAATTACACACCATATTTTAAAAGTTTAAAGATTGTTTGAAAATCAGTAGACCTCAGCTAAAAAAAAATCTCTTATTAAAAAAAAAAAAAGATGGAAGCAACAGTCTCAGCGCAGGGATATAGAGAGCTGGAAAAAACTAACTCCTGATTAGATTGATACTAATTTCCACATTATGGCCTAAAAGATAGTAAAAAGTATTTATTTCAAAGTATAAATGCTATTTACCTCAGTCTTTATTACATAACATGTCTGGCTTTCAACAGAAAATGACAAGGTATCCAAAAATTAAAACAAAAACAATCAAACAACAAAAAAACAACCCCCAAGACTCCCATGAAACAAAACAAATATTCAAAGCAAATCGAACTCAGGTATGACACTACGTCAGAACTATTTTAAAGGGAATTTAAAAAGTTATGATTAATGTGTTCAGTGATCTAATGGCAGAGGTGAACAACATGCAGCATCATATGAATAATTTTAAGCAGAGCAATTAAAAGTATCAGAAAAAATCAAACACAAACACTGGGCATGTATAACACAGTAACAGAATTGAGACATGTCTTCAGTGAGCAGTAGGTAGATTCAGCAAAGTCAACTGAAGAATAATTAAACTTAGTCTTATCTATAGATATTGCTCAAACTGAAATACAAAGAGAAAAACAGTGGAAGGAAAAACCAGGGGAGGAATACCCAAGAACTACTTTCTATTTCTTCCATCTGTTCTTTGTTTCAGTTAAATGTATTTCCTAATTTTCTTAAAAGATTTTTGCTTACCCATACATTATTTAGAAATATATGGTTTTAAATTTATACTTAGATATTTTAAAATAACTATTATTGATTTCTAGCTTAATCCTAGTAGGTCCAAAAATATATGTGCTATTTCTATTCTTTTGTTTTATATGGTTTGTTTTATAAGTCAGAATGTGGTCTATCTTGCTGAATGTATGTATTCTGCTGCTGTTGGATGGAGTATTCAAGAAATGAGTATTGGGATCATATTGGTTGATAATGCTATTCAGGTCATCTATATCCTTTCTATTTTCTGCCTACTTCTTTTTTCAGTTACTGAGAAGGATGTTAATGTGTCCCACTATAATTATGGATTTGTTTATTTCACTTTTCAGATATATTATTTTTTCTTTTATGTATTTTGAAGATCTTTATGCTACATGCATACACATTGAACATTGTTATGTCTTCTTGGAGAACAATGACTTTCTCAAACTTCTAGGAAAATAAAACATAGAAGATCTCTGTTATCTTGATGTTGGCCAAGAATTTTGAGACATAACACCAAAAGCACCAGCCATAAACTAAAAAATTGATAAACAGAACTTAATAAAAACTTAAAACCTTTCTCTTAAAAGATACCCTAAGAAATGAAAAAAAAACAAGCTACAGAAAGATTAAAATACTTGAAAAATATGTCTTATAAAGGATTTGTATCTAGAATACACAAAGAATTCTCAAAATTCAACAAGATAACAACCCAATTTTTAAAAATGTATAAAAGATATGAACATACACTTCACTAAAGAAGAAATGCAGAGGGCAGATAAATATTAAAAGATATTTAATTTTATTAGTCATTAGATAAATGTAAAAGAAAAACACAATGAGTTACCACCATTCATCCATTAGAACAATAGTGTAGATAGTATTCAAATGTATAACACTATACAGCCAGCACTCTAAGTATTTACTGAAGTGAATTGAAAACATATATTCACACAAAAACCTATATGTAAATATTTATAGCAGCTTTATTTATACTCTCCAAAAACTGGATAAAAACCTGAATGTTATTTAACAAGAGAATGAATAAACAAACCGTGCAATATCCATACAATGGAATACTACTTAGAAATAAAAATGATTGAAATATCAATCCATGTAAACATCAGGAATTAATGTGGAACACATTTTTTTATTAATTTTAAGTTTTATTTAGAAAGTTAACTTTAACAGGGTATCATTGATCAATAAGAGTATATAGGTTTTAGGTAAACAATTCCATAGCATTTGAACAGTTGGTACTGTGGTATACCCATCACCCAAAGTCAAATTATTTTCTATCACCATATATTTGTACCTCTCTCCACCCCTCCCCCACCCCCAAACCCCCTTCCCTTTGGTATCTACTTCACTTTTATCTATGTCCATGAGTCTCAGTTTTATATCCCACCTATATTAGAAATTATACAATTCTTAGCTTTATCTGATTTACTTATTTCACTCACTATAATGTTCTCAAGGTCCATCCGTGTTGTCATAAATGTCACTGTCATCATTTCTTATGGCTGAGTAGTATTCCATTGTATATATGTACCACATCTTCATTATCCCATCATCTATTGAGGGACACTTTGGTTGTTTCTATGTCTTGGCCACTGTGAAGAACATGGGGTTGCATGTGTCTTTACATACTAATGTTTTTGAGTTTTGGAGTAGGTACCCAATAGAGGGATTGATGGGTCATATGGTAATTCTATTCTTAATTTTTTTGAGGAACCATCATACTTTCTTCTATAATGGTTGTACTAATTTGCATTCCCACCAGCACTGAATAAGGGTTCCTTTTTTTCTATAGCCTCTCCAATATTTGTTATTACCTGTCTTTTTTATAATAGCCAATCTAACAGGTGTGAGGTAGTATCTCATTGTAGTTTTGATTTGCATTTCTCAAAGCAAAAGAAACTATATCAAAAGACTACATATTGTACTACTTTATTCATATCACATTCTTGAAAAGGCAATCTGAAGGAATAGAAATCAGATCAGCAGTAGTCAAGGGATAAGAAAAGAGGAAGGGTTTATGACAAAGGGGCAGCATAAGAAAATTTTGGGAGTCATGAAACTATCCTGTATGACACTTTGGTGGCAAAAAGACAACTTTATGTATTTATCAAAACTCATAGAAATATACATCACAAAGAATGAGTTTTACTATAGTTTAAAAAATCAGTCACATTGTCAGGGAACCCCAGAGTGGAAGGCAACCTTGACAATTATACCATGTAAAATATTAACATTAGAGGAAGCTGGGTGAAGTCTATTTGGGATCACTCTGTGTTATCTTGTAACTTTAAAATTATATAAAAATGAAAATTTTAAAAAAGACTAGTTGCAACACTGTTGCTTAATATATACCACCTTAACACCAAAAGAGAAAGCTATAATCTCATGATAACACAAAGTTCCTCAAATTTCCTAATTGTTGTGTTTACAACAATAAATGTTTTAGCACTCAGTTACAGCTCCAGAGGTATCATTAGTCCATTTTCCTTTCTGACACATTTTTTTAATTAATTTTTTATTTTTATTTTTTAAATTTTTATTTATTCATTTTTTTAGAGAGAAGAGACACAGAGAGAGAAAGAGACAGAGAGAGGAAAGAGATAGAAAGAACAGAGGGAGGAGCAGGAAGCATCAACTCCCATATGTGCCTTGACCAGGCAAGCCTGGCTTTCTGACACATTTTAAATAATCATTTAAAGAGTATTTGGAAGTTGTTTAGGAAAGATTTTAGAATGAACAAATGAATTAACAAATATTCAAAATAAACTCATCATCTCTTCCTAAGCCCACATGTCTTCTAATTTCAGAATTTTATTTGATGTTATCATCTTAGTGCCCCAAGCTCAAAACCTTGGTATCTTTTATTAATGCTAAGTTTTTATTTTAACACTTTTCCCACACCCTACAGATATCCAGTACATCACCAACCATTCCGTGTCTATCCCCACTTTTCATTTGCTGCTCTTTATCACTATGAAATCTCATACGTGTGATTACAATATGACTTTGAAGGCTCCCTTTATAAAATGGCTGCCAGATACAGTTTCCTTCCTTATTCTGATCATGGCATAACAACACTCCAAAATTTCCAGTGATTCACCATTTCCTACTAAATAAATTACAACCTCTTTAGGGCATTTAGTGTCTTCCAGTATTTACTAACATAGGCTGACTGAACTGCTCATTATTTCCCAGGGATGATATCAATTTTCACTGTTTTCATGCCATTGTTATTGCTATTACTTCCCCTGGAAAGTGTGTTTCCTGTCTATTCATCGAAATCAAGTCGGCATAGTTCACATTTCCCATTTCTCATAAACTTGGTCCAACTCCCTGAAAAGTGGATGCAAACTCCTTCCCTTCCAAACTCCATACCATTTTATATGAACATCTCTTATTGATTTTACCACATATTTACCTTTAATTGTGATTATCTAATCATCTTATTTATCTCCTCTTTTTGTATAGTAAGTAAAATGGAAATGGGTTGTGATTCATCATTATTTTTCATATTTCTTACTAGACCGCATCTGACACATGACCATAAACAAGAAATACTAAATAAATAAGTAAAATGCCAATAGATGTATAAGTGAATGTTGAACAAATTATGATGAAAGTGAAAATAAAGGTTGAACTAGAGTTTTATTTAAAAAAAAAAAACTTATTCTATCTCTCCTGTAAAGAAATTTACTGGAGAAGAAAATTTTGAAAATGAGCTTAACAGTGAAGAACATCAATGATTGTTGACAATGTCTGCTGGCTACTGGACCTACCCCTCCTTTAGTCACAGACACATTGGTGTCTGTATGGTTTCTTCTAGAAACTTCCACGGCAATAAAAGGAGACAGCCAGTCTCCTTCAGTCCTGAACACTGACTTTGTGAGCTCTGGCAATAGCTATCTTGATTATTCTTAAAAATGTAAGATCTTCCATCAGTTTTCATGTACTTAAAAAAAATGTATTATAAAAGACACTTGCTTTATCTCTTTTTTTATAAAAGAAACTAGACTGTACAAAAGAACACTAAAGAATTTACCTCTGATAATAGCAGTCTCCATAAAAAGCACCTGCTGACCCATACAAAATTAAGATATCACATGGCACATACATTAAAGATACACATCAAATTAAATTCTAACACTCCAAATGGCACTCTTCTTTATTAAGCATGACTGAAAGCAAGAGCCTGTGAGTGACAGGTATTTTCCTATGCAGCCATAGGAAAAGGATCTTTTATGGCTGAAACATCTTTTAAACATCACATCGAAAGTTTTAAATAAAGCATGCCTGTATCTTTTTAAAGGCCAAGTCTTTCACAATGCAATTATCTTGCTGTGAAATACTTTGCATATTTACACAAAATTATTTGAAAAATTTTCTCCTAAATGGACAGATGTTTCCTAAAATCACTCGAGATCACAATAAAAATAAAGGGACTGTGGTTACTTCTGCTACCTTCATTCATGGGACACCTCAATGACCCTAAACAAACGAACCTTATGTATGTGGTGGCTAAAGTTATAGAAGGATTCAAAGCTGAAATACCAGTAACCTACCTATGTATTATTCAGTTTGGCCTTAAAATGTTAGATTTAATATATCCATTCTTTTCCCTTGGCTAAAAGACAAGAGACTATTTTAAAAGTCAACTATATATGGCATTACATTTTATATAAATTCTGTAGAAAATCAAACTTTTTTTCTTTTTTTTTTTTTTTTTTTTTTTTTTTTTTTTGTATTTTTCCGAAGCTGGAAACGGGGAGAGACAGTCAGACAGACTCCTGCATGTGCGGACCGGGATCCACCTGGCACGCCCACCAGGGGCAACACTCTGCCCACCAGGGGGCGATGCTTTGCCCCTCCGGGGCATCGCTCTGTCACGACCAGAGCCACTCTAGCGCCTGGAGCAGAGGCCAAGGAGCCATCCCCAGCGCCCGGGCCATCTTTGCTCCAATGGAGCCTCGGTTGCGGGAGGGGAAGAGAGAATCAGAGAGGAAGGAGAGGGGGAGGGGTGGAGAAGCAGATGGGTGCTTCTCCTGTGTGCCCTGGCCGGGAATGGAACCTGGGACCCCTGCACGCCAGGCCAATGCTCTACCACTGAGCCAACTGGCCAGGGCCCTTTTTTTCTTTTTTAAGTGAGAGGAGGAGAGATAGAGAGACCGACTCCCATATGCACCTCTACCATCATCCATTCTGCAACCCCTGTCTGGGGCCAACGTGCGAACAAATTGAGCCACTGGCTGCAAAAGGGAAAGAAAGAGAGAAGAGGAAGAGAAGAGGGAGAGAATCAGATTGTCGCTTCTTATGTGTGCCATGACCAGGGATTGAACCCAGGACATCTGCATGCCGGGCTGACACCCTATCTACTGAGCCAATCAGCCATGGCAAACTCAGTTTTCAAAATTCAACATCTGGTATTATTTAGGTAGCCCTGGGCACATGAACAAAGACATACTGCCATGGCTGCATTATAATTTTTATTTATTAATTTTTTTACATTTAACCAGCTCTTGAAATGGTTATCTAGGTTGTAGCTTTCTACAAACTCACCTCTACTTTTCAATGACCTAAGTTTATACAAGCATCATCAATGGTTATAATATTTTTCACTAATAAATACAGAATATATTACATTAAATATGCAATCATCTTTCAAGCTCTTATTCTAAATACTGTTGAGCCCCCACTTAGGAAAAATTGCCATCAAAAAAAAGAAGGAGGCCCTGGCCGGTTGGCTCAGCGGTAGAGCGTCGGCCTGGCGTGCGGGGGGGACCCGGGTTCGATTCCGGCCAGGGCACATAGGAGAAGCGCCCATTTGCTTCTCTACCCCCACCTCCTTCCTCTCTGTCTCTCTCTTCCCCTCTCGCAGCCAAGGCTCCATTGGAGCAAAGATGGCCCGGGCACTGGGGATGGCTCCTTGGCCTCTGCCCCAGGTGCTAGAGTGGCTCTGGTCGCGGCAGAGCGACCCCCCCCCAGGGGCAGAGCATCACCCCCCTGGTGGGCAGAGCCTCGCCCCTGGTGGGCGTGCCGGGTGGATCCCGGTCGGGTGCATGCGGGAGTCTGTCTGACTGTCTCTCCCCGTTTCCAGCTTCAGAAAAATACCAAAAAAAAAAGGAGAATTTTGAGCAGAAGTCTCTAGTGAATCCTTTTGCAAAGTGAGAAATCGCATTCTCATTTTTCTGTTTCGTAAGTTAAGAAACAAGATTCTCTCGTTTCTGTATCTCTGGTTGAGGGGAGAAGAATGAGGGCAAAGAGCACTCTTGGCCAGCCCAGGAGGAAGGAGTGAGATGAGAGGAGAGGGCAGCCGCCCGGGCTCTCTCCCTGCAAAGTTAAATGTCAGTAGGGTTAGGCCTTGCCAATATAAATACAATCACAATGATGGTATAAAAAGACATGCATTTTCACCTCTATTGACTTTTCACGTTCATGGGATAATTATTGTAACATTTTCTTAAAGGGCAAAAAGCTTTTGATGATGAATACATCTCATTACATGGAATTTTACGTGTAATCCTTACATGAATCTCATTGTAATTCAATGGATGAATTACGTGTTAATGCTGGCATAACAAGCCTTTAACCTATTTGACTTAATTACAGGCATATCATCAGATTTACTGGGAAGAGGTTTCTTCCTTATGCTCTAAAAAAGTCCTCTCACTTTTTTTAACCCTTTGATTAAACCTTTTGAAGGCAGTAACAGCTTCCATCACAATCTATCTTTTATTACCCTGTGCTACAGAATTCACCTGCAGGAATAAAGAGGACAGAGTAGAAAATACATCATTTTGCTTAACTTCATAAATGTCTATCTAAATGTTGGGGACCCCCAGCATGCTGGGACCCTTATAAGCAGAAACTTTTATATCAAAAGATGTGGTGAAATAGAAGGAAATTGGACTGAGAGCTGAAAATCCAGCTTTTCCACTCTTACAGAGCAGCTCTATAACAGCCAATTCACCCATCATGAAGCCAGCTTTCCTTTCTGTGACGTGGAAGTATCGTGCTCCTCTGCCTACTTACAGGGTTTTGGTGAAAACCTAACTAACATAATGAAAGTGGTTCTTGGATAGTGTTGTATAAAAAATAAAACACAATACAAGAGTATTGAAGAAGGAGGAGGAGGAGGAGAGAGAAAAAGGAGAAGGAGAGTGAAGAGGAGGAAGAGAGGGAGGAGGAAGAAAGGGAAGAGAGGGAGGAAGAGGAGAGGGAAGAGAGGGAGGAGGAGGAGAGGGAAGAGAGGGAGGAGGAAGAAAGGGAAGAGAGGGAGGAAGAGGAGAGGGAAGAGAGGGAGGAGGAGGAGAGGGAAGAGAGGGAGGAGGAGGAGAGGGAAGAGAGGGAGGAGGAGGAGGAGAGGGAAGAGAGGGAGGAGGAGGAGGAGAGGGAAGAGAGGGAGGAGGAGGAGGAGAGGGAAGAGAGGGAGGAGGAGGAGGAGAGGGAAGAGAGGGAGGAGGAGGAGGAGAGGGAAGAGAGGGAGGAGGAGGAGGAGAGGGAAGAGAGGGAGGAGAACAAACTAACAAACCAGTCAATAGCATCATGACAAACGAGCACTGTAAAGTGCATTAGTAACCACGCAACGTGGATACATACAAAAGTACAGACAGGCCCTGGCCGGTTGGCTCAGTGGTAGAGTGTCAGCCTGGCATGTAGGAGTTCCGGGTTCGATTCCCGGCCAGGGCACACAGGAGAGGCACCTATTTGCTTCTCCACCCCTCCCCCTTTCCTTCCTCTCTGTCTCTCTCTTCCCCTCCCGCAGCCAAGGCTCCACTGGAGCAGTTTGCCCGGGCACTGAGGATGGCTCTGTGGCCTCTGCCTCAGGCGCTAGAATGGCTCTGATTGTGGCAGAGCCATTAATCAGACGCCCCAATACGGGCAGAGCATCGCCCCCTGGTGGGCGTGCGGAGTGGATCCCGGTAGGGAGCATGCGGGAGTCTGTCTGACTGCTTCCCCATTTCCAGCTTCGGAGAAAAAAAAAAAAAAAGTACAGACGGGACAGAATGCTCAAAGCATATAATGGGGAGACCTCACTCCAAGCAGGGTTCTCAGAGCAACCAACAACTAACCTGAGACTTGAATGACAGATAGGAGAGAAGTAAAATGGGAATTGTGTTGGGGGTGAATGGGCATGTAGATAAGAACATGCAGTGTCTTTATGATATAAATGATCATTTGTGCCTTACTATAAAAAAAAACCAGTAAATTTTTGTTGAATCAATGAAAGAGAATATATTTGAGCACAAAGTACAAGATGAGAGATTGAGAGGGAGGTGGAAGCATGCTATTTTGGGGTCAGTATTTGGGTAGTGACTCTGGCTACTACTATAAGACAGACATGGTAGAGAAGGGTGTGAGCAGAGAAACCACATGAGAAGCTACTGGGGTGATTCTATGGCCTTAGAGAGACAGAAGGATGTGACTGTTGACTGGGTGTAGGGTGGGAGGATAGTGTGAGGAAAGGCTGAAGAAAACACTGGCATCCCAGGTGTAACAAAAATGGAGGCACTGAGCCCTGGCCGGTTGGCTCAGTGGTAGAGCGTCGGCCTGACATGCAGGAGTCCCGGGTTCGATTCCTGGCAGGGCATACAGGAGAAGCACCTATCTGCGTCTCTACCCCTCCCCCTCTCCTTCCTCTCTGTCTCTCTCTTCCCCTCCCGCAGCCAAGGCTCCATTGGAGCAAAGTTGACCTGGGCGCTGAGGATGGCTCTGTGGCCTCTGCCTCAGGCACTAGAATGGCTCTGATTGCAACAGAGCAACGCCCCAGATGGGCAGAGCATCGCCCCCTGGTGGGCGTGCCAGGTGGATCCGGTTGGGCGCATGCGGGAATCTGTCTGACTGCCTCCCCGTTTCCAACTTCAGAAAAATACAAAAAAAAAAAAAAAATGGAGGCACTGAGCTGGAGATTCTAAACCTCAGGCCAAAGTCTTACTTAGCATGTCAGGGGACACATCCTGAAAGAAGTCTCCTTAGCTGAGTCCCGAGAGACCAGGAGTTCACCAAGGGGGCATGTGATGTGGCAGAGCACTTCTCACACATCTGCGGGTCAGCAAAGTAGCTGTACCTCAGGCTGTGGTAGTCATTGTGTTCTTGCCAAATGTCTGCCCTTTGCCCGGGGCAGCTCTTCTGCAATGTGCTTGTTCTGGAGTCTAGAGGAAGGGCAGCCTTTACGTGGAAGAAGCTCTTCTCCTGGTAATGCCAGAGCACAAAAGGGCCAATGGTAACATGCAAGTCTTGGAATCAAATTGGAATCTGCACACTATCATTCCACCCACGTGCCATTGACCCAAGCAAGTCATATAACCAAGGCCAAAGTCAAGGGGTTACAGCACAGGAGCTGCACTCTGCCTTTACTCTGAAGTATTACAAGAAGTTCTATAGCAAAGGGCAAAGACACAGGAGCCAGTGTCGGAGGCAGTGAAGAGTGGGGGCGATAAATCTATCTAACACAAGAGCATCCACATGAACCTCCAGAGAGGACCCATGTGAACACAGAATGTATGAGATGATGAACAACACATCAGTTTAATTCATCTTTAGAGCCCAATGGCAGGAAGTGAGTGAGAAATGGGATGAACAAAGGGGGTGCAAAAGTGTTATAAAGCAAACAAGCCCAGGATGTTCTGGGAGCAGCTGAGGGGAAGATGGACTCCTAACCTAGTTGTGGGAGTCGTTGGGGAGACCTACCAGGCAGGGAGAGTAGCATGGACCAAGACTGGGGAATTTTAAGCCCTTTAAGAAAGCTGAAAGGAACAGAGTCTTTGCATGTCTATAATGCACACGCGTGCAGGGTGTTTACCCGAGTCAATGAAGCACTCTCTTCTCTTGTGACTAGCTGTACATGGAAAAGATACTTAAAACCCCAAGAATAATGCCTCAGAACATCTGGAAAGCCAATGGAGCTCAGGGTGCATTGCATAAAACAGAGAGGACAGGAAGTTGGGTTTCCTGCTGCAGCTGAGAGCAGCCCACCCCCTGGCAGGTGCTCCTGTGGAATTAAACTGTTTGTTCTCCTGTCAGCAGGCTGGTTAATTACCCAAACACTTTTCAAGGCTATGGTCACAGTAACACTGCTCTGTGAGAGTTGTCCCATCAGAAACCCAAAGGGAGAGTTGGCTTCCCTGCAGATGTGAGCTCCTCGCTTGGTCCCCTTTCTCTAATTACCAGAGGTGATAACTGGGCTTCCAAGTTGATGGCAGGTTTAACAGAAAGGTTTACTAATTCCTTCCTTTTTATCAGCCTTTTATACTATAAAAGTAGTGTAAGTAGTGGTGTGTGTGTGTGTGTGTGTGTGTGTGTGTGTGATTGAGTGAGGCCAACAAACTCCCCAGTGTTGCTTGAGGTCACAGAGTCAGTGGCTCAATATGGATTAGCAAAGCCTCCTGCCCTGTCTGGTTCCCAAACCTTTTTATCTAACCACAGAACAAGTTGCCATATGAAGAAAACATCAAAAGCATTAACCTCTGATAAGTTACATTTATTTTCTTGTGCATTTGGCATTTCTTTGGGTTGTTTCAATTTGTGTGGCTGAGTATATAGAGTTCCCTATGTTGTCCTCTGAATTCTGAGTCTTTTATTTGTTGGCATTTTCTTTATTCTTTACTTAAAGTCACTGTTTGCCGTTTCAATAAAAGTTGTCTCAAAAACTTTCCTTGGCTTTAGTATCACCTTCATATGGAATTTAGCAGGATTTTCTCCACTTTACACAAAGACTGGGAAGTCATTTCATCATCAGCGCTTCTTGATCAACTGATTTAAATGTTTCTTAGGAGAACAAAATTATTTTAACTGTGATTTCACGTATCTTCTCTGGCTGTTTGTCTCTCCAGTGAAAGTCTCTGGCCTTTAAATGTGCCCTAACATATTTCCCACTCAGAGTGTGGTTGATGTTGTTTACATTCGGTACATTTCATGTCTGTGCACGCCTGCAGCTGGCTTTCTGTGAAATGCAGAATTGTTGACTCGGTGTGGCAGCACCACAGGCTGGACACAGTGGTCTCAGGGCCATCGAAAGACCACCTTCTGAAGGCAGAAATGACCCCCAAAATAAAGGGTTTCACTTAATGCAACAGAAGGAGCCCAAATGTATCTATCTGCCAGGCACATGTGGTGAGATTCACAGATTGTCCAATTACAAATAGATGAACTCAATTCACTTTGTCACATCATTTTCCCCCAAAAGATTGAAATCACTTGAGAAGTATAAACAGTCCTCTATTTCTAAAGATTACTGTTTAAATAACCATACTGAGTGGGACAAAAACGAACAGCCTCACAATTTCAATAATGTGGTTTATCATAAAGTAGCTGGGCTTCTAAAGCAGAAGAAAGATCACTATACATAACTGTGATGACACAGTGTTAACGAGCTCCATGGCCGTCCACACGGAAGGACAGTCTTGCCTGCTGTGCTCGCAGGGCTGCAACTGGAATGAGGTAGTCACCTCAGGCACAGGGTGTGCTAAAAACTCAGTAGTCAAGGTAAACATCATAATGCAGTATTTTAAAAACCAAAATTAGTGCAAAAACAATTCATGATGAACAAAATATTAAAACTGAACAAAGTGGACTGAGTGTAAAGTTTGTGCCCTTTATGCAGGTAAAATAGCACCAGGTGGGCAGAAAAGGACAAGCAGTTTGAAATGGATGGTTATTGAGGTAACATTCCATATGTTCCAATGGATTTCAGAGAGAGAGAGAGAGAACCCAGGCTTACTCAGGATTGTGTTTTATCTTCCTTCGGTGGAAAAGGGCTGGAAAGTTGGAGAAGGAGAGAAAGCCTAGAGGAACAGGAAAGAGAAGCTCTGCAGCTGCTCACAGCCTTCATTAACCTTGATGTGTCCCGTTTACTCAGGACCCCGACTTTGAAGAGGAGATGACATGCTCTGGCTTTGTGCTCTGCAATTGGCTTTATTCCTTTGTTCATCAGCATGATACCCTGGGAACTCTTATTCTGCTGCTGCCATAACTCAGCGCTCACTGAGGGCCTGGCTTTCGGGCCAACAGAATGGGAAAAACAACAACAGTGGCTTCGGTAATTAGGCAAAAAATACCTGACCTAAATTATCCCGGGAACCATCTTGTTTGATATATTAGCCATTAGAATTGTATTCGGAGACAGTGGAGAAAAAAAAATATTTGTTATGAAAAGATTGGGTGTTACAACGTGTGCTGTATAATATTCAAGTGTGAAGTGTTTTCATCACTGTCATTGGGAGGGGGATGGTACATGCATGGAAGCAAGGCTTGGGGACAGGGTGTCCCGGCGGAGGACAAGCGAGCATCCCAGGCAGGACAAGATGAGGCTGTTGTCTGGTGGCTGCTTGAGATTTTATTAATTCCCACTGCTGAGAACTTCTGATCTTTTCCTTATTAGTCTATTTCACTGAGCTGGTGCCTTCCGGCTTTTCACATAAGAAGGGCACAATTTTTAAAAATTAAACTTTAAATCATCATGCATTAAAAGTTGTTCATTACCATGAATATATTTTAAAATAGGGTGCTGAAGTTATTACATAAATCTCTCCAGCTGAGACGACCTAAAAGAGAGGTGTATCTATCTCTGCCTTGTCTGTTCCTGACAAGGCAGATCAAAGAGTTGCAAGGTCCACGTTGGTTCAATCCAACCACCTTGGAGTCCAGCCAGCGGACCCAACAAATGGATTCATAAAATCCACTCTACTTCCTTCGTTCATTTATTCACTCAAAAATATTTGCCAAGTGTGTACTGTGTGTCAAGTGCTAAACCAGATCCTGAGCAAAACAGAACCCTGCTCACACAGAGCTTACAGCCCTGTGCAGAAGACAGTCTTTAAGGGAATTATCACCTAAATAAATGTGGAAGAAGACAGACTTGGAGGAGGTAACTGAGCTAGGATTCAGGAAAGAATTCTCTCAGGAAGGGAGACGCAGGCTCAGACCTGGACGGGAAAGTGACAGCTACCTTGGTGAAGGGGCGCCTGTGTGGGAATAAGAGAAGCATCAGAGAAAAGGTTCAGTGAAAAGGCCTATGATAATAGAAAATGACAACATTTTTAAAGTTTTAAAGTGAGTGCAAAAAAAAAAAAATTAAAAAAAAAAAAAAGGCCTGACCTGTGGTGGCGCAGTGGGATAAAGTGTCGACCTGGAACACTGAGGTCGCCGGTCCGAAACCTTGGGCTTGCCTGGTCAAGGCACATATGGGAGTTGATGCTTCCTGCTCCTCCCCCTTCTCTCTCTCTCTCTCTCTCTCTGTCTCTCTCTCTCCTCTCTCTTTAAAATATCAATAAATAAAATATTTTAAAAATAAATAAATAAATAAAGTGAGTGCAGATCATTAGCAGGAGAGGCAGGCAGTTGTGGGTTCATGCAGGAACTAGAGCCTACAGACAAGTGACAGTCCAGAAGGACACGGTGAACAAGCTGAGGAAAGGCCGCCAGAGCTCAGCCTGGGGTACTGGAGTGCTAATGCGAACTTGGGAAGCCCACCTCGACTCAGAGGGGGAGTTTCCAGGAAGGTCTGCGAAGACGCCGGACATGTGACAAAGCCCCATGTCTGATTCCTGCAGCTACCAGAGAATTACGGTTTCCCCATCCCCTCTGCCTTTAAACATCATATCATGTCCTGTTGTCGGCAATTTCTAACACTGGACCATAAAGGGAAGCGGATTCTAGAAATTATTGCTCCCAGTCTTAGGCAGAGGAATGGTGATGGGAACTGCAAGGCAGGAACAGCACAGTTAGGGCGTGTTATCCAGCTTAGACTTTGAGATTTAATCCTAAAATCAATGGGAAGTCATTGTAGGGAATAATATAATTAGAAGTTCATTTTCTCCAGTTAACTCTGGCTGTACTGCATAAAACAGATGAGAAGACAGCTAGGAAAAAGCAGAAATACAGGTTAGAAAACTGTTATAAAGCAGGTGATAATTTAGACTAGAGCAGAGATTGAAAGAAATAAAAAGATTAATATCTAAGATAGGACTTTGTTATGAATGGACGTAGGTGGTGAAGATGAGCGAAGATGCAGTAGAAATGCACACGGTTTCAATGCCAGTGCCCTTCTCCCAGTTTTGAGATTCAGAGAATCAGGATTTCAAGGGCTTTCAGGTCACAATTTGTCTAACTCTGTCCCTAATTCTGACTGATTACTGTCTTTATTCAACAGTGTATTGATTAGAAAAAGGGTGCATGCCTGATTATTTCAAGACTTACTTTCAGTCCACATAATTTTTGTGTCTTTGCATAAAAAAAAATTACTGTAACAGCAGGGATTCAAAAATAATAGTGTTAACATTTTCCTTTTTCACTGCAGACAAGTGGTAGAGAGAGCAGCACGCTAGACAAGAACTAGAACTAGTGAAGTCCAGCATTCGGTAAAGACAGGTGGCACCTTCTGAAGCGGGGCCTGGATCCATAGTCAGAAGATCAAGTTGAGAGATGGGTAAGAATGGAGCTTTAAGGGGATTTGAAGGTGATGAGAAGAAACCCTATCTCTATGTGGATAGAGAAAGAGATACGGCAGGCAGCACAGCCAACATCCTCACCATCTCCTTTATCTGTCTTGGAAGCTGTGTGGATTGGCAGAAGCTGCCTCACTTCGCGAGGAGTGCTAAGATAAGTTAATTATGTGTTTGTATTTGATACCATTTGTCAGAACAAAATGCCAACTTTTTACCGCTCAGCAGTGTAGCTATTGTAAATGAGAAATGCTGACGATACAAGAGTGCCTTGCTCTAAGTAAATTGAAAGGGAGGCTTTCGAGTTTATAAAACTGTAGCAAATCAGTAGGAACCTAATATTTTTCTGAACCCTTGAACTTGAATATTTGTGAGTCACGTGTGAGATGGTGAGACCTACTGGCAAAGTGCAATGTCACAGCCTAGTATACTTACGGAGAATAGTAGTGACCTAGGCTTGGTTTTAAGCTTGTGAGCCAAGGTGTACAATAGAGTTTTGCTGGGTTTGTATATGACATTGGCAAGGAACTTCCAGAAAGAAGAAAAAATTGTTAGAGGTCCATCTGACCCAATAGAAAATAAGAGGAAGAAGGTGACACATAGCATTCAGAAGAAAGGATATGTCCAAGTTAAGAAAGTTCCTTAACAAAAAGAAAGTCTTAAGAAAAAGTAAATTTCTAGTTTAAAACTTTCTCAAGCCAGTATTTTATAATCCAGTGATGTACTATAGGCCCAATAGTTATAGAATTGGCAACACTTTAACCACTTCTTACCTCGAAATACTTCAAATCTCCCCACTGGCGAACTATCCTCTGGAGGAATTTATTTTGAATTTTATATATTAAAAAATATTCCAATCAGAAAGAGTATTCCCCTTCAAGAAATATGTTTTATTAAGAAAACACTTCATTATAAGATATAACAATTGTGTTTTATAAATACGTGCATGCTGTAGAGGTACATATTTATTCTTATGAAAAGGTCTGAATAATCAACCTTCTGTGAAATATCTCAAAAGAACTATAAAACCATTATTTTCTATTTTAAAATAAAAATGTGATAAATACAGTTACAAAAAATGATTCTTCATCACATGCAGTTCATTCAGAAATGCAATACCTCTCTTTCATTATAATTCCTTAATATACAGTTGTCAACCAATGGAGCATGAAGCATTCAGTCAGATTAGTTTCAAATATAAAATAACAATGTATTTTGAAAATTTAATTTTATTCCCTTTACTAGAAGCAAATTTTCAAAATTGTGATGTATTATTCAATCCCAAAAGACCAATACTGAAGATTTTAGAAAAAGATTAGTAGCAGCATCTAAAATAACAATTTTCAAGTTGATGAATGGCAAAAAAATAATTTTAGAGGGACCTGTTTGCATCCTTAGTGGGATCATCATGGTTTCTAGAATATTGAATAAAAATGTATGAATGCCCCAAATTGATCTTAGATTATTAACCATTATCAACCTATTGACAATACCCTCAGGTCATATTCCCGCTACATTTCTAATGGTGATTGTATGAAAATTAGCATAATGGTTACAACCTCCTAAATTTTTGGAAAGATTAAATGAGATAATGCATGTAAAGCACTCAGTGCAACACCTAACATAAAGCTAATGCTCAATAAACAATCATCACTATAATTTAACCTTCCTACCAGACAGAGAAATTCCATTAGCCTGGAACAGGAGTACAATTTTTAAATGAGGGTTAAGGTACTCTCAATAATTTATATCCTGTCATCTCCATCTAACAACAATAAAACAGAGTCTATCCCAGATCAGCTAGTTATCCTTTATAGGTGAATTTCAGTGGGACATGAGTCATATAAATGTCCCAAACCGAAAGAATTTAGTAAAGTGGTTTCAGGTTTTAAAACTTCAGAAAAGTACTTAAAAGTCCATAATAATCTGTGTTGTCTGTGTGAGTTAAGTCATGATTTCCATTCTTTTTCTTTTTTTTTTTTTTTTTGTATTTTTCTGAAGCTGGAAACGGGGAGAAACAGTCAGACAGACTCCCGCATGCGCCTGACCAGGATCCACCCAGCGCGCCCACCAGGGGCAATGCTCTGCCCACCAGGGGGCGATGCTCTGCCCCTCTGGGGCGTCGCTCCACCGCGACCAGAGCCACTCTAGCGCCTGAGGCAGAGGCCAAGGAGCCATCCCCAGAGCCTGGGCCATCTTTGCTCCAATGGAGCCTTGGCTGCGGGAGGGGAAGAGAGAGACAGAGAGGAAGGAGGGGGGGGTGGAGAAGCAGATGGGCGCTTCTCCTATGTGCCCTGGCCGGGAATCGAACCCGGGTCCCCTGCACGCCAGGCCGCCGCTCTACCACTGAGCCAACCGGCCAGGGCCATGATTTCCATTCTTAATTTACAGAGTAACACATGGGACCAGCAGACTTGTTGATGCAGAGATGTTTCAGTCTATAAAATGCGACATGAATCTTACTACCCTGTGAACAAATGTCCTCAGACACCCGTGAGGCTAGGATTCCGGACAACCACAGTTCTCTTCTCATGCCTCTTCTCCTTTTCTTCTTTTCTATAATTCATCATACTCCAGTAATCACCACAGTTGAGTTTGGCCAAAATAAGCACTACTTTTGGCTCCCAATAACAACAACCACCAAAAAACAACCCTAATCAAAGCAATTTAAATGGGAAAAGCACCATGTTGTTTCTGTCCCAGAAAAACCCAAAAGTAGAATAGAATAGCTTCAGGCCTGACTTAATCAGGGCTCTAGCCCTATTTCTACACAAATTCATTGTCTCTCTGCCTTCCTTCTTGATCAGTCTTATTCTCTTCCCACATGGCAGCAAAAGGTCCTTACCAAATCTGGGTGTTACATCCACACATGAACTTTCCAGGAAACAGGACTTTTCTTCCCTGACCCATCAAATACAATTGAGTTTTGATTTGACTGGGTCACCTCTCCTTCCTGCAAACCAGTCCCTACAGCAGGGAGGTGAAGCTGGGCTAAACCCACTAGGGGGTCAAGGCAGAATTACCACCCCAGCAAAGTTGCTCTGATGGAGTGAGAGATGCTGGGACAATCAAAGTGTCACCACTTCTTAGATTCCACGACAGGGACTAGGAAGTCATTTCAAGGGACTTATAGAGTTTTTTATGGACCACTTTGTTATATTTACCCCCTCTGAAGTCTATTCAAATTCCAGATTGCCAAAGAACAAACAATATGAAAAGCATATTTCTTTCTCTACTAAAAATTAGAACTCTTTTGATAAGAACTCATTGTCCTGGGACCATGCTTATTTTCATATCCTTCTCACTTGAGATGAATTCTTTTCATAAAATGCATGGGTCCTGTAAGCAAATAGGACCTTGATTAATCAATCCCAGACTGTTTGGCATGTGACTTAAATTGGTGTCTAACACCTCTGCATATGTTTACCCTAAAATCTCATATGGAAACAAATCATTTTGTAAGAACTAGCTGGAATTCAAAGTCTCTGGAGAGAAGTCAAGGCATGAGTAGAAAAGTATATGGAATCCATCCTCTTGGATGGATGTCAACACACAGGGCGTGTGTCCATTTTTTTAAGGGTATGATGTAGGAAATGCTGTAATGTCATATTGTACTTTGTCTGATACTAATTATTTTAGACTGAAAGAAATAACCCAAAGACCTTCAGGTTCTGAATGTCTTAAAGAGTTTTCAAAAATGATTCAGAACTTGAATGAAAGATTTGTTAGCATGTTCAAATCATTTTCAAAAGAATTGTTTTGTTTTGTGAAGTTTAACTGAAAAGGTGGAGAGCACTCTTTTTTTTTTATGTATATAATATGTCAAAAAGTACCATCTTGCCCTGGCCGGTTGGCTCAGCGGTAGAGTGTTGACCTGGCGTGCGGGGGACCTGGGTTCGATTCCCGGCCAGGGCACATAGGAGAAGCGCCCATTTGCTTCTCCACCCCCACCCCCCTCCTTCCTCTCTGTCTCTCTCTTTCCCTCCTGCAGCCAAGGCTCCATTGGAGCAAAGATGGCTCGGGCGCTGGGGATGGCTCCTTGGCCTCTGCCCCAGGCGCTAGAGTGGCTCTGGTCGTGTCAGAGTGACTCCCCAGAGGGGCAGAGCCATCGCCCCCTGGTGGGCAGAGCATCGCCCCTGATGGACGTGCCAGGTGGATCCCGGTCGGGCGCATGCGGGAGTCTGTCTGACTGTTTCTCCCCGTTTCCAGCTTTAGAAAAATACAAAAAAAAAAAAAAAGGTACCATCTTGCTTTTCATCTTGAAAGGAATAAGTGCAGATCACCTATCAAAAAGAAAGACAAACACCAAAAATATAGCTTATGGGGAATTGAGGGAAATATATATATAAATACTTTCAAAATTTTTCAAGCCACCCACCCAAGTTAGCCACCTAACAGAATTACATGACTCTCAGTGTGTGTATGTGTGTTTATAAGTTTAGAGAATTTTAAGTTTTCTAGAAACATTCTATAACCTTTTTGAATTATCAAATCCTTTGGCTCTCTGGTGACACCTATGAAACTCTTCAGGAAAACAAGATCAATATGGAAATCAAGTATATTAAAATATGGTTATCAAAATGATAAACAAGTGATCTGGTAATATATGTGCTTCTTTATTAATATAGTAAATGATAAGATTGTTAAGAACTAAATGTTTGAATCCCCCCCCAAATTCATATGTTGAAACCTTGCCCACCAATGCGATAGTATTGAGGAGTGAGGTCTTTGAGAGGTAACTAGGATTAGATGAGGTCATGAGAGAAGGGCCCTCATTAATGGGATTAGTGCCCTTGTAGGAGTCATGATAGAGTTTGCTTCCTCTCCCTGCTCTCCTTCACGTGAGGATACAAGAAGTCGGCAGTCTGCAAGCCAGAAGAGGGTCCTCACCAATTTCCAGCCTCCAAAACTGTAAAAAACAAATCTTTTTGTTTATAAGCCATTCATACTATGGCACTTTTTATAGTAGCCTGAGTGGACTAAGACAAAGATTTAAAAACAGGTCTACTACTACAATTTTGAAGAAATTGTGACTGGAAATGATATTTTGAGATACCTGCAAACTTGTCGTGTGATATGGATATATCTGTAATGTCAGAACTATAGTGCTACAATGGTCTGTTGTCTTAGCTCAGGAGACACAGCTGAGATTCAAACCCCAGGCAATCTGGCTTGGGAGCCTGCTCTCTCAACCACGTTGCTACTCTGCCTAAAACAGACCTATGTGACAATTTAGCTCAAATCCATCATTTCGCAAGTAAGATAACTAAGGTTCCGAGAGCAAGCATAATTTGCATCAACAGCTATAGTTAAGGAGTGTTTGCGCTTGGTTTTGGTTTTGTTTATGTGGCTTTCAAATATACAAAAATGGACCAACCATAATCATTGCTTCAAGATGTACCATTGGCCCTGGACAGTTGGCTCAGCGGTAGAGCATCAGCCCAACGTGCAGAAGTCCCAGGTTTGATTCCCGGCCAAGACACACAGGAGATTCACCCACACCCATCTGCTTCTCCACTCTTCCCCCTCTCCTTTCTCTCTCTCTCTCTTCCCTTCCCGCAGCCAAGGCTCCATTGGAGCAAAGTTGGCCCAGGCTCTGAGGATGGCTCCAAGGTCTCCACCTCAGGAACTAGAATAGCTCCAGTTACAACAGAGCAATGCCCCAGATGGGCAGAGCATCGCCTCCTGGTGGGCATGCTGGGTGTATCCCAGTTGAGCACATACAGGAGTCTGTCCCTCTGCCTCCCCATTTCTCACTTCAGAAAAATACAAAAAAAAAAAAAAAAAAAGATGTACCATCTTTATGGTCCAGGTATGGCCTCCTTCCTTTAATTAATGAAGTTCAGTGGTACCTTGGCACACGAGTTTGTTTCATGGCTGAACTCGTGACTCAGTTTGCTCGTGTGTCAAATTAAATTTCCCCATTTAAATTAATGGGAATGCAGTTAATCGTTCCGGCCTCCTAAACCACATGAATTTTTTGTTTTATATGCTTTTAAATAAAAAAATGTACTTTATAAAAAACAAATATATATAATATATATATATATACACATAATAAGAGAGAATATAAAGAAATAAAGTGGTTTATGAAGTGTATCCACCTTCAAGGTCAGGCGAAGATGCTGGCGGAGGGGGTAGACTGGTAGGAGGAGGTTTGCATTTTGCACGCTATCACTTAATATAACTTACTCGACACACTTAACACTACATTTAATTGCAAAATTTATCTTACACACTTCGTATGATATGTAACTTTATCGCTAAACTTCATTGCTATTTTTTTTACTTTGCTTTATCATCATCATTTTCTTCACTGACTTTTCACTCTTTTGCCACACTTTCCTTGCTTTCACTTAGAGCAGTGGTCGGCAAACCACAGCTCATGAGTGACATGCAGCTCTTTGGAGTGTGGCTCTTCCACAAAATACCATGTGCGGGCACGCAGGTTATAATAACAATGTACCTACCTATATAGTTTAAGTTTAAAAAATTTGGCTTTCAAAAGAAATTTCAATCGTTGTACTGTTGATATTTGGCTCTGTTGACTGAGTTTGCTGACCACTGACTTAGAGGCCATTTCAACAAAAACTTTTCCATGGAAATTTGTTTCTTCCTCCCTTTCAGAATGTTCGACAGGCTATTTAGTGAAGGGTGGTGGAAGCTCATGATTCAAATATTCGCTTGAGACTTAAAGCAAAATATCCCGCCAGTGACTGCTTGTCTCTCAAATTGCTCGTGATTTAAAGTGCTCATGTGTCAAGGTACCACTGTAATTTATAATAAAATAATGAATATCCATAAACTCACTACCTAACCCAAAGACTTGACATTGACAGTAACTTATACCTACCACCCCTAGTGTACGCTTTTCCTTATGACTTCAAGTAGACAGAATGTTTACCATTCTTTTACATGCATATACACTTTCTTTTAAAAATCATAATATAAGTATGCTTAAACACTGTTGTTTAGTTTTAGTAGTTTTTGAACTTTATCATTTAACAGGTCATATTCTGGAGATTATCTTTTGCATTCAATATCACAATACAAAGATTCATCTATATTACTGAACATACCTAGATTCAATCATTGGCAAACAAACAAATAAATAAAACCCCTCACAGTCCAGTTCTATGCTGCTCATTGGAAATAGATTCAAAATCCAATCTCCTAACCTAACTCAAAGACCAGTACTTGCTTCACTGTCCTAGGAGTGCTGCTCTTTTTCTCTAAGCATTTCTTCCTCTTCTAGCAAACATAGTTATTCAGAGGGACCCCTTCCCAGGAGCCCTGAATCACAACAGTAAGTGGCTGCCAACCATACCTTTGGGTAACGCTGGCGTGTTATCTGAAACATGTAAATAAATTGGCATTGAGCACTTCCAATCTGGTGGAGAGAAAAAGGAAAATTCAATTCACAAAAGTGTATAGAGACCAGGGGTATGGGCAGACCTAGGGAGGGGGGAAAGGTAGCTTAAAGTCACAACTGATTGGGCCACAAGGAAGACCCTCATATACTTCATTTGGGCTAAGACCAAAAGCCACGCATGGTTGAAACCTTTGGGGGCAGGACTCAGTGCCATGTTGCTATGGTGATTCTGCCACCAGCTCAGAGGCTTCCTCTACTCCCTAGCAGAGCCCAGCCGCCAGGATGGAAGGAGTGTGAATGATGGAGAGGAAAAGATAGTGTTGCTGAAGCCAAGGACAGAAAACTTTTATCATGGAAAGACCATAGGATGAAAATTCCCTTCTGCTGTGTGTGTGTGTGCACGTGCGCATACACGTGCATGTGTGCATATGCCCACATTGTGGAGAGAAGGATGAAGAGTGAGTTTTCTCTGCTGTGTGTCCACCATAGGAGTGTAGCTTTGACTAATTCATTCCCAAACTTACCCTCTTCCTGACTGATGATGACCAATTCAGGTAACTCAGTGTTATATTATTTCTCTTTTGCTAGACTATGAAGATATCTTATATGAATAACCCATTCCACACAACACACACACATACACACACAAACACACACAACATGCAGTCTTCTGCCATCTTTTCTAAACAAACAACAGATTGCATTGCTGCTGTTCAAAATATTATGCCAGAAAAACAGAGACATTTAAAAAAAAGCTCTACTTCATTAAGATTCAAACCAAATGTATGTGCCCACCAAATGAAATACTACACAATTATAAGCACTTCATAAATGTTCATCTAAGCCCATGTCTGCAAAAACTCAGCCCTACCCTCTGGAGAAGGGCCAGATGCAGAAGTACATCACATTCACCATCTGCACAGAGCATTCCAGAATGCTCAGCAAGCATTCTACGTAAGGTCACTCATAATCCCCATTTTACAGATGGACAATCAAAGTGAGAAGGAGAGGTGCAGGATGCCTTTCTCCCCTGCTATTCTCAGGATTCACAGGAATAAAGAAGCTCTTTTTAATAACTGAAGTGATTTTCTTTTTAGTTTCAACAAATTGTGCCTGGTCTCAGGCACGGAGTTCAGAGCTTGATTATTTTCTACCAGGAAGCATGCCATCTCCCATGCCCTCCACCAAGTATAAAATGAGGAACTTATTTTTTTTCTTTTTTCTGGGGTAATGCAACTTAAAACTTATAATGGCAGATACTCATGGTACCAACAACTCTGGCTAAACCATTGACAAGTCCTCAGGTCCTATTGTATTGAGTCTGTCTAACTATCTCCCTGTTTCCAGCTTCAGAAAAATACAAAAAAAAAAGTGAAATATAATTAAGATGCTTCAGACTCATTAATTTTTTCCAAAATGATAACTTACAACTTAATTAAAAAAATAAAAGTAGAAAGCCTACCTGCTCTATAATGACATTATGAGAGTCTGACATTATTCTATGGATGCCCTCAGGTAAGTTACTTCAGTCTTTCTTCTTTTCTCATCTGTAAAATGGGGATATTAATAGTACCAAACCCTCAACTCAAGTATTTTGATGATTAAATGCCACTGTTTATGAAACTAAGTTGGCAAAGTGCTTACCACACAGTATAAACTGAGTTAATGTTAAAAATTCCCCTACTGTGCCAAGTTCAAGTGTCTCATTTGAACTGGCAAATGAAAGTATAGAGAGAGTCCTGCTTTGTGATTCAGAGACAGATATTAGAAAAATACTGGCCATTGACAAATATATCCTCAAATATTATTGAGCCTCCAATATTTATAATTTACATGAAAGAGAAGACCACTATACAATTTCTAAAATTCTGACAGTACTTTCTGCCCTGAAGTGAACTCTGCTGCAGACTTGGACGAGCTGGAGTGGAGAAACCATATGCAGGAAAAGATTCAGGGTGTTTCAGGGCATGGATTCCGGTTTTGTAGCATGGCTGTGGGCAGCTGGGCAAGTTGCATCAGCCTGGAAGTCAATGAGCCTGAAGCAGCTCCTTTGAATAAAGGTTTCCAGCTGGCTGCACATCTAAGTGGCAGGGTCGTGAATGGCCTTAGATTCTGGAAGACAAGGCTGTATTCACAATTTGAGAAGAGACTTTACTCCAAGGATGTAATAAGAGGAGGGCACACCCCCATCAGTCTCTTGAGCCACAGACACATGCTAGGAAGGAAGATCCCCAATAGCTGTCACCTTTGAAAAACGGAGAATGGCTGGTTATTATAGAGAGTTCTATAACTCAGTGGGTGCATTTGTTTGCAAGACTCCTGATGTTACATGATTTCTCCCTGTAACCATCCTAAGAGACAAATTGCTATTCATCTCAATTAACAATTGATAAGCATAAGGTAATTAAGTTAGTTGTGGCCGACGTCATCATGGAATCCTAGGCTTGTAACCATCTGAAGATAACTTAGACATCATTGAATTCACTGTCTTCATTGTATGAATAAAATGCAATCAAGAGAGATTTGTTGACTGGTCCAAGCCCTCATAATTCATCACAGTAGATGAGAATGCAACAACTCTGTTCTGTTTTCAAAACTCACTAACATTAACAGTTCTGTTGAGAAACTATCACCACCACTTAACCTGAGGACCATGGCACAAATATCCTATCAGTTTAACCATGAATAACAATCCATCGACCCCCTTTATTTCTAAGAAATGGCCAGCTACTGATTGAACAGCCTCTTCCTCTCTGGAAATCTTCGCAAACTGTTCACCTCTTCACTTGTAACCAAACAAGGGCAACCAAATATGCTTAAGGGCTATTCATAAAACTTACAAATGTTCCTTCCAAAAATCTTACCCTAATAGACTGTCCCCTTTATACTCTATAAGCTCCATTCTCTTTTCAAACCCTCCCTGAACTCCTGCAGAAGACCAAGTAATGGAAGTTTCTCTTGTAAGCATATAAATAAACAGTCTTTGTTAATTTGGTTTCTAGCTTAATTTTGGTTTTAACACAATAGAATTTGAATAGGAAAGTGTTACTAATAAACCATGCTCATTGAATAACAATGATAAAATATAGATTTTAGAATCCAGTGGCTCCTCAACACCTTAACAGCCATTCCTCCATGAGGTGTTTGGGCTGAGACAGTGCAAAGCTCATGTATGCTTCTCCAGACTCTCTTCAACTTCCCTCTCATTCTGGGTCCCTGACATAGATGGTGCCAAAATCCATACCAATTCATCCCATATAGGTAAGGTGATTGAGATATCAACTTGCATGTGCCAAACCATGGGAACTTGGGGAGGTTGCTGCTACAGTGCCATAACCTATTCTGTCCTGACTAATACATGTTAAACAAGGACACAGGAGAAATGGGTTTATTCAAATTTGTTGGAAATAACTGATATAAAACCATTCTTTTTTTCAACCAAGGGCCCACATCATCTGAAATTAAGGAAGCTTTAGACCATGTGTGGTGACTCAAGAAGAGATAAGGGAAACACAGACACAAATTACTGTTAACACAGTCAACCCATGGTTGATAGAAAGATAAAGTGCTCTGAGAACACCAGTTTGGATTAGCTCTGATTGGAGGATCTACGAAGGACTCAAGGAGAATATATTTTAAGTCATTAAATCTGTGCCTAGAACTTCTCTGGGTGGAGATGAAAAACAAGAAAAAGGAAACAATTTGAATAAAGGTTCACCGTTTATTTCTGTTGGGGCACAGGGTTAAAATGATAATTAAATAAAAATGGTAGTTCTCTGTGGTTTTGGCAACTGCTGGCATCCATAGATCCTTTTCAAGCTGCTAAATGATCTCACTGGAAGTCTGCTTGAGAAAGATGACACTTTATGTAGATAGTTCATGGAGAGTCAGTGGTAAAGGAACTCTGGAACCACTGCATTCTAAAATCTCTTTTAAAAGTGTTTTTCCAATGAGCAGGGCTTTTACATAATATCTTCAAATTTAAATTTTACTGGGTCAAACACAAAATTTAGTTAGAAACCAAGTTAGTGAGACTGTTTATTCATACACTTGCTATCACAAAGGAGCCATCTAACCATCACTTCCGTTCCATCGTGTCCACCGATCTTACACTGTTATACCATGACCGTTCCTGCAGGGTGTGGTCAAGGTGGTGTGCTTCCTTACTGGGGTAAGCAATAAACTCAGCTTCGTCTTATCAAGAGGTTCTTCCAGGAAACTGCACATTCAACAATCACCAGCTTTCCAATTTCCAATCATTACCTTGACCAGATTATTAAACCAAAGTGACATATTTTTGTTCTGCGCCACTTTATTTCACGTATGAATTTCTGTATTAGTCATGATACCCTGGATGTACTTTTTAAACAAATAACCCTCAAGTCTCGGTGACTTAATATCACAAAAGTGTATTTCTCACTCACACACAAGTTAAAGTAGGGCTGCCTTTCACGCAGTTCCTCACGAACACAGACTGGCAAGGGCACCACCATCTGGAACATTGTTATCCTCCAAATGAGGAGAGAAACGCTGCAGGCTTGTTCTCAGAGTGTTCGCTGCCTCGGCTCAGCACCGGCAGGCATCTCATTGGCCAGGACCATCCAGATGGCCCACCCGACTTCTTCGGGCCAGGGAGTGTGGGAAGCAGAGTTGATCAAGAATGATTGTCTTGGCCCTGGCCGGCTGGCTCAGTGGTAGAGCATCGGCCTGGCGTGCAGAAGTCCCCGGTTCGATTCCCGGCCAGGGCACATAGGAGAAGCACCTATTTGCTTCTCCACCCCCACCCCCCTCCTTCCTCTCTGTCTCTCTCTTCCCCTCCTGCAGCCAAGGCTCCATTGGAGCAAAGATGGCCCGGGCGCTGGGGATGGCTCCTTGGTCTTTGCCCCAGGCACTAGAGTGGCTCTGGTCGCAACAGAGCGATGCCCCAGAGGGGCAGAGCATCGCCCCCTGGTGGGCAGAGCGTCGCCCCCTGGTGGGCGTGCCGGGTGGATCCCGGTCGGGTGCATGGGGGAGTCTGTCTGACTGTCTCTCCCCATTTCCAGCTTCAGAAAAATACAAAAATAAATAAATAAATAAAATAAGAATGATTGTCTTTGACACACTAAGGTTGTGTAAGATAGCGAACAATAAGAAACATGAAAAGACTGCCAGCAAGGGGCTTCAAATCTGGTGAAGGAAAGACACTATAAGACACTATAACACAAGACCCAAGACAAATGCCCTTCTGAAGTCACTTTGTCTAGAGCTGCCTCCAGCTCAGCCACGATTTTTGTAGAGAACTATCAGCAGGTAGGCAGGACCTAGAAACCCTCCCTGCCCTGACACTGTACTCCAATCTAGACAAGAAAGAGTCTGCGTCACCTGTGTGTGTTCTGGACCTCTCCTCCTTCACCCATCCCAGTCTTCCCTTGGTCAGATCTGAACTTGGAAGATTTGGGATTTTAAAAATGACCTGCTAACTTGGGAAACCTCTGCAGTTCAAAATAATCAGCCAAGTTTAGCTTACTCAGAACCAATAGGAATAAAGCAACTTGGAAACCCTAAAATCATTGCAGACACCAGTAGATATGAATGAGGCCACAACCCCCCCCCCCCACACACACACACCGAAAGCTCTGTTGGATTTGAACATCACTGTCATCTCAATTCACTTCAGGTGGGGGCGGGGGGCGGGGTGGGCGGTTCTCTTTATTTGATTGCTGAAAATCTGGCTCCTCCATAAGGTTTTGTGTTCCAGGGTCTTATTTTGGTGCTTTAGAGCCTAGTCTTGGGTCTAATCAAGTCCACCTACAGTCGTACATCTGTTCTCATTCATGTGGATGGCGAGATGCCTGTTGAAATTACCGTGATCCCAAGGCTCTGGACATCAAAGCCTTGATAAACTGAGATAAACCACCTGAACAATGTGATGAGTGACAGCCCTTTTGCAGAAAGCCCCTCTGAGCAACAGTGATGCCATGTTGACCCCATAGGGCTCTCTCCATAGTACTCTATCTATTCACATGTCTATTCCAAATCTAAGAATAGCTGCAAGCAAAAGAAAACAAGTACCCAGAATCTAACTGCATTTCTCTCTGCCAGGAGGCCAGACTGGAGAGCTGCAGGTGCTCAGGAAACCCAAGACAGCCCTCTCCAGACCAGCCAAGGCATGGAAAACAACCACCGCATTTGCGTTTCTAAAAAATAAATATCGTCCTGCGTGCCTGCCCCCCACTTACTACACATTTCTTCTTGTCTTTCTTTCCATCTCCCTGAAGGCAAGCCGTGCTGGCGGTTCTCACAGTTATTCCCACCACCTGAAAAGGCACCAACATCATCTGTGGAATCAGCCTGTCATGCTGTCCATATCTACTGATTGTGCTATGAAATCCCTTTTTATTAAACTGTACAAGTGAAATCAGATGAATGAACAAGTGCTTATACCTCATGTAGGGAGCCACTGTGGGAGCCCACAGAGAGGCGGGTTCTCAGTGCATCCCGACAGAACAAACCTGGGAGGGGAGGGGAGGAGCAGAAGGGGAGGGGTTTCACAGAGAAGGGGGTCTGATATCCTGATGCTCTCTAGCCAGGCTATGGCTATCAACCTTAGAGGAGGGGCAATGGTACCCGGAGTCTGAGCCGATAACACGTGAGGACAGGGCTCCAAAGAATGCATCCAGCAGAAAGACTTCTCGGAAGCTCTGCTAGTATTGGCTAAGAAGTTTCTGGAAAACAATGATTTTTACCAGAATAGGGCAGTAACACTCAGCAGCTCAGCTGTAGACTGCAGAAGTAATGCGAGGGTGGAAAAAAAGAGACACCCTAATTCAGGTCTTAAAATCATAGAATCTTAGTGTGAGATTATTTTTTTCTGCCTGTTAAATTTCTAAATAAGGAAACTGAGGCTCAGGAAGATGTTGTAAGTTGTGCAGAGCCACAGAGTTGCTAAGGGATTGCTTTGCAAATGCCTTTTAGATGAATTGCCATAAATATCTATTTAAAAACAAAAGTTAAGAAGCATATTCATAGTTTGAGTTCCCCCAGAAGTGGACCCTCATACAAGAATACGTTTGGGAGTCTGGGAGGTGCAGGGATGACTGGCAGACAGGTGGAAGAGTACCACAGAGATGGAGGGAGCGCCAATAAAGTGATAAGACAATAAAGCATGTGTCATTAAACAGGTTGCCCCTCTGGACACTGGGAGATAATCAATCCAACTGGGGAAATCTGGGAGATGGACTAACTTCAGAGTTCTTTCACTTTGAAAAGAGAGATCTAGGTAGGGTATTTATCCATCAATTCCCATCTGTCACTGTTGAGGGCCCTTCCAGCTTGCTCTGCAAGCGGTGGAGCGGACTTCCCTGCTTCAGAAAAGTACTTAGGCAAAAAATTGGAGGTGCTGACAACAGCATGCATGCAAGAAATGTAAAGGTTCAAAGAATATGTATGAGGCACCAACTGTTTCTGCTATTCCCATCCTCTGTGTACTTAGCTATTTTGCACTCACCTATATTGCAGACGTAATTAAAGGTGAAAGCACCTGCTTTTCTCTTGTTCACTAGGTGACTTGGTTTCCTATAGGCATTATGGGGATGACAGTCACTAAAATGTTGCCTTAATAACCCAACTATGCCGTTGCTCCATTATTTTCAAACTCTGTACCATAAATGCTGTATCATTAACCTGAAATATGCATAATATGTTTGATAGCAAAATCCCTCTGCTTATCAACATGTATTAAGATAACGCACAGCACAGATGCACAGGTATGTAGTTCACTTTGTTAGCTTCTGAGCTAGTATAGGTATTCCCTCCATTTCTGAACATTATAAACATTTCAAATGTAATGAACTGTGAGAAGATTGAATTGATAACCTCTAATTCAGGTCCTAGAATGTGAAACATGCCATAATCCCCAGTGTCTTTGGTAATATATCAAAGGGACATATAACCTGACCAGGTGGTGGCACAGTGGATAAAGCATCAGCCTAGGATGCTGAGGACCCAGGTTTGAAACCCCAAGATCATCAGCTTGCATGCGGGCTCAGCTGACTTGAGTGTGGGATCATCGACAGGACCTCATGGTCGCTGGTTTGGGCCCAAAGGTCACTGGTTTTAAAACTCAAGGTTGCTGGCTTGAGCAAAAGGTCATTGGCTTGGCTGGAGACCCCGGTCAAGGCACATATGAAAAAGCATCAATGAACAACTAAAGTGCCACACAATGAGTTAATGCTTCTCATCTCTCTCCCTTCCTGTCTGTCTCTCTCACAGAAACAAAAATGATACAAAAGCACATATCTCATCAGCTTTACTAATAAACAAGTATATCTCATTAAATTTAAAAAGAACTTTATCTCAAAATACTCTTTGCAAAGTTGATTTCTAGAATAGTTAAATTTAACGCCATTTTAATGTACAAATCTCTGACAGGAACTAGAGTGTAACCTATCAACCGAAAAAAAAAAAAAGATAAAATAAATACAGATTTAAAAAGACTTGAATTTTTTTAAAGTTCTCAGAAAATGTTACCATTTAGTAATGACATCCCCTATTCATTTGACCTCAGCTTGACATGCTGAATTGCTCTGAACATCTGTGGCCAGATACAGAATTTCTACATCTTAACTCTTGCTATTCTAATTTGTACAGAAATGCACATTAAAAGAATGCCAGGGCTAGAGCTACAGACAATAAAAGAAGTGAACTCATAAGTAATTATGAAATCCACAGCTATGAGTGCAAAGAGGTTACCAACACTTCCCTGCCAACTTTGATAACATTTCACATAGAAATAGCTCAAATTTAGAGATATGTCAAGCTTCTTATCTGATTCCATGGATTCAAAATGTCTGGATTAATAATACCTGCACTTATGTCTTACAAACTAAAATTAGGAATGTCCTCATGACTGCTGGACTACTAAACTAGATTGTAATATGACTGATTATAAGAACTGTGAAGTATAGAGGGGAGGTTTTGGGTTACTTCATTACAGGCAAGAAAATTTAGGAAGTGAGTATGTCCACAAACTAATTTTCATGAAAATGTTTATTGTTCCTTATAATGTGACACTAGTGTACTCAGCCCCATAAAGCTGAAGGAGTAAAATAAACTTTGTGATCACAGTTTTCAATGATTGTTCATGGTTGTCTGCTCTGGCCACATATTAGAATTACTAGAGGAATTGTTTTAAAAACACACTACCCAGACCTCACCCGGCATTTCTCAGGTTAAACCCAGAATTTGAGATGACTTTTTTAAAGTGAGAATTGGGGAAGCAGAAAGACAGACTCCTGCATGCACCCAACCAGGATCCATCCAGAAAGCCCACTAGGAGGCAATGCTCTGCACATCTGGGGCCACTGCTCCATTGCAACTGGAGCCATTTAGTGCCTGAGGCAAGGTCATGGTGCCATCCTCTGCGCCCAAGCCAACTTGCTCCAGTGGAGGCTTAGCTGTGGGAAGGGAAAGAAAGAGAGAGAAGGGAGAGGGGGAAGGGTGGAGAAGAAGATAGTTGCTTTTCCTCTCTGCCCTAACCAGGAATTGAACCTGGGACATTCACACACCAGGTCTATGCTCTACCATTGAGCCAACTAGCCAAGGCCTAGATGATTTTAATGTTCAAAGTTGGGAATCACCAATTGTTTTTTTAGTAAAGAACAACAATAAGGTGGCTTTAATAGACACCATTTATTAATCCCTTAATCAAAATATTCAGTTGTCTAGAAAAGTTTTATTTTAAAAGTTAATAATAAATATGGTTATTCATTCAACAGAAACCCATTGAGCACTTAATATATGCCAAATATAGGAATAAAATATGTGCAAAGATTAATAAAATATGGTTACTAACCTCATGTATAGATGGGAGGAAACACATCTGTTGATAGGATGACTACAAGGTACTGGAATAAATAGTTTAAGAGGTTATATAAGATGTAGATGAAAACAGAAAAAAAAAGCAATTAATTCTACCTAAGGGAGTCAGGGAGATCGTCTAAGAGGTAAAATTAACTATTCATTGAGGAAAAGTTACATCCTAAAAAACTTAAAAAAAGTGGAAAAAAATATTTGAGGCAAATTTTTAAAATATAGGACAGATCCAAAACACTAATTTGAAAGGATATCTGTACCCCTATGTTCACTGAGACATTTTTTATAATTGCCAAGATGTGGATGCAGCCCAGGTGCCCATCAATAGTTGAGTGGATATAAAAACCATGGTACATTTACACAATAGACTATTACTCAGCCATAAAAAAGAATGAAATTTTATGATCTGCAACAACATGGATGGACCTAGATGGTATGATGCTAAGTGAAATAAGTCAGACAGAAAAGACAAATACCATATTATATTTCCCTTATATGTGGAATATAAAGAGTAAAATAAATGAACAAACAAAATAAAAATAGACTCATGGATACAGAGCACAGACTAATGGTTGTCAGAGGGTTTGGAGGCTGGGTGAAAAAGGTGAAGGTATTCAGAACCACAAATTTGTAGTCACAAAATAGTCTCAAGAATGTAAAGTACAGCATAGGGAATGCAGTCAATAATATTGTAGTTACTATTGTATGTATTGACCAGATGGGTACTGTGTAAACTATGTGATTGTCTAACCGCTATGTTATATTCCTGAAAATAATACAAAATAATACTGAATATAAAATGTAATTGAAAAATAAAATTAAAAAAGAAGTTTAAGTGTTCCTTAATATAAAACAACAGCAAACATAGGCTTCTCTGGGCAAAGGATTTTAGTAGACATTTCTCCAAAGAATATATATAAGTGGCCAATAAGTTCATGAAAAAATGCTCATCACTAATCATTAGAGAAATGTAAATGAAATTCACCATGAGTCTCCACATTATACCCACTAAGATGACAACAATTTTAAAAAATATAACAAGTCTTGACAAGGATGTGGAGAAACTGAAACCCTTGTGCATTGTTGGTGGGAAGGCAAAATGGTACACTGCTGTGGAAAACAGTATGGCTAATCCTCAGCAAATTAAAAATTAAATTACCATATGATCCAGAAATTTGTTCTATACACAAAAGAATTGAAAGTAGAGTCTTGAATAGACATTTTTACAACTGGTTTCAAAGCTTCATTGCTCACAATAGCTACCCCTTGAAACCCCAGGTCACTGGCTTGAGCACAGACTCACCAGCTTGAGTGTGGGGTCACTGGCTTGGAAATAACCAACCACATGGTAATAACCCAAGAGTCCATCAATGAATGAATGGATAAGCAAAAGGTATATACAGTGATGCCTCGGTTTTCGTCGATAATCCATTTGAAAACAATTGGTGAAATCCAAAACCGATGAAAACTGAGGTAATTATTTCCATATGAATCAATGTAAATCTGACTACTGTATTAGCACTTGCAATCAATAAAAAAAACCCACAGCCCTGGCCGGTTGGCTCAGCGGTAGAGCGTCGGCCTAGCGTGCGGAGGACCCGGGTTCGATTCCCGGCCAGGGCACACAGGAGAAGCGCCCATTTGCTTCTCCACCCCTCCGCCGCACTTTCCTCTCTGTCTCTCTCTTCCCCTCCCGCAGCCAAGGCTCCATTGGAGCAAAGATGGCCCGGGCGCTGGGGATGGCTCCTTGGCCTCTGCCCCAGGCGCTAGAGTGGCTCTGGTCGCAATATGGCGACGCCCAGGATGGGCAGAGCATCGCCCCCTGGTGGGCAGAGCGTCGCCCCTGGTGGGCGTACCGGGTGGATCCCGGTCGGGCGCATGCGGGAGTCTGTCTGACTGTCTCTCCCTGTTTCCAGCTTCAGAAAAAAAAAGAAAAAAAAGAAAAAAAAAACCCACAAAAACACTGGAAAGCAATGGAATTGTTTGGCTAGACTCATGGGGTGATGCTCACACAATGAGATACAACGCCACACTGAGCAGGAGAACACTGGGTTGCCCTTTGTTTTCACAAAATTAGCAGCGAGGTCACGTGGGCACACTGACAAAATCTGAGGCAACCAACAAAAACCGAGACAAACTTTTTGTAGAAAAAATCAAAACTGAAACCGACCATAACCGAAGTCAATGAAAACCGAGGTATTACTGTACATACAATGAAATCTTATTCGGCCTTAAAAGGGAAGAAAATTCTGACATATGCTACCATATAAATAAACCTTGAGGACATTTTGCTAAGTGAAATAAGCCAATCACAGGGACACAAATACTGTATTATACCTTTTATATAGGTATAATACAAAAGTACTTAAAGTAGTCAAATTCATAGAGACAGAAAGTAGGATCAGCAGTTGTCAAGAGCTGAGAAGAGGGGGGGATATGGAGTTGTTGTTTAACGGGTACAGAGTTCCAGTTCTGCAAGATGCAAAGAGTTCTGAGGATAGATGGTGGTGATGGTTGCATTAAAACATAAATGTGCTAATTCAGTGAACTGTACACTTAAAATGATTAACATGATAAATTTTATATTATGTGTATGTAAACACAATTGAAAATTTGAAAAAATAAAATAAAAAGAAAGGCTCCAAATGCTCTCATACTTTCAATTTGGAAGTCCTTCTGGGTCTACTCAGTGATTTTGAAGAGTTAGTTTTTTATAGGATTAAACAGGTGATCCAAGTAAGTACCAGTGGAGCAGGCAAGATTAAAACTCACAGTGGGGCTTTGATGGACAAGGACTTTCCATAAAGAAAATCTTGGTATTGGCAGACCTTCTGTGTCAGTTAGGAAGCACTGTGGTTTAAATAAGACATAGCACATATAAATACCAACTCCAAAGAACCCCAAGAAAAAATGAGGTTGATATCAGAGATTGGATTAAAATAAAGGAAGATTGAAAATGGAAAAGGAAGCAATCTTGGGAAATTTCTGAAAATCCTGGGTGTTGTTTGGGTAGCAAGTACTAGAATTTACTAAGGTACTAACAGGCGTTTGGTCTTTATCCCACTGTGGATCCAGTTTCTCATCTTGAGTTCCTGGACACAGGCCCAAGAGCATAGAATGGAAGACTGATTAAAACAGGAAGAGGTAGATTTTTATGGACAGAAAGAAGTTATGAAGTTACAGAAAGAAGGCTATGAATTTCTAACCCTAGCCACTTTGAAAGGCCCCCCAAAATATCCTTCTATTTGTAGAAGTTGATGTTTATTAATTCAACAAATCATCTTCATATGCATTTATTGTCAGCTATAAGAAAACAAAGTGCAGCCTGACCAGGCGGTGGTACAGTGGATAGAGCGTCAGACTGGGACAAAACCCCAAGGTCTCTGGCTTGAGCTATTGCCTCCCCCCAGTCAAGGTACATATGCGAAAACAATCAATAAACAACTAAGGTGCTGCAATAAAGAATTGATGCTTCTCATCTTTCTCCCTTCCTGTCTGTCTGTCCTTACCTATACCTTTCTCTGTCTCTCTCTCTGTCTCCAAAAAGGAAAAAAAAAAGATACTAATTCTACCCTGCTAGAGTGGACAGTCTAGTAGCAGAGACTCTTGTAAATTACTTGAAGATTACAATTACACTTTATATAAGTTTATCTCACTTGCCTCTTTCCATCATATCCCTCCCAACATTCCCACGTTTCCAAAAATGTTCAGAAACTTAATGAGAGAATAATCGAATATATAAATAAATGGTTTAAGCTTCTAACATCAGGATTCTATATATAAAAAGCCTGAATTGAAAGAAAATTGTGTAAAACAAAATCTGTGTAGAAAAAAACCTCTCACTTTATACATGAGAAAGTGATACTAAAATAAATTATAACTATTTCAAGGTTATAGAATCTGAATATGCTATTTTATCTAGGGCTTTCTTCACAAGATCCTTCTATGTTGTTCAAGTCTTTCTTATAACCTCCATAAAACTTTGTCTTTGGGTCAACTTGAAACATGAGAAGCAGAACACCACATACCACACCCACTGTTTGTCTAAGTTAAGAATAAACAATACACACAGGAGAAGCGCCCATTTGCTTCTCCACCCCTCTGCCGCGCCTTCCTCTCTGTCTCTCTCTTCCCCTCCCGCAGCCAAGGCTCCATTGGAGCAAAGATGGCCTGGGCGCTGGGGATGGCTACTTGGCCTCTGCCCCAGGCGCTAGAGTGGCTCTGGTCACAACATGGCGACGCCCAGAATGGGCAGAGCATCGCCCCCTGGTGGGCAGAGGGTCACCCCATGGTGGGCGTGCCCGGTGGATCCCGGTCGGGCACATGCGGGAGTCTGTCTGACTGTCTCTCCCTGTTTCCAGCTTCAGAAAAATGCAAAAAAAAAAAAAAAAAAAAAAAAAAAAAAAGAATAAACAATAATATGTGATTAAATCCATTTTTTAAAAGAAGCTAAATGGAGGGAGACACTAACCTTCTCAGAGTTCAGTATATTATAAAGCTGCTATGACTAAAGATATGGTAAGAGAATATAGACAAAATAATGGAAGAGAATAAGAAATCCAGAAACAGAGCTGAGAACATAACAAAATTTAGTACGATATAAAATAGGTATCACATTCAGAGGGCAATTTAAGTTATTTTTTAAAGCTTCTGGAACAATTGAGAAGAATTTAGTGGAAAAAATTAAATTTTCTTTTTACATTATATACTAAAATTCCAGATGTATTAAAGAATTAGATATAGAACAATAGGATCACAAAAAAATCCAAAAATAATTACAAGCAAATATTTATTAAGTTTGGAGGTTGCAAGACTTTTATAGCTTATAAGTAATAGAAAAACTGCCAAATAAAGTGACATATATGGTCATAAAATATTAAAGCTGAAAGTTTCAAAAGTTTACCAGAATTAAAAAGCAAATAAAGAAAATAATTGCAACCAATATAACAATTGTTTATTCTACTACAATGTATAAATCAATAAAGAAAATATCACAAGCCTATAGGGAGGAAACTTTAAAATACAATGTATGAACATAAAATCAAATTGTTATTAAGCATGGAGGGAAATATTTTATGTCAAAGTTCACCAAGAAATATATTTACCTATGAGCCAGAAAGAGATCCCAGGCCACACAATGAAAAATAAAAGGAAATTACTAGCAAATTTCTCAGATCATGAAACAATGGACACTCATATGTTTCATGTATGTAATACTTTCATGTCAGGTTTCAACTTTTGTATGAGCAAAACTCTTGGAGGTCTCCCTCTTCATCTGCCTTTTAAAACAAAATAATTTAATGCTAACAAAATTGTTGAGGAAGAAATGAGTAAATAAATGAATGAAAGGATAGATGAATGGTTGGAGAGATGAATCAGTAAATCTTAGCACCATTTACTACTTTAAAACTCAAAAAATCAACAAACTATGAGAAAGCAACAGTATTTGGGGGCACCAAACTATATAGCAAAACAAGTAGTTTTGTGAATAGGAAAGCAGGCTCTAATAATACGGAAAGTTTGAATTACTATTAAACACTCAAAGAGAATGTATAGTTCTTTTTTTTTTTTTTTTTGTATTTTTTCTGAAGCTGGAAATGGGGAGAGACAGTCAGACAGACTCCTGCATGTGCCCGACCGGAATCCACCCGGCACACCCACCAGGGGCGAGGCTCTGCCCACCAGGGGGCGATGCTCTGCCCCGACCAGAGCCACTCTAGCGCCTGGAGCAGAGGCCAAGGAGCCATCCCCAGCGCCTGGGCCATCTTTGCTCCAGTGGTGCCTTGGCTGCGGGAGGGGAAGAGAGAGTATAGTTCTTTTTGAGGGTTGTGGCAGGATTCATATGCATGTGAGCTGAGGGAAGCACCCCTCTGACTGTGTGCAGGGGAGCGGAAGGCAGAACAGTGGTACTCTCTGGAAGCCACCTGCCCTTACATTTGCACTGGGCTAGGACCACACTCTAGAAAAAGAGCCTGACCCAAGGGACAAGAGACTGGGACTCTGATCCCAGAAAGGAATCAAGGACAGAATCCTAGGAATTCTGTCCACAAATGAGCTGGAAAGGAACGGAGAAGAATACTTAAGGAAAAGCAGGAAAGTTTAGTAAAAACTGAAAGAAGGGAGAATGGTAGGCCGTGAATGGTGTGCAGAATGCCATTCCCTACAGAAAACAAGAAACATAATGGGTAGAACAAGCCATAAACGTTAGTAATTAGGAGATTTTTATAGAACTTAATACAAGTTGCATTAGAGTGAGAGGAACATAAACTTGGTTATAATGAGTTGAAGAGCCAACATAGAAGAAGTGAAAACAACAGATCTAAAACAGTTTTACAAGAACTTTGATGGTAAAAGAACAATGGGATTGCTTTGAAATAAAAAAAAACTGAACAAATAAATTGATATCTGCAAAATAAAATGTATGCATTTACTTTCTGTGACAATTAATCCTGAATAAACTGTTCTTATTTTTTAACAAGTCAGTTAAAATTTTATGTTATATTTTGAATTCAAAACACCTTAAATATTTCCCAATATGTTAGTGTTTTTGTATAATTTTTAATAACACCAGGACCCTAACATCTATTATTACATTTTTATAAATGGAATCAAATGATCTTATGTCCTATCCCAGTTCTTCAAAACAGCATTATGCAATATTCACTAAGCATCAATGACTTTATTTCATGGCATATTGATGTTGTTTTATCCTTGTAACCTTTGGGAATATAACCTTGCTATGTAACTCTTTGTCAAACATGCTTTTCTACAAATACATTTTATAGCTATTCCTTTCATATGCCTTCTGCCTTGCAGAAAAGCACCCATATTATACAGTTAAAAGAAAAAAATTAGTTAACAGAGACAATTTATTCCAAACAAAAAGTCTAAGTGTTCAGAAAAGCCCTATGCATCCTGTGTAAGGATAATTTTTAATTCCCAGGCAATAGAAGAGAGAAAGGCATGGGGAACCTGGGTCCTCTCAGTCTTATGTTGCCTGCATGCATTCCTAAACCTGGCTTTTGTTTCTAATTCTTCCACACTGTTTTGCTCCCTAATCACCATCTACTCCACTTCAATGTATTCCGCCTTCTTGGCATGGCCCCACCAGAGAACCTGTAGAGGGAGCTGTAGCTACACTTCGGCTCAGCAGTAACTATATCCATTCTGAGGTTCCTGTCTTGGCCACCTACCAAGAAACAAACACCATTTCCTTGACCTCAGAATTCTATGAGAAACGAGTGCACTTTGCAGGGCCTTTGTATTAATTGTTCTCAGGCCCAGTATAGGGCATGTATATGGCCGAAGGAGGTATTTTCTAGCAAGGGATCTAAAACTTCCCCTACATCAGGAACATATCTGGACAATTAATCTAGCTCCTGGAATCACACTCCTAAAAATGCAGGGCTTTCCAGGCCTGGCCTTGACAGGTACAGAACGCCAAAGGATCTATTCCAGAAGAAACGTAAGCACACCAGGAAGACCCGAATCTAACTAAGCACTGTGGTTAGCCCACTGTATCATTCTGGCTATCCCACCTGCTCATGCAAACCTTTAATGAGGTGCACAGAAACTATCGGTGGGCACACCCAAGACAGAAAATGGATAAGATGCCAGGTGCAAGCCTAGCCAACTCAAGGGAATGCTGCTCCCAGAATATCCCCAAATTCCACCCATTATGCTGCTTCTCTGACTACGTCTTCCTCCAACTGTGAGGACATTTGATAGCTGTGGTACATTTTGACTCCTGATCTTTCAAATCCCATTTCCTTTACCTCTAATCAACCAGCTTCCTCTGACCCCAGTCTGCAGTCTTATCTTAGGTGATGTTGTTTAGGGCCTTTCACATTCATTTCCACCACTCCGTTGTGGTCAGGTGGATGTATGGAGCATAGAAATGCCTAAGAAAATTCCCCCATCAATAGACTACCCATCCGCAATACAATGGTCCCACCTATTTCATTCCTGAATCTGCTTCTATCAACACTCACTTTCAGAGCAGCTTGGTCATCCATCCTGACTCTTCCACCTTTTATCAACAAACCTAGTGTGGAGGAAGTGCTGGTCTCCTGCTGTTGGACCTTGGCCTCTTGGGAGTACAAAGCAGAAACCTACCAGTCATTAGTAACTTTCAACAGGTGAACACAGGGAAGTGTCAGGGTGAGTCTGTCTAAGGGAGTGGTCAAATAAAAAAGCGTGGTTTACAGAGGTCTGTCTCCGGTCATCCCCGGGTCCTCCAGAGCAGCATGGAAGCTTCTTCCACCTAGGAATTACTCCAGGCCTATCTCCCTTCCTGTGGCTTTTCTACACCCTCATTCTTAGGCTTCCCTAGGACATTATAACTACACTCCCTTGATTATGTCATTTTTTGCTCTCTTTCCTTCTCTTTTTCTCTACATTCAGTTGGTTTGGATTAACCTTTCTATTGTTGACCCTATGTATGTGCTGGCATTTTGAAACTCAGTTTACATCTCTCATGCCCTGCGGTAAGCTCGGGTCCCCAGTTAATCACAAGAGGAAAACAAGTAGGGCCCAACATGGTAATTATTAAGGTATAAGAGATGCACCCAGCACCTATTAGTTTTTGTTAATGAAATTGTCTCCTTTCTCAGAAACCGCCAGCATTTGCTCACTTTAGCCTGACTCCAGCATTTATGAAGTTCCCATTATTCCTCCCGCCACCCCACAGAATGACCAGATGGAAAGGAGATCAGTCATAACCCTTCCAGATTCAAATCCCAGCCCTTCCACTGTTTAGCTTTGTGAACTTTGTACCTGTAATGCCAGTGGCCGAGGCCAGGCAGGTCCACATTGGATTCAGGCAGACAGTAGAGGAACTGTGGAGGCAGAAAGTGTTGGGACATTACTATTTAATAGAGTCTCACAACGGCAGATGAGCAAACAGGCAGGGGACAACCTCTTCTTCGGCAAACAAACAGCAAAAATGGCTCCTCGCAGTGGCGGGCAGGCAATCCACAATCTGCCATCTGCAATCCACAATCCGCCATCTGCAATCCCCCTGAGCAGAAGCACCCATAGCCTTACATAGACTACACACACATGGTGCTGCCATGTACTCACGCACTAATCAAGCAAACTGCTTGCAGCCGGTGCATCAGTGAGCAAGCTTAACACAGCTGCCCCACATTCCACTTCTTTAAAGATGCTCCTCTCACAATAGGTACATTACATACATACCCAAAATGACAATTACAAAGGTGCCCTTCACAATATCTCCCTGAGCACTCTGCCCAGGCAGTTAACTAGAGGCCCACCTCTAGCCCCTTACCCTATGGTGCCAACAAGACTACTCATGGTAGGTGGGGGCTTGTACAATCCAGGGCCATGTCCATTGAAAAAAGTGACCTTGGTACATCTCTGTAACTAGGTAAGAAGCAGTCCGTAATAGCCCAGCTGTCTGTACAAATCACCAAGGTAAAAAGCCCAGTACAGGCAATGGCAACACATGCTGCACATTAGAAGGGGACCAGTAGATTGCCGATTTCACATGGGGGCCTCTGACCCCCACCTGTCCCTGTTGGATGGATCCCTCGCCCTTCCCCCTATTCAAACTGGTACAACAGGTCTTAGGGATCCTGCAACTGGAATGCCAGCCATTTTCTTGGAAGATTCTAGAGCCATCTGCTTCACCCACTTTTTCAGCAGGTGGAGCCTCCGTTCTGACTCAGGCTGCCACCAAAGCTGCAACAAGACTTTATTGGTATATAATATATACTATTGAGGAGATTCAACTATTTAAATATCCATGCATGAGACATGCACAACAATGTGGTGATTACCAAAGGGGTAGTAGGGAAGGTTGAGGAAGGTATAGGGGGATAAATGGTGATGGACAAAGACTTGATTTAGGGGGGTGAACACACAACATGGTGGACAGAGATGTGCTCTAGAACTGGGCACCTGAAACCTGAATAATTATGTTAACCAGTGTCACCTCAATAAAATCAATTTTAAAAAGTTTGTGCACTCCATCCATCCATACATAGCAAATGCTCAATAAATTACAGCTTCATTGCCATTCTTGCTTATTGACTCTTGCTACCAAAAACTTCAGACATAAACTAGCTCTCATAGTATGTGTGTTTGGTAATTATTACAAGATTCAACGTAATTCAAGAAAATAACAGGAGACAAAAAGCAAGAATCAATCCACCTCTCCTTTAACTAAACCAACAAACTCATGTGTTAAAATGTGTATATATATAATTTTATAACTTAGAACAAGTCTAAAGTTTCCAAACAATTCATCTGTTTGAGAAGGTAAACAGTCTTTCTCATATATTATTCCCACCTCTTTCTCTGGTAAGTTAAATTTTTTAAATATCTCAGAGATAAACTATTAGGTGAATAATTTGGACTCTGGACCCAAAAATGTCTGTTTCATTTTATTTGTTTTCCCCTAGTTTGATGAAGTGGCAAATATCACTTGACTTGTCCCTAATGCATTCCATGTTAGATTGCATTCCATGTTAGATTTCTTCTCTTGCTAAGAAAATGCCATATACAGTAATTCTTCCCTACTATATATAAATTCTAAATGCTACCATAGCAGAATTATGAAATAAAAACGAATGCTTTTTTAAAGCATTTATGGAGACCGGGGAATAAATGATAGAATTTTCTTATATTTCTTGTATATGCAGATAACAGATACATTTAATGCAAGAAGAAAATAGAATTTTAATAGAATTTTTAACTAAAGATCTTGAAACAAAACTAGACATACATTTTAATTGAATTTCTGGCTCAAATTACAGCAAACCATTATAAATCATTAGGAATCAGTTTTAAAACTGCTTTCACTTTTCCCCGTATTACAAACACAGAGGTAAGCTTTTACAGCTTCAGATAAGTGTTAATAAATTACCCGAATTTCAAAATTAATGGCTGCCCGGCTGCTTTGGGGAGATATCATTGTGTTTCATGAATATTTTGATTTTGTGATTAGATCAAAATGCACTGAATTCCTAAACAGTCATAACCAAGGTCTGCTGATCATAAACTGTTCTTTTTTAATAAATTATATTCCTCACAAATCTGCTGATATGGAATAATTAGAAATTGGTTGCCTGCATTTACTGTAATATTTGCATGACTTTAGATCTCCACCTACTGATCTAGAGGCTGGCAGGAAATGTACATTTTGTACATTTCTAAATATACCTTGCCTGCAGAGATAATGGTTTATATTGTGATGGTAAGAAGGTTTTTATTTGCAAAAAACAAAGAGGTGTCACTTGCCAGTTCTGGAAGACATTGATTAGGCAGTTTATGTCATTTCTATTCAGAACTTATTATTTACAGCTTTCTTTTTTTCTTTCCTTTGTAAGAGATAAGGATCTGTATCTTGTAAACTGCTTAGAGAAAGTCTATTTTGTCTTTTTAGGCAGTATTGAAACACATTTTACAGAATGCAAGCATCCTAACTAAATGTAAACTGAGTAAAATATAGCACCCCAATTTATTATAATATCTCTACGTGTGATCTTTAAATTAAGTGGTTTACAAATGGTTACAAATATTCCCAGTGTAATTCCATCCTTTAGCTTGTGAAGCATGTGTATCTAAGTTTGAACCTATATAACCTACACTATGTCATACTGTTGAAACCACTAACTTCAAACACATAAGATTATTTCTATTCTTCTAAATCAGATAATCTTTTACAAAGTTGAGTAAAATTGGGAGCTAAAAATTTGTGTTTTAGAATATTCTAGTACAATAATACTGTATTTATGGAGTATTTCTGCAAGACTCATTGAAAGAGGTTTTCACCGAAGGAACAAGAACAATTCTTGGTGAAATCCAGAGAACGATTCAGGAGACAGGGCATAAGACTTGTGGCTGCTTCTGGTTACCATTTAGAGGCCTGGGGAACAAAGAAAGGGCTCTTGGAGGAGTTGTTTACTCTAGTTGTGGTACAATTGTCATCTTTCCACGAGTCTTTGAAGTTGGGGCTGGGCTCAAATCCCTTGCAGTTGGTTGTAGTTTCTGGAACCTGGTATTTCTTCAAAGAGTTTAAGCCTAGGCCAGCCATAATCATTTACTCAGGATTTGTTGCAACTTTTCATTTAACCACAAACACAAGAGGAAATAAAAAGAATGACTAGATGATTAAGAGTCCATAAACAACGTTTCACCTTAATGAAAGATTCTATCGGTCCAAATAGTAAATGCACAAACGTTTATTTGTTTGTAGGAAAAGTACAAGTGGAATAACAGTCATATTTATAATTAGGAAACCAAGCCTATTATGGCTTGGCATGTTAGTAAATATATCTAAGAATTTACCCCAAAATCCTGATTTGAGTGTATGAAAGCTTATAACAAACTCATAGCATAAACTAAAATCAACCAGTTTACCTCCCAGGGCCGTTATGCAGATTAAATGAGATAAAGTATGTGAGATACCCAAGTGCCTGGAGTACAGGAAACAATCCTATTACGGGAAACAAAACAACCACCACAGAAATACTAAGGTTTTACCAGAAACAAACTTCTAGCGTGCATTTTTTTTTTGTTCTCATCTGACCTCTTCTACGCATTTATTCTGTTTCAGCCATCTTCAATTTCTACATAAATCTTTATTTATGCTTCTATTTGCATTGAAAAATATTCAGGTGAGATCATCGTTTTTAACTCAAAAGAGAGGGCACCTACATTAGTCATACATGTCAGCATTTGCATACACAGAAGACTCTCCAGAGCCACAGGCAGCCCTACGCTCCTCAGTGGAAGGTGGAATCTGCATTGTAGAACCTCACTTTCCCCAAATCAACCCTGTCGTCAGGAAGCTTAAATCAAGTTAAAATACATTCTTCCCTCTGAATAGGTTAATGCACCATTCTGTTACTTAAGCTACCAAATGTGTATTTTTTAACATTTTCTATTGTTGTTTTCCAAATATAAGGTTACTATTTTCAAATTAAAGAGGTCTTTCTAGTAAACAGAGCAGGTTTCTCAAGAATAATTTATTTACCTAACAAACATTTACTGCACATCTGATCAATGTCAGGCACTATGCTGGGCCCTTGGGACAGAGAGATGAATAAAACTTCAGGAAGCTGAGTCTGTTGGACAGAGAGAAGACAGCATGCCTATTGCTAGTTCATGTGATCAGCTCAGTGAGGAAAGCAGGCCGAGTGTACTGTGGGAACAAAGAAGATGTCTAAAATTGAGCGGGCAAGTCAGGCTCTCTGAAACGCTTGGAGTTTGAAAAAAACAGGAGGATTGCTGTGGGATGACTAGACTGAATTTTGCCCCTTCAAAATTTATTTGTTAATGCCTCAACTCCCAAGTGATAGTATTTGGAGATAGGACCTTTGAGAGATAATTAGGATTAAATGAAATCATAGGAGTAGAGTTCTCATGGTGAAATTAGTGCCTGTATAAAAAAAAATCTCTCTCTCTCTCTTACTCTCTCTCTCTTTGTGTACACACAAAGAAGAGATCATGTGAGCAAACAGAAGATGATGGCCACATCCAAGCCAAAAGAAGAAACATCAGAATGAAACCTACCTTTTTGACATCCTAATCTTGGACTTCTTAGCCCCCAGAACTGTAACTATCAATTTCTGTTACTTAAACTACCTAATCTATGGTATTTTTTAATGATTGCCTAAGAAAACTAATAAAAGGAAGGAACTAAATAAAGCAGGAGAAAAGAACATTTGGATTACCACTTAAGAAAGCATGAAACAATACACCATGTATAAAAAAGTTTATGCCCTGACTGGATAGCTCGGTTGGTTGGAGCATCATCCAGAAGCAGAGAGGTTGCCAGCATGATCCCCAGTTAGGGCACATACAGGGACAGCTTGATGTCCCTCTTTCTCTCTCCCTTCCTCTCACTAAAAATCAAAAAATAAAAAATTTTTAAAATACTGAAAACACTGCAGACCCCTTTAAAAAAAGTTTATGCATCTTATGAAAGTTAAAGCAAAAGATGCTTCTAAGTACTCTGAAAAATATAATGTTCCATTCATGATTCCTGGACCATATCTAAGACCCAGGTATGACTCTCAATTGGCCAAGGTTTGACTATTAAGGTAGTTGTATTCACCACTTTTCCATAGGGAAACGAACATCTCAAACACAAGATATACAAAGTGGAATTCTTGATCTTCTCACAAGACTTACTTCTTCTACAAACATTCCATCTAAGACAATGGAACCACCATCTGTTCAATTCCTCAAATCAGAAACATGAAAATCATTCTTTATATATCTCCATATAACCCTCATCCACACTTCCAAATCTCTCTGATGTTTAGACAATTATACATCTACTATCTGCTCTAGTTCTATTACATTATTGTAGTTTAAACTCCCATTTCTCATCTGAACTATTGCAGTAATTTCAATCCAACCTCCCTACTTCTATTCTTTAGTTGTTAAAATCAATGTTCCTCATAGAATCCATTTTAAAATGTTAATCTGGTCATATATTTTTGTACTTAAAAACCTGAAATCACGACTCTTTGATCTCAGCATCAAGTCTAAATTCTTAGCAAAGCAGAAACTTCTAATTGTCCATTACACTCAGTTCTCCCCTTCTTCTCTGGTTGCATCTGGGCATATTGATATCAACTGAAACTTGCAGTTTCTCTGTGATCCACGTATAAATATATGATTACTGTCCAGTGGCACTTCCAATATGAATGGAAGTGATGTGTGTCATTTTCACACTTCGGCCTCAAATCATGAATTACTCAAATACCTTAGGTACTCTTACCTTCCCATCACCTAAAAATAGCAACAACTGGAGCAATCTTGAAAGAGAAGAGTCAAGAATGGCAAAACACTTCTATTAACTAGGTCTAGATCAATTTTCCAAGGACAAATTCTTTAGCTTTCTCAGACTGTTCGGTGAGAAAGAAATATACTTTTGTCTTCTTTGAAACGTTGAATTGGGGTCTCTTTGTTTCAGCAACCTAGCTTTCTCTCATCCACACACTTACTCAGTCTAACTGGTCCCTACAAATTCATCTGGCACTATCCCTTTGTTCATTGCTGGTTTTGATGTGACAAGTTTCTTTTCTGCCCCATGGCCTTCACATACTCAATTCTCTTCATTTTTAATTCCACTCCTGGTGCCTTCAGCCAAACCTCCTTCCCCTGCTCTCTATTTAGTCTTCACATTGAAGCTTTAAATAACTCGGTAAAGAGGTCTTTCCTTAATCCTGGAAAACTAAATCAAGTCCCTCTTGTTTTCTCTCCCTAGATATACTTTTCTTTTCTTCCTTTCATTCTTTGCTTCATCTTTTCTTTCAGTAAAGACTTATTGAGCACAGTGCAAAACACCTGGCCAGGGATTAAATTATGGTTAATATATGTATATAGCTTGCAAACTATTGGGAGAGACAAAACATAAACAAATAAATTAATACAATAACTTCAAGTTTTGATAAATGCTACAAATGAGTTAAAAACTAGTTGGGGAAGCTAGCATTTATTACAATTTATAAATAATATTTCCATTTGTAAGTTGACTTATTCAGTGCCTATTGATCCCACTCTAAGCCTAAAGCATAACCCACTATTCATTTTGATTGCCACAGTGCTTTTATTGTCTTACACAGTGACAGGAATATAATAGGCATTCAATAAATTGATATCCAACAACAAAGCACTAAAATACATAAAGCCAAAACTGACAAAAATGTCAGAAGACATAGACAATTCAACCACAATAAGCTGGTGACATTAATACCCACCTTCAAATAATGGACAAGACAACTAAGCAAAAGATCAGCTTAGAAAGAGAAAACTTAAGCAACACTATAAACCAGTGGTCCCCAACCTTTTTTGGGCCATGGACCGGTTTAATGTCAGAAAATATTTTCACGGACCAGCCTTGAGGGTGGGACGGATGAATGCACAAAATAAAATTATGCGACTGGCATAAAAACTGTGATAATTTTAAATATAATTGTCGAACTTACGATATTTATTGGGCTAAGTTAAAGGAGGAATGAGCATGTCCTCATTATTCAGGCTGTATTTAAATTTGTTACTCTGACAATGTTTCATGTTATTTATTCTTTCTCTGTGGACCAGTACCAAATGGCCCATGGACCGGTACCGGTCTGCTGCCCAGGGGTTGGGGACCACTGCTATAAACCAATCTTAAGCATATCTGTAGAGCACTCTTTCCAACAACAGCAGAATACAGATTCTTCTCAAATATACATAGAATATTCTCCAGCATAAATCAAAATGCTAGACCATAAAACAGACCTTGATCAATTTAAAAGGTTAGAAATAACATAAAATATGTTCTCTATCATGGAAAAAAATAAGTAATCACTAACAGAAGGAAATTTGAAAAACACACAAATATGTGGAAGTTAAACAACACACTCTTACATAACCAATGAATTAAAGAAGAAATCAAAACAGAAATTAGAAGATACTTTGAGGTAAGTGCAAATCAAGACGTGATATACCAAACCTTAAGGGATGCAGCTAAAACAGTATAGGGAAATCTATACCAGTAAATGTCTATATTTAAAAGGAAGAAGGATTTCAAATTAATAACATAATTTTTCACCTTAAAACAATTTGAAAAAAGAAGAGTAAACAAAATCTAAAGCAAGCAAAAGAAAGGAATTAATAAAGACTAGATCAGAAATTATTAGTGATGTCTCAGAGTTGTGTTTATAAGTATTCTAAAGACACATCCAGGCCGGAAGAAAAGAGTGCTTGTAAAGTACTGTTTTTTATATTTATGAATTCAGGGAGGGGATTGGAGGCAAACCAGCCATAAAAGCAATAAAAGCAAACCCTGAATTCTGGGCCTTGTTAACATGAAGAGTCCCCTCTTCTTATCTTTATATTAATATATATATTAATATATATACATATACATATATACACACACACTGTATATATGTGGTGGTAGTCAGCCGGTTCACACCAGTTCAACAGAACCAATACCTAATTTTAGTTGAGTTTGGCGAACCTGTTGTTAAAATGGCACTTGTAATCAGGGTTCTCTCTAAGGTGGGCACATGGGTAGCTGCCCAATGTATAAATCACAAACTTACATTCCTTACTCTTTTTTAACATGCATCTGTGCAACAGCATATTCTAAGCGCATTTAGTAATGTTCATTTCATCCATAGGTGAAAAAAATTTGATGGAACTATGCTTGTAATATTTAATTATTCATACCATAAAACACTATACCTTTGATGAAATATTACATTTTAATTCCCTCGTATTTGTTACTTCAGTAAACAAACATATAACATAAAGAGAAAAAGTGTCAAACAACCAGGGGGTGACAAACTGTCACTGGAAGTATCTTAAATAACAGTTTTATTGCTTTTTGTCAGGTATAATTTAATATTTTTTCATTAGTATTTTAAAACTTTTTCTTATAACAATCTAGTTTTGTGTACCTCTTCTATTGTTCTTAAGTATTAAATGCATGAAATAATAAACTACCTTTTGGTATATCATTTTTTTATACTTAAAACGGTTATTAGGGCAGAGAATCAGTTGTCAAATTATTTGAATCCCACCACTGTATATATATTATATATACACTGCTTGTATCTCTAAGAGAATGCTGCCCTTTGAAGATCCTTATAGTCCTTCTTCAGTAAGCATGTTACTTCGACACCTGTGTCTCCCCGGGAAGAGCAGATTCCTGTAGATAGTCTAAGCATTGTTAGTGAATCAGAGTAGAACCAGGATTCCATCCTGATATGGTAGTAGACTTGATTAACCTTTAAAATAGCTTCTGTGGCATATTTTTATGCTAGGATGTTGAGCACTACCAGCTCCCCTTCTCTGAAACTGTTAGATGACACTGATCTTGCAGAAGTTCTTATAACATTTTGATATCTATTTTGAAGCCTGAAATTATCACATTAATCCCTACATTTTATAGCACAATAGAACTGTGGACAATAATAAGTTTAGAGTTGATTATGTGGAAAAAGACATAATACAATAAATTTTAAATTTAATTCTAATTAAATTTATTGGGGTGACATTGTTAGTAAGATTACTTGGTTTTTGTTTGTTTGTTTGTTTGTTTTTTAATAAATTTTTATTAATGGTAATGGGATGACATTAATAAATCAGGGTACATATATTCAAAGAAAACATGTCTAGGTTATTTTGTCATCAAATTATGTTGCAAACCCCTCGCCCAAAGTCAGATTGTCCTCTGTCACCCTCTATCTAGTTCTCTGTGCCCCTCCCCCTCCCCCTAACTCTCTCCCTCCCTCCCTCCCATGTCCTCCCTCCCCCCCCACCCTTGGTAACCACCACACTCTTGTCCATGTCTCTTAGTCTCATTTTTATGTTCCACCAATGTATGGAATCATGTAGTTCTTGTTTTTTTCTGATTTACTTATTTCACTCCTTATAATGTTATCAAGATCCCACCATTTTGCTGTAAATGATCTGATGTCATCATTTCTTATGGCTGAGTAGTATTCCATAGTGTATATGTGCCACATCTTCTTTATCCAGTCTTCTATTGAAGGGCTTTTTGGTTGTTTCCATGTCTTGGCCACTGTGAACAGTGCTGCAATGAACATGGGGCTACATGTGTCTTCACGTATCAATGTTTCTGAGGTTTTGGGGTATATACCCAGTAGAGGGATTGCTGGGTCATAAGGTAGTTCTACTTTCAGTTTTTTGAGGAACCACCATACTTTCCTCCATAATGGTTGTACTACTTTACAGTCCTACCAACAGTGAATGAGGGTTCCTTTTTCTCCACAGCCTCTCCAACATTTGCTATTACCCATCTTGTTGATAATAACAGGAGTGAGGTGGTATCTCATTGTAGTTTTGATTTGCATTTCTCTAATAACTAATGAAGCTGAGCATCTTTTCATATATCTGTTGGCCATTTGTATCTCTTCCTGGGAGAAGTGTCTGTTCATGTCCTCTTCCCATTTTTTTATTGGATTGTTTGTTTGTTTGTTGTTGAGTTTTATGAGTTCTTTGTAAATTTTGGATATTAGGCCCTTATCTGAGCTGTCGTTTGAAAATATCAGTTCCCATATAGTTGGCTGTCTGTTTATTTTGATATCAGTTTCTCTTGCTGAGCAAAAATTTTTAATTCTGATGTAGTCCCATTCATTTATCTTTGCCTTCACTTCTCTTGCCATTGGAGTCAAGTTCATAAAATGTTCTTTAAAACCCAGGTCCATGATTTTAGTACCTATGTCTTCTTCTATGTACTTTATTGTTTCAGGTCTTATATTTAGGTCTTTGATCCATTTTGAATTAATTTTAGTACACGGGGACAGGCTGTAGTCGAGTTTCATTCTTTTGCATGTGGCTTTCCAGTTTTCCCAACACCATTTGTTGAAGAGGCTTTCTTTTCTCCATTGTGTGTTGTTGGCCCCTTTATCAAAGATTATTTGACCATATATATGTGGTTTTATTTCTGGGCTTTCTATTCTGTTCCATTGGTCTGAGTGTCTATTTTTCTGCCAATACCATGCTGTTTTGATTATCGTGGCCCTATAATATAGTTTAAAGTCAGGTATTGTAATGCCCCCAGCTTCATTCTTTTTCCTTAGGATTGTTTTGGCTATTCGGGGTTTTTTATAGTTCCATATAAATCTGATGATTTTTTGTTCCATTTCTTTAAAAAATCTCATAGGGATTTTGATGGGAATTGCATTAAATTTGTATATTGCTTTGGGTAATATGGCCATTTTGATTATATTTATTCTTCCTATCCAAGAACAAGGAATATTTTTCCATCTCATTGTATCTTTTTCGATTTCCCTTAACAATGCTTTGTAATTTTCATTATATAGGTCCTTTACGTTCCTTGTTATGTTTATTCCTAGGTATTTTATTTTTTTTGTTGCAATTGTGAAGGGGATTATTTTTTTGAGTTCGTTTTCTAATATTTCATTGTTGGCATATAGAAAGGCTATGGACTTTTGTATGTTAATTTTGTATCCTGCGACCTTACTGTATTGGTTTATTGTTTCTAATAATATTTTTGTGGAGTCCTTCGGGTTTTCGATGTATAGGATCATATCATCAGCAAAAAGTGATAGCTTTACTTCTTCTTTTCCGATATGGATGCCTTTTATTTCTTTGTCTTGTCTGATTGCTCTGGCTAGAACTTCTAGCACCAAGTTGAATAAGAGTGGAGAGAGTGGACAACCCTGTCTTGTTCCTGATTTAAGATAGAAAGTCCTCAGTTTTATGCCATTTAATAGGATGTTGGCTGATGGTTTATCATATATGGCCTTTATCATGTTGAGATATTTTCCTTCTATACCCATTTTGTTGAGAGTCTTAAACATAAAATTGTGTTGTATTTTATCAAAAGCCTTTTCTGCATCTATTGATAAGATCATGTGGTTTTTGTTCTTTGTTTTGTTGATATGGTGTATTACGTTAACCGTTTTGCGTATGTTGAACCATCCTTGAGATTCTGGGATGAATCCCACTTGATCATGATGTATTATTTTTTTAATATGTTGTTGTATTCGGTTTGCCAGTATTTTGTTTAGTATTTTAGCATCTGTATTCATTAGAGATATTGGTCTGTAGTTTTCTTTCTTTGTGCCATCCTTGCCAGGTTTTGGTATGAGGGTTATGTTGGCCTCATAAAATGTGTTTGGAAGTATTGCTTCTTCTTCAATTTTTTGGAGGACTTTGAGTAGAATAGGAACCAAGTCTTCTTTGAATGTTTGATAGAATTCACTAGTATAACCGTCTGGGCCTGGACTTTTATTTTTGGGGAGATTTTTAATAGTTTTTTCTATTTCCTCCCTGCTGATTGGTCTGTTTAGGCTTTCTGCTTCTTCATGACTCAGTCTAGGAAGGTTGTATTGTTCTAGGAATTTATCCATTTCTTCTAGATTGTTGTATTTGGTGGCATATAATTTTTCATAGTATTCTACAATAATTCTTTGTATTTCTATGATGTCTGTGGTGATCTCTCCTCTTTCATTTTGGATTTTATTTATTTGAGTCCTGTGTCTTTTTTCCTTGGTGAGTCTTGCCAAGGGTTTGTCAATTTTGTTGATCTTTTCAAAGAACCAGCTCCTTGTTTTATTGATTTTTTCTATAGCTTTTCTGTTCTCTATTTCATTTATTTCTGCTCTGATTTTTATTATCTCCTTTCTTCGGCTGGTTTTGGGTTGTCTTTGTTCTTCTTTTTCTAGTTCCTTAAGGTGTGAAGTTAAGTGGTTTACTTCGGCTCTCTCTTGTTTGTCCATATAGGCCTGAAGTGATATGAACTTTCCTCTTATTACTGCTTTTGCTGCATCCCAGAGATTCTGATATGTCGTATTTTCATTTTCATTTGTCTGTATATATCTTTTGATTTCTGCGCTTATTTCTTCTTTGACCCATTCATTTTTTAGAAGTATGTTGTTTAGTTTCCACATTTTTGTGGGTTTTTCCCCCTCTTTTTTGCAGTTGAATTCTAGTTTCAAGGCTTTATGATCAGAAAATATGCTTGGTACAATTTCAATTTTTCTAAATTTGCTGATATTGTCTTTGTGGCCCAACATATGGTCAATTCTTGAGAATGTTCCATGTACACTAGAGAAAAATGTATACTCTGTTGCTTTGGGATGAAGTGTCCTGTAGATGTCTATCATATCCAGGTGTTCTAGTATTTCGTTTAAGGCCACTATATCTTTATTGATTCTCTGTTTGGATGACCGATCTAGAGCCGTCAGCGGTGTATTGAGGTCTCCAAGTATGATTGTATTTTTGTTAGTTTTTGTTTTAAGGTCAATAAGTAGCTGTCTTATATATTTTGGTGCTCCTTGGTTTGGTGCATATATATTAAGGATTGTTATGTCTTCTTGATTCAACTTCCCCTTAATCATTATGAAATGACCATTTTTGTCTCTGAGTACTTTTTCTGTCTTGTAGTCAGCATTATTAGATATGAGTATTGCTACACCTGCTTTTTTTTGGGTGTTGTTTGCTTGGAGTATTGTTTTCCAGCCTTTCACTTTGAATTTGTTTTTATCCTTGTTGCTTAGATGTGTTTCTTGTAGGAAGCATATAGTTGGATTTTCTTTTTTAATCCATTCTGCTACTCTACGTCTTTTTATTGGTAAGTTTAATCCACTTACATTTAGTGTAATTATTGACACTTGTGGGTTCCCTACTGCCATTTTATAAATTGCTTTCTGTTAGTTTTGTATCTAGTTTGATTCTTCTCTTTTGTTTTTCTATCATTTGTTTTTGTTTGTTTGTGTTCCATACTTCTTTTCTCTGTTGCTACCTTTTTTAAGTCAAGTGTTTTTGTGGTGGTTTTTTTAAGGGTGGTTACCATTAAGTAATGAAAAGGGTACCTACCATATTCATTGTAGTACCCTATCTTATAAGTATTTCTGCACTTCATCATCCTTTGCTACTGTTAATCTCCATCCTCTCCCCCCTTTTTTTCCTTTGTTGTCACAGTTTAAGTTTGGTTTTATTGTGTTCTTGGTGGAGCTGTTACTTGTGGTGTTGTTTTCTTTTGTTCTTTGAATCTGGTTGGAAAACCCCCTTTAATATTTCCTGGAGTGGGGGCTTTCTGTTGATAAATTCTCTCATCTTTTCTGTATTTGTGAATGTTTTTATATCTCCTTCATACTTGAAGGATAGCTTTGATGGGTATAGTATTCTTGGCTGAAAGTTCCTCTCTTTCAGGGCTTTAAATATTGGGGTCCACTCTCTTCTAGCTTGTAGAGTTTCTGCTGAGAAATCTGATGATAATCTAATAGGCCTTCCTTTATATGTTGTACTCTTCTTTTCCCTGGCTGCCTTGAGAATTTTTTCTTTGTCATTGGTTTGTGTCATCTTTATTATGATGTGCCTTGGAGTGGGTTTGTTGGGGTTAAGAAAACTTGGTGTTCTGTTTGCTTCTTGAATTTGAGGCTTTAGTTCCTTCCACAGGCTTGGGAAGTTCTCGTCTATTATTTGTTTGAGTATATTCTCCATTTCATTTTCTTTCTCTTCTCCCTCTGATATACCTATTATTCTTATGTTATTCTTTCTGATGGAGTCAGACAATTCCTGTAGAGCTTTCTCATTTTTTATTATTTTTTAGTCTCTTTCTTCTTCTCTCTGTTGTGCCTCAAGTTGTTTGTCTTCTATTTCACTAATCCTATCTTCAATCTGGGCTGTTCTGTTAGCTAAGCTTGTTACCTCGTTTTTCAGCTCGTGAATTGAGTTTTTCATTTCTGTTTGATTTGTTTTTATAGTTTCAATTTCCTTGGTAATATATTCTTTGTGTTCATTGAGTTGTTTTCTGATCTCCCTATATTGCCTTTCTGTGTTTTTTTGTATATCTCTGAGTATTTTTAAGATTTCTATTTTAAATTATCTGTCATTTAGCTCCAAGGCTTCCAATATGTTAAGTCTTTTCTCCATAGATTTTTCCACATATATTTGTGTTACCTCTCTTTCTTTTGTATCCATAATATTCGATTTCCTCTTTCTTATCGGCATCTGAGGGTGGTCTTATTGATAGCACGCAGGCGCACTCCCTCGCGGCTTGAATGAGCGTCGCTGCGGTAGCTTCCTCCACACCCTCGTCTCTCAGATTCAAGTGATAACAGTCCTTTTGCTTTCAGTTTGTGTGGAACTCCGGAATGCTCCGAGGATAAATTTTTCTGTTTCTAGTTGATAAATTTGTTGTGATTTAGGGGAGAGCTGTCGGACGTGCTTCTCATGGCGCCATTTCCGTGACGTCACTCCTTCAAGATTACTTGGTTTTAAGCATAGATTTTTATGATACAGGAACTATATATTTCATCATGTTCAATATATAATATATTATATACAGTAATATAATTAATAATAATACAAGAATAAATTTTGTTTTTGTGTACTCACAATTGTAACCGTACAGTACTTTTCCCACCCTGTCTATAGTAGTGATTACTAACTTATATTCCAAATCCCAATTTCCTTGGTTCAAATCCTGGTTCTGCATCTTAACTGTGTGACCCTGGGCAAGTTTCTTAGCCTATTTGTGCTTCATTTTTCTTACATACAATGAGATAAAAATAAGGGTTTCTGTAATGATTACATTAATAGATACCTCAAAAGTATTTTGTAGTTTGTCTACTATATAAATGAATACATGTTGATCATAACCTTTTTCTACAAAAAAATTTATGCACATGCAACATTATTTAATTCTAAGAAACAAACAACTTGGGAGGTATTGTTTCTTTACTTGACAAATTGGGAGACAGCAAGTCAGGAAGCCAAAGTTTTCCGTGGATTTACAGCTGTAAAAGGGGTACTTTCCAAGGTACCTACCCTCTCCATAGTCAGTGCTTTCCATATTATCAGGAAGCCAGAGGAAGCAGAATACATTAAGGAAAGTGCATGGGCTCATTTCCAGGTAAACCTGAATTGAAACTCTAACTTAACCATCTTCTAATCATGTATCTTTGGTCAAGGTACTTTACCTTTGACCTATGTTAATTAGATGAGTATACTAGTTTCTATTACATGAGATTATTATAAAAATAATAGAAAAAAATAACTATCACAGTGCCTGTTTCTTATTACATGACCAACAAATGTTAATTTTCTTTCTTTTACATCTCCTCATAGCAATGAAAATATTTCCTCTTTACAGTGTTCAAGAGGATCCTTTTGTGGCTGTCAGATCAAGAGAGTCAGCTTTTGAAATGCTCTCCCAGCGCTTTGTAATGTTAAACATTTAATGCAATTATTATAACTAAGATGTGCTCATTATTGAATGGGATATGTGTAAAAAATGAGACTTCTAATACTAAGGTTGTCATAATTTTAATTTATCAAAACACAGTACATAGAAGCAAAAAAGAGTCTGGTTTTATTTTCTTCTTTAAGCATTATAAAATACTACAAAAGAAAGAGCAAATAAATTTTAAATCAAAAAGAGTGGCAAGGGTCCTAGGGGAGATAATACATATATAGATAATATTAATCTAGTTATGAGGAAACACTCCATACACCCAGCCTTTCTAACAGAAATCGAATATACAGGCTGATGTGATGCAGTTGAATATTCACCATAAATTAGAAGACGTATGAATGGAGGAGAAAATTACTAAAGGTATAAAACAAAGTTTCTGTAATTGCATTCAGTTTTTCTGTTTTCTGAACACAGGAAGAGAATAGATTAAAAAGTACTTGCCAAATTAAATAAGTAAAGCAAAGAAGAAAAGAGAGATCCACTTCGTATTTTCCAGGAGGGACCTGATAGAAAAGAGAGGCAGCCATCTGCTCTCCTCCAAGCTGAAGACTGCAGTTATTAGCACTGGCACTGAGCAAAGAAGGGAAGTAAACAAAGTTCAATACAGAGAATGGAAAGAGACTAAAATGTTGGATTTCAACTGAGGGAAAAAATGCTTTTGCTGAGAAATCTGAAAAAAAGAGATTTGATAAAAAGGCAGTCATCAAAAGGGTGAAAACTTTCAGGTCATTTCTAGATTCAGTTTTCAGATCAGGTCTCCAGACCAAAATTATCAACATCAGAAATATAATAATTACTTTTTTTCCTCTTCCATGATTGCTAGCATTTGAGCTGAAAACAAGACAGCAATATCCAAGCCTTGGCTCTGTGGCCACACCTGAGTGACTCCGGAAAAATAGAACTGTGATGGTCATGATATGATATAATACATTTCATCCAACTTCATTGATACAGCTCTCCTGCTCTTTTAAATTTTCTAAAGTTATCACCCATGCCTTACAAAATGACCGAGCACTTGCAAGGGCTCCATTTCCCAGGCATTGCACAGGAACCAGGGACAGTCACAGAATTTTAAGACCTCAAGGGACTATTTTATTCAGGTAAATTTAAACTTTATTCTAAAGTTTGAATTACTGCCTTTTTCTGTAGTAAGAACACTTAACATGAGATCTAGGGTCTTAAGTTTTATGTGTACATAGAGTGTTGTTGACTATAGATACAATGCTGTAAAGCCAAATTCTGGAGTTGATTCATCTTGGTCAACTGAAACTTTATGCCAGTTGGTTAATAACACTCTGTTTCCTCGTCCCTCCACCTCCAGCAGCCACCATTTCACTCTTTGATTTTATGAACTTAACTATTTCAGATGTCTTATATAAGTGGAATCATGCGGTATTTATCTTTCTGAGACTGCTTTATGTCCCTTAGCATAATATCCTCAAGGTTGATCCATGTTGTTACATATTGCACTATCCAACCTTCTTTTTTAAGGATGGATAGTATTTTATTGTGTGTACATATCACATTTCTTTATCTGTTTATCTGTCAATAGGCATTTGGGTTATTTCTGTATCTTGGCTTTTATGAACACTGCAGCAGGGTGGCCATTATAAAGGAAAGAATACTCAGTTTTAGACTCATAGCACTGGTGATTCATTTTTTTAAAGTAAATTTAAATCATTTGTACCTGTTGATGTTCAAAAATGTAGTCAATTGCATAAAACATACATACAGACAGATTTAAGTGACTCCCCTACCATTGGAAAGAACCCTCGGAGCAAATAATAAATTAAAGGCACTAAGACATCATTCATGTACAAATCAGACAAGAAGCTGATATTTTGTTAAAAATAAAAATGTCTTTAGTTATTGTTAAAATGAAATTTTAAAGAGCTTAAGGGACAACAGAGGAGATAGGCAGAAATAACCAAAATGTAAAACATAAACATATGTTATATATAAAACAGAAGTACATAAAAATATAGGCTAGTAAAGTGACAAGTACCACAAAGGAGTGAAGTGGAAAGAAAATAGAAAGGAATACCTGAATTCTACCTTTCTGTCTCTTAAGACTGAGGAAGCAATACATACAAGGGACAAAGATGAATGGGTACATTATCACTTTAGAATTAGTTGGGCTAGGGCCCACTACTCTAATGCATGACTCTCTAGGAAAGCTGGTTTAGAGAATGTATCTGATTTCCACAACCCATACAAGGCTACCCATGTCCCATTCTTAATCCCCCAACTACTCACCAGAACTGATGAGAATTTAGGAGTTTGTAAGAAAAGAGGTGCAAGTGAGACTTTCAAGATAGCCCTGGTACAGCTTACCAATTACAAGTCTTCAAGTCAGTGGGAAGGAGAAAGCGATCATGGCACAAGAGCACATCAATTTACGATAGTAAATTCATCCACTAGTAAACGTGGTCTAATAAATTTTCCTTAATCTGACCAGATTGGGATATTTTAAAGAATAATAAAGATAGAAGGAATCTCATACCTTACCCCAAAAATGTCAAATGCTTTGAGAACTCAAAGAAAAAGAGGAACATTGAAGTCAAGGAAAACATGTTTCTGATTCTTTTCTCTTTTCAATTATTTCTTCCTTGTATACTTCCTCAGCTCCAATTCATCTATTCCTGAAGGTTTCCTTACAAGGTACACTGCATTGCTACAGAGGCAATCCAGGTATAAAATACCATCTGGGTGCTAGTTAATCTCACCCTGAAAGCTCAGTTCAGACAACCTCTTAGCTCCAGGGAGTATGCATGCATCTTGTCTGTTCTCTAACTTTATTCATCTTCACCTGATGTTATGCTGAGGCCATTCAACTTTATCTATAATCTTTCCCTCTCACTTCTCTGACCTAGCCTGTTCCTCATGCATTATTATTTTTAAAATTTCACTTGGTAGCACCTCTATCCAGCTAATTATGCAAAGTAGAAATCTAGGAGTCATTATTGACTCTTTCTTCCTAATCATCAATATCAATTAATAGAGTGCTACAAATATTAAATACTAAGTATTTTTTGTTTTCCTTATTTTGATTTTTTTCCCCATATAGATTGTGTTCACATCTTCCATCTATTATCATTGGCTGTGAACTTTACTTCCTCAAATTCTTGCTTAACATAACCTCCTGCTTGATCTGTCTAAAATGCAAATATGGACATTTTACTTCTGCTTAAATCCATGCATTGTTCTCATCATCTATAGGGGAAATTCCTTCTTTTTTCAGCTAGCTTGTGCTTATGTTAGCTCTGAAATATGGAAAGACCTTCCTTCTCTATTAAACTTCTCTGGATAATTTTTTGTCATACTTTAAGATCCAGCACAGCTACAACATCCTTCAAAAACATCCTGTGACTTACTACTCACCCTCCTTCCCCAAAAAAGACTGGATTATATGTTTCTCCTCCCTGTGCCCATATTTGCTTGTACCTATTGATACATTGGCCATCTCCCCTGGATTGTGAGATACTTCATGGCAGAATTGCATATTCTTTTGGAGCATAATAGGTGCCTATGAATAGAATGAAGAAAAGAAAGAAGGGAGGGAGGGAGGAAGGGAGGAAGGGAGGTAAGAAGGAAGGAAAGAAAGAAAAGGAAAGAAAGAGAAAGAAAGAAAGAAAGAAAGAAAGAAAGAAAGAAAGAAAGAAAGAGAGAGAGAGAGAGAGAAAGGAAGGAAGGAAGGAAGGAAGGAAGGAAGGAAGGAAGGAAGGAAGGAAAGAGAGAGAGAGAGAGAGAGAGAGAGGAAGGAAGGAAGGAAGGAAGGAAGGAAGGAAGGAAGGAAGGAAGGAAGGAAGGAAGGAAGAAAAGAAAGAAAGAAAGAAAGAAAGAAAGAAAGAAAGAAAGAAAGAAAGAAAGAAAGAAAGGAGAATTTGAATAAAATTAATTTGGGAACCAATAGACATGAAAAAGAAGAAAATTAGAGGCAAAAGAAGTTTTATGAACAAAGGCATAAAATGTAAAACTCAAGGCAATGGTTGGAGAATGTCACATGGAAGAATATATATGAGAGAAAAACAAAACGAAAGCTAAAGTTTGGGCCAGTTATGAAGGACCAGGATACCAGATCTGAACTCCACTGAGAAGGTAAGACACTAAAAAATTTTGAGCAGGAATAACTGTACTAAAGTAACTTTATGAAAGTGATCTATGGTTATGAATCAGGTGTGTTAGAGGAATGAGAACCAGGGAAAACCAGACCAAAGTGTATTGCAGTTCTCAGAATGAAATACAATGAGGAGCTGAATTGGAGATATGGATTTGGGAATGGAAATAAATAGGTCTATGAAAGAGAAGTTTCAGGGAATAGAATTGCCACAAGTTGGTAATGGATTAGAAGTGGAGGAGCAACATAGGGAAACAGGATGACTTGGAAAACGGTAGTATCATGAATGAATAATAAAATTCCAAGATGGTGCTAGTGTAAGAGGATTGATGAATACAAATCAGGACTGTTGAGCTTGAAAGTTCTCTGAGAGGTGCATTGAAAGATGCTCAACAAGTCATTGGAAATTCAGGGTTGGAAAACAGGTGAGTAAACTTAGCTCCAGAAATAAATTAGGGAGTCATTTGCACAGATATGGGAGTTAAGAAAAAATGTAGACTTTTTTTTTTAACTGAGACAGAGAGAGAGGGATAGATAGGGACAGTCATGAATGGAGAGAGATGAGAAGCATCAATCATCAGTTTTTCATTGTGACATCTTAGTTGTTCATTGATTGCTTTCTCATATGTGCCGTCAGCAGACCGAGTAACTCCTTGCTCAGGCCAGCGACCTTGGGTCCAAGCTGGTGAGCTTTGCTCAAACCAGATGAGCCCGAGCTCAAGTTGGCAACCTTGGGGTCTCAAACCTAAGTCCTCCGCATCCCAGTCTGATGCTCTATCCACTGCGCCACCGCCTGGTCAGGCATGTTTTTATGGCCCATCATACTGAGGTAATAAGTTTACATCTTACCTAAATCACATTTTATCACAATATCGAAAATGTTCTAGCACAAAGCCTTCATTAGATAACATAATAATTGAAATATTCTTTCTCAACTTTATATACTTTATTCTGGGTGTATCTAGGATGTCTCACAGTAAGAACCATACCTCCTATATTCTTCTGCTGTAAAAACTCCTGTTGATGTCTATTTCCCACAAGCACCTGAGGGAGCAGATGGACCAATAAAGATCCAGAGAAGATTTAAAAAACTTACCAGAGTACAGTATTGGAGATGGCAAGGTTTTAACCAAGTTCCTTGGCATAGCAATGCCTATGAATGTCTGGAGTGGGATAAAGAATAGGGTCTCTAAAAATTTTAAAACCATGAAACCAAGAAGCCATGGCAGTAGAAGTATCAGCAAGGTGGATATGGAAGTTATCAATAACTTCCTGAGAATAGTATGGAGACAAAGATTATAGGCCAATTGGTAAAATTAACATGGGTGATGTATAAAGTGTGCTTAACATTTAAGCAATAAAACTGGATAAAGGATGGTTTAAATAGACTTTGAAAGAAGTGCATGGGAGATAACCTGAAGTTACCATGTGGAGCAAAGGTTACTTCCTCCCTCTCTCTTTCATAAAAGTTAATATAATTCCACTTCTTAGAGAAATGTAGTTCCTGTGATATCAAATATAAAACTTTAAAGTATGTGGAACTGTATTTTCATATAGGTAGCAATTGCTAGCTGCACAAAGATTAATAAGTATTTATTGACTTATTCTGATCCAAAGATAACAGCACACTTACAATTCAACATAAGCTAAAACAAATTTCTAAAAATCCCAATCTAACGGACACAAAATAGAGGGGGAAAAAATGTTGCAACACATTATCAACTCCTACACTAAAACAAGCTCTTCTCATTTGCTTAAAATGATAATGTGCACAACTGTGATTTAAAGACAATTTAAAGGGATTGTAACTATGGTGGCAGAAGTCCAATTTCCATACTACCGGCACTGTTAGAAGTTTGGGCTGTACAACTTATCAGATGTTGTGTATCTTTCTGAGTCCCAGTGTTGTTAATCAAGATAGATGGCAGACTAGTTAATGCTGCTGTTAGTGAGACTGTGGCAAAGATTAGAAGGTTATCAAATTGATATAAACAGGAGTTCTAGGATTCTTATCTAACATATGAAATTAACAACTAATAGGTATCTTTCTTTGATAGTTCATTTGATTGAGTGCATGTGGATAAAAGTCAACAAGTGAACAACTTGATTGTCTGCTGAATTAATAGAATGGAAGAACTTTAAATGGTTCTGAAAGCTAATTTAATTCAGAAACCTCAGTGGGGTTTCAGCACTTCAGCAAAACTAGTGAATAAAATGTTGGCAATTCATTCAGAATAAAAAAATGTCAGCATTAGCTTTCTCTGTTCTTGGAATTAAAAAAAAAAGGTATTTAAAAAAATTTTAAGGATGGAGCATTAAACTTATGAGTATATATTCCTATGATCCTCTGAATAAACACTGAATATTAAAATAAAGGAAAACTGCCCTTGAATTTTCCTTCAGTTTACAATCATTTCTATTTCCATTCCTCTTTTGCATTTGTTTTCCCAGACATGTTTAGTTATTTTTATTTTCTTTGCTGCCAATTAAAACTGCCTTTTTTAAGGCCCACCTAAATTCAATTGCCACTGTGACTTGGATGTTTCAACCTTTGGTAGACATTTATTACATTCTATTGTGATATTAATCAAAGGATATTGAGTAGGATAGACTATCATATCTGTCTAGACTCACCTCAAATTACTGGATAATTATGGTCCAGGTTTTGGGGAAAATCCTGGGCTCTCTGTTTCTCCCAAATCCCAAGCTGCTAGCTTCCTGGAAGAAATCATATGATCTCCTCCTTCGATCTCATTCCTCTCCTTACCGGCCCGGTGCTTCTCCTGGGCAGCTCTTAATGATCCTTCTTCCTCCAGAAAGTTTTTTCTAACTGCCACTCTCCCTCAGCTCTGCCCCAAGACTCACAGCACCTTCTGCTTTTCTTCCGTAGAGACCACTTCCCACCATTGTACTTAAACAGTTAAGTAGGCAAATAATGGTTGCAGCTTTTCTCCTGGATTATAAACTGCATAAAAGCAGGAGCCATACTAGTCTCATTATCTTTTTTTTAGAGAGACAGAGAGAGGAATAGATAGGGACAGACAGACAGGAACGGAGAGAGATGAGAAGCATCAATCATTAGTTTTTCGTTGCGACATCTTAGTTGTTCATTGATTGCTTTCTCACATGTGCCTTGATTGTGAGGCTACAGCAGACCGAGTAACCCCTCGCTCGAGCCAGCGACCTTGGGTCCAAGCTGGTGAGCTTTGCTCAAACCAGATGAGCCCGCACTCAAGCTGGCGAGCTCGGGGTCTCGAACCTGGGTCCTCCTCATCCCAGTCCGACGCTCTATCCACTGCACCACCGCCTGCTCAGGCTGTAGCAGAGTCTTTGGAAAGGGAGTTCAGAAACACTTTGTGCACCAAGTAACACTAGAGGACAGAGAAGAAGCCCCAGTACATTCTAGAAATCCAAACCCCAGATTGGATTCCGATTTGGATTCTACTAGGGCTCACCTGGGACCCTTCCCAGAAACCAGGTCAAACACCTGGAGTCTACTCAGTTGGAACCTATTCCCATATTAGTCTCCTTGCTGTGTCTCCAGGAAGCCTCCTCCCACAAGAGAATCACTACATATAGTTGGCTTGCTTTATATGAATGGTATCTATTTTTGGTAAATTCCAAGCTATATTGTACCTGCCCTGTTTCTGTCATTTTTTTTCCTATAAAAATCTGTAACTTGGCATTTTCATGTACTTTTAATTAAATCAAGTATTTTCTCAATAAGAGTAATAATACTAGCCAAATTATAATTTTTAAAAATTTCAACTGGTTGTTCAATTCTAGCTTGAGCAATGCATAAAACATAATATTAAAATGAAAAAAGAATTGTTCAAAACTGTTGTGTCCTTCCAGATACTGATCTGTGAATAGTAGAAAAAAAGATTGAGGAGAAATACACTGATATGTCAACTGTGGTTATCTGAGTTGTGAGTTGTTGCATTGTCTTTTTCTTCATGCTTTTCTGCATTTCCCAAAGATTTTCTGTGTGTGTGCGTGTGTGTGTGTGTGTGATGATTGTGCAATATTTTTATTGTCAAAGATATGTTATTTAAACTTATAAAGAATGCTTAACACATAGTATATGCTAGAAGACAACTTGTCCCTTTCCAACTCTCCCTTTCTTTTCATAGCTACTAATTACATGTTCTCAAAACACAGTATCAGACAGTTCCTAACAGCTTCTCACACCTCCTTGTATAGAAAAAGCATAGGCTTTAGCAGCAGCCTTTCAGCGATTTAATCATGAGTCTGTCACTAATTTTATAATCTTAAACAAGTTATTCAAGTAATCTTAGTTGATTCATCTGTAAAAGGAAGATAATCATTTCAATCACTCCCGTTTTAAACCAATATCCTTGTGCTCCCATAACTGGCTAACATTACTAGTCTCACCCTACCACCCTTTTCATGATATTCTCAGAAAAGAATATTCTGTTTTGGAAGTTGGGAGAAGGATTTCTGGCCCTGGGCAATGGTGGTAGTTAACCCTGCCAACTGGAATGGGAATAATACATGCTTCAAACATGCAGACATTGAATTACGAGTCCACATCATGAAGAGAAACCTAAAGAGTCAACATACAGGCCCTGGCCGGTTGGCTCAGTGGTAGAGCATCAGCCTGGCGTGCGGGGGACCCAGGTTCGACTCCCAGCCAGGGCACATAGAAGCGCCCATTTGCTTCTCCACCCCCACCCCCTCCTTCCTCTCTGTCTCTCTCTTCCCCTCCTGCAGCCAAGGCTCCACTGGAGCAAAGATGGCCCGGGGCGCTGGGGATGGCTCCTTGGCCTCTGCCCCAGGCGCCAGAGTGGCTCTGGTCGTGGCAGAGCGACGCCCCCTGGTGGGCAGAGCGTCGCCCCTGGTGGGCGTGCTGGGTGGATCCCGGTCAGGCGCATGCGGGAGTCTGTCTGACTGTCTCTCCCTGTTTCCAGCTTCAGAAAAAATTAAATAAATAAATAAATAAATATAAAAAAAAAAAAGAGTCAACATACAAAATTGTGAGAAGGTTGTGAACATCTGTATAAAGGACTAGTGATGGAGAGAAGTGCTCTTTATACAAAAAGCAAAAACCAAAATCACAAAGTTTTGTTGTGAAGGTCAAAGAAGGAAAACTTGAAATAATTCTAGTTAGAAGATGATGGGTCAGTATATGGAATTCAATTCCAGAGGAACCATTATAGCTAATTTTAAAATGTGGAAAACATGGTTGGCAGTCAAAATAGCATACCATTCTATCTTTTTAGTATCCCATTATTATTCTTATTTCACTGAATATAAATTTATTCTTTTTCTTTCTTTTTTTTTGCTTATTTTATAATTGTTTTCATAGGTTGGTGCCCTAATCCTGTTTTTTTCCTAACTAACTCTTAAACTCTTTAACTGAAGATTCTCTAATCATAAATGATTCAATAATTTTTATGTCTGAGTAAGTAGAGCTTGGGATTTTAAATTGAATAGGCAAGTAATTAAATAAAAACATTTTACGTAGTGCTGAATGTACCTGCCTCATTCTAGGTGTTTGACAAATTTTCATAACACTACTCTCAGATAAGTTCAAAAATCATTTCACTGATCAGGAACTGAGACTCAAAGTTTAAATGACTGACCCAAGGTAATATAGCAAATATTTGTTAGAAGAAGGATTAGAATTTAGCTGTTCTGAGTCTATAGTCTGCATCTATATCATCTCAAAGATAAAGTGAGGCCTTGTTAGATATGATGGCTTTTCAAAATCTTAGAATTTTTATTTTTTTTATTTTTATTAAAATCTTAGAATTTTTAACAAAAACAGAACTAAAAGAAAGTGCAGTCCAACACAAAAATAATTAAAGGAACAACTGTAGAAATCAGGTGAAAATTTAGAGGCAAATCTGTATAAATTTCAGTATAAAATGTCTCATTGTAAGCAATACATGTATAAGTCAAATTTCATTAATTCTAAAAGATTTGCTATTTAAAAGACTCCTACCATAATCCTCACATGAATGTAGAATCTTTTTGACAAAGCAAATGCTCATAATTTATTTTTTATTTTTTATTTTTTTTTAAATTATAATTTTACTTTTTTAATGGGGCGACATCAATAAATCAGGTTACATATATTCAAAGATCAACAAGTCCAGGTTATCTTGTCTTTCAATTATGTTGCATACCCATCACCCAAAGTCAGATTGTCCTCTGTCACCTTCTATCTAGTTTTCTTTGTGCCCATCCCCCTCCCCCTTTCCCTCTCCCTCTCCCCCCTCCTCCCGTAACCACCACACTCTTATCAATGTCTCTTAGTTTCACTTTTATGTCCCACCTACGTATGGAATAATGCAGTTCCTGGTTTTTCTGATTTACTTATTTCACTTCGTATAATGTTATCATGATCCCACCATTTTGCTGTAAATGATCCGATGTCATCATTTCTTATGGCTGAGTAGTATTCCATAGTGTATATGTGCCACATCTTCTTTATCCAGTCGTCTATTGACGGGCTTTTTGGTTGTTTCCATGTCCTGGCCACTGTGAACAATGCTGCAATAAACATGGGGCTGCATGTGTCTTTACGTATCAATGTTTCTGAGTTTTGGGGGTATATACCCAGTAGAGGGATTGCTGGGTCATAAGGTAGTTCTACTTTCAGTTTTTTGAGGAACCACCATATTTTCTTCCATAATGGTTGTACTACTTTACATTCCCACCAACAGTGTATGAGGGTTCCTTTTTCTCCACAGCCTCTCCAACATTTGCTATTACCTGTCTTGTTAATAATAGCTAATCTAACAGGTGTGAGGTGGTATCTCATTGCAGTTTTGATTTGCATTTCTCTAATAACTAAAGAAGATGAGCATCTTTTCATATATCTGTTGGCCATTTGTACTTCCTCCTGGGAGAAGTGTCTGTTCATGTCCTCTTCCCATTTTTTTATTGGATTGTTTGTTTGTTTGTTGTTGAGTTTTATGAGTTCTTTGTATATTTTGGATATTAGGCCCTTATCTGAGCTGTTGTTTGAAAATATCATTTCCCATTTAGTTGGCTTTCTGTTTATTTTGTTATCAGTTTCTCTTGCTGAGCAAAAACTTCTTAGTCTGATGTAGTCCCATTCATTTATTTTTGCCTTCACTTCTCTTGCCATTGGAGTCAAATTCATAAAATTCTCTTTAAAACCCAGGTCCATGAGTTGAGTACCTATGTCTTCTTCTATGTACTTTATTGTTTCAGGTCTTATGTTTAGATCTTTGATCCATTTTGAGTTAATTTTAGTACAGGGGAACAAACTGTAGTCCAGTTTCATTCTTTTGCATGTGGCTTTCCAGTTTTCCCAGCACCATTTATTGAAGAGGCTTTCTTTTCTCCATTGTATGTTCTTGGCCCCTTTATCAAAAATTATTTGACTATATATATGTGGTTTTATTTCTGGACTTTCTATTCTGTTCCATTGGTCTGAGTGTCTATTTTTCTGCCAATACCATGCTGTTTTGATTGTTGTGGCCCTATAATAGAGTTTGAAGTCAGGTATTGTAATGCCCCCAGCTTCATTCTTTTTCTTTAGGATTGCTTTGGCTATTCGGGGTTTTTTATAGTTCCATATAAATCTGATGATTTTTTGCTCGATTTCTTTAAAAAATGTCATTGGAATTTTGATGGGAATTGCATTAAATTTGTATATTGCTTTGGGTAATATAGCCATCTTGATTATATTTATTCTTCCTAGCCAAGAACAAGTAATATTCTTCCATCTCATTATATCTTTCTCAATTTCTCTTAACAATGGTTTATAGTTTTCATTATATAAGTCCTTTACATTCTTTGTTATGTTTATTCCTAAGTATTTTATTTTTTTTGTTGCAATTGTGAAGGGAATTATTCTTTTGAGTTCGTTCTCAATTGTTTCATTGTTGGCATATAGAAAGGCTATTGACTTCTGTATGTTAATTTTGTATCCTGCAACCTTACTGTATTGGCTTATTGTTTCTAGTAGTCTTTTTGTGGATTCTTTGGGGTTTTCGATGTATAGGATCATATCATCTGCAAAAAGTGATACCTTTACTTCTTCTTTTCCGATATGGATGCCTTTTATTTCTTTGTCTTGTCTGATTGCTCTGGCTAGAACCTCTAGTACCACATAAAATAACAGTGGAGAGAGTGGACAACCCTGTCTTGTTCCTGATTTAAGGGAGAAAGCCTTCAGTTTTGTGCCATTTAATATGATGTTAGCTGATGGTTTATCATATATAGCCTTTATCATGTTGAGATATTTTCCTTCTATACCCATTTTGTTGAGAGTCTTAAACATAAAATTGTGTTGTATTTTATCGAAAGCCTTTTCTGTGTCTATTGATAAGATCATGTGGTTTTTGTTCTTTGTTTTGTTGATATGGTGTATTATGTTAACCGTTTTACATATGTTGAACCATCCTTGAGATTCTGGGATGAATCCCACTTGATCGTGATGTATTATTTTTTAAATATGTTGTTGTATTCGATTTGCTAGTATTTTGTTTAGTATTTTAGCATCTGTATTTATTAGAGATATTGGTCTGTAGTTTTCTTTTTTTGTGCCATCCTTGCCTGGTTTTGGTATGAGGGTTATGTTGGCCTCATAAAATGTGTTTGGAAGTATTGCTTCTTCTTCAATTTTTTGGAAGACTTTGAGTAGAATAGGAACCAAGTCTTCTTTGAATGTTTGATAAAATTCGCTGGTATAGCCGTCAGGTCCTGGACTTTTATTTTTGGGGAGGTTTTTAGCGGTTTTTTCTATTTCTTCTCTACTAATAGGTCTGTTTAGGCTTTCTGCTTCTTCTTGACTCAGTCTAGGAAGGTTGTATTGTTCTAGGAATTTATCCATTTCTTCTAGATTGTTGAATTTAGTGGCATAAAGTTTTTCATAGTATTCTACAATAATTCTTTGTATATCTACGGTGTCTGTGGTGATTTCTCCTCTTTCATTTTGGATTTTGTTTATATGAATTCTTTCTCTTTTTTCCTTGGTAAGTCTTGCCAAGGGTTTGTCAATTTTATTGATCTTTTCAAAAAACCAGCTTTTTGTTCTATTAATTTTTTCTATAGTTTTACTGTTCTCTATTTCATTTATTTCTGCTCTGATTTTTATTATCTCCTTTCTTCGGCTAGTTTTGGGTTGTTTTTGTTCTTCTTTTTCTAGTTCCTTAAGGTGTGAAGTTAAGTGGTTCACTTGGGGTGTCTCTTGTTTGTTCATATGTGCCTGAAGTGATATGAACTTCCCTCTTATCACTGCTTTTGCTGCATCCCATAGATTCTGATATGTCGTATTGTCATTTTCATTTAAATATTGGGGTCCACTCTCTTCTAGCTTGTAGAGTTTCTGCTGAGAAATCTGATGATAATCTAATGGGTCTTCCTTTATATGTTGTATTCTTCTTTTCCCTGGCTGCCTTGAGAATTTTTCTTTGCCATTGGTTTGTGCCAATTTCATTATGATGTGCCTTGGAGTAGGTTTGTTAGGGTTAAGAAAACTCGGAGTTCTGTTTGCTTCATGAATTTGAGGCTTTATTTCTTTCCACAGGCTTGGGAAGTTCTCATCTATTATTTGTTTGAGTATGTTCTCCATTCCATTTTCTCTCTCTTCTCCCTCTGATATACCTATTATTCTTATGTTATTCTTTCTGATGGAGTCAGATAATTCTTGTAGGGCTATCTCATTTTTTTTAATTTTTGAGTCTCTTTCTTCCTCTCTCTGTTGTGCCTCAAGTTGCTTGTCTTCTATTTCACTAATCCTCTCTTCTATCTGGCCTGTTCTATTAGCCAAGCTTGTTACCTCGTTTTTCAGCTCGTGAATTGAGTTTTTCATCTCTGTTTGATTTGTTTTTATAGTTTCAATTTCCTTGGACATATATTCTTTGTGTTCATTGAGTTGTTTTCTGAGCTCCCTAAATTGCCTTTCTGTGTTTTTTTGTATATCTCTGAGTATTTTTAGGATTTCTATCTTGAATTCTCTGTCATTTAACTCCAAGGTTTCCAATATATTAAATTTTTTCTCCATAGATTTTTCCTCTTCTATCTGTGTTACCTCTCTTTCTTTTGTATCCATGATATTCGATTTTCTCTTCCTTAATGGCATCTGAGGGTGGTTTTGTTGATAGTATTAATGAGATTTAATAAAAAATAAAAAGTTAAAAAATAAAAAATTGAAAAAAGTTTTTTTTAAAAAATTAATAATGAAATAAAGAAAAATAAAATAAAATTAAAATAAAAATTTTAAAAAAGGAAATTATTCCCCCCCTCCTTTTTTTCTCTCCTCTCCTCTCCTCTCCCCTCTTTCTTGAGAAAATCTTGTGGTGAACTGTGAATTATATTGTATTTAATAGAACAAACAATGCCTGTAATGGAGGGCCTGATCTGGGGAAAAGTAATAAAGGGGCAAGAAAAAAAATTTAAAAAGGGGGGTATGGACCCACAAAAAGAAAATAATGAAAAAATTTGGATCAAGAATAAAATGATTTGCGTTTAGGTGTTGGTTGACTAAGAGTTATGATGATAGGAGTAAGAGGGAAACAGGAAAATGGGGGGACAAATTAAAAAATTACTATTGTATTTAGTGGAACAAGAGCTTGATAAAATGGAGAGCCAGGGATGGGAGCACTGCTAGTGAGTTAAAAAGGTGAAGTAAAAACCCCCCAAAATGCCACAAACATAAGTTTGAGTCCTAGATAAAATAATTTGTTTGTTATTGAGGTTTGAATGAGAGGAGACGTAAAGGAAAAAGGAAGAAACTAATATAGAGGGAGAAAAGAAGAGAGAGAGAGAAAAAAAAGAGGGAACCACTAAAAGAAGAAAAAAGAAAAAAGAGGAGAGAGAGAGAGAGAGAGTTAAGGGTTTTGGAGTGCAACCCTCATAGAGAGAAAGGAAGAGGAAAGAAAAGATAATGGGAGATGTAACACTTATGGGTAGTGTAGTTCAAGGAGAGGAGAGAGTAAGACCGGTAAGGAGTTAAACGACCAAAATGGAGGAGGAAAAAAAAAAGAAAAAAGAAAAAAAATCAAGGATGAAGATAAGAGAAACAAACGAACAAATATAATAAAATGGGATAGGTTATAAAGTCTGCGGATTATTCTGATTTTGAGAGGTTATCTTCTTGCTTTTTCTTTTCTCTACCTCTTCCTGGTCAGCGACTCTGTACCCCGGGTTCTGCCCCTTTGGCACGCTCAGGTAGAAGTTTGCAGTTGATAAGTCTCTATGGCGATGTCATGTATTGTGCTTCAGTCTCATTGGCAGTCGAGGCTCATTAGCGTTTATAGGCTCCGACAGTGAGAGAGTCCGTGTTCCAGGAGCCTCTCTCCTAGTCTTTCCTTCCTCAACCAGCAGCCTGAGAATCTAGCTATGGGGTTGCTGCTGCCTCTGCCTGGATAGTAAGAGGCTCAAAGAGCGGGCAACTCCCCACTCTTATTTTCACTCAGCACAGGGCTCTGGGTAAGGCTCAGTCAGTCAGAGCTGCTAGCATAATCAGCCGGGGCTTTTGCCTACTCAAAGACCTCTGGCTCTGTCACTCTGTCCGGTAACACGGGCGGGTCTGCGCGCGCAGACCAGGATGTTAGACCAGAAGTCTCGCCCTCTGAGTGAAACCCCCCGCCTGCACTGAAAAGTTCCAATGTTGGAATTGGCTCTCGCTCGTCCCTGTGTGCCGCTCTTTCAAGGCGCTGGGGAAGCCCGTGACTCTGCCCTCAGCCCACACAAAGGCCCCTAACTCTGCCCCTCCATGGGACAACACGGGCTCCCACTCCGGAGGTGCTGGGAGGAGTCTCCTTCCCACTCTCTGTGCGCGCAGACCAGGATGTGAGGCTGGAGTCTCGCCCTCTGAGTGAAACCTCCCGCCCACACTGAAAAGTTCCAGTGTTGGAATTAGCTCTCGCTCCCTCCCTGTGTGCGGCTCTCCCCGGGTGCTGGGGCAGCCCGGAGGCTTTCGGCCCACACAAAGGCCTCTGACTCTGCCTCTCTGTGGAGTAACATGGGCGCACCCTCTGGGGGCTTTGGAAGGAATCTCTCGCCCACTATGCGCCTACCAGGGGATCAGGTAAAATGGCTGCCCCGCTTGTCTTTCTTTGTCTGGGTTTGGCGCGAGTGTTAGCTGTATTGCCCAGGTTGTCACAGGAACAGTTTTTCCTTGGTTTGGATCTCCGTGCCACAGCCTGGTTCGGCCATTTGTGCCACGGCCTGGATCTATTCACCCCCTTTGCCTGCCTTAGTTTCTATATTCTCAGTTTCCAGTGAAAATCGCCCTGTTTAGGTTAGTGAGGAAGGCGGAGCATTTCTTACTCCCTATTTCCTTCAGGGTTTGGTTATATATTTACCCAATTTTTCGCTCGATCATACCTTTGGGTGTATTGCGAAACATCTGGAGTCTCCAAGGATAGGTTTTTCTGTTTCTGGTTGAAGATCTTGTTGAGGTTTGGGGGAGATTTATCGGTATCACTTCCTACTCCGCCATTACTCTGACCCATAATTTATTTTTTAAAGATTTAAAAACACTCAACTTAGTTAAAGAAAATAAACTTAAATTTAATTAATATAATAAAATATTACCTGTACTATAATAAAAATATAATATAAAATCAATAAAATAAGGTGTGACTCAGGTATGATTTTTTAAAATATTTTTGTAAAAAATATTATTATAAAAATGTTTGATTTATATATATATTATAACTTAAGTCTAAATAGCATTGACATTAACTAAAAAATACTCAATTGACATCACTTCTTAAAAATAAGAACTAGAAACAATTAACATTGATGTTACCAAGTTAGAACTATCCAAGGTGAGAGAGAATTAGCATTCCCAAATTATAGCTGACCCTCTGAGCCAAAACCCAAACACAGATCATTCTCCCTGATTATTCTTTCCCTCATGTAGGATTTTATATTTACTGTAACTTAACAAAAATTATATATCCAAATTGATAGACAAGATATGTATTGCCTTCTTCTGTGAATATTTTAATAAACTATAGTACTTGTATCAATTTAAAAATCTATATTCCAATATCATTTATTCCTAGAAATTTCACTCAATAATGACAGTAATGTGGTTATTATTATTATTATTATGACTGTCATCATCATCGTCATCATAACAATGAGTGGTACTGAAACCTTAGATAATATTCAAGATATGACTCCCTTTCTGCTTAGGAATCTTGCAGTACTCTCTTCTTCCCACCGCACAAGACGAGCTATGGCTACTCAAATTTCTTGCACCGTGGGAAAAATGAGATGTCTACCATTTTTTTAGGAAGTTACAGTGAAAATGGTCATTTTCCTGTAATATTTTAAAAGCAATAGTATCCACCTTAAGGGTTGATGTGAGAATTAAATAAGTTCAGTCATGATTCATGTGTTTTATGAGAGAGACAAAAAAAATTAAAAACCTAGACAATAATATCTCTGCCCTCATGTAAATTGTTCTCTTTGTTCTAGAATTGGATCTGTTCAAATCTTTCAATTTAACACTCTATAATAACATATGTTAGGGCTTATATTGTGTCCTACACAGGATTAAACATTTTACATTCATTTTTTTAAATCATTACTCTCCCTCAATATCTCAGTAAGGAAGATATTATTATTCCAGTTCTGCCAATAAACATCTGTGGCATGTAAGAAACCTGCCTAGCATCACATATCTACTAAACAAAGAGCCCAGATTCAATTCCAGTCATCTGACCACTAGGTTATACTGAGTACAAATTATTACACATTCTTTTTATTACTATTTGCCATTTAAATCAAAATAAGGTGAGCTTTGAACAAGATGCCCGACCTCCTTTTGGCTAAAGGGCTACTGAAGACCATCTAAAAAAGTTCTCTGTGAAAAGAAACAGCTGCCATATACTTCAGATAGACTAGAAAACCAGGCAGAAAACACTGCTTGGCATTTTAGTTTTGAAAGGCCAAGTTCCACTAAATAAAACCTTCACTTTGTATATGTGTGTGGAAATGATTAGTCATTTAATACTGGAAGCTCTACCTGGAACACATTTCTTAATACATTTTTTTCACATGCATGATGTCTTTCTACAATTTATTGCCACATTTTATTAAACTCTTGTTACCTAGCGTGTAATTGGAATCATCACTGATACATGAAACACGAGTATACAAATCTGAAACAGAGTGGAGACAGGTCAAAGAAATAACAGCAAAGCTAAATTTTAAAATAGGGGAAAGGCATAGGCTGCAGTATTGTGAATTGCTGCATCCTTTACCAGCCCAGGGCAGTGACCCCAGGAAAATCATCATAGTCTCTGCATCCACACAAACTCAATGCTTTGTAAATAAGAAATAAAAGGGTGAGCCATTAAAAACAGACCAAAACTATAATAAATGCATAAGAAAATAGATGAATTACAAGTAGATGCCCTGCCATGTTTAGTCTCTTCAAAATTAGAAATTTTACCAGAGTGAAATATAAATGGAACTGCACGTTATACTTCCTGAGGCTACTCTGTTCTCCCCATTGTCCTAAAACCTGATTATGTAAGCTCCAACTAGAATGCTTGCTCTGAAATTTCACTGTGTCTGTCTCTGTCATCACTTCTTTCCGAGATCCAAGCACAGAGGGTGGCACAGTGTAAGGCAAAAAAAAAAAAATGCTTTATGAATGAAAGGATAGAAAAATAAGAAAGTCAGAAGTGGACTTTTAAAAATTCTATTGATATTAAATGGAACATTAGGAGGTTTGTTGGGATCCCATGGAATCTTTCATAAGGAAAATTAAGTCCTAGGCTCCTTTTGTGAAGTAACTGTCTCTTTTTCAGTTTCAGTTTTATAGAATATTTTTTTAATTCAATGTCTTTCTCTCTTTCATCCACAGATTACAGCCTTATTGTTACCACAGCGCTATGTCTAATTTCATGTAAATGTAAGGGCCACACTAGAAATTTCATAGAAAAGATACTGTTACTTATAAACAGAAAGTATTGTACTTTTATTTTGAGAGACTGGCAAAATACAACAAAAAATAGGAGAAAATAAAGAACGTTCCTTAACATTCCTATCATAATCAGGCACAATGATTCCCATCTTCTAATTATCATGTTTATCATTGTCTTTGACACCATAATTGTTAATCATCATCCATTCCTTAAACTTGGCTAAGTATAAATTAATAATAAACATTGTTATTATCACCAATTGCCCACCAGGTATTTGTGAAGATATATTCAATATCAAAATTTTTGTCTGAGCAAGGTTTTATAATACTCTTTAAAATATTGTTTTAATTCTAATATAATTTGGTTCATTGAAGGAAATATATAAAGTGTGGGAATTATAAATGAAAAGATTTAAAGCACTCTTAATTTCATCTTCATAAATAACCATCATTATTCTTTTCTGTATACTACAAAAAAATTGCAATAATGCCATGTATAAAATAAACGGCAAAGTCCCATTCTCCTCCTCTTCCAAAACATACCCACACTGTAAAGAACAAGAGTCTGTCCACAAATTCCCCCTGAGTGGGGCCCCATGCACCAGGAACTAGTCTTGGTGCTTGGAACACAGCATTGAACGTGTGAAATAGAGCCACTCTCCTAAAGAAACTCATGTACTGCTGGATAGATAAAAGGAAGCAAGCAAATTAAGGAGATAAGTACTATAAAGAGTATAAAGTAAGGTAAAGAAATAGTGCTTCTAGAGGCTATTATTGTGAGTGTGGTTTGAAAGCCTCTGGGGGAATTGGAAAGGAAGAATGACACTGTCATTATTTACAGATAACATGATATTGTATACAGAGAACCATAAAGATTCCACCAAAACCTACTAGAACTGTTAAGTGAATTCATTAAAGAAGCAGGATTCAAACTAAATATTTAGAAGTAACCCAAGTGCCCATTAATAGACAAGTGTATTTTTTTAAAAAAGGTTTTTTTTAATGTGTTATACAATGGAATATTACTCAGCCATAAAAAAGAATGAAATCTTACCATTTGCAGTAGCATGGATGTACTTAGAGGGTATTATGCTCAGTGAAATAAGTTAGTCAGAGAAAGACAAATACCATATAATTTCACTTACATATAAAATTTAAAGAGAATTTTATAAACAAACAAACAAAATAGAAACAGCCTCATAGATACAGAGAACCGACTGGTGGTTGCCAGAGGGGAGAGGATTGAGGGACTGACTGAAAAAGGTGAAGGAATTAAGAAGTACAAATTGGTAGTAACATAATAGTCCCAAGGATATAAAGTACAGTATAAGGAATATGGTCAATAATATTGTAGTAACTACAGGTTATCTGGTGGGTACCGGAAATATCAGGAGGACCACATTGTAAATTATATAATTTTCTAACCATTATGCTGTATACTTGAAATTAATACAAAATAATATTGACTATAAACTCTATTTGAAAACAAAATTTTTAAAAAAGAAAAAGAAAACCTCTGGAGGTAATGATACTTGAGTTTAGACCTATCTCTCAGGAAGAATTTTCCAAGCAAAAGAAACATTAGTATCTGAAGAACAGAAAGGGACCAGCATTTTTGAAATGTGGTGAATTAGAGATATAAGGGAGAAAGAAAGAGCTGAAAGTTAGAGACGGACCTATTCAAAGAGAGCCTTCTGGGAGTTTAGATTACATTCTGGTTGCTATGGGAAGCCTTCAGAGGGTTTTAAGCAGGGGAATCATGTAGTCTGACTGGATGGTTTTAGAAGGTTGACCCCAGCCACATACAGATGATGGGCTCACAGAGGACAAAAGAGAGAAAGCAGAGGCTGATTCAGAGCCATCACAATTTTCCAAGCTCAAACTAAGGTTGTGGCAGTGGAGATGAGTAGTTAGAAGCAAGATACATTAACAAAAGGGTAAAAATTGCCATATGATCAGACAAGGTAAGGAGAGAGAAAAAATTAATTCCCAGGTAACTCCTATTGGCAGATGGCATACACCCATCTAGATGTCTTTCTCACATATATCCTATTATGATCTTTATGAATATTCTGATACATTAAACAGTGTTAATAATGGATACCATTTACTACATATCAGATTCTCTACATAAATTATCTCAATTAATTATTACTTAGCACCTGACCTGTGGTGGTGCAGTGGATAAAGCGTCGACCTGATGTCGCTAGTTCAAAACCCTGGGCTTGCCTGGTCAAGGCACTTATGGGAGTTGATGCTTCCTGCTCTTCCCTCCCCCTTCTCTCTCTCTCTCTCTCACTCTCACTCTCTCTCCTCTTTAAAAATTAATAAAAGAAAAAAATTCTTACTTAGCAAGCCATAAGAGAGATATATGCTATTATTAGCTCTATTTTATTAATAAGAAAACAAAATTAGAAGTGAAGTAACTTATCTAAATTATCTAAATTCACACAGCTAATAATAAATGGTTGAAGTAGAAAAAAATTAAACCCAGGCTGATGTGACACTAAAAGCCATGCCCTTAATCACCGTGTAAGATATCTGACAAACGTGCCAATGTTTATTTAACCAATCTCCTTGCTATACATTTAGTTTGTTTTCAGATTATCTCTGCTAAAAAAGAATGCTATTATGAGCATCATTATACATACATTTTATACTTATGAGATTATTTCATTAAGGTATATTGCTAGAAGTTAAATTGATACAGTAAAATTATGAAAAAATTTAAGGCATTTGATACATAGGCCAACTTCCCAAGTTAAAGTTTGACCAGGAGTGAAGGCAACTAATTTATGCATCCTCGTTATTTTCATGATTCCTATCATATCTTGTTTGCTATCACACATCTAGAGAGAGGCAGAGATGGGATGCCGGGCCGGCTGACACCAGGAACCTGTCCTTATCCAATACATTATCCCCTTGCCTTGCTCTTTGATATCACATGAAGCGATTGAGTTAGGGACCTAACTTCATTTTTAAATATTTTAACTGTATAATCTAGCATCACTTTTTGAATAATTAAATGTTTCACAACTGATCTGAAGTATCTGAAATGCCAAGTTCATCATCATCATCATTATTAATCATCATCAAATCAACCATTTAATGTATGATAGATGCTTCACAAAACACAAGTTCACTGCATCCATAAACTAATAACCATGACATCCTGGTATTTTGGAGTAAATTTATATACATGTATGTGAAAGTCTGTTTATTTGTTTGAGTAAAGCTAGCTGCTCTAACAAAACATTGATATTAACCCAACAGAAGTTTACTTCTTGTGCATCTCAAGTTTTGCTGATTGCCAGGTGCTTCTCTCCCAAGCAGGGATTTCGCAGCCAGGGCTTCCTGTGCTTAGACTCCTCATTCTTACAAGGCATCTGTGCTGGTTTGTATCAAGATAATGAAAGAGAAATAAGCATGGAGGATCCCCTGCTTTGTCTGAAGTTTTTATGGAGAGGTGGTAAACCTCATTGACTAGAATTCAAAAATATGGTCACATCTAACTGCAGGGAAAGAAGAAAAATACAGTATTTCTGTGTGCCTTGGAAGAAGAGGAAATGCGTATTTCAAAACTACTGCAATCCACGTCACAGCTTATTAAAGGGCTTGTTATCTTTTACATTGATTCACACTTACACCAGTTTGACACTGATTAATTTAGTGGCATTATTCTTCTTCATTATTATTCTTTCTCAAAATTATATTGCCTGTTCTGATAAACTTTACAATCCTCCCTCATAAAAGTCAAGTCACAAAAGTAGAAATATAAGTATCTATAAACAGCGTAAAAATTGTTTAACCTTATGTGCATTCAAACACTATTTTTTTAAAAAACATATCAAATTGGTACCTATTTAAAATAATAGTTACTTTTGAGTAGATGCTATAAAATATATCTTCTCCTACTTGCTAATAATAATGTACATTAGTATAAACTTTTTGTACGGGGGAAGGGAAGAAGCTGGAATTCAGAAATTTAAAACAAAGTCTATAATATACATAACATTTAGTCACTTATTTTTTTCTATTTACTAAAAAAAACATTTATTAAAATCTGGTATTTTCTCAGAGTGTGACTGGAAAATTCTCAGATTAAATACTATGTCTCATTGTTAGTATTTTCTAAATCTTTCACTAATTACAATTTTAATTTCTATTTTAGTCAGTAGCTATTTAAGTTATGTGTTTGCAAGTTCAGAAAATTTTTAATTTTATTTGAGTGTGGTTTTAAAGAAGTAATCTACTTGAATTGTTTTAGGTTAAGTAATGAGGTTTATTTTGTGTCCTAATATGTGATTAATTTTACAAATGTTCCATAAGCCACCCGGAAAATAAGGTAAATTATTCTCCATATTTGGTACACAAAATTAAACACATATGTATATATTAAAGCAATTATATATACTAATTAAATCTTTTCATATAATTTAATATAATTATTTTGACCTATGCAACATGAATTTACTTAGTCTTCTATTCTAATACTATGTTTTTGACAATTATTCTTTTTGATAGCTTTTATAATTGTATTATATATATTTACCACTTTAATAAATATTATACTTAAATCTGTATTGATATGGCCTCAATGTTCTCTATAAGTAGGTTTATATATAATTTTATAATTCTTGAGTTTCTTATCTTGATTCACTTCTCATTCAGTAGAACATATTTTGAGTAACCCTTACAGGGAGGATTTATGATGTAAATCTGATTGTGTCTTCCTATTACCTTCACATTCTAACAGTGTAGTTAAATATAAATTTCTTGACCACAAACTTTCCCCTCAAAATTATGTAAACATTGTGCTATTATGTCCAAGCATTTATTGTATGGACAAGGCCATGACCAGCCTAAATTTTCTACTTCAATAAGAAACATTTCATTGCCTAGAATCTTGTAAGATTCCTTTACTTTGTGATTTTTAAAATTTTCTAAGGATATAGTTATACAATTTAATGATAATCTCCTTTCTTTTATTTTGTAAGGTGCATAGACGTTTCATTCTGCATATACACTGAGGTATTTCTTTAGTGTCTTTTATTCCATTTATGAGTTGCTTCTGTTTCATTTATCTGGACTCATCTTTAGGAACATAATTTATCTCTAGATTAATATATGTTCTTTTTATTTCCATAGCTGTAATCTATTTAATTATTGCTGGTTTTTCTAGTTCCTAGAAAATTCCTCAATATTTTTCTCCAAAATAATTCTTACTTTATGCAGTGTAAATTTTATTTCTAATTTTTAGTTAATTTGCTAGCTCCGTTATTGCATTTTAGTTTTCTCCTTAAAAATTTTGCTTTATGGTGTATAACATCCTCTTTTCAAGATTAAATTTTTATTTTATTCATATATGAAATATATATCATATCAAATTTACTAGTTTATTTGAATAAAATGTTTTTGAAAGTGTGTTCTTATTCACCTTGAGAATTGTCCATTTTTTATTTTAAAAGATTTTTTCCCTAGGTCTCATTTTCATCTCTTTATTCCTCCAAAAATGAGAAGACAGCAATTAGATCAGATATTTTTTTATAAACTAAGATGATAGACTGTTTCTAGTTCCCTTCATTTTCTTTCTCTCATATCTTAAATCAGAGGAATTATTTATGTAAATTAGTTACATATATAGCTGTTTTCAAATATTTTTGTAAATAAGTTAAATAATTCTGCAAATTTACTAGAATAAATACAAGGTCAAGGTTATGGAAATTATGATGAATCCAAAATAATGAGGAGGAATTATTCAAACGGCTGGAGAGGGTTGAGATTAAGGGGAAATTTACAGAATTTCCAGTACATGTAGCATGGAGGAGAAAAAAAGCATGTGTCAGGGAAAGGCAAACTAAGGTAGGAGGGTTCCAGATTATTCTAATCGTTTCTTGATTTGCTCATAAATTTGGACTATACTATAAACCAGTATTTCCAAAGATGTATTCCATAACAAACTAGTCCTATAAGACTCTCCATGAAAGAGAAATGGGTTCCATAATCAAACACGTTTAGGAAACTTGCATATTATATCCCTCCCCCTTTTGGAGATTCACAGCAAATATCAGCATTTAGAAATATCAGCCAAGAAAAGTGATTACTCTCAACTTAGAATTTTTCACATCTTTCTTTTAACATCTAATAATAGTTTATGGCAGTTACTGGAAAAGAAACACTGGGAATTCCTGCTCTGGTCAGAAGGGAGTTATTGAATGGATTTTTACCAGGGAAGAGACATGATCAGATTTATATTTACAAAGATTACAGTGAAATTTAGAAAATAAGTTAGTGGGGACAAAACTTGAGGGAAAAAAAGGCAAAGTTAGCAGTTGTTTTTGTAATCTATAGCTTGAAAGGAGAGAAGTCTGTAGATGTCCTTTGGTGTCACTGTGGAACCTTAGAGAGCAAAAATAACAAGCCTATCATTTGGGTTTTACAGGGGACCACAAAGAAGTAAGCGATGGATACTTTTTCTCTGTCTAACCCAGACATTTTATAAAGCGCATTTCCAGGAGAACTGTGACCAGCACTTCAACCTTCAATTTTGTCTCTTCAGATTTCTTCCAGCAGAAAATCCCAGCCCAATTCTAGTTGTTTTTCATTCCTTAAATTGGATAAAGGGCAATTTTATCCTTTGTGTTTTCTTTCGCCATTTTCAACTACATTTATTTCTAAAAGGTTCTACTTATTTTTCTTTTAAGAGAGTTATTTTATTTTTGTTCTTTAAGAGTTCATTGTTTTCTTTAAAGGCAGAGCACAGACTTGTGGTTAAATAACCCAGGTCAAGAGATGACTAGATTCATGTTATTTTTCTAGTCAGCTCTGCCAAATCTTTGCAGTATTACTCTGGCTCTAGTTGATTTATTTTTATTCCCTTGGTAATAAAAACCTGAAAGTTTTTCTATCACTCCCTTTCAACCATACATTCAGGAAAATAATCAATACATCCTAAAAAAGAGGTAGGAGGAGGTGTTAAGAAGAGCATTCTTGCCATATTCATTCTATTTTATAACTCTTTTTTTTTTTTTACAAACTCTAATTCCTTTTCACCCATCATTTTGTAAGAGTAAATAAACCCCTTAATACTTCATACTTAGAACTAAGAGTAAAGTATTTAGGTAATTTTACCTAAGGCAAGCCTATCGTTATAGCATACTATTAGGAAATATGAAGATACTCCAAATATCCTTTACGGCAGATTGTTCAACTGTCCTTAAAGGCAGTGTTTAGGGCAATATTAAGACTAGCAGGTCTATTTATTCAAAAATTAAAATATATTTTATTTTGACCTGCCTTATAAATAAGTAAATAAATAAATATATAAATCTACTCTAGTTTAACCATCCAGAGAACATAATAAACTGTGAAATCTACTAGTATTAGTTGATTCATCTTCAGTGGTCTTTCCTATTATGGGTAAGTCCTAACTATTCTTCCTTGACAAGAGTATAAACCATTCTCCATCCTATCACTGTAACATCAACATGAATATTTTTTAATGACCCACTCTTTTTAAAGTTACTTTCTCCACTCTTTGAATGAGATAAATGTTAGGTTTAACATTTAAAAGGCATGAAACTGATGAGCTTTTCTATTGGTTGTATATTTTGTCACATTTTAAATGGAGATTATTCCATCACCTACCTACTTAACCTATATTTGGGAGAAGAATTTACTTGAATTGGATGACGTGGAAATTAAAGAAAACCTTAACTCAAATTGAAGTTAAGAGAATCCTGTGGAGAGAGCTTTTATGCTCTGCTCTACCACTAGTATTCAGTTACTCCAAACAGGAAGACATCAATTGTACCAAACAAAATGGTGATGTGAATTACAGTTAAATCAGTTACAGACCCCCAATAACAAGATAGGTACCAAACAGGAAGTGCATCTACTTTATATTCCAACAGGAAAAAGGTTTTCCTTTTGCCTAACAATAAGCGCAGCCAACGGAAACTCCTACAACTCAGCCAACGAAAAACCATCATCACCTAAACTCTTACTTTTCCTTCATTTTTCTCTTTTATTTTTCTCTTGCTTATGACTTCCTTGCCCCCCATTCTTTATAAAAGACACTCATCTTCTACAACCCCTTGGAGTACTCTCTGTTTGCTAGATGAAATATTGCCAGATTTATTAATCATTTAATAAAAACCACTCAGATCTTAAATTTGCTCAGTTAGATTTTAACAGTGGTCAGGGGAAAACCCTCTTTGAAAAGATAGAATTTAAGCAAAGAACTGAAAGAGGTAAGAAACTACGCTAGGAGAAGAGGCAGCCTCGGCAGAAGGAGCAGAAACTGCAAAGGCACTGAGGTGGAAGAGGACCTAGCTAGTTTGAGGAACAGCAGGAAAAGCAGTGAGGCAGGAGCAGTTAGTGCAAGAGAGCATAGTAGAGAGTGAGATGAATAAATTAAAGTGGCCAGCTTGTGTAGAACATGGTAGGCACCTAAAGGATTTTATTCTGAATGAGAGGGGAAGCATTTTGATCAGAGGACAATCAGTATTCTGTAAGTAAAATAGAAACCACTTTGTATTCAGCAGGAAGTGGTTAATACGGGGAAATTCATGTTAACAAAATCATTGACAGGGCTAGAGTAAAGAAGATCAGAGAAGGCTACTGCCAACTAGTTCTTAGGTTCATGACTAATTTTCAGAGTCAGAAAGTTATGGGAATTGAAGAAACAGTTGAGAAAATACCCGCATAGAAGCAGGTGATCCAAGAAAGAAATCCCTGAGGCCCTTATAAAATCTCACATCTATCTTTGCAACACTGGAGGAAAAATACGGTGGTTTCTGCTTCTATTACATCTTCCAAATCACTAGTAATTTTCTCCAATTTTTGCCATTCATTCTAGAACTAGAGTGGCAGGAATTATGAAAAATGTGGTTTGTAGGCTCCCAGCTTCCAGAATACAGGAGAGGGTTAAAAGGGAAGAATGATGCTAATGTGACAATAGACAATTCAATACAAGTAACATAATCAGACTCTTATTTTAAAACTTTACTTGAGTTTCAGTGTTTATATCAGTCTGAAAGAATGAAAGAGTTAAAGCATGCAGATTAGTTAGAGATATAATAACCCATGTGTATGGCCCGTAGTCGCCACCATTTTGGCCATTCACATGCAGGTTCCCATTGAATTTGGTGAGACAGTAAAAAAAAACTGTGGAGCCAAAAACTGGTGGGTCATTCCTTTATTCCAGCCTCACAACTGGCTGGTGAGTAAACACAAACACACAGAGGGCTCCAAAACCAACTCACACATTCTCTGGTTCCACAACCAGGAGAATCTTTTCTGGTGTTTCCTAGAATCAAAGGCCCCCCACCAGCCTCAGTCACCTCTGGTTCCCCATCTGCACACCTTCTCCCTTCTCATCTCTGCACAAACTGGCTTCTCCTTCAGCACCCTGCCATCTTGACTTCTTTTTCCCCAGCACACTTCCTCCCTGCTCTCACTCTGCAAAAACATGGCTTCCTTCCTCTCCTTTCTCCTCCTTCTTAAAACTTTTTGGGGTGAAAATTCCTCCTCCAGCAACATTAGCATAACAGTGACTATTCCCAAGCAGGAAGGTAATTAGCAGTTTCACAGATCACATACCTGGAGCTGTGGCCATTTTTAACAATAAAAGTGAGCAAACTTAAAAATTACACTTTACAAACTTATTTGCCCAACACCATGCAAGAAAGAACAGAGACTTGGACCAGGATATTAATAGTAGAGGAACAGTTAATTGTGATATTCTGGTAATTGAAGGTAAAACAATGGGATTTTCTAATGTATTGAATATGAGCTAGTCTGACCTGTGGTGGCACAGTGGATAAATCATCAGCCTGGAATGATGAAGTTGCTGGTTTGAAACTCTGGGCTGCTCAAGGCATATACGAGAAGCAACTACTATGAGTTAATGCTTCCTACTCCTCGCCTCTTTCTCTCTCTCTCCTCTCTCTAAAATTGATAAATTAAATCTTTTTTTAAAAAAAAGAATGTGAGCTAGACAGAAAATAAGAAATTAAAGATGACTCCAATATTTTGTACTTTGAATCTGGAATGAGAGTGTTTCTATGAACTGCAATCAGGAAAACAGCAAATGAACAGGTTGGAAGGAGGGAGACAATCATAAGCTGGAGTTATATTAATGGTTCCTAAATTAATTTTATTTTATTATTATAATGTCTTTTTTAGTGAGAAAGAGACATGAAGGGAGAGAGATGAGAAGCACCAGCTTGTAGTTGCGTCACTTTAGTTGTTCACTGATTGCTTTCTCATATGTGCCTTGACCAAGGGGCTCAAGCTGAGCCAGTGATCCCTTGCTCAGGCCAGCGACCTTGAGCTCAAGCCAGTAACCATGGTATCACGTCAATGATCACACACTCAAGTCAGGTGAGCCTGTACTCAACTTGGCAACCTTGGTGTTTAGAACCTGGGACCTCAGCATCCCAGGTCAATGCCCTATCCACTGCACCACCACTGGTCAGGCATATAATTTTTTTTATTGATTGACTTCAGAGAGAAAGGAAGGAAGAGACAGAGACCGAACTGTTGTTCCATCAATTTATGCATTCATTAGTTTGATTCTTTTTTTTTTTTTTTACAGAGACAGAGAGAGAGTCAGAGAGAGGGATAGACAGGGACAGACAGACAGGAACAGAGAGAGATGAGAAGCATCAATCATTAGTTTTTCATTGCGCATTGCAACACCTTAGTTGTTCACTGATTGCTCTCTCATACGTGCCTTGACCGCAGGCCTTCAGCAGACCGAGTAACCCCTTGCTGGAGCCAGCGACCTCGGGTTCAAGCTGGTGGGCTTTTTTTCCTCAAACCAGATGAGCCGTGCTCAAGCTGGTGACCTCGGAGTCTTGAACCCAGGTCCTCTGCATCCCAGTCTGACGCTCTATCCACTGCGCCACCGCCTGGTCAGGCTTGATTCTTGAATGTGTCCTGACAGGAAATTGAATCCACAACCTTGGCATATCAGAATGATACTCTAACCCAGCGGTTCTCAACCTGTGGGTCGCGACCCTGGTGGGGGTCGAATGACCAAAACACAGGGGTCGCCTAAAGCCATCAGATTTATGTTCTCAACCCACAGGTTGAGAACCGCTGCTCTAACCAATTGGTCTACCTGCACAGAGCGAGGTGGGTTTTTTTTGAACTTGCATCAGAATTACCCAGAGGCCTTGTTAAAGCACAGATGTCTCACCTCAAACATCCTGAGATGGTTGTCTAGTGTGTGAATGTTCTATTCTAGAAAGTTCCCAAGTAATGGTGATGCTGCTGGGCCAGAAACCACATTTTAAGAACCACTCTGGTTTAGAGAATTGATGAGCATCAGAAATTCTTACAGACTTTTAAAAATGTGTTTGAAGAAAAACTATCTACCAAAAAAAGTATTTTATCTTGCTTTTAATTAGATGTAACTGTAACAATTGTGGTGCTGTCTTTGAATATCTGAAAGATTCCACTAATTGATTTACCAGTCTTTACATGCAGGCCTTTTTTTTTTTTTTTTTTTTTTTTTCAGAGACAGAGAGAGAGTCAGAGACAGAGATAGACAGGGACAGACAGACAGGAACGGAGAGATGAGAAGACCAATCATTAGTTTTTTGTTGTGCATTGCAACACCTTAATTGTTCATTGATTGCTTTCTCATACATGCCTTGACCACGGGCCTTCAGCAGACCGAATAACCCCTTGCTTGAGCCAGCGACCTTGGGCTCAAGCTGGTGAGCTTTTGCTCAAACCAGAAGAGCCCTCACTCAAGCTGGCAACCTCGGAGTCTCAAAGCTGGGTTTTCCGCATCCCAGTCTGACGCTCTACATATTGTGCCACCGCCCGGTCAGGCTACATGCAGGCCTTTATGCTCAGATACATTATAAGTAAGTTAATGATTCTACTATTATTTACATTGAGAAAGAAGACTTGAATGTTTGCATTTGTTTTGTTTGAGAATTTTTATATTTTCTGTTCCAGCAGGAGTAAAGACTGAAAGATTAGAAAAAAAGACTCCAACATAGTTTTCAATAATGATAGCACGAAGGGTAGCTACACATTTTGCATTTTATATAATTGAATCCACACAAAATTCCTTTTTGGAAGATGTTAACATTTTCCCTTTAATGATGAAGAAACTGATTTTCAAAGAGGTTAAATAATATGCTTGAGTTCACACAGCTGTTCCGCCTGAGGCCCTGAATTCATACACAGGTCAGGCTGATCTTCAAGTCCTAGGCTCTTTTCATTGTTCTTCAAGCTTATCTGATACTACAGTTACCTGGAATGCTTGTTAAACACACAGAATTCTAAACCTAAAGAACCACAATTTCCAGTGAAGGGTCCTGGAAATCTGTAATGTTGAATAAGCAACCAGATGACTCAGCTCAGGCAAGTTTTGGAAAGAGCACAGCCCTCTCTCTCTTCCGTGCCTAGGATAGATTAACGCAGACACAAAGGAGAGAGAGAGAAACATCCAAATTTTGTCTCATTCTTGGGATATTAAGTTTAAAAAAGTAATTAATAAGATATACTTACTTCTAGTTCTATTATAGTTATTCCCTTCCAACAGCTTTTGGGTAATGCCAGGCATTTCTGTATTCAAAATAATAACTTTCCCAATTTTCTTTAAACAATTTTTATTTTTTATCTCTGTTGCTCAGGACAGATCATTGTTATGATATTAGAATAGCACAGACCAAAAATCTTATAGATGGATTTAAATTTTAAAAGACCATATTTACTATTAAGGAAAGAAAAAAATCAGTGGAAGTAATCATATCTTTCAGAAAGCTCATGGAATGTTTGGCTAACCATTGAGAAAATGTTGTATCAAAATTGCAACTCCACAATCCTGAAAGACTACACTAATTAAAGATATCCTTGGTTTACAGAGAAAAGTAAATTTCTCAACTCTGAATTTACATCTTCTCTGTAAAAGAGACATATTCAGACTGAAAAAGATATAATTAATATCAATAAGACAAAGGGGTGAAAAAATAACATAAAATGATGTTCTTATGGTAGAAAGTATAGTGGGTCCTCAAAAAATTAAGAGTAGAATTACCATCTGATCCAGAAATCCCTCTACTGGGTAGCTACCCAAAAAACTCAAAAACACTGGTGAATCAAGACACATGCATCCCCATGTTCATCACAGCATTATTCACAGTGGCCAAGATATGGAAACAACCAAAGTGTCCCGAAACAGAGGATTGGATAAAGAAGATGTGGTACATATATACAATGGAATACTGCTCAGCCATAAGAAATGATGAGATATTGCCACTTATGACAACATAAACAGACTTGAAAACAAAATCAGAAAAAGCTAAGAATTATATGATTTCACACATAGGTGGGATATAAAAATGAGATGAATGGACATAGATAAAAGTGAAGGGGTTACTGGGGGAGGGGGTTAAAAGGAAGGTGGTTAGGGTGAGGAAAGTAAAGAGAGACAATTATAGGGAGAGAGAAAGTGATTTGACTTTGGGTAATGGGCACACAACACAATCAACAGTTCAAATACTATGGAAATATTTACTGGAAACCTATGTACTCTTATCGATCAATGTCACCCGTATTAAGTTTAATTTTCTAAATAAAATTTTAAAACAAAGATGCCCTGATATGTTAAATATGTTAAAGACATTTGTTTTAAACAAAACACATTTCAGAGAGGGAAACACATACCGTTAGTGATGTTTGTTGCAGAAAGATTTGGAATATTTAAGATATAAAAATACTGTTTTAATTTTCTAGTAGGTAGGTGAAAATGGGAATATGGATTAAACAAAATATATACCAGTTAACTGAATGTTTATTTCTGATCAAGATTCAACTACAAATCTTAAAGGAATAGATAAAAAACACATCATTAAATGTGTCACTGGGGTCCAGAATTGGTTTTCTAAGAACTATTTAAGTAAAACTTACTCTTCTTTTATTGTGTTAAAAACATTTAACATGAAATCTACCCTCTTAAATTTTTAAGTGCATAATACAGTATTGTTAAATGTAGTCATTACTGTTGTACCCTAGAATGTATTCATGGTGCATAACTGAAACTTTATGCCCATTTAACCAGTTCCCCCTCCTGACAACAACCATTCTACCTTCTGATTCAAGGAATTTGACTACTTTAGATATATTATATAAATAAAATCATGCAGTATTTGTTCTTTTATGACTGGTTTATTTTATTTAACGTAGTGTTTTCTGGATTTATCCATGTTGTTGTATGTGGCAAGATTTCCTTTTTTTTCTTTTTTTTAAGATTGAATAATATTACATTGTATGTATATACCACATTTTCTTTATTCATTCACTTATTTATTGATATCTGATTCCTTATCTTGGCTACTGTGAATAATGCTATAATAAACATAAGAATAAACATATCTCTTTGAGATCCTGATTTCAATTCAATTGGATATATATCCAGAATAAGGATTGCTGGATCATATGGTAGTTCATTTTTAATTTTTTGAGACACCTCCCTACTATTTTCTATAGTAACTGCCTCATTTTACATTTTCACCAACAGTGTTATAGAGTTCCAATTTCTTCCATGTCTTCACCAACAATTGTTATCTCTTGGGTTTTGGCTTTTGGTTTTGAAGGGTTGTTTGTTTTTTAAAATATTCATCCTAACCAGTATGAGGTAATAGCTCAGTGTAGTTTCCATTTAGATTTCCCTGATGATTAGTGATGTTGTGTACTTTTACATGTATCTATTGGCCATTTTAATGTCTTCTTTAGAGAAATATCTAAGTACTTGCCTTTCTAATCAGATTAAAAGTAACTTATTTTTAATTGCACAAGTAGATATAGTAAGTTGTGAAATCATAAAGGTATAGTAAATAAAGCATAACTGAGTATAACAAAAGTGTAAGACAAATTTTCTCAGTCTTTGTGGAAAAGTAGAAGAAAAATTCACTGAATAAAGTAATCAGTATGGTTATATAACTTACCAAAGGAATATTAATAAGTCTAAAACATAGCAATATTTTTAACACGATGTAGCTGAACACATGAATGACCTGTTGTCCAAATTTGAAGAGGACATGAACTCAAAAGAACATGTGATACAATACATTGATACCATAATAAGTATCTAAAGAGACCTACGTAAGCTAAAATGAGATTGAAACAAAAAAAAATAAAATAAAAATTTAAATTTAAACATTGTAAATGTCAGGATCTTCACTGGGATCAGAAAAAGTGCCTTCAAAAACACAGAAACACCATGAGTGATAAAACATAATGGGTTTATAACAGGGATTAGACTTTTTACAATCATCAGGACTAGTGAAGAAGTCTAACCCTGAATTCAGTGTAGGACAACAGAGCAGACAATCAGAAAGAAAAGCTTTATGTTAAGAGGGAGAGGGTGAAGACAAACTGGAATTTGTATGTTTATTATCATCTCCGACTCTGCATAGGTGATTTACTAAAAGAAGTTGGTTCTCTTTGCCATGGATTTTGTGAAACAGAAGGAGGAGGCCCAGTGGGTCCCATAGAGACATCAAGTTTACAAAGTGAGTCCATAGATCAGCCCCAATTGTGCATTAGCTACAGTGGCCCCCAATACCACCATGAACTTTAGAACAGAAAAGCTGTTACTTCACTCTGCCTACCATGTAACATATTTCCCTAAGCAGGAACCATATAGTTAAGCGAATTCTGCAAATTGTTGTCCTAGCTTAGCTTATTTGCCACAGCACAGTCATCACAGTCTAATCCTTCTCTGTTTAGAAGTTCTTATTTGTTTAGAAGTTAAATAAACATATTTTAACCTTATTTAACTTCTAAATAAATAGATAGCAAATTTGTGCTTTGACCTAACATGACACAGATATTTTTCCTATAACTGAAAACATGCAAATTCTCTCAACAAAAAATAACACAAAAATAACTCTTCATACATTTTTGGACGTTCACTCCTCTTCCTACTGAATGTGACACTACAATCCAGTAACTTAAATACTGAGATGTAAGGTTAACTACTATTAACACAATTTATGTTAAATGGTAGGGGGATAGGAGAACAAAAAAGTGAATTGGTTAATATACAACCTGATATATTTATCTCAGTATTAGGAAGTAATACTCAAAAACTTGTCTATGCATCCTTTCCAATTTCACTCATTCTATCACAAATGGATCCTGTTTATAAGTTGTAATATTTATTTGAATTACAATTATTTGTTTATGATACTATTTTCCTACTAGATTGTGAGCTTTTTCATGACAAAGAAAACAACTATATATGACCATATATAGAGATATATATGATCCCTTGTTGTTATCCATAGCAACTAGTACAATGTCTGACACTTGCTCAATATATATCTGAGGAAGCCTGCATTTCTACAAATTTATTGTTAAGTGCAATATTCCCACAGTATTTCTCAATGAGTAAAATTTTGTTTACATAGGTCTTTTAGGTCTTTGACTATCAGAATAAAACAGAAAAGATGGGGATAAAGGCCAAGATATAAATATGTGAAGATAGAAGAATGGAGTTCCCCATGCTCTATGAGTCTAAGAACCCTATAGACCCAACCAACAAGAAAGCATCTGGGTTTTTTTGTTTTGTTTTGTTTTGTTTCTTTTCTATCCCTCCAAAGTTGGAAATGGGGAGGCAGTCAGACAGACTCCCGCATGTGCCCGACCGGGATCCACCTGGCATGCCCACCAGGGGGCGATGCTCTGCCCATCTGGGGCATCGCTCTGTTGCAACCAGAGCCATTCTAGCGCCTGAGGCAGAGGCCACAGAGCCATCCTCAACGCCCAGCCAGCTTTGCTCCAATGGAGCCCTGGCTGCCGGAGGGGAAGAGAGAGACAGAAAGGAAGGAGAGGGGGAAGAGTGAAGAAGCAGATGGGCGCTTCTCCTATGTGCCCCGGCCTGGAATGGAACCCGGGACTCCTGCACGCCAGGCCAACGCTCTACCACTGAGCCAATTGGCCAGGGCCGAAAGCATTTTTTTTAAGAGAATATGAATGATAGGTGAAAAAAACCCTCAAACACCAGGAATCGAAAAACTCAAGTCATTGAATGTCCTTGAAAAATTTACTTAGCCTCTCTCAGCTTCACTTCCATCTATATGATGAGAATTTAAACCAGAAAATCTCTCAGATCCTTTCCAACTATAATTCTATTACATATATTATAATTCTATTACATATATTTTTTGTTTTCCTACTTAAAATATTTCTACTATTAAGATGCTCCTTAAGTCAAAACACTAGGACTTTGATAAACAGAAGTCACTAATCTTTATTTGAGTTATAACAGATGATTTGGTTAGACTATCAGGTTCTCTGTCAGCTTGGAGTAAGAAGATACAGTAGGTTTCAAATATTAGGGTAAAGTCAATGAATGAAGTGAACCAACATAGATCCCAATGTATCCTGTCCCAAGATTGGACAGGAAAAGTTTCACAGCAGAGGTAAGAACTGTGGAGGTCTTAGAGACTGTGTTTGTGACAAGAAGACCCTAGGTGACCAGGAAGTATTTTAAAGCTGTAAGGAGGAATACAGATTTTTGTAAGGTGCTCCACCAAGACCTCTGGCCCTAGATGTACTGGAAGTAAATGTAAATAGATGATAAAAAAAAGGACAAGTTGCAGACAACAGAATACTACACAAGAAGTGGTTGCCAAAAGATAGTGCCAGAAAGAGTGACAAAAATAGAGTCCATATTATGTATCAGGTTTTCTCTGACCTTTATAAGAATCACATCCCATAATCCTCCCATCAACTCAATTAAGTTGAAATTGTGATTCCTTTTTATAGCTAAAGGAATAAAAGTTCAGCAACTTGCTCAGTACAAGGACTGCTGTTTTTACCAATCACTGACAAGCAAATGATTTTTCATTCAACTTAAGATTCAGCAGAATAAAAATAACAGGTCTTGATAGAGAATCGTGGACACATCTTAGCAAGAGGTTTCCAAGAACGAGATTTTGTTGTTGTTGTTGTTCACTAGACTGTCTCTTAAAGTAGTTACAGCCTCTAGGCCTTAGATACAAACACACTCAATACAATATGACAACATAGCACTTTGATTTTAGCTGTCAAAGGTTTAGTTAAAATTAAAGCATAGATTTTAAGGATAGATTTTTTTTCTGGGTATAGGGTGATGGCCAATCCTTATATATCTGGATTCAAATTTTTATGGACTTCTGTGGTCAAACCAATTCCTAGACAGCTGTGACTTTTTTTTTTTGTGGCAGAGACAGAGAGAGTCAGAGAGAGGGACAGGTAGGAACAGGCAGACAGGAAGGGAGAGAGATGAGAAACATCAATTCTTCATTGCGGTTTTTTAGTTGTTCATTGATTTATTTCTCATATGTGTCTTGATTGGGGAGCTACAGTAGACCAAGTGACTCCTTGCTCAAGCCAGCGACCTTGGGCTCAAGCTGGTGAGCCTTGCTCAAACCAGATGAGCCCATGCTCAAGCTGGCGATGTCGGGGTCTCGAACCTGGGTCCTCCACTTCCCAGTCTGATGCTCTATCCACTGCGCCACCGCCTCGTCAAGCTAGACAGCTATGACTTTTGACATGACTAGATGTCAGGCACTTGCTTGGTTGGCCATTTCCATGAAGAACGGGTATTGGCACATGTGGGTGTGCATGTGTGTATGTGTGTATCATGTGTATGTAATGCAAGCATTACTAGTGGGACCACATTTATTCTGTGAATCTCTGTCTCTGTATAAATGTCCATCCTTTGGAAAGGAAAGAATCTACTCCAGCTGTCACTCTGGAACTAGAGAGTATTTTATTGGACAAACACTAAACATCTGTGAAAATAATGTGAATAAGCATAACAACTACATTGAACTTATATGCACTTTTTGCTTTTTGAGTTCTTGGTTTCATAACTAATGTAAAGCAGAATAATACCTAGACAGGCAATAAAAACAGACAATGGAGAAAAAGGACAAAGCATGTTCTCAACAAAGTAAATAGGAAGTTGTTAAGACAAGAAGAAAACCTGAAGAGATCTGAAGAGATGACAGAAAATGACACCATAACAATGATAAAGAAACAGAAGGAAAGCCTTCCAAAATATTAAACAGATAAGGATATCAGACATGAACTGGAAACAAAACAGTATAAAACCAAAAGTCAGTCTAGAGTGACCTACCCATGGAATGGGAGTGTATGGTCCTTCTGTTCTTTTTTTTTCTCCTTCTTTTCAAGTGAGAGGTGGGAAGATAGAGACAAGCTCCTGCTGCACCCCAACTGGGATGCAAAGGCAACTGCTTTCTGGTGCAGATGCTCTACCCATCTGGGGTCAGACTCACAACCAAACTACTGTTAGCACCTGAGGTTGATGCTCCATGGAGCCATCCTCAGCACCCAGGGCAATGCACTCGAACCAATCGAGCCATGGCTGTGAGATGGAAAGAAAGAAGAAAGAAAAGAAAGGAAGGAAGGAAGGAAGGAAGGAAGGAAGGAAGGAAGGAAGGAAGGAAGGAAGGAAGGAAGGAAGGAAGGAAGGGATAGAGAGAGAAGGGGGTGAGGGGTGGAGATGGAAAAGCTAATAGTCACTTCTTCTGTGTGTCCTGACCAGGAATTGAACCCAGATCATCCACATGCCAGACCAATGCTCTACCAATGAGCAAACTGGCCAGGGCCCTCCTGTTCTCAAACTCTGTAGTTTATAACTGGATTTTGCAAACCTTTCCTTCACGAATTGCCTCTGAATCCCAACACAGTGTCCATGGAGAAACATAGGAGTGCTGCTCACTCTCAGGCTCCAGCTGAGAAGAACCAAATTTCCTTCCCGGGCCCACCTGAATCCAGAACTTAACATGGAGCCTATGTGGATCCCACATTTAAATCCCATTCTTTTTTAACAAGCTGACAAACGTGACACTTACAAAAACCTACAATACGTAAATGAAGAGACTTCAAAGACCATTGAAGGCTTGGCCCTGTCAGGTGGCTGGAGCGATGGAGAGTACCCCCAGATCCCAGCACTCTAAGACTTTCTAACGAGGGCAGCAACGTAAGATATTACACTCTTCAACCCACCGATGTTATAAACTTCCTGCTCATGAGAGCTATTCACAAATAAGTCCTTTAACAGGAATAGCTCACCATGAATCTTTCTTGCAGGCAGTGCACATTTTAATGAATGCTAACATGAGTGCAAACATAATGAAAATAGCATTTCCCACAGAGCAGTTGGAGATTATGTGAATAAAATATCTGCCTTTGGACATGAGTCTCTGCCGATGATCGTGGTGGGATCTGTGCTTTATTTGTGGATTAGAAGTCACAGTGCTGTGTGGACATGTGCTTTATGAGGACTGGCTGGGAAGCTGCTCACCCGCTGACATCTGCCAAGATTGCCTCTGGTTTGAAATCTCTGCATCTGAATTTTAGAAACTAAAACTTTGGCACTGCTAAAGAGCCATGTCTCTAAATGGAAAAGTCTCATGAGGGGATGAAATTCAATACCAGAATTTCAAATATTTTATCATTGTAGAACAGAAACTGACACAAAAAGGGGAATACAATAAAAATGGCTGGATCACAGCACCCCAACAAACTGAAAAATGGTGGCATTTCAATTATAATCAAACTTCTACACCCTTGGGAAGGATTAACATACGTCTCACAGGCATTTGCTTTGACTGGAAGATACTTCCTTCAAGCCCAGAGAGCAGGTTCTAGACTCTCTGGCTCTCTGGTGCCGTGTAATACATGAGCTTGCTAAATGAATGTGAAAATCTGAGGATATTTGTTCCTGTTAAAAACTGCTTCAGACTGTAGTCCACACTTCTCTCCAAACCTCTCCCACTTTAAATATTCTTTCAACATGTATTTTGTGTACATCTGGCATGTGTCATAGGCCTTTCTTCAAGAAGGGTTCATCTTCCTTTTAACAAGACCCTGTCTTAAACCTGCCTATAAGTGGAAGTTACAACATAAAGAGCAATAGGAAGTAAACAGCTGGCTAGGCCTGAGGAAGCAAAAGGTAGTTTGAACTTATAAAAAGGCACTAGAATGCACAAACGAAAAATGTTCAAAACCTGGCCCCTATGAGAAAATAACAGCCCCAGGTCGGTTCTGAAACCACAGTGGTTTACCACAATAGGATTTTATCTGTCACTCTCAGCCAGCTCAGTTGGGTAGAGTGGTTGTGAGGGTGGGATCAATGCCATCAACAAGGTCCCAAGCTGACACAGTCATCTTTCATGCGTAGTTTCCAAAGTAACTTTGGGTGTCAGTACGCAGCAAACAACAGAAGAGAGAGGGGAAGAATCACAGAGAAGTGTTTGAGACAGGCCTATAAATGGTGTACCTCTTTTACCTCTCTTTTGCCCACATCCCATTGGCCAGCACTCTGTCGCATAATCACAGCTAAAGTACACAAGAGACTGGAAAGTGCAGTCCAGCGATAATGCTCCCTACACAGGCCTTGCTATATCCAATCAATTTGAAACAAATTTCTTTTTTTTTTTCCTGAAGGAACTTGAACTGATCTATGGTACATGCAAATTAGTAACAAATAACAGTAATAAATCTGATGATACATATCAGATTTTGAATGCTTTCAATTAATCCTTTGAGTTCTCAAAATTCAAATAAATTGGAGTACAGCAATAATATATTATGCAATATACTCATTCAGGGCCAAAATCATGCCCATCTTACTATCCACTATATCCTGACAGTTCCTTATCTGGTAAATGTATGTGTTCAATAAGTATTTCTTGTATAAATACAAGAAACATCTATTTAAACTCAATTTCAGAGGAGTACACTTCTATCACTTAGAGGTCAAGAAAACTTTTTCTGGTCTACCAAGGTGTACTTCTTTGGTTTGAGGGAAGCATAAAACTGGCTTTCGGGTCTTCTATATGACACAGACCCTTATGCTTCCTAGAAACAGGTGTGGTCCAAGAGACAGAACTTAGACCCCCAAGCTTCCAGTGGGTGCAACAGTCCATCATCTTAAACAAGAACAGGCAGCTGGTGCAAGATCTCTGAACCCAGAATTTGAATCTGACTTTACCAATTACTATAATGTGACCTAAGGCAACATGGTTAAGTTCTCTCTAGTTCAAGTTCTCCATATGAAAATTTGGGAAAATAGTACCATCTGCCTGTTATTGCTAAAGTATTAAAACTATTGAAAGGTGGAAAAGTACTTTCAAGAGAAACTATCCAATGGTAAGCACTTAGTAATGTTAGCTGTAAATGATGAAAAACATTTGCCTTTGCAGAGGACAAAGCTATGTCATGGTCAGGGTTGCTCTATCTGCAGTTTCTAATACTTACAAATATCTTTGTCTGATGGCCATGTGTCAGAATTATGGCTTGCATTTAAGGTGAACACTCCCAGCTATCCGTTCGACATCCAAGGTTATAGGAGTGAAAACTAAACGTTAGAGAGTATTTACTATTTTTCACACAATTTGAATGCATCTCCTTACTGATAGGGAAGTTTAAATATTTGCTCCAAGTATCACAGTAATCATGAAAGCTTTAACCTGAAGATAGATAATTTTATACTGAATTTGTGCATTTTTCAAGGATTGGGCATCATGATTTCCTACAGGCTCTTGGGACAGATACATCACATTACCCTCTGCATTCTCCGCAACACCACCCAATGCACACACACACATACAGCGGAATCTCACTACATATGTGTAGAATAAGTAGAGACACATGACTGGGTGGATGAATGAGCAGTAATGATATATAAACCATGACACAACATTCACCCTCCCAAATTTAGATACCAGTAAATGTCATCACAATAAATTCAATTTAAAAGCCTCGGAATGCCTTATACTGTGATCAACTCAAGAGCGCAAATGGAGTGAGTAGCATTAACAAGGAGGAGACCATTCTAAAATAATTTGAAATGTTTTCACTTTCTTGGACTTTCTGATGGTGACACAGGCACTTGATTGCTTAGCACACCTATTTGTTGAATATTCACACCGATGGAGTGGGAAGCGATGCAGAAAATACATAACATCAGATAATCCAAAAGTCATTTATATTTGGCTCAGGAATGCTTTGCATAATAATTTTGCAGCTGATTGATCCTCTTGGGTTTGTTTGTGCTGATATTAAGGCAGTTTTCATTCTGACAAAATGCTGACAGGAAATAGTGAGGTGTATGGCTAAACATCAATGTAAGAAGATCATTCATTCATTCATCATAAAAGCTTACTTACGCCAGGCATTGTAATAGTTACTAAGTATAAAAGAGAAGTAAGGAATTTATAGACTTTGCCCTGGAGGGACTCAAAAGTAAGTAAAGGGTGGGGCAAAAGTAGGTTTACAGTTATCAATATGCAAAATAGTTTATTCTTGTATTATTATTTATTTATTTTTGTGTTATTTTCCATACAAACAACTGTAAAGTGACTTTTGCCCCACCCTGTATAATTAAAAGTTAGTTGTCTGTCATTTAGTTCTCTAAATACCTATGCCAGTGCACCCCCTCTTCATCTCACCAAGAACAAATACAATGATCAGATCTGAAAAAAAGTAAACTTAGATACAAGTATTTAAAAACCCAGATTATAGTATTTATTCTCATGAAGAATTAACAATAGTAGCAGACATAATACTGCCACATCCTAGGACTGTTCTAAATGCTTCACTTATATTAACTGATTTAGTCCTGACAAATATACCTAATAAAAATAATGTTATTATCACCCCCATTTTACATATGAGAAAACTGAGGTTCAGAAAAGAACTTGTCTAATGCAACAAAGTTTGTAAGTGGCAGTTCTGAGACTTGAACTAAACAGCCTGGCTCCTGAAGCTGCATTCTTAATCACCAGATTCTGCTGCCCTCTGCAGCCAAAATGTCAAACTGAATGAGACCTAAAAAATATCAGTGGTCCTTGTCGAAAAAAAATTAAATTAGATACCTATTTTAACACCTACCAAAATTAAATTGCTTTCATTAGAAAACTTCATCCATTTTGTAGGTCAAAAGATATTACAAATTCCAAAGAAAAATAATAACCTACCAAAGGAAGACATTTGCAGAATATGTTACTGAGAAATAATACGTATAACCTGATAGGAAAGTAAAGACATGATAGAAAGAATTCACAGAAAAAAACCCAAACGGTCACTAAATCTTTAATATGATGTTCAAACTAATTACTTTTCAAAGAAAGGCAAGTGAAAGAAAGCATCAAACTGGTAAAAATTGAAAGGTTCAACCATGTGATGCATTGACTCGGGTGCTGAGAAACAAGGACTCTCAGACATTGACGTTGGAAGCAGCAATGGGTAAAGCCACTAGAGAGCAATTTGGCAGAATTTAGTAAAAGTGAACACCCTGCAGCTCCTCATTTCAGTTAGCATTGTGAGGAAATCTTACCCTAGAGAAATTTGCGTAAGGACACACACATGCTATGACATTCATTAAAGCATTGTTTTTAATTGAGAAAAACTGGATATAATTTAACTACCTATCATGAGGGGAAAGAATAAATGAAAAGAGATAGTCTCAATATGGGATACTAAAACAGTAATAAAAGTAATAAACTAGTGCTCTATCTGGTTTTTTTTAAGTGAGAAACAAGAAGGCAGAAACAGACTCCCACATGCACCCTGACCAGCATCCACCCAGCAAGCCCCTACCAGGCACTGCTCTGCCCAGCTGGGCCACAGCTCTGGTTGCTAGGCAACCGAGCTATTTCAGCACCTGAGGCCGAGGCCATGGAGCCATCCTCAGCACCCAGGGACAACTTTGCTGGAACCATTTGAACCCGGGTGGGCAGAGGGGAAGAGAGAGAGATAGAATAAAGAGAGGAGAGAGGTGGAGAAGCAGATGGTCGCTTCTCCTATGTGCCCTGACCAGGAATCGAATCCAGGACTTCCACATGCTGAGCTGACACTTGCTGAGCCAAGCTACCAGGGCCTTCTCTATCTTTTTATTTCAATATTTATATATATCTCAAGAATGCAATATTGAATGGAAAATGCATAAAGTTAAAAGATTGATAGTACACATGCACATTTGGAAAAACAGAAAGATGAGTTTGCATGGATACAAATATATGTCTGGAGAAATATTAAGCAAAAGTTGGAAGAACACATACCAAGCTCGTGTAAAATTGAGACAGTGCAGGCCCAGGTGAATAAAATTGAAGTTTAGATTAAAGGAAACTTCAACTTTGTCATAGTTTATTCATAAAATGGCTCACAGAAATATGACCAAAAAATAGTTTAAAAATAATCAGTCTGGAGTAGAAATATGGTGGTTTTAATATTAATGTATGTACTTTGTGTTTTTAAAATATTTTTCTAAAGCAGAGAACAAAAAAAGAGAATATCCTCTGGGATGGTGACATTTTTATTTATTTTTTATATTTTTTCATGCACAGGTCTCATTTTTACTGTCATTTCTTTTATTGAATTTAGTGATCTTTTCTTTTATTGTTGTACTTGTTGTTTCTTATTTAAAAAATCCTTTCCTAACTTAAATATCTGTTTTCCTTTTATTAAATTTATTGGGGTGACAGTGGTTAAAATTATACAGATTTGACTGTAAGCTAGTCTTTATCTACTAGCAGGCATATATTACTTTCTGTTTTGATTATATTTGTATACATGCCTTACTTCTTGTATTAGAAGCTATTTATTTATCTATTTATTTTTAGCAAGAGAGACAGGGACAGACAGGCAGGAAGAGAAATGAGAAGCATCAACTCATAGTTGTGGCATCTTAATTGTTCATTGATTGCTTTTTCATCTGTGCCTTGACCCGGGGGGCTCCAGCTGAGCCAGTGACTCCTTTCTCAAACCAGCAACCTTTGGGCTCAAACCAGCAACCATGGGGTCATGTCTACGATCCCATGCTCGAGCCAGTGATGCTATATTCAAGCTGGTGCACGTACATTCAAGCTGGATAAGCCTGCACTTAAGCCTTGCAGTTTCAAACCTGGGACCTCAGTGTCCCAGGTTGCCACTCTATTCACTGTGCCATCACTTGGTCAGGCGAGAAGCTCTTTAAAGGTAGGATTCAGATCAGTGTCAGCTTTGAAGTTCCTCTAATTCAGGTACATGCACACACTTATACACTCTTGTGCACACATGCATGTACATACACATACCCATTCCCTCACATGTACATATGCTCATGCATTTACATAAAACCAAGAGTACCTTGCATATAGTGTACTTTCAGTAAACATTTACAAAGTGAATAGAGTTTGGATAAACTACTTTTTCTTCAAATGACTTGGTAATTTGCTCTTCTGTATCAAAGCCAGTTTTGATAGAAATGGGCAATAAGTACTTAACCAATCCTGTACCACTCAGTCAGAGCTTCTATCTCAAATATTTGTAAATATTTTTAGCAGTTGTTATTTTTTTCAAATGGCATCTTGCTTTGAAGTATAAACAAACAAACATAGTAGGAGAGTTTCTCTGGTTGAACTAGAAGAAGGGATTCTATACCATTCTGAAACACACACACTCCTCCCCATCCCACACAGTTCTGGAAAAGCTCCATAAAACCCTTACAATGCAGCAAAGTATTGTATAAAGCATTGCTGTATTTAAAATGGAAATAGCAATATGTTCCAATGCACCATTAACAAATGGTTCATGCAAGAAGTGTTGATATTTTCCAGTGTCTTTTGCTGCTCTGCGCAGTAGCGTGGCCTTCCTTTCAGCCCCACCCTATCTCTCCTTTGAAACCATTGTCTCCTTGACATGAAAAATGTACTTCAGAAAGCCTAATGGCTAATTACATCAAAGTGAAGAAAGTCCAAACCTCAAACAAGGAATGATTAACTACATAAGCTTTAACGGAAGCTATCACACCCTCAAAACTACTCTTCTTCTTTAATAAAAATGTTTCCAGTAATTTATTTTCTGACAAAGTTTGTGTTCTCTGCCCAGGAGTGACTCCTGTTTTGTTCACTCCAGGGTTGTACCCTATCTAGAGCTGGCCCTGACCATGGGCAAAGCAAGCAGCCGCCTACATAATATGATTTATGCAAATACAGCACATTGAAGGAATAAATACAAGCCTCATGGGAGAAGAAACACTACCTGCTTGAATAGTGTTGCCCAAGCTGTGCTCCATAGCCTCTCAGTGGGTCTGCATAAAATTCAAAAGCCAATGACAAGGGAGATTGTTCTTTGATCAATTATCCATGAAAACTGCTGGATTAAACAAAAGTAACAAGTTTGATTATCCACAGAGATTTTAATACTCTATCTTTTTTAAAAGGGAACGAGCAAAGATTATGTATGTATATGTTTTACTTCTAAAAGTTCCTTAAAAGTAAAGACTATGTCCATGACCGTCAAGATATTAAGTATATCCTTAATACTTGGCAAGTTTCTGCAATATAATAGATACTCATAATGTCCCTGAGTAAATTGGTAAATCACTAACCGCCGTTGTTGTAAATATTATTTTACAGCCATACAATAACTTGAGTGCCTTCATAAACTGCATTTCATCTGTGCCTCAAAGAATTCCATAGATCCATAGAAATACAAGACAAGAATAGACATCTACATCCTTCAAAGAAGTATGGGATAAAAAGAGAACGGAAAGAAAGCCAAAATTTTGAGGATCTACTATGTTGCTCTACTATACCCAACATCTGCTATACGACAGCTACTTGCCAAGTTCTTGGTACACATCATCTTATTTTATCCCTGTAACAATGCTGCAAAGGACTATTACAGATGAGGAAACTTAGAATTCCAAGATTAAGTTACTCACCCAAAGATACACAGGAAGCAATGGAAGCTGTAAGGATGGTGCCTTTGTCTTCTGATTCTTGACCTACATTTAATTGGACTATTCCTTACTAAAAAGACAGCATAAAAAGTTTTGGGAGCAAATAAGTAAAACAACCTTGGAACAAACATGACCCAGTAAAATCTAAAATACCATAAATACTTCTGGGTATTTTTGTCATTTTCTTTCTTTCTTTTATTTATTTACATATTCTTTTATTTTTTCAGGTTCAACTAGAGGTGATCTAAAGATTACAGAGTGCATGGTATGGGAACAATCTAAAAGAATTAGAATGTATGAATTTGAAAAGATGGTGGCTGAGGAGAGATATAACTGATAAGTCAACAATTAAATTTCTTCACTACATTCTATAATACTATGGAATAAAGTCATGTAATTCAGGAACAATGCAATGATGTAAAATGTAAAGTGATGATTCTTGAGAGTAAATGCTTTAAGGTTGTCACGTCATAGAAGATAATAGCGAATATTCACCCTGTTTGCTAGGCTGTGTTAAGCATTTTACTGTATATGAATCACCTAAATATAACCTTAAAACAACCTTGTAAGGTACTTATTTTTTATATGTTCCTTATGCAGATGAGAAAACCAAAGCAGAGAGAGCATAACTTGACCATAATGGCACAGGTAGAAAGTGGTGGGCCAGAAATACAATTATGATACTCTCTTTCACACTTAATTTAGTTTTCATTTAATTTCATTGAGCTTTGATGTATATTGCTCATAAAAATTAGGGGATATTTTAAAATGAATATGAAGCTATAAAATATCCCCTATTTTTTGTAGGCAAAATATGTAATTTCCTTTATTCTTAAAATCAGGCCTGTAAGATAAGCAAATAAGCATTATTATCTCCATTGTACAGATGAGAAAATTGAAGCTGCATCCAAGCCAAGATCACATACGTAGGAGTGAGAAGAACTGGAGTAGGCTCAAGTTCTTTAGCTCATTGCTTTTTCTATTTCACATTCATTATTGCATCCCTCAGAATAGAATATTAGACAACATTCTTGTTACTGAGGCCACAAACACTGTCCCAAGTTTCTCTACTCAGAGCAAGAGTCAGAACCTCCCTGTGTGACCTTGGGCATATTACTAGTGTCCTAGAACAATCTTCTCCCCTTCTTTTTCACAAAAGAGCAATCCCTTTTGGGTTAAACAATGTAAATGGGACAAATATTTTCAGCAGGTTACTGTTAAAACCCATATATTTTTCCTCAAAAATAAACAAGGCTTCAGTGGTCTCCTCTAACCTTCTGGAAGCACAGGTTACTTACCGTGAGGATGGGGTGGCCATTGCAACCCAAAGGAAGAGCCAGCCCTAACCACACACCATCCCAAGAGAGAACGAACAAGTGTGGACTCCAAAACAGCAATTGCCAACCATCACAGTCACGTTTCTTCACTTAGTGTAGGCAAAAATCCCAATTTTAATCAAAACAATCAATACTAAAGATGGCTGGTGGAGGAAATCTTCTCAGTGCCCCTAACAGACTAAGATTCCTTTCCATATTATTTTCCATTCTCATGGGTTCTGCCTTGACTTCAGTGGCTTCTGCTTCTGAGTTCCCACAGCTGCCATGCTTTCTCAGAGAACAGCCCTTGGACTGCTGGAGCTGTTCTGCTCACAAGCACTTAGGATGGGCCAGGGTGACTGTGGCTGACTAGTCTAAGATTAAGAAAGCCAAAATCAACTTCCACCAGACTGGGACAATGTAAAATCAAAATCTATATACTCCAGAATGTCCTTGTGGCACCAGGTGAAATCTACCCTCCCCTGCAGTTTGCCAGGAATCACACCCTCACATGGCTTCCTCCCTTCCCTGTTCTGGTTCCTCCACGAGCTTGCCAGTTTCTCTAGGAGCACTTTTCTAACCAATCACTTATCCATTAATCCTCATCTCAGAGTTTGCCTTTGGGAAACCACACCCAAGACACTAACCTAGCTCATGCATAAGAAGACAAAATGAAAACAAATGGGCCCTGCTCCCTTCACACAGAGTTACAGCATAATGAGTCTAATGCTGCACACACGCCATAACTAGAAAGCAGCAGAACCCGGATTTAGCCCCTGGATTTGCCTTCATTATCACATTACACTTCTCCCCTGAGAGATCTCAGAAGAGGCCACAGATTCCATAGACTTTTGCTACACTACATTATCCACTTATGTAATTTTATCCCATCTTTACCTAAAATGTCTTTATTTCCAGAGACAAAGAACACTTAAACTTAATAAAAATTTTGTGTTAATGAATTGTGTCTGATGCTGGTTCAACAAACATTTATGAAACATCTACTAGTGCTAGGTGGCACTACAGAGAGAAAGAGAGATGACTAAAGCACATCCAGCTCCTGCCCTCGAAAATCTGACACCATTGCTCTATAAAAGACAATTCTGGTCCTTCTGGCTAGATATTAACAATGTAGAAACAAGAATGGAAGTCTCAAAATTCTAGTGCTCTCTTGAGTTTTCCAGTGTCTCATTATCTAACCTATTCGCCTTATGAGGATTTCTCTTAAGATAGACTGAGAGTGTGGATAATGGCAGTGGAGATGGTGAGAAGAGGACCATTAACCTGTAACTAGACTTGGTGGTTGACTTTGACATGTGCAGGGTGTGGAGGAAAGTTCAAGTCAAAAATGATGCCTAAGAGAGCAAGGTTCCAATAGATGGTGGTGGTTCTTCCTGAACAGAAAGACACAAAGCAGGTTGTCTAGAATGAGGTGGGGGCTGTAAGGGGGAGACAAGCTTGGTTCTAATTGTGCTTAATCTGAAGTGTTTATGTTCTATCTAGCCAAAGAAGGTGATACAAATGTAGGCTGCATGGATCTGAAGCTCAGGAACAGATTTGGTCTCTCAGATGACCAGAGATAGAGAAAATCTCCCAAAGGGAGCATAGGAATGAAAAGAGTTCTGTGGGTACAACCCTCAGGGACAATGACATTCAAAGAAAGGGAAAAGGAAGGGGAGACTACAATTACCTTGAAAAGCAATGCTGGAGAAAGAGGGAAAAATCTGTTGGGCATGGTGTCAGAAAGCCAGGGAAACACAGCATTTGGAGAAGGAGAATGTGGTCAACCATGTCAGGCTGCTGAGAATTCAGTAGACAAATTTTGAAAAGCATCCATAAGAATGAATATATTCCCATCTTGATCACCCCTCCTCCCATATATACTGAAAAAGCAACTATCTGGCACTGCTTCCCAGATTTCCTGGCAAGGGCCTTAGAAAAGGGGCAAGACCATTCACAACATCTGTCTGCCACCCCTTCTTTTAGAGCTAGGCTCACTGCTACAAATGTTCTCCTAATAAAATCAGTTTATCATATATATATATATATATATGATAAAAAAGATATATATATCTTTTATCATATCAAATCAGTTATCATATATATATATGATAAAAAAGATATATATATATTTTTTTTTTTCTTTTTCCATAGCCAATAATGAATCCCTGCCAATCTGGATCTATATCCTAGAAGTTTGCACGCTGATCGCCTGAGATAGCACGCCTGAAAGAATGCAGCACGGTGCCCAGCACACAACAAACAGTTAATAAATGCTAGATGAAAAAGAGTCTTTTTAACAGTTAGAATAGTTAAGATTCTAAAATGTTTCTCTTATTTTAAAATATTTCTTTGTTTCCAGCAGAGATTAATAACCTCAAGAGCCATGTGTTAGTATGTGTATTAGTGTGTGTGTGTATGTGCATGCATGCGCACGTGTGTGTACATGTGCCATTTATGACAATTGGAATCATGGAATGGTTACTGATCTGGAGGACTGAGTTATGAATGATACATAGAAAACCAGAAAGAACACGTTTTTGAATGCAAGGTCTCGGTGCTGATTGACATGCTTTGTACGATAGTAAAATCTGGCAGGTGCATTAACTTGCATGCCTCTGATCTGTACACAGCCGCACTTGTCTTCTTAGGGTACTTGGTAATAAGCTTCTTTAAAGATCCCTGAGTAAGCACTGGAGATAATATCTGGAGTATGTAGCACTCGGTCCTTTTAGAATGGTTTTTTTCTGCTTCTTTCGTTTTCTTAAGAAAATGTCAGTTTAATCATTTCCTAATGCTTTGATAATGTGTTTCTTTACATAGCTGTAGAACACTCACTTCAGTGTTTTAAAAGCCTGAATGTAGATGTAAAAGTGCCAGTTAAATGAGATTGCTTTTTCATAATGAAATAACCAAAGAAGACTTTAAAGTTCCTTAAACTTATATGACATTTTCACAAAAAAATAATAAAGTCCTAGCCCTCCACTGTGTCTCTTGTTTGAGAGATTAACATTTCAATACCTCTTGCTGGAATATAATCAATTATCAGAATACAGGGAATTCATTTATCCAAGGCAATCTGCCATGCATTAGGTGAGTGGGGACCTTAGCAACATGAAACAATAGAAACAAAGACACTGGGACCAGATGGGATAAGGAGCCACCATCACTGACCCTGATGTGGGACTGACCTCAGCAGAGTTAGCAGGGCCTTAGCAAACTTTGCCATTGCAGGGGCAGGCGACAATATAAAGCATCTAACCCAGCAAGTGAGGAACAAATGTGGGAGGCCAGGTGTCAGAAGCCCTTACAATGGAGAGGTGACGGTGTTTCTGCTCACTCTCTCCATGCACAGCCAGCTCAGCAGAAAGTCAACTTCTCAGCTTGGAGACGGAAGCCCAGCCCCATTGGCTGGAATAACACAGCAGGACTATGAGTAGGGAGGTGAAGAAAGGGGTCAAGTTGCTTATATGTGGCCCAGTATGGTGGGCACAGCACAGTGAAGCCTAGAGAATCAGCAAGAAAGATGATGGGATCATGGTTCAGACCCAATGCAGGAGAAAGAGAGTTTGCTAAGAGCAAAGGAAAGTGCCAATTTCTTGGTCAGGCAAGTTAAAGGCTAGGGTGAGGCTATGAAAATGTATCAGTTCTAAACTTTTTGGGTCAGAGAAAGCTGTGGGTACTCAGGGTTCACTAATCTCAGCATTTTAGATGCAGATAGTGTTCATGAAACCTATTCTAGCCTCCAACAGATATTGGGCCAAGAATGTTATGGTTTTCCAATGCTCTTAGGATCAGGTTTGGGGGTGAAACAAGATGAAACCTGTCATGGGAAGTGAGCAGGAATGTAAATAGACAGACACTCACATTCTCCTGCATATTTATATGCACTCCAGGAGTCCCTTAGAACATCTTAGCCACTATGATAGAGAGAAAAATAGAGAGAGAAAACTGCATTGACACAGATTCTTCCATATTGTTGAATCCATACACATATCAAAGTAGGAAAGCCATAATATTTTGTAATACTTTGAAGTATTAGAATTCAGCTTCTTGCAGTAACTGGATCTCTAAGAAAAGCTCATTTTACTACCTTTCTTGTAACTAATATAAATAACATCGTCTTTTCCATGAGCAACTGAAACATGAGTGTGGCCACTTACCTGGGGTCTAAACTTCAGAAGGAACAATATAAACTTTTACTCTTCAAAGTGGCCTTCAGAATGGTCATGCATTCAGGTTTCACCAAGGAATCCCCCAGGACTCTGTGACGATAAAAAATAAAGTAATCATAATTAAAATATTTCTACCCTTTCGATAAAATTTAAACAGCCAAGGATGAAAGACTGTCTTCCAAATACTTTTGTGTTGTGTAGTGCAGGTGATTGTTTCCTAAAGAATGTAGTTTTCTTTTACCTTCTTTCTTAATTGGCTTTCTAAAAGTATCTCTTCTAAAAGACCTGGTCTTGCATTCAAAGGGACCAGTAACAATGACTAGGTGACCTACGCAAGATCAGTTTCCTCCTCCTCTCTAGGCCACGTATTCTCTATTTGTCCGTCCAGATCCTCTCTCTGACCCTCTCACTCTTCTCTGTGCCCCAGGACCCTGATGTCTGTGTACCACATCAACAGCCTTTCTTTCTCTCCAGCTTCCACGTGGGTTCAGTCAGTGGGAGACAGTGGGAGGAGATCAGAGGGCGAGAGGAGAGAGAGGTTTGGTGTCTACTGCCTTGGCTCCAGCTATGCGGAGCTCTAGTTTCTACTCTGGTTACTACCCTGCAGGGAAGGCCAGGGCCCCTGCCAAGCAGCCCCATGCTATATTCAGGTCTTCTTGGTTCTGCTCACTGCTCTGTCCTCTTGTTCTTTGATCCCTAGGAGTGGGAGCAGCTCGTGGTTATTGACAACCCCAGGATGTTTCCTCAGCCATTTGGAGTCCCCAGACCTTGCCAGCACCATTAAAAATGGTCCTTTCGTTAAACTGTTTGGCTGCCTTCTGATTGTATCAGCTGTTTCCTGCCAAGACCTTGAATGATACAGCCTCTTCTGCCTACTTATTTTGTGGTTCCCCAACACTGTCAACAATGTTGCATCATGAAAGGGAGATGCAGTTCTTTCCTAGTTCTCCTGAAAGGCTTGCAAGGAAGTCAGTTACAATTGAGGGTTAAAATGGAACACGCGGATTATCTGTGGGTTTCAATTATCGTTGTTCCCCTCATTCTATCCTGCACAGAGAATTGGGAATTGGCTATGTCAAGGCTAAGTTGACACACATCACAGAGGCTATACAGCAGTCTATCTCCTCATTAAGAGTTTTTTACTAAGTATGTCCCACTGATCTTCCACTTCTTGCAATGCTTTTGATGTGGGTTTAATTCTAAGTTCTGACAGAGAAAAGGTCTCACATCCATGGTACTCAATGCAATCTTCACATGACTGTCAAAAATGCAACAATTTTCCCCCAGGCTTAAAGTACCAGCTCCAAAAAAGGTCAAGGATTCTCCCTAGGAACATCTACAACATTCAAGCACATACATAAGATCTTAATTTTATTTTACACTTCCCTTCGATCTCATGTTAATTTGGATATCATATTCCCATAGGCTCAATCTGTGCTGTGCACATTCTAAAAGCAGAGAATAAAAGTGCAATTCTTATTTTCTTTACAAGACCACAAACCTACCTGCTGTGCTATAGAAACACTAATAGGCCAAATTTAAACCCAAGAAATGTAATGAACTAGTCACGTTACAGTTACTTTTCTTTAGTAATTTTTACATTTACAATGATTTACTACTTTCATCCTTAATAGCTTATGATTTGATTTAAAGAGCAAAATGCAGATATAAAATTATTTTTTTAGGTGAGAGGAAGGGAGATAGTGAGGCAGACTCCCACATGTGCCCCAACTGGGATCCACCTGGGAACCCCATCTAGGGCCAATGCTCAAGTACTGAGCTATTTTTAGTGCCTGAGGCTGATGCACTCCAACAGAGCTATCCTCAGCACCCAGAACCACACTCAAAACAATAGAGCCACTAGCTGTAGGGGAAGAGGGGAAGGGGGAGAAGAGATGATCGTTTCTCCTATGTACTCTGGCTGGAATCAAACCCAGGATGTCCATACACCAGGCCAATGCTCTATCAACTGAGCCACTGGCCAAGGCCCATAAAATCTTTTAACAAGAAATAAATAGTAAGTCTTTCCTCATTATTTATCAAGAAAATAAAATGTTTCTTCACATATGGCATAGTTTCTCCACATGTAGCATAGTTTTTCTTGGTGTTTTAAAAATTCTGCTCAAAAATTATGTAAATAATTTTTTTCATACTACATATCTTCTTATAAGTAATAAAATTTTTAATATTCGATTGCTTTAAGAACTGGAGTCCCCTTGAAATTCTGAATTTCTTTAGAAATAACAGTTGTAGATAGCAATACCATCAGTCATTAATTTTCCTTAACACTTCTGTAAGGTGAGGAACATTTTTTGTGATTATTTATATAGGGTTTGTAACTTGGACAAATTGTGTTTTGAGCAAAGTTCTGCAATTGTTATTGTCATGCTTCTGCTTCCCCCATAATTCATTTTCACCATCTCCTTTTTAAAACTTGGAATAAAAGCAAATTGTGTCATTTGCTTGGACCTAAAATGAGCTGGAATTGCATAGGACCAGCTTCTTAAACTGTGGGCTTTTGGAGCTCCGGACATGGCTCAATTCTAGTTATGTAACTAGTTATACAGCTAGTGACACAAAGAATGTTTTGTTGCTTTACAGTTACATGTGTATGTGTACACATGCCACACACTAGGGTACATATGAATAGGAGCTAATTTAGGTCTCCATGTTTTACTGCCTTAGTATAAATTACACTAGCATGTACTCAAAAAATGACAACTATTATTATTCCTATGACCATTCTTTAAGACTTGTGTACACAATTAATTAACTATTTCCAAGCATGGTGATATTGTTGAATTACATGGTCAGATGATGAGATTTTCACTCCAAATATGTGTAAGGAAAAGAAAACCTCAGCAGCTGTTTCTTTCTATAAAAGATAAATTACTTAAAGGTTTGCAAAACCCAAGTAGCTACAGTATAGTGTAGAGCAGTGACCCAAGAACTGGGTTATAGCTCTAGCTTTTTCAATCAACCGCCTTTAAAACTTTTTGGTTGTCTCCCCTCTTAAAAGAAGTTGGACTTACATGTAGTCTAGGTTTGTATCAATTCAATGTTGTGATTCAACTATTGGTGTATACAGTGTAGCGATTAAACACCTGGACTTTGGGATCTCTGCCAGAATGTAAATTTTCACTCTGCCACTAATTCTCCCTGAATTTGGATGAGTTACTCCCTTTCCAAGGCCTATGCTTATCATTTAATAAAAGGGAGATTTGCCCACATAGATGCAGGAGAGAACAGTTCACACCTCCTCCCAACTTTATGTTCAGTGACATCACCCTGGTAGTTTGAATCAGCCACAATGGTAAAATGTACAGGCCAGGAAATTGGCAAGAGCCACAAATGGAGCTTCCCACTTTCCTCGGAGAGCCAGCTGTTAGACATTTACCAGCATCACACTGGAGATAATAAGAGTATTTATTTAGTAAGGTGTTTTTTATTTTTTAGTACTATAAGAAATATTTATTCAATGAGAGGAGGGAAGGCAGAGACATACTCCCACATGTGCCCTGACCAGGATCCACCATGAAAGTCCACTAGGGGGCAATGCTCTGCCCATCTGGGGCATTGTTCTGTTGCTCAGGAACTGAACTCTTCTTAGCAACTGAGGTAGAGGCCATGGAGCCATCTTCAGCACCCAGGACTCAACTCACTCCAATCGAGCCAGAAGGGGGAAAGAAAGAGAGAAATGAGAAGGGGAAGGATGGAGAAGCAGATGGGTTCTTCTCCTGTGTACCTGACTGGGAATTGAACTCAGGACATACACATGCCAGGCCGACACTCTACCACTGAGCCAATCGGCCAGGGCAGTACTTTAAGAAGTAATTCATGCAAATAATAAATCATATAACATGTTTCATAAATATTATTTGTATTTCATTATAGGCTATTGTCTACTCAAAAAGATACAGGGAGCCCTGGCCGGTTGGCTCAGCGGTAGAGCATCGGCCTGGCGTGCGAGGGACCCGGGTTCGATTCCCGGCCAGGGCACAGAGGAGAAGCGCCCATCTGCTTCTCCACCCCCCCCCCCTTCCGCTCTGTCTCTCTCTTCCCCTCCCGCAGCCAAGGCTCCATTGGAGCAAAGATGGCCCGGGCGCTGGGGATGGCTCCTTGGCCTCTGCCCCAGGCGCTAGAATGGCTCTGGTCTCGGCAGAGCGACGCCCCGGAGGGGCAGAGCATCGCCCCCTGGTGGGCAGAGCATTGCCCCTGGTGGGCGTGCCGGGTGGATCCCGGTCGGGCGCATGCGGGAGTCTGTCTGACTGTCTCTCCCCGTTTCCAGCTTCAGAAAAACACACACACACACACACACACACACACACAAAAGATACAGGGAGTCCTTGGGTTACAATAGTCTCAACATATGACGTTTCAAGTTTAAAACACTCACACCCATAAAATCTTTAAAAAATTGAGACATGAGTGTTTTGGCTTATTCATTTTTTGTCATTTTTTCTGTTACTAAAGTACAGTGTACAGTACGGTATATTTATGTCCTTTTCCTTTTTCTGTGGCTTAGTTGTTTTTATGTCCTAGATTATGATTTTACAACTGTGCTAGGATAGGTAAGTGACTTAGGCTAGGGTGTGTTTGGACTTACACCAAAATCCAGGTTATGTCACTGTTGTAGGAAGGGAACTGTGTTGTAACCCAAAGACCCCTGTATAGGAAAAGGTGATACCTCTCTAACAAATCTTGTTGATTCTAAAAACAAGCAAAGGCTTCTAAGGCCATGCCACCCTGAAAGCGCCCAATCTGGACTGATCTTGGAAGCTAAGCAGGGTTGGCCCTGGTTAGTAAACTTTATATGAATCTAACTTTTGCTCAGTTACTGAGTTCCCAAGTAAGGAAAAGAATCCCACGTCCAGTGTTGTTCCTTACAGTTCCTCTGATAAGCACTATTCCCAGGAGAAAGTTTTCCTCTTTAGAATTTGGACAATGATTTCTCCTCTGTGACTGTAGTATCTACATGCACCCAATGACAGTCCAATGATGCTTTCTCCTTTGTTTTTTTTTAAGATTTATTTATTCATTTTAGATGAGGGGAGGGGAGGGAAGGAGCAGGAAGCATCAACTCCCATATGTGTCTTGACCAGGCAAGCCCAGGGTTTTGAACTGGTGACCTCAGCATTCCAGGTAGATGCTTTTTCCACTGCGCCACCACAGGTCAGTCTGTTTTTTTCTAATGTAGGAAAGGTAACTAAATTATTTTACAGTCAACCCTGGCCTCATCTAGTGCTCCCTGTCTCAAGATCATCTTGCTTTTCTATCCAGAAACCCAGGAGACCATTTTTATTCTTCCTGTCCCCTCACTTCTTATTCCAATCCATTTCACCTCCAAAATATCTCTCCAATGTTTACCTTTCTCCAACTCCACACCTACCGCCCTTGAATGAGCTACTGGTGGCTGCTCCAAGGACCACTGAGAAGTTTCTTCCCTGCTCTCTTCCTCTGCCCACAGGCCTCTGTTCTTCCAGCATGCCACCTGCCCACACACCTCTCCTGCGAGGAAACTATCAAGGCCTTCCCTCCAGTCCTGGGATGCAAATGTGACTTCCCCTGGACCACAGGGCCACTCTCAGGCAGGCCCCTGCCCGTTCCTCAGTTGCCCGCGTAGATCTATGCCCCAACCATGCTGATCTTCTTTCTGTTCCTTTAAAGGGTCAATTTTACTCTGTCTGGAATGCCCTTCTCTCTCTTGATCCCGTCCTTTCCACTCTACCTTTCAGACTTCACTCCAAGCTACCATCATTTTGTCAGCAAACCCATCCTAGACACCAGGATTCCTTCTTCCTACATATTTTTCAAAGGTGTCTCAGTCCCTCAGAGCACATATCTGCTTGCAACTCTACATTCATTCTTTTTTATTATTTACTTGACATCTTTCTTTCCCACTAGATAGCAAACACACTAGCTGGCAAATATTTGGTTGAGAAAAAAAAAACAAGCCACCAAAATCACCATAGAGTAAACTTTGGTACATCCAAACAATGAACTATCAGTGCTAAAAAGAAATGAACTATCAAGCCATGAAAAGCCATGGAGGAAATTTAAAGGCATATTACTAAGTAAAAGAAGCCAATCTAAGGGTCCATATTGTATGATTCCGACTATAGGACATTTTGAAATAGGCAAAATTACGAAGACATTAAAATGGTCAGTGGTTTCCTGAGGGAGGGATGAGTAGGTGGAGCACAGAGGGTTTTTAGGCAATGAGATTACTCTGTATGATGCCATAATGGTGAATTTATGTCATTATACATTTGTCCAAACCCGTAGAATATACTATTGCAACAGCGATATCTAATGTAAGCTATGGACTTTGGGTGCCAATAATATGTTAATGTAAACATCCCAGGCTGGTGGGGGGTGTTGATGATGTCTCGGAGAGGCTGGATGGGGCGTGAGACAGAAGTATGTGGGAGCTCTCTGAACTTGCCGCTCAGTTGTGCTATGAACCTAAGTGGCTCTAAAAAATAAGACTATTAAAAACAAACACAGGGATGAATGAGTAATGAATGCACAGATCTTCGCCAGGTCTCTCATCCCAGTGGTCCCCACGGTACCTCAGGTGAAATCCAGGTTCTTTCCCGCCACTGAGAGAGCACCATGCAATCCGGCTCCTGCCGGCACTGTTCTCCTTCCTACTAAACTCAGGTCACCCTGACCCTATTTGTGGTCCTCAAACACACTAATTCAGGCTTTACTTGCTCTCAGAAAATTCCTCCCTAGGATGTCATATAGCTGCCTTCTTCCACCTTTCAGGTGAAAAGATAATTTATATAGGGACCCAAAACATGGAGGTCACCCCAATGTCCCAACCCACATCACAGACCCGAGCCTAAGTCAACCTGTCCTTACAGGAAACCCTTCACTGTCAAGGAAACCGAACCCCAATTACAATCCTCCAACTCAGCTTTAAATAGCTTACCTAATCTTAGAAAACAGGACCTGCTGGCTTTGCAAGGAAATCCCCAGCCTCCTAGGCAATCCTGCCCCGTTTCCACATTGCCTCTCTCAATGCTCTATAAACTCACTCTTGTCCGCAGTGCCTCTGGGAAAGTGCTCACTGCTTGTGAGGCACAGGATTTTGTCGGTCACAGATTCTTTTCAAGCTCGTTACTGAATTGCTTTAGTTTTGTCATCTGACACGGGTGTCATACTTCAAGTGTCTCCTCCTGGGAGAGGTCTTCCCTCATCAGCAGATCAAAAATACCTGCCTTTCCCCCTGACTACCCAACTCAAAATAGTACCCTTCTGCTCTGTTTTATTTTATTCGTAGCATTTTGCTACATGAAATAATCTTAATTAGGTATTTTCTTACTTTTCTTATTGTTTTACCCACTAGATGGTAAATTCTATGGAAACAGGGAATTACTTTGTCTCTGTCATTGCTGAACACCCAGCATTAAGGCACCTGCATTTATAGGTGCTTAATAAATATTTGTTGAGTAGATAATAAATAAATGTGCTTTGCTGCTTTTTCTTCTCTTGGATTCTTTTATTTCTTTATTTCTTTTCTGAAGTCCCCTTTTTCCACCAAACAAAAATCTTCAGTGCCCATATTTACCTCTAATATGGTTTATTAAACTCAGTCTTTTCTTAAAGGTTTTGCACCTTCTGAATTTTTTTTAATAAACCAACTTTCTTTTAATAAAAAAAAATCTTATTACAGATATTTATACACTTTGAAAACATTTTTTATGTACAATTTTTACAAATGCTTAAAAGTCTTTCAGGTATAAAGAAGCATAACAGTCTATGACAACAGAGAGTATTTGATTCCACCTCCTCTCAGTAGTAGTTATGTCTCTGAAAATATGACTTTTTGTTAATATAATCTGAAGTACATAGAGTAATGTAATTGGTTATTTTTTCTACTAATTACCATATTTCCCCATGTATCAGATGATCCCATGTATAAGATGCACCTTAATTTTGGGGCCTGAAATTTAAAAAGAAAAATGTATTACATAAAGTTATTGAACTCAAGTTTTATTCATCATAAAATTCATACAACTCCTCATCACTGTCAAAACTCCCATCCATTAGCTTGTCCTCATCTGTGTCTGATGACAAATTATTGTCTTCAACAATGAACTCAAGAACAAGTGCAAAAAAGTGGGAAATGCAAGTAAAAAATCTACAACCATTGTATAAGATGCAACCAGTTTTAGATTCCAAATTTTTCAAAAAAAGATAAGTCTTATACATGGGGAAATATGGTATGTTATTTGAAAAAAGAGTTAATATGTCCCCAGATACTAGGCTACAAACACAAGGCACGCCCTGCCCGCGTGCAGTCTATACAGTCTGAGAAGGGATTTCTAATTACCCACATCTTTATATAAGTTTCCAAAAATTAAGGTACAAGTGGATTTAAAAAATTTTTTCAGTACAGCATGCCCTTCCTTATTTTTTCTCTTTGAAATAATCACATAATCTCTTAAGAACTTGGTTTCTTTACATGCAAAATTGAGAGAATTATTCTTCCTTTCAATTCTAGAATACAGGTACTGTATTTAAAACAACACAAAAGGACGTTTGAAACAGCAAAGTCCTACAGCAAGCTATTATAAAAGGCTGAGACATTCTTCCCTTTCTGGAGCAAGTTTCCTGGAAGTTGTTTTTTAATCCAAACAACCCACTGACCTTTTTTTTTTTTTTTTTTTTCGGGGTTGCTAGCTTGAGTGTGGGATCATAAACATGATCTCATGGTCACTGGCTTGAGCCTAAGGAACAACCCACTGATCTTTTCGCCACTTTTCTTATTTTCATCTTGCTGATAAACTTTTGATATAATTGTTCATTTATTCATCTATTCTATGGTTGTCCAATTCTTGGGCACTTACCATGCACAAAAATTGTTGGACTTAAATTAGCACCAAAAAATCACAACCTAAAAATAGAATATCTTCTAACCATAAACATGTAAAACAACAAAACGTTGGATTTTTTTCATTTAAACAGATCTTCAAGTAAACACTCATAATTTCAGTCCTTGAATAGGCTAACTTCAGCTATAATGAAATGCAAATAACTATGTTAATGCAAATGTTAAAGCCACAAATTCAAACATAAAAAAGTCAAGAAATGCAAAAGTTAAGGTTCTCCTAGAAACATTAACTCACTCAAATGTACATATAGAATATTTCCAATTACACAGAAGACAGCAAAATGTGATCCCTCAATGTACTATGTGTACAACCTGGGTAAATTAATGCTGTTATGAGAATGTTAAATTTTACAGCCTCTGAGGACTTTGGTTTGAAAGTTACTGCCTGAATAGTGCAGCATTCCTAACTTCAAATAGAAAGAAAATAGAAGAGAAATAAATGTCATTGTATTGTTTGTCAATCAATATAGGATTTTAAATTTAGACCATATTTTACTTAATTGGTGAGATAAATACATGTTTGGACAATTCCAGAAGTTTTTTCCATTAAAAATTTTTCACTTTACTTGGGTTAACTGGATGGTACATTGAGATATTCTAGGTTATAAATTTATAAAAATGTATAATCAATATATGTGAAGTCATACTTGCTATTATTTATGTATAAGTCAGTTATTCAAAGAACAAATATTCCACCCACAAAGGAAGAACTTTTTAAATTATAGATTTGGGAAGAAATATATTAAATAACTTTTTTTAAATGAAATTCCATGATTATTTTTTTTCCCTGATCTGAAACTACAGTCATTCCCAGTGTAGTTTTCCTCAGGGCCATTTTCTTTCAGCTTTTGGAGGAAAGCATAATGTTTTTCTTAAATATTTCTGAAAGCTGAAAATAATATATTTCGCTGTTTCAAGTGTAGCTAGCATCTCCTATAAATATTCAGTAGTACAACAAAACATTTCATTAGTGGCATAAGGTTTGCTTGGACAAGTCTGTCTCAGTTAAATTGTGGGGTGGCACAAAACAAAAGAAATGAAAGAAGAGCAACAAATAATCAAGGAAGAAAAAATCTGCAGGCGTACAATGACGGTCTCCTGACAGGGCTTCTGCGTTCTGTGTTGGGTTTCCCGGTGTCATTTCGGCCCTCGATAAATGAGACAGCCCATTACCCAGGTCCCATGCGGGAAAGGGGCTCCAATGGACAGAGACTTTAAAACTGGAAGAGAAGTGCAAACAGATATGAATAAAGCCCCCCAAACACACTGGAAGCACGGCGTGTAACGTTCTGGATTGATGAGTCATTTCTAGTTCTTGCAGAAAGCCGTTGATTACTGCAATTTTCTAGTGTTAATACCCCATTTAAAAAATGTCAAGCTCTTGAACTCTCAATATAAACCTGTGTTTTCTTGTCCTTTGGCAACAGTTATTCAATAAGACTTCTATGAAGACTGTGAAATCAAGACCACAGTCTGAAAACTGAAGTGTCATGCCTGAGCAGCTTGATCTTAGACGTTATGCTACAGATAAATAGATACGTTCTTCAACAGTGGCCAGGCATTCTGTGTACCATCTCTCCACACCGCTGAAACGTCCAGCGTTATCTCTAGCATTGCAGCAGAGCCCCCTGGTCCCACCCCAAGCCTGTTGTTTTCTCTTTGCAGGACTTTTGCATCCTCAACGCAAAGAACCTGTGGTCAGAATCAGGCTGGGAGACGGGAATTCAAGCTCTGAACAATACATTTAACCTCTTTGTCCTCTGTCCATAAAATCAGTGTCATCCCTATGAATTTACCTCGTAGAATTTCTGAGAGAGTATATTTATCAATACTTGTTCATGCCTGGAAGATCCCTAAATCAATCAGGAATCCCAATTTGTATCACATACTAATTGCTTACCTATTCATTTGCCTGCCGCTTTCCTCACCCCAAGCCGGACGACTTGAAATGTGGCAGTCATTTCACAAAATATTTATCCTCTTATTGAAGGGTTAAGGCTATACTGTCTGGAATGGTTCGGGGGTTACAACAATTTTAAAGGTTTAAATCGATGTTGAAAGTGGAGATTTCACAAAATAGAGGCAAAAAAAATTAATAAACAAAAAGGCAAAGAAGAAAATTCTTTTCCTTCATTTCTAGTGGGAACTGCTATTTTTTACAACTAACTGAAATATTTCAACATTTGAAAAACATCAAAATTGCTAGAATTCATAAGTCTCCGAAGGGGAAAAGAAAGCACTTCGCTAAAGTGAAGGAAGTTCAGCATTTGCAATGTAATTCAAATTGCACTTGTAATTCAGGGCCTGGAATTAACCCACTCAACCAAAGCTTGAAAAGATTTAGATTTACTCGGACTAGCAACAATACAATACTTCCTTACAATTGCACAACCACCCTGTCTTTTGGTGATACATCCAATACACTCTAAATTATAATTCTAAAACTCAGTTTGTTGTTAAAAAAAAAAAAAATCTGTGCATCATATCAGGGTCCGTCTTGTTGCAATTCAAAAGGTGGAGGGAGACTCGCAACCCATTTTAATCAGGCTAGGAGAGTACTGAAGCCCTTCCTATAAATACTTTCTTAAAAATGACTCTGACCACAATTTTTAACTGCAGAGAGGTGAATTTGGAATAAAATTTCTGTATTTTCAGCCCATTGACTACAATGAAGGGAGTTACTTTCAAGGCATTGTGGTGTTTAAGGTACACTGCAGGTCGTCCGGGCTGCCATTTTATTTTTCCAGGGTTGATTCCACCAGGAAAACATCTCTTTGAAGGTGGGAGGAGAAACAGTTTGAAGAGATGGACTTACGGCACCTCCTGTTCAGACTGCCTGCCCAGGAAAGTTATCTAAAGGTCTTTCATGCAAGAAATTTAGGAAAATGTAGTCATTTTTACCTTTATCTAGTTTGACAGCAGCTCAAAGGACTCAGGAAAAATGTTTTGTTTTGGAGGGTTTTCTTTTTCTTTTTTTTAATTGTCAAGCCTATTAAAGGACAGTTCTATTTTTCTTGTTTTTTTAAAAAAATCATGGACATTTTCTGAGAGTAGTAAACAATATTTAGGTAAATCTTGTGCTATTTTATAATAAAAAACAATCTGTGCCAAATTTTTGAGCCAGGTTATGAATGGACCTTACTTATTTTAGCTCACTAGCACACAAAAATAGAAAAATATGACCATATTAGCAAATACGGTCAGGTTGATATTTCTATACTAGGCACACCAATCAAGTTAAAAATACAGAGGCAATATTTTGAACTACATGTTGCAGTTTGTGTTTGCTTTTTTTAAAAAGAAAAACAGCAAGGCAGCATTTTTATGATATTCTGAAAGAATATGATGGTATAAAATATCTTTACCTTATAAATCAGTTCTTTGGTGGAAAATAAGACCTCTAATTTTACCTTTTTAATCCTAGGCAAAGCAGTGTAGTTTCATATTTATTTATCTTAGTGCTTTCTTTCTATGTAAAACATTTATTAACCAGAGAGATCTTAGTGACATGTAAATTTCATTTTTATGCCCTGTAGATTAAAATACATCTGTTTCAGCCATCATTCAGGAAAGAAATAATTTTAATAGTTCATTGTATTAAAAAAAGATTTATGTCAGTGTTCAGTTATGACAAGAGAAGGCAAGTGGCTTGCAAATAATACTGAGCGGCAGCTTTTTTTTTTCTTTCAGAATTGTATTCAAATTGAACAGAACTGTGTCCTAAAATATCTGGGGGAAGCCAAGCGACTTCTCCTCCTGGTATGCTGGGACTGATAGTGATTCACTAAAACAGCAGGTAAAATGTTCTTTGTTAAGCTTAATCTGTGATGTTTTGGTAACTGCATTGCACTATAATTAAAATAATATGGCTCTATCACAGTAGTCTTCTCTCTTGTGTTAAGGCAAAATATTTTGAATCTGGCATTTAATAAACTTTCTTTTTTTCTAATTATGTGCCATGTAGTTTAAAAGCAAACATATTTATATTAAAATGTCCAGAATAGGCAAGTCTATAAAGGCAGAAAGTAGATTAGTGGTTCCCGAGGGATAAAGTGAGGACAACCGAGGAGTAAAGAGAGAGTGACTGCTAATGAGTATGGGTTTTCTTTTTAGGGTGATGAAAATATTCTAAAATTGATTGTGGTGATTGATGGGTTTGCAGAACTCTGTGCATATTTTTAAAACATGGAATTGTACACTTGAATGGGTGAATTTTATGGTATGTGAATTATGTCTCAAAACTATTGTATTACAAAAAAAGAAAGAAAGAAAAGAACCTAACCATATGGATGGCCTGGTCCTGGAAAAAATTAAATTTTGCTAGGTGGGGAGACAGATGTGTAAACACAAAATTAGAGTGATTGTGATTTAAAAAAGAAACTTTACTGAAGAGGTCTCTGACTGGAAGAATCTCTCACAGAAGAGAGATGGTTGGAACTAAATCTCAATAAGGAAGAGCTTTCCTGACTGAAGGAACAGCATATGCAAAGGCAGGAGAAAGCACTAAGTTTCAAAAAAGATAGAATATTTTAATGCAAAAGTCAAGAAGTCAGAACCTAGGGAGACACAGAGGGTGTCAAGAAGATGGGTAAAAGGAATTGCCTGAATGTTTCTATCTTTGTTTAAAGTAATAAAGGGAGGCAAGGGAAAGAATTAACATTCGTAACAGTTGAAGGTTAATGATAAAGGCATCAAATTGTAATTAGGTGCTTATTTTCTTTATTATCTTGTTCTAATTGCATATTCCATGCAGGAAAATTAGTAGCCTTGGCCTATGTTTATGCTTAGTTATTTTAATGAAGAGTTCTATTTTTCTTCAAATGGATTATTAATAGTTAAGTGGGAAAAGCTTATCCAATTGTTTCTCTTTCTTTCTCTTGAAAGATTAACTGCTTAACTGCACCCATGGTGAAGCTGGCCACTTGAATCACGAGACCAGACATGAGGCCCCACAGTCCTCTTTACAGAAGCATATTTTCCATAACCTAGAAGACATAAACAACCCACTAAGCACTAGCCTAACAAACCCCAAATTTTCCATGACAGCAAATGCTATCTGGCCTTTTAAAATCAACTTGAAAGGAGTAACAAAATCTGAGAAGAAATGTCTTTTTTTTTTTCAACTAAAAATATATCAAAAGCATTGCCATGCCCAGGTTGGAAAAAGGTCATTACATGTAGATGACTTCAATGTTGACAGACATGCTGCCTCACCTCAGTTCCTGGAGATCGCAGGCCTAGATACAGAACTGCTCCCACCTCCAGAGCCTTTGTGAAGACTCTTTCCACTTTCTAGCTCCTTTGTTCCCTTCTCACGATCTATTTCTCAACACTGGGAACAATGAAAAGACACCCGTGGAAACAGAAGCTCACTTACGATCGAAGTCCTCCCACAGCCAGACCTGTGATAAGTGCTTACATGCACGAACCTTCTACATGAAGTGTTTCTTCTAAAAAGCAGTGAGCCACCCACACAATGTCTTTATCACTTTGTACTTATATCAGGCATCTTCTCATTAATCCTTCAGCAGCCCGACAAGATAGGCATAGTTATTATCAACCCAAAGACACAGATGAGGAAAATGGGGCTGAGCTAGGCTAAGTCGCTGGCTCAGAATCAGCTATATCAAGGTGGCAGATCTTGGACTAATGCCTAGATGTGTCTGAAGCCCACGCCTGAATTCTCAACCACTTCACTCTTCTGCTCATTACCCAGAAGGCCCAGGTTTCATGTCAACACACGCAGAGGGCAACTGGGAGACGGAAGACACCCCTCCGGAACTGAGGAGCAGGGAAGCTGGGAAGTGACCAACCAACCCTTCCAGTCCATGAGGTGACTGACTTCAGAGGGAACTAGCTGACACTTTCTGCATGGTTCCTATGTGGTGCCATCATTCACGCTCAACTCCAAGTTTTCAGGGCTGGAAAACTGAAGTTTCCTTTCCTGCTGTGGTTGAAAATTGGCATTGCTTCTCCTTTTTTCCTCTCTAAACACGTTCTTTTCTTTTCTTTTTTTCAATTGATGTCATCATTTCACAAATATATATTGAGGGCCCTACTATGTACCAAATTCTCGTAGTAAGGATACCACAGTGAGTAAAACAAACAGAAACTTGTTGATTCATATACCTTACCTTCTCGTGAAGTTCAATCAGACACAAACAAACAGAGAATGTGTATCTCATCCTCTCAGCTGACCCTGGGTCACAAATCACTATCAAAAAAATGTCATAAATTCTTGGAAGGTCTAATATCCAAAGGTTTGAGCTTTATAAAGGTAATAAATTTTTCAAAAAGTCTAGAATGAAAATATAAAATTTAAGCTAAGGAATCTTTGTTGATCATCCGATGACAGGCCTGTGGGGCTAGAGCTACCGTTAGCCACTACACAAATCTATTTGCTTTTAATAGAAGAGCCCATTCTTGTGAATTACTCAACCTAGCTGTTCCCATTCGAGCACACAGACCCAGAGAGTCCCCATCTTTGAGAGAATTAAACAAACTATAAAGGCTTCATCCGGTTTTTGTTTTTCCTTTTAAATCAGTTAGCTTATTGATATCGAATGGAACACAATTAATTAACGTTTTCCTCATCATTGCAGCATTGAAATATACCAGTCTTCTAATAGTTGAGAGGTACGAAACAGACATAATTTAATTTCCAACAAATTCACTTCTTAAAGTAAAGAGACAATCATCCCAAGCTTAGAACAGATGGTGTCAATATTTGGGTAAGTGATATATGACCAACTCTAAGGAAATTTTGATAAGTAAAATGTAGACACAGAAAAAGTTTGTGTAAGCTCTTTCCCATACAAAATTGAATAAAGAAGTCTATTTATTATGGGGAAGACATGATTTATATTCTTTTCTATGTGATAGTCATAAAAAGAACACTGTTTTTAAAATGTATAGACAAAGGAATCTGATAATCTGCTATTCAACTGTATCCATTGTCAGGAAACATTAAAGAAAATTGGAATCCATTTACTTGAAAACCAGATTTGCTAAAATTCAGAGCCCATAAGAGTATGATGTTAAGAAATCTTTTCCATGGTTACCCTCTCTTGCCCTCCCCACTTCACTTTTACTTAAAGGTAAATTTTAGTAGAAAAATGAGTCTGAGAAAAGATGCTACCAATTCATTTTTTTCTTACACAGCAAGATAGACATTCAAAAAATAAGAGCATATTTTTGAATGAACAAGGACCTACTCAAGGAGCTGGGCTTACTTAATAAAAGAGCAAATTCAATGAAATAAGGTTATTAACTTATTAATAGTTTAGTAAAAGATTAAAGAGTTGCTTTTGAAATTTTACAAATCAATTACCTTCAGTTAAATTTTAAAACAGGTCTTACAGTCAAAATTAAAAAAAAAAAATTTAGAAGGAGATCAAAATCCAACTGTTCATGTTTGGAGCCAATTAAATTCCATTTTGAAGGCATAAGAGATATTCTTGCTTTTCTAAATCAAATGATGCTTCATTAAATGATACTTTAGGCAGGTTTTTCCTATTTTCAATAAGTTACACTTGCTAAAAGCCATTATGGGAAGACACTTGTGATAAGAAGACATGTATCATGTATCTCAATTGAAGGGACATTTTGCTGAACAGATCTGAAAAGAGACAAAAGTTATATACCATATTTTTGTTTCTATAAATGTAAATGTCTCTGAACTAAGTTCTTGGGGGATTCCTAGTTAACTGATGACAATTAATTCTGACAAAATAGCCTGAAATATCTGTGACTATCCTTAACAACAAGCATTTTGTTATGGGGGCAGAAATAAACTGTCGATCACCCCTATTAAACATGCCATTGCAGTTAGTCAACTTCTTAAGCAATACTGAAAAATATGTTGAACTTCTTTTTTGTGGCAGGAACAAAGGTATACACCTTGCATTTCCTCATTTAGTTCTTACAATGTTTTAGGCTCATTTTTAAGTGAAACACCCTCTGACAACCGCATAACAGACGACCCCAAGTTCACACAGTCAGTAAAAGGCAACCCCCAGGAATAAACGAAGTCCCTGATTCCAGAAGCTACACTGTTTAACCATTGACCTATATTCTCATGGGAGCAAATGGAAATCACTAATTGTCTTTATTATTGCCTTTGTCAAAAAAAAAATCAAATATGAGCCATCTGTTTATAGAAAAACTCACCACAGAGATACTTATAATTTAGAAAAGGTAGCTGAAATTTATGACCACCCTCACCAAAGCAACTGATGAAAATGTAAGCCAATGCTGAAATATAGAATTTGCAACTTAAAACATCATTAAAAAAAAGATAAAAAAGAACAAAGACTATTGATTTTTAAAGTGGGAGTAAATCTTAAACCACAATGAGCACTTAATTTCTCTTTTTCCTAGCTTTGGGCAAATGCAGTATTACTCTGGTGATATTTGGGGTTTGTGCTTTAGAAATTTCCATGGACACATTAGCTTAGACGATTTCATTACCCACCCTCATTATTAAGTAGCATTCAATTACTGAGTGTTGTAATGCCAAAGAGCATAAAAGAGAGACAAAATCTCAGTAAGATCTAAGGGCAAAATGGCATTTTTATATTGCCATAAAGATTACTTAACTCTAGTGCAGTACTAATGATCATTTCTGTGACTAAAAACATCTCCTAATGATTAAATATGTAAACGCTCATCATTTCAAGCCCAATAAAGACTTTAAAACATTTTTCATGCATCTTGTATTGCCAGTATTTTTTTTTTCATCATTTACCCACATAAAAGTCAACTCTAACAATCAAAGTAACTATTTTCCATTACATCTAAAATGGTGTATCACTTGGGAATGGTCAGGTGTATGTAATACATACAATTCAGGTAAAGATATGTGACAACTTTTAACATGGAGAGGAGAAAAAAAATGTATTCTATATAAATGTTGATTTATGTTCCCCATGTTCCTCCTGTAAAAGGCATCATTTCTCATACAGGAAAGAATCAAGTACTTCCAAATTGGATATTTGGAAATTAGAATAGACAGTAAAAATTATCCTTGAATGTTAATTACAGTTTTGTTTGTATTATCGCTAAAATTGGGAGGGGAAAACTACTTCAGCAATCAGGGATTGTTCTTAATAGAATACAAGCAGTCATGAAATGTAAGATTATATATAAATGCTTAATAATATGGAAAGATAGCATACAGCATTTTGTGAAAACAGAAGTCATGTAACAGCATGTACAAAATGACTCCTGTGGTTTACTTCTGTTTAAGAAAATGTAAGGAAAAACACATAAGCGAACCAAAATACTTTCCCTTGATGAAATAATCATTTCAAGTTTAAAACTTGAGACACTTCTTGGATAATATGCGATACTTATGAACATTGGTTCAGAGTTAGACCCAAATGACAAAGCCCCCTCTTAAGCCACAGCCAGACTCAGGAGCTTCTGTCTTTAGTGGGAATGGCAGAGACAAACGGCTCACAGTTAGTGCACTGCCCCTGGCGCGCGGTGCTGGGGTTGCCTCTCCTGCTGCTCTGTGGGTAGGAACTGGGGTGGGATCAGGTCAAGGCAGTAAGAGGTAAAGTCTATGTCATTCTTTAATTCTTTAGGACGCAGCTCTGAAGAAGCTGAAAAGCAGAACATGAAATGGGAGAGCTGAGCCGGCCTCTGCGTGAGAGGTTCTGCGCAGATCGTGCCGGTTCACGCGTGCCACCGCTTTGGACGTGGGACTTGCAGGGCCCTCAGCTTGAGCCACCAGAGTCGCTTCCTCCAGCATGATGCCTCACGATTGACATTTTTTTTTATCTTTCTTCTTTCTTCCCCCCTCCAACCCCTAACTGAACTTATCTGGAAGTGTGTCTACATAGAACAGGAATTTAGTTTTCAGAAATGTAGCTCTTCCGGGCACCTTCCGAACAGAGACACTGGCAGAAATCCCAAACTGCATGCTTTATTATGTGGGCTTTTTTGTGTGTTTCTTATGAAATGAGCTGAGACACTCAAACTCATTTCAGATAGCAGCCAAAGAGAAATGACCACATTGTCCCTAGATAGAAAGGCGACACGTTACAGACCGAGCTGCCCGGCTGCCAGGTTTGCTTGCAAACTTGCACGTGGACACAAGTCGCTTCGGTCGGTCGTTGCAAACTGAGGGCTTCGTCCCTGAATAGCCCGAAGGACTTGACAAGTAAAAGAGGAAACAAAGGTTTTAAAAATCTCTTTGGTATTCCATCCAGAATAAAGGACAAAAAAAGCGTTAACTTTCACTGCTACAGTTTTATAGATAAAGAAATGGAAACTGCTTATTCTATGGAACTGGATCAGTTGGGTTCACTCGGCCGCCACAGAGCAATTTCTAGTGAGAATTTCCTCTTTTAATCAGTGAGAAGGTATAATGACAGTCTGTCTCCACGACCAGCCACACCCTGTGGGGCCATGTGAAGAAACACTGGGAGCTTCTGCCAGAAACAAACTCCAGATTAATAGCATGCAGCCTGCACATCAGGGGTGCTTCCACCTCCCTGGGACCCCAGATGAGAAATTAATTAAGCTAATACATTTAAAACTAAATCCATGTTACTCCAAATTACTATCCCCAAAAAGTTCAGCAAAAACGTGAAATGCCAAAATTGTATTCAGATCCGTGGTAAAACAGCTTCAAATAAAGAAAACCCTGAGATAAAAGAAAGCCAGCAAGGGATGATTGACTCAAGATCCCCATCTAGTGACGTGATGTTGAATAGCAGGCTGTTCGTCTGCATTTCTGAATAGGCCCGTTAAGTCTAATGAATTCGGCATTTACTGAGTTCATTGTTCAGAAGTGAGATGTCTCCTCTTATTATGCTTTGTTAAAAAGTGTCCTCAGAAACAATTTACATCTTTTGCACTATTAATATGATTCACTTTTGACCTGGTCCATCTTCGACAGGATCTGTTTCCACAGGATCAATTGCCTTAGATCACCATTTAGTCCCTAACTCCTGTGGCCCCTAATAAAAGCCCCTGTGTTAAAGAGGCTGGAAACCCTTTACATAAGTTGAAGTCTTCTGAGTGAAACTGAACAGTTGCATGTAACGGTGCACGTAGCCCTCAAACAACGTTTACTTTATGTCAGAAATTGGGCTGGTGGCCCTGTCTACACAGGTACAGAGAAAGGCAGAGCCCAGACAGTAAAATAAGTGGTCACAGTGAAGTGAACCAAAGGAATTCTCCCACCAGATTCAAAATAGACATACTACATGAGTCCATTACACGAAGTTTAAGAACAGACCAAACCAGTCAATGGTGATAAAATTCAAAATAGCTGTCCTGGGCAGGTGGGGACACGGCAAAGTGGGTGAGTGGGAAACTGACCAAAAGGAGCATGAGAACATGTCCCAACATGCCAGAAAGTTCTATATTTTAATCTGGATGGTGGTTATTATATAGGTGTGTACATGTGTAAATTATTCAACTGTATATTTATGATTAATATACTTAATGCATGTTATACTTTTACTATATGCATGCTATATCTCAGTAATAAGTTTTTTTAAGTGGCTCCATAACCGTCGTCTGATCCCAATGATGAGGGGTAACAGTCACAGGATAACATTTTTGCAGCCTGGTAAAGAGCCGAGCGCCACGCCGATTTCTTCTGGATACTCAGGAACTTAGGTAAGAAGCTGAATATCTGACTAACTAAAGGACTGGGAGGTTTTCTCATTTTTATAATTTAATTAAAAATTTTACAGCAACCCCTTAGCCATGATTTGAAGCCATAAAAAAGGAAATCGAGTTCATGGCCAGTTTTGTGGTTAGAAGGGCCTGTTCCTGGGAGGAGCTGTGAGCATGTCTCAGACAGTCACTGTTTGGGGCAAAGGGCAGGACGAAGGCAAGCGCAGCACTGAGCAGTGAGGTGAGGTTTGCCTCAGGGCCGCTGCAAACAGACCCTGCCCATCCGTCCTCAGAATGTGTGCTTCGCTTATTTGTCAGACATAGGATGCTAGAGCTGGGAGGAAACTGCAATCTCCTACTCGTTTCGAGAGGAGGCCCAGCGAGGCTGCGATTAGTCAGTCACAGGATGGGCGATTGGTTAGTGGCAGAACTGGACCTCCATCTTGTCTTCCTGCCCCCTGGGCTTTCATGTTTTTAGGGCCCCAAAAGCTCCCGAAAGCACTGTGAGGAGAACACAGACCAAGGCCTTTCAAGGGTCTTTACAACCGCTTTCAGAGATATATCTGCAAATGTTCTTCCATCCCTTTTCTTCTAGATTGCTTTCTTACTTCTTTCATTCCTTTTTCCTTCGGTCCTTCTTTCCTTTCTTCCTTTCCTCCTTCCTCTTTTGTAAATTGATACTTCTGCACATAAATAATGCAACTAGACTTAGAAGACGTTCCCTCCCTCCCCTTGGTCCCCTTCTCCCTTTCCTATTTTTAGCCCCAACTCTCAAACTAATTCATAACATGCCCTGCCCTACCCAAATTAATCTACTACTCAGATTCCTTCGGTTACTAGGAATACAGCATGAATATGTATACATTATATGCATAAATTTGTATGCTGGTGAATCACATGTGTTTCATATCTTCTGCAAGGAATTCTGTTATGCTTTGTAATATTCAGGAAGATTTACAAAAAATATTGATGAAAATACTGGAAGTTATATCCAAGTTGACATTACGAAGCTTCTACAGTATCATCTATTCTAGGAAGAGCTCAAATCTCCTCTCCTTACATTTCTTTCCCCCTCCTTCCTAATCCTTACCCAGGAAGAACCCACGGAGGAACCCAGCCAAGGGCGCCATAGGGCAGTGTTAGGAGGCAGGGCTTTAGTCACACCCAGCAAAGAGACTGGATCCCGGCTGTTTGGAGAATGTATCTTCCATGTGGCTATGGAAGAAGAAGCGTTCTCTCTGGAGAAGCTCCTACCACGGAAATGCCGATGTGGGGGAGGGGGTGATCAACTCTGCTGCAGGTTCTCCTCACCGTAAAAGGCGTAAGAGCACAGTGTAGGGTCTGGACCTAGGAATCATAGTTCTGCTTTCCCTACCCGCCATAAGAGACTACTCAGGTGAGTAATAACAGAAGCATCAGTAGCTAATATGTATAGAGCACGGACTCTATGCCAAGCATTGTGCTAAGTGCTTTAAAATCATTTTCTACTTGCTCCTACCTGCCCTGTGAGGTGAGTGCTATGTTCCTTAGAGATCAGGTGATTGGGAGGTTCGGTGGGTTTTTCTAACTTGTCTGGGATTAGAAAGGTAGGAAATTATGGAACCTGGATCGACACCTAGGTGGTCTTACCTCTAGTATTTCCTGTGGCCCCACCCTGCTCACCAGAACCAGGGACCCAGCATCCAGGGCCCCGTGAGTACCCTCCTCTCAGAGCTCCCTCGAGAACTTACAGGCGTGGTGAAGAGCTGTTGAGGATTCAGCATCCTTGATCCCAGCAATTCCTCGTTCTTTTCTGCGTTTGAACATCTTTACTCTTACAACTTGTGGCCTCGCGTAGACTACAATGTTACTTTGGAGAAAATGTTGAGAGTTTCTCATGAGAAAAAAAAATGCAAGATTCTCTTTCACATTCTCATCTGCCAATAAATGCAAAAATCCTGATACATCTTTATTATAGCAGAAACAAGATGGAAGGTGTCTTGCAAAGGTATCTGTTAGGGCCGTGTGGCTTTCTGAGACACTTGACACTCACCGCAGACCACCTCCCAGGCTGTGAAAAAAATGATTTGTGTTATGTATCTCTGAGAACTCTGATCTGTCAGAAGAACTTCAGAGAAACATCCTTGGCACCTCCCTGTGTGTGGAAGAAAACGCGCAGCGGAGACCTGCTTTATTCCCACCCCGCCTCGCCTCTCCCCTCCATACCCACAATGACAGGGGAGACTCAGGCCTCTCAGATATGTAGCATGGAAAGCTGTCGGCAGTCATCAAGGCTGTATAGACTTTCTCATTTTGGTCCAGTTGAAAAACATTGCCTCCCCTTAATGATCAAACCAAGGCCCTTCCCTTAGGTCTGAAGTCTGATTAGACCATTGTAGATATTATGATTTTACTTCTGAACCAGAGCAATACACGGACTGGCTTAGGCTTGGGTTAATGTCATCCTTGAACCAAAAAATCTATCAAGCAGGTGGCATTTTCTGAAAGACTTAAGCCAATTCAGAACCCTTCCTGGAAATGAGGTGGTTTGGGTTTATTCCACCAAACCAATGGCTCCTGTATGTACGTCTGATGGTGGGGAGTGTTCATACCCAGAAAACTATGGGTGCAGTTAGGAGGGATAAAGGTAGGTGACAGTATTGGTTAGGAGATGATGAATGCCCACTCAAATATGTAAAGACCTAAAAAAAAATACCAAAGGTTATCTCAGTGGTAGGATTAGAAACAATTGTTTGATCCTTATATAAGCATGTAATTCTTATGTAATTGGTGAAAAAAAAAACAGTTATTTTAAAACAATTTGTATTTGAAGTATTTATCAAAAGTGGAACCGAGTGTACAAATACCAAAAAGAAGGCAAATCTTTAAAATGCCATACTCTGAGAAGCAGCCGTACCACATTCAAATACAGAGAGAAGAACATAGTACTCACAGTTTTGCCGATTGGCCAGTTGGAGTGAAGACCCACTAACCAAGAAGTAGGGAAGGAACAGTTTAAGGACATACAAAAGCCCAACCTCACAGAATATTGAACTGTGACCCAACAGTTTAGTAAAACAGAAATCAGTCCAAGGTGAGGAGGATATGTAACAATAACTTGGCCAACACTCGTTCAAATGCACGACACACGCGTGCTCGTACATTCGATTGCATTTATGCTCACTCTCGTGCTTCGAGGTAATGTTATTATTACCCAGTGGAGGAGATGCTGTGGTCGCCCTGCTTGCATTCCCTTAGCACTCACCGTTAGTACCTGGTCAACGGCGCCCTGCCGGAGCCAGAACGCCTCTGCCTCAGGGGAGGCTGCATGTGTATTGGGCAGGCCAGCGCTGTCACAGACTCACGTGCCTGGGAGTAACCCTCAAGAATACAGAGCAGTACTTGGCAAATAAGTGTTTCTCAAGTATCAGATACTTGACAAATAAATAGCCTCCTCGTCCCTTGGATGGGTTAACTCTGAGGCACGTTCTACACAAGCCAGGGTCAGAGGATCCCGGAGGGATCCAGTGTCAATCACCCACAGTGGGACCCACTTATGGACACACCTGCCTTGGCTTCCTTTCTCTCCTCATTCACTTTTCCATTACCTTTGCTTCCTAGGACCCCACATATTTACATTCATATTTTTGTCTCAGGGTCTGCTTCTGCGGGTATCTGTTCAAGACACCTGTTTAAAAAATAAAGCAACTGGAACTTAACAAGTGAGTGGCTTGCCCAAATCACACTACCAGTGAGGAAGGCCAGACTGCAACCCACACCGAGCACTTAATCACTATGCTAACATTACCCCAAACACAGCACGTGCATGACTGCAGGTACTTGGGAAGGTTTTTTTAGGTTGTACATAGGTGGGTTGCTTTGTTTTATTTTAAAGAGCATTAAAGCTAATACAATATTTCATCAAATTTAAGACACTTTCAATTGCAATATACACAAATATTTTATGTTCTCTTAAGAAAAAAAAACACAGCTATGACCCAATGTTTTCTTACCACTTAACATTTTTTGTTTTATTCTTACTGAAAATACTCTTTTAATAGGACATAATAGAATTTTAAAATAAATTACACTTGAGCTTACATAAAAAAAACATACAAGCAAATTTAACGGGCTAAAATATTTCTTAAATTTCTTTACAATCAAGTGTTGAGTTCTTCTGAATCTTTTAACCTCAAAGTCAATAATGTCCATGATCTGCCAGAGGATATCATCATCTATGTCATGAATAGCATAGGTAGAGCTGTATTTCTTCAAGAATGCATGCTCTCCAGGTGACTTCAGGATTATCGTCCATGCCACCAACATCCATTCTTTAAGCTTTTATCCGGTGCCTTCTTTTTCTCACCAGAAGGTGTCAGGCAAGACAACTAGGTCCTGACTGCTGCCTGGTCATTGACATCCATTGTAAAATACATCATGACTTCAGATAGGTTAACAATGTGACAAAAATGGATACCACAGAGAAACTGAAATACGGTGTCCAAATAGCACATCAAATATCTGAGACACGGATATTCTCACTTGAGGTAAGTCTGAGTAGTCTGTACATTTTTAAAATATGTATAATGTAAGGGAAATTTTTAAATTAAAAACTGCACAGGCAAAATGATATGGCAAAAATTGTGAAAATAGTAACTAAACTGAGAAACTCACCATCATACCATGCCCAGTATGGGAGGGAGACTGGCACAGCCACCAGCAGTGAACTCGGTAACCAGGAATGACGGACATCCCATCCACGGTCCTGCCCGCTCACGATACCACCCACTGGTCCCCATTCCAAAGTCTCCCAGCAATTACACCTACAGCATGAGAGGGGGCTTTACATTACTATTTGAAGAGTGATTAAAATGCGTGGGTGGGGTAGAAGGACCTACAAAAAAAAAAAAAAACAGAATCAGAACAATTTAGGCCACATCAGGTTACAGTTTAAATTAGGATTAATGTTTGGAAATAAGGAACACCTTCTAGCAGCATTTATTTAGAGTCAAGTTCATACTGCTTTTCAGTTGGACACTTTTTTATGTAATTGCATCCTCTATTATTGGTGGTAAGATTAAATTTCATCACTGAAGCAGAATTATACAGCCAGCAAAGTACACAGACTTGGTACTTTCACATAACAGATGTTTCCATGGCAGAGAGACTTACTTAGACTAATAAATAGTTACGCTCATTATCCTTAATAATCAAACGCAAACAACCCCAGCTAAATGGATTTTCTCATAGTTGTCCCTTTAAGACATTAACTGAAATTCCAAAACTATAACAGACATAAATGCAAGTTGAAATCTGAAGAGAGCAACCACCAAAATGCATGATTATTTAAATCGACCGCAAAGACTGAAGGAAGTAAGAGACTATGAAAATAAATGACTCTGTGTACGCATGCTCCATCTGCCAACTCCATTAAGGTCCCCTATCTGGAGCTAATTAAAGGAAATTGGAGGCTGGGGGGGGGGGAAGTACCAGGTGTCACGCCTCCTTCATATTTTAGCTAGGTCAAATGTAAACTTTTTGAAGTTCCTTGGGTAAAATAGAAACTTAGTATTTCTTCTCAACTGAAAGCATTCTGGTGGGTTTTTAAAGATTTCCTCCCAGATCCTCTAACTGACAATAAGAAGCACAACATGCCTAAGATTGTTTGACTATAAGTTTAGCAGTATTTTTTTAATTTCTCTTTACTAAGGTGACCAGTCATCCTCCTTTAGGGAGGACAGTCCTTCTTTTGTAAGTTTGGTTCTCTCCCAAAAAGTGTCCTCCTACATGGCCTCATTTTTGATATTGGAAAATTAATCTGTAAATGTTTGTATTTGATCAATACAGAGTCGATCCATTGTGTGTGATGTGATGTATTTGTATTTGACATGATGTTTTGTCAAGGATCAGTACAGGGCTGTGAGACGCTATTATGAGACGCATGCGCTCCCCATGGGAGAGCTTGAGAGAGCGCGCAATATATCAAGCACGCAAATGGCTTTGTGTACTTCTTACTGAAACACGACAGGGCACATACGACATTGTAGACTCACAATTATTTCTTTCTCAGTGAATATTCAGTCTTAGGTAAGCATAATTCACATAAAATTCAATATGAAGGATATTTCTTGTTCAGATATTTCCAATATATTGTTATTTACACAAGATGATATATTGACAAAAAATATTCCTTCAATGGAAAAGTACTCATTTAGATAATGTTATCTAAATGAGTACTTTTTCTTACAATTATTATTAAAAATTAATAGGCATGTAAGCATAATTACAATATAAAATATTACAAATGTTTTTATTATGCATCTATCATATTATAGTGTATTATTGTTGCAATGCATAAAATGTTTCTTTTATTTACAATATTGTTTTCTTCAATTTATTTTTGTCCTTTTCATTGTAAATAAAGTTGGTCACTTTACTCTTACCCAAAATGCAAAAAAAAAGCTAAAATTGGGGAATTTTCTCCAGCAGAGACTGTGGGTTTTTTGTTTTTTTGTTTGTTTGTTTGTTTGTTTTGGGGGGGGTTCTTTCTTTTACAGGATGCACCTTTTTTCTACCTGATCCATTGTCGATCAAAATTCAGCCATTGAAATGGTTAAACAATTAAGATGGTGACACAGGGAACTATCAGAACAAAACTATCCAATTATCTAGGTCCGTTCCAAACCTTTCCCAGAACTATCAGTGTGCCCCGCCATGCTGATGGTGGGAGGCCAGAGGGCAGGGGCGGGGCCGCCTCCAACCAACAGAGAAGGCCGTTGCTCCTGGCTATCCAACTCCCGCTTCTCCTTCTTTGGGTACCAAGCCCCAGGCTGTCCTTTGCAGGTTCCCTGCCCTCACGTCTTCTTCCATACAGCTCCGGAGGAGCCGAACCTCCATCTCCCCTTTCCTGGGCAGCATTGCCCAGACCCCCTTTCACCGAGCCAATGTCCCTACCCCGAGCTGCTAATTCTCAGCTTGCTTTCTCAGGAGAAGTGTCCTGGATGAAACAGGCCCGCCCAGATAGAAGTTTAGCACCCTACCGCCCCACCTCAAGAGGCAGCCCACAGCTAGTGACTAAATAATTGACCTGGGGACACAAAAGATCAACCCCTTGCCTTAAGGTGAAACCAGTTTTGTGAGGCAATTCATGCTGGGGCGGGGGATGCTCAAGCTGCAGCTGCTGTGCTGAGACCACCCCTGGCTTAGGTGTTCCTGCTGCCCTATCCTGTTTTCCCCAGTCCCTTTCTCCCGAGAGTGCACCCCACCTGCTTCTCCTCCACCCCTCCAGAAGAGGAGCCATGTGTCAGGACAATATTTGAGTCCTTCATAAGACATCTCTGCCCCTCAGTTTTTCAATTAAATGAGCTACCAAGTTATCTTTTTTTTTCCTTTTTAAGTGAAAGGAGAGGAGATAGAGAACCAGACACTCACATGTGCCTGGACCGGGATCCACCCCGCAACCCCCATCTGGGGCCCACGCTCAAATCCACTGAGCTCTCCTTGAGCCCTGGGTGATGCTGGAACCAAGTAAGCCACTGGCTTTGGGAGGGGAAGAGGGAAAGAGGGGGAGAGGAAGGGGAAGAGAAGCAGATGGTTGCTTCTCTTGTGTGCCCTGACTGGGAATTGAACCCAGGACATCCACATGCCATGCAGAAGCTCTATCCACTGAGCAAACCAGCCAGGGTCTGAATTATCTTTTTTACTTAAGCCACTTTGGGTTCAGTTTCAAGTTGCTTATACTAAAGAATGTTGATATACTAGAAGACAGTCAGGACTATATTCTGATTCATTTATTTCTCAATCCAAAAATATTTATTGAGCACGTATGTGTTTTAGCTACTTTGCTGGAATATGTGAATATAATGGTAGAAAAGACATGACCGCTGCTTCCGAGTGACTCTCAGTTGTCAAGGACACCATAATGACAATGTAGAGTGACATGTGTAATGAAAAAGGGTGTGTTATGGGAACAAACAAAAGGAGCAATTAACTTTTTCTTATGGGCACATGGCAAGGAGTAGGGACACTAGTCAGAAAAAATTACCTGGATGAGACAATATCTGACCTAAAACTTAAAGGAAAGCACAAGTTACCACGAAGAAAGGCATTTCAAGCTGAGGAATTAGTAGATGTGCAGTGAGCAAAAGCAAGAGAAAGCGTGGTGGTACCTCAGGGGAGTCCCGGAGAATTGGGATGGCTGCTATGTGGGCTGGGCAGCCTGCCTGGGTGTGTGTTCTTCCTGAAGGCTTTCTCTGGGCTGAGGAGCAGCTGGCAGTCTGTCGGGAGCAGGCAGCCCACCTCCAGGTATGGCCCTCCACTTATGGAATGGAGTCAGTGGACACATGTTAAATCCTATCCGTGTTGTACAATTCTGTGAGGAATACTACCTAGACTCACAGATGGTCTCCAGGAGGTTGAGCCCCAGTTGCCCACCACAGGAGGCAGCTAAATAAGAAACCCTGTACTGATTTTTTTTTTAATTTCTCAACCTCACTCTCTTGGTTTCCTCACTCTACCTCCTGGACTTGTCTCCTAAATAAACCCCCTTCACCCACATTCAGGGCTCAGGCTCTGCTCTCTGGAGAACTCTAACTAAGGCAGCCATGTTGAGCAAGTTGGACTTTCTCGCAAGACCCAATAAAAGATTTTAATCAGGAGAGCGATGTAGTCATCACTATACTTTAGAAAGATCCATCTAGGCTTCCCTGCAGAGTATGAATCTGATCAAGAAATGATGGTGGCCTGGACTGATGGAAATACAGATTCAAGACTGAAAAGGAAAGTGGAACTGACAGCATGTGATGGTGGGCCGGACATGGGGATTGAAGGAGAGGAAGGCATCAAGGGCAGTAGGAGGCAAGGAAAGAGCAATTGGGGATAAAGACGTCTTCAGAGGCAGCTTTGCATTCTAAAGAATAATCAACAGGTGACTAATCTCCATGATCTCCATCATTTATTTATTCAAAGGTATTGTTTCTTCTCTATGTCAAGCCATGGCAGTTATGTATTTAATTCCATGGTATCCATAGCACTATAATAGGTGCCATAAAATACACACAAGCACACATACACACACACACAAGATATGGTCCTTCATCTAAAAGGGTTTGCAATCTACTTGAGGAGAAAAGTTACACCTATAATAAACAACTGAACAAACTTTAGAAATGTAGCAAGTACAGATAACATAAATTTTAAGGATTTTGCCCAAAGCAAAAGAGTGGTCAATGGGGACTGAGTTTTAGGGGATGGATGAGCATAAATTAAGAGTTTATTTACTTGTTTTATGTGTTATATTATTTAATCCTTAAAACAGTCCTTTGCCATTGTAATTATTAATACCTTCTTTTTATTTTTGAGAAAGAATTTTAAGAGAGAGAGGAATAGTAATTATGAGTGTGTGTGACTGTGTGTGTGTGTTTGTGTGTAACGAATGGTAAACAGTCTAATCTGAAGGGATCACACTGGAGTGTGACCGTAGAATGGAACAGAGGCAGCTGGACAATGCAGAGTCTGTCCAGAGTTAGTATCAGATGATGTGATAGTTAATTTATGTGTCAACTTGACTGAGCTAAGAGATGCCCAGAGAACTGGTAAAACATTATTTCTGCATGTGTCTATGAGTGTGTTTCTGAAAGAGATTAGCATTAGTCAGTACACCGAGTAAGGAAGAGCCACCCTCCCCAATATGCGTGGGAATCATCCAATTCATTGAGGACCCAAATATAATAGAAAGAAGAAAAAGGGTGGATTCTCTCTCTCTTTTTCCTTGAGCTATGATGTCTATCCTCCCCTGCTCTCAGACATCAGAGCTCTTGTTTCTCAGAATTCATGCTTGGATTGAATTTTATCACCAGCTTTCTGGGATCTTGCAGACGGCAGACCATGGAAATGCTTGGCTTCCATGACCATGTAAGTCAAGTCCCACAATAAATCTCCGTGTGTGTGTGTGTGTGTGTGTGTTGTGTATATGTATATGTATATGTATATGTATATGTATATGTATACTTCCTCTTGGTTCTGTTTCTCTGGAGAACCTTAACTAGTACAGATAGGACATGTAAAAAGAGACATTACATGTTCTTAGAGCAATGGAAGATTGTTAAATATGTTCATAAAACATGGCACCAGGAAACTCCATGCCAATGCCCTGAATTAGGAGCAGTTATGAAGGACACTATTAAAAAATTAGAACATGTAGTCAAGAAGACCTGAACACTCTACATTAGAAAATTAGAAATGCTTGGAGAAATATCTAATGGCCAATTTGGTACAGAAAGAAAAAGTAAGGAAATGTCTAGGTTTAGAGCAAGAGTTTTGGAAGGATGGTACACTTAATGGAATGACGAGTGAGACAGTCCAGAATGCCCATACAGTGGGCAAGAGGACAGCTCCCGAGACCCGCCCAGGGCTCCCTCAGAACAGGAAGAGTTTCCACTCGCTTTGCCCCTCCACCACCCTCAGAGTAGGATGCATACATGTTGCATGGCCCTTTGTGTGTTAGTAAGTGCCTGCTGAAAGGGTGGGTGAATGAATGTACAAGGAATGGTAAAGTACACCAACCAGCATTTCCTTCTCTTCTCCATGGTCAGTTTACTACCAACTGTAAGGAAGACCCTGGTCTGATGGGAAAACATCAGATCAGAAGCATGAGATGTTATTTCTGAATCTTGACTTCTATACTTACCAATTTTTTTTACTTTGGATAAGCCAAATATTATTTCTAACCTTCCATTTCATCCTCTGTAACAGAAGAAGAGCTAGGCTGGCTCTTCTGCTTCCAACAGTTAAATCACCTCTGCTGCCTGGGCCTGCACACAGACCCCGGAGAGGTTCGGGTCCAGAGCACCTCAGTAAAGCAAGTCCTAATCCTTTTGCTGGGGGAGGGTCTTGAACTCAATATGTATAACGTGCAACACGGGGGATGTGCAATAAAGCGAGGTTTACTCGTGCCTTAATCATGTACATATGAGTATTTCTTCCCCACAGGCTCTATAGGTTTTCTTTCAGAATCTCTCTCTTTCTGTCTCTATCTATCATCTATCTATCTATCATCTGTCTATCTATCTATCCATCATCTATCTATCTATCTATCTATCTATCTATATCTTTAACTCTATCTCTCCATCTCTCTCTCTTTTCCCCTCATCCCAAGTCCTCTGGACATTTCCAGTAGTTACATGTTTGACATCTGGAACCACAGCCAAAGTCTCCCCTTTAGAGAGGGACCAAAGCGTTTTTCTTTTCCACCTTCCTTCGTCCATAAACTATTACTTAATAATAGCTTGAGAGCACTTAGCTAGTACACTCAAAGGAACATCTATTAGTACTCATTTATTCCCAAAAACAAATTAGCAAAATGATGAAAAATGATAGGATAAACCACGAGGATTTACTCTGCTCAGTTCTCACTTTATACACCAAATAAGCACATTCAACACAGCATCGTATTTACAGATGCAGCTAGGGGCTTATAAAGTTGTACCAGTTGCATTTTTACATAACCCTTACACTCTTTTATAATTTGTTTTAATAAATAGAAAGGGAGTGTGCCTTATCTCTTCAAAGTCACCCCAACTGGATTAAACTATTGGAAAAAAGAGACTCCACCTTCTCCACTGTTAGGTCTTTAAAGGCTCCTGACACAATTCTCTACTCAGAATAAGCACTCAATTAGTACATATTTACAAAAGGAATGAGTGGAGGGAAAAAGAATGAAAATTATTATCATTTCACAAATCTATAAAATGAATACTTCAAAGCAGAGGGATGTCACTGAGTGACATCCTGGCAAATCTCCATGAGACTACAAATCCGTGTGTCGCATTCTCATGCTATAAATCTCATGGCACTCAGCACATTGTGAAATACAGGAGAACATCTGGAATGCACGTTTCTGCATCTTCAACATGCAAATTCAGGAGTGAGTAAAGTCTAAGAAAACTTAACCTTCCTAGTTTCTAGCAGCAAGTTTGTCTACTTTTATACACAGATGCAGCCTGTAGGACTCACAGGTTTTAGCTGCAGAATAAGAATGAAGTCCTCTTGAGAGCTGGAGCTGAGGTGCAAGGTGAGAGCGCTCTGGAAAGCATGCGCCGTCCTGGTTAATGTTCTTTGTAGACTATGTAGCGGTGTTGTGCTCACCTTACTATATAGGTCTGTTCTATAAGGATCACTTCTCAATGATGGCTTAGAAACTACTTAAATGCTCTGACGCTTTCTCCCTTGTCCCCACTGCCCACCCCATCATGCCTGTCTATGCATGAAAGTCTACATGGGGCACCCATTTCTTTGAGTCTCAAATTGTATGTATTCATCCATGTATTTACTAAGTATCTACTGTGTTTCAAGGACCATGCTGGTGATACAAAGGCAAACAGGATATAGTCCCTGTCTTCAAGAGACTTAAAACTAGTGAAAATACTTTTAAGACAGAAATATCACTGAGAAAAGTTGCATGGTAGGCTGTTAGCAATACCATCTTGTCATGTTTTTTGTTTGTTTGTTTGTTTTGTCTGTGAAAATGGTAAAACTGCCTGTTAGACTCCCAAAGAACTTTCCCTTTAACTGCAGTTTGAGGTTTGAAACACCAGATGGCACAATTGAGTATCATTCCAAATAATTAAGTTCTCTTCATTTAGAATATTAAAAAGTAAACAGAGGCTTTTCTAGTTGCCAGATGGGATGTTGCCCGATGCATGAGTCTTTAATAAATCCAATTAAATCTTTAAAAAAAAAGGGAAGAAAAGAAAAAGCATGGCAGAACAATGTCCCTTTAATTATCATTTATTAATATAAATTGAATAAAGTCACAAACTATACCTTCACATGAAATAATTAAATATAACACTAATAGAATAAAAATTCAGCAAATATATGCTATGTCCTCTGGGTGGACGTTTAGTCTTGTGAACATGTCTATTTTTACATTTTGTTCATTCAGAAAGTCCCAGGTCTCCCTGCTAACCCGGTCCCAGTCTTCCCCTCCCCCCTCCTTTAGATCTTTAACACTTGGGGTGGCGGTACACTTCTGTCCACTCCCCTCGCCTCCAAGGCTGTTTCATGTTGCTACCTTATCAACCTAATTCTTTTATTAAATTCTACCTCGAAGTAGGGCTTGTATTCTCCATTTCTATTCAAATCCTGACATTTTTAAAATCTAAAATACAAACGCCTAAAGCATTGGTTCTCCGTTCAGGAAGATTTTGCCCCCACCCCCAACCCCTGATGATCTCGCAATGTTTGCAGACATTTCTGACTGTCACAGCTGCAGAGGGGAGGATGGGAGGGATGCCACCGGCATAGAGAGGGCAGAGGATAAGCATGCTGCCAAACACACTACGGTGCACAGGGCAGCCCCACAGCGAGGAATTAACCAGCCCCTATTGTCAAGAGGCTGAGAAACTCCGAATTAGAAGAGGCTGGGGGCGGGGTGGGGAGGGCGCGACAACAGTCACAGAAGTCCTATCAGAGCAGACTTGCAAGTTTCTTCTCTTTTTGGCAGAGATTTTCATGTAATAATCCAGGTGACTTTACATCTGTCAGAAGCTTAGTTTTACAGATTAAAAGTCATAATATAGCTCAAACATAACCTTATAAATACCTTTTTTTTTTTCAGATAAGAACCTTAATGTTTTAGACTTTATTAAGAATTAGTTGGCCTTGGCCAGTTGGCTCAGTGGTAGAGTGTTGACCGCATGTATGGAAGTCCCGGGTTCGATTCATGGTCAGGGCACACAGGAGAAGCACCCATCTGCTTCTCCACCCCTTCCCCTTCTCTCTCTTTCTCTCTCTCCTCTCCTCCCACAGCCATGGCTCAAATGGTTTGAGCAAGGTGGCCCTGGGCGCTGAGGATGACACCATGGCTTGTCCTGAGGTGCTAAAATAGCTTCGTTGTCCAGTGACGGAGCAGCGACCCCAGATGGGCCGAGCATCGCCCCATAGGGGGCTTGCCAGGTCGATCCCAGTCCGGGTGCATGCGGGAGTCTGTCTCTCTGCCTTTCCTCCTCTCACTTAATTAAAAGAAAAAAATTAGTTGACAACTCACTGGGAACAGGATAGGATGCCAGCCGCGGGAAAGTAGCTGTCAATGCAGAGGTGAGAAACAGCCACTTCCACATCTTCACTTTACCGTTTACTCTTGCCAACTTTGAGCTTTAACCTGTATTCCCAGAAAGTAGCTGCAGTTGAGAAATCCCCCAGCTCTCCTGGGTTCCAAGAAAGAGCAACGCTCAGAGGCCCACCCTGCCCTCACAGAGTCCCAGGACTCCTCACACACGGGGCTCTCTAAAACCCCAGGTTTGCTCCCTCTCCTTTGAGTGCCCCTCACTAATGAACGTCTTCCCTACTGCCAGAGCCTAAATAAACCCGGTCCTATCACATGGCTATGTGTCCCCCTGTTCTCCCACTCTGTTTCTGGTGGCCGATGGAAGGCTACGCAGAGGAGGGCTAATCTCCGGTTCTCCCGTTCTCCAGACTGAGAGGAAGAAAGGAGCAGGACCTGGCTTTCCCGTCGCTCTTCCTTTGGAAAGGCTGATCTGGCAGGTTGTAATGAGAGTTGGTCTTGAGAGACCCCTCAGGCCCAGATGTTGAGGTTCTCTCTTCCACTCCACACTGCCCTGCTAAGAACCTCCCATCGGCTCTGGGGGAGGGGGTGTGGGCAGGGTAGGGACCCTAAGGGATAATGCATAGAGATGAATGAAGTGCCGGGTGGACCACCCTCCTCCGGGCGCTGCTCCCAGCGGCTCGCTCCAGGTCAGGCAGGTGACGGAGGCTCAGCTCCCACAGGCTCCGTGGCATTTGCCACCACCTTTCAACTTTGCACATACTTCCCTAAACCAGCCTCCCAGATGACTCCCCACCTAATCCCTATGGTCTTTACCCTTAAACTGTCTCCTTCAACTCTCTAATTTTCTTTTTTAAATTATTGATTGATTTATTTTTAGAGATAGGGGAAGAGAAACACTGACTTGTTGCTTTACTTATTTATGCATTCATTGGTTGATTGATGGCCCGGTCCGTGGGCTATTTGGTACCGGTCTTCAGAGAAAGAATAAATAACTTACATTATTTCCGTTTTATTTATATTTAAGTCTGAACGATGTTTTATTTTTTTTTAAATGACCAGATTCTCTCTGTTACATCCGCCCAAGACTCACTCTTGACACTTGTCTTGGTCACGTGATACATTTATCCATCCCACCCTAGAGGCCGGTCCGTGAAAATATTTTCTGACATTAAACCAGTCTGTGGCCCAAAAAAGGTCGGAGTCCACTGCTCTAACTAACTGAACTACCCAGCTAGCACTTTTTCTAATTGTAATTACAGCAAAGATGGTAAATCCTACCTGCCCTGGGGCGTTCTTTTCTGGTTCTCAAAAACATAGCTTGGAAATAAAAAAAAACACACAACTAAGTCTTATCTTTACATTTTTGTATTGAAATATCAATTAACCCCTAGTCTGCCTTAGACAAAAATAGGTAAGGGCTCAGAAAGTTTGGGCAGAAAAGTAAGAAAAGCACCAAGATTAATACTAAGTGAAACTTTGATACTAATTCTTCCAGAATACAGTGAGTGTGAATGGTCCAGTACTGGCAACCAGATAGATATAAAGTATCCATACAAAGCAAGAGGGAAAAAGCATTCTAAAGTTTTGAACCAGGTGACTGTGTGACTCAGGGAATGGTTGGAGTGGGGGAGGTAGAGCATCAGTCAAGCCCCTGACCGTACCTGCCCTTAAATCTTTTTCTGGGTGGGAAACTATCCAGGAAGTTTAGGAAGCTAATGAGGGCATCATTATTTACCCGAGTCATGGTTAAACAATTTTTCTTTTTGCATAAAAGAAACTTTTGAAGTAAAGGTTGATAGTTGCAGTTTGAATTTGAAGAGAAATAAGTGTACAGTAGAGAAAGCACCAGATTTAAATCCCAAGTCCTTGGATCAACTGATGATGTTCGATTTCATCCACCAACTGGAAGAACTTGGCCAAGGCTGTCTCTTGGTCATTTCTTTCTTCATTTGTGGGGGACAATGAGGTTATTGAAGAACACTCAGTAAATTTATTGTTGTTTTTTATCTGTTTTTTTTTTTACTAAAGCACAATATGTATATGTAAGATATATGTAGTTGCCATAGAAAATTGAGTAAAACTAGTCTAGAAATAGAAAAACCAAGAATTATTTAAAAACTCCCCAGTGAATAACAGAATCTCAAGACTCCTGGGCTTGGAATAAATAAAATAAAGTGAGCATGCAGATCAGGAAGAGAAATAGATCCTTTAAAACAAAAGTCTGAAGGACTAAAGGATTTACTCAATGCTTCTGTCACTGCTTTTTGACTGGGATGCAGCTTCATGCCCCAGGACACCTTAAAAAATTCAGCGAGGCTGCCCAGAATATTGATTATGTTCAGATTTTGAGCCCAGGGTATGGGGGATTTTTATATGAAAACACAGGTAACGGGGTGCACTATAGCACAGAACTCACAATGTACATGATGTTTGGGATAAAGTCCAGGACTTCAAAGTCATAACATGCCATCTGGGACCACACAGATGCAGATGGATGGACGTTGTTTTGAACTCTTATTTGCTGCTAGGTGTACTTCAGTGGGCAAGTTTGAATGGTACTGTTACTTTGTTCCTCATTCTCTTTTCACTGGTGAAGACATAATTGTCAAGTCGATTTGACCTTTGCTGAGGATTGATATCTAGCATTCTCAGAAATCTTCTGTTGTCATTACCAATTGCTATATCATACCAATAGTTAAGTAGTTTGAATAACTTGCCTGATATGCTTATGTTCATATTTCTTTTGTTCTCTTTTCCTTTTATCAAGTCTTATGAATTTCTTTTAGAACAGAGCCTATGCCTAACTTTTATGAGACTCTTAGGCAATATCAACACCTTAGTCTTGCACGTCATAAACAATCAAAAATTGAACCAAACCAAAGACTGCATAAGGCTAATTGTTGCTACTGGCTTTAACAAGACACATTAGGAAAATTTACTCTTTAAAAGCACTGTTTTAGAGCACACTGTCTCATCTGATTCTCACCAGAACTTAGGGAGGTAGGTCAAAACACAGCCACAAAGTCACTCAAAACCATGTTTTTAGAATATTTTTCATTTAGACAATCAACATGAAAATATTTATTGAGCACCTACTTTGTGCTCAGTAATTTTTGAGCTTTGGGAGACATGGCAGATAGGTAGATAGATGATAGATAGATAGATAGATAGATAGATGATAGATAGATAGATAGATAGATAGATAGATAGATAGATAGATATTCTCATGGAGGAAGAATAGACATAACATAATGAAATGATCTCCAAGGCACTAATTGCTGAAAGAAGTTCAGGGCTCCATGATAACACGTACAAGGAGGCTCTCGTTTGAATTAGTGACTATTAGCTTCCTACCTGCTCTGGACAAACTCTCGTTTTAGATGCCGCTCTCCTGTTGCCTTGGGTCCACTTTATGTCAGGAGAAGAAAAGTTATATGGCTGAAGTACTGGAGAAGCCAAATAATGAGAACAAATTTGGCCGGAAGATCTATTTAACTACTCAACCAGGCTCACTATGGGACGACAAGGTCCAACATAGCCTCATTAACATAAGATATGTGTCTTCTCTATTATCTTGTTTTCCATAGGATTAAATTTTGATGGGGCAATTTTCAAGGCTTAAACACTTGATTGCTACTAACAACCAAAGTAATAGCACAACTGTGTTTAGGCTTAATTCATGGGTATTTAACATAACTTCAAATACGGATTTTTCCAAATGCACTTGCTATTTCATTGGAGCTAACCTATAAGGACATCAAATCCTGGTGGAATAATCACAAGCAATGTAAATGGCCCTATATACTTATCTCGACCCTACAGATCCCCTGTAATACAGATGCCCAACAATTACTGACACCAATTTGGCAGGTATTCCTCCTCTACAGTCTTGTTTTATTTAAATCTTCTGTAGTCGGAGAAAATTAATTTTATTTTTAAAAAATCCTAGCTTTTTAAAATAAAACTCTTACCTTCAATTGCTCCCTCTAACAAAGGGTGACTGCCAAATGCTTGTCTGCTCAGTTGGGCGAGCGAACTTCTCCTGGAGTCCACCAGGGGTCGCTGTTCTGCAAAGAAATGACAGTGGAATCCTCGTCTATCACCTCCAAACAGAATGAAACCGCTGGTGGATGCAACGAAAATATTCCTTTCAAAATGTTTTCCAACCTTGAAAACACTTTGCTAAGTGTAAGGAAAAAGATTCCGTTTATGTGAAAGATCCAGAGTAGGCAAATCCATAGAGACATAAAGCGAATTCGTGGCTGTGGTCGCAAGGACTAGGGAAAGGGAGCCAGGAAATGACAGTGACTGCTTAATAGGTTCACGGTTTATTTTGAAGTGATAATTAAGTTCTGAACTAAATAGTGGTGAAGGTTGTACAACACTGTGACTATTCTTAATGACAGTGAATTGCACATTTTAAAATTCATATGGTAAATTTTGTGTTAGATGCATTTCACCACAATAAAAAGAGATAGTTGTTTTTCAGTGTTCTTGATCTCTGGCATTTACACCTGTCTTGTTTACAAATATCCCAATTACAGATCATAAGTGGATCCTGAAGGAAACGCCATCAGGTCTATGTTTGTTGAATCTTGCTTTCCCATCTGGAGGAAGATCCTGACCTTAGCCCCACATTCTGACACCACCTATGTCAAAATGAACCTAGAAAGAGCATAGGCTTTGACAACAAATGGATCTTTTATTTCCTTTTTTTTCTTTTTAAATTTTATTTAGAGCCCTGGCCGGTTGGGTCAGTGGTAGAGCGTCGGCCTGACGTGCAGAAGTCCCGGGTTCGATTCCCGGCCAGGGCACACAGGAGAGGCGCCCATTTGCTTCTCCACCCTTCCCCCTCTCCTTCCTCTCTGTCTCTCTCTTCCCCTCCCGCAGCCAAGGCTCCATTGGAGCAAAGATGGCCCAGGCACTGAGGATGGCTCCGTGGCCTCTGCCCCAGGCGCTAGAGTGGCTCTGGTCGCAACAGAGCGACGCCCCGGAGGGGCAGAGCATCGCCCCCTGGTGGGAAGAGCGTCACCCCCTGGTGGGCGTGCCGGGTGGATCCCGGTTGGGCACATGCGGGAGTCTATCTGTCTCTCCCTGTTTCCAGCTTCAGAAAAATACAAAAAAAAAATTTATTTAGAAAATTAACTTGAACACGGTGACACTAATCAATAAGAGTACACAGGTTTCAGTTAAATGTTTCTATAGCATTTGAACTATTGACAATTTTGTGTACCCATCACCCAAAGTCAAATAATTTTCTGTCACCTTGTATATGTCCCTCTTTACACCCTTCCCCCCACCCCCTCCCCATTCTCCTCCCCCAGTAACACTTCACTTTTATCTATGTCTATGAGTCTGTTTTATATCCCACCTATGTGTGAAATCATCCAGTTCTTAGCTTTTTCTGATTTACTTATTTCACTCAGTATAACATCTTCAAGGTCCATCCATGTTTTCAAATGTCACTATGTCATCATTTCTTATGGCTGAGTAATATTCTGTTGTATATATGTACCACATATTCTTTATCCAATCCTCTATCGGAGGAACACTTGGTTGTTTCCATATCTTGGCCACTGTGAATAATGCTGCAATGGACATGGGGTACATGTGTCTTTATGTACCAATGTTTTTGAGTTTGGGGGATAGATACCCAGTAGACTCTGAGTAGAGGGATTGCTGGATCATATGGTAGTTCCATTCTTAATTTTTTGAGGAACCACCATTCTATCTTCTATAATGGTTGTACTAATTTGCATTCCCATCAGCAGTGAATGAGGGTTTATTTTCTGCACAGCCTCTCCAATACTTGTTATTACCTGTCTTGTTGATAACAGCCAATCTAACAGGTTTGAGGTGGTACTGTATCTCATTGTGGTTTTGATCTGCATTTCTCAAATAGCTAGTGAAGATGAGCATCTTTTCATATATCTGTTAGCTATTTGTATGTCCTCTTGGGAGAAGTGTCTGTTCAGGTCCTCTCCCCATTTTTAATTGAATTATTTGCTTGTTTGTTGTGAGCTTTGTGAGTTCTTTATATATTTTGATTTTAACCCCTTACTGAAGCTGTTGTTTGCAAATATCATCTTTATTTACTTGCCTGCCTACTTGTTTTGTTGCAAGTTTTTTTGTTGTGCAGAAACTTTTTAGTTGATATAATCCCATTCATTTATTTTTGCCTTTACTTCCCTTACCTTTGGGGTCAAATTCATAAATTGTTCTCTACAGCCAATGTCCATGAGCTTAGTACCTATGTTTACCTCTATGTAATTTATAGTTTCAGATCTTATATTTAGGTATTTGATCCATTTTGAATATGTTTACCTCTATATAATTTTTAGTTTCAGATCTTATATTTAGGTATTTGATTCATTTTGAATTTATTTTTATTTTTGTGCGAGGGAACAAACAGTACTCAAGTTTCATTCTTTTTGCCTGACCGAGTAGTGGTGCAGTGGATAGAGCATCAAACTGGGACACAGAGGACCCAGGTTCGAAACCCTGAGGTCACCAGCTTGAGCATAGGCTCATCTGGTTTGAGCAAGGCTCACCAGCTTGAGTCCTAGGTCGCTAGCTTGAGAAAGGGGTTACTCGGTCTGCTGTAGGCCCCTGGTCAAGGCACACATGAGAAAGCAATCAATGAACAACTAAGGTGCTGCAACAAAGAATTGATGCTTCTCATCTCTCTCCCTTCCTGTCTGTCTGTCCCTATCTGTCCCTCTCTCTGTCTCTGTCACACAACACAAAAAAAGTTCCATTCTTTTACATGTGGTTTTCTAATTTTCCCAGCACCATTTATTGAAGAGGCTTTCTTTTCTCCGTTGTGTGTTTTTGGCTCCTTTATCAAAGATGATTTGTCCATATATGAATGATTTTATTTCTGAGCTCTCAATTCTGTTCCATTGGTGTGTGTGTCTGTTTTTCTACCAATACCATGCTATTATGATTATAATGACTCTAGTATAATTTGAAGTCAGGTAATATGATACATCTGACTTCATTCTTGTTCCTCAGGATTTCTTTGGCTATCTGGGGTTTTGTATGGTTCTACAGACCTGGTAATATTTTGTTCTGTTTTTTTAAAAAGTGACATTAAGATTTTGATGGAAATTGTATTAAATCTGTATGTTGTTCTGGGTAATATGGCCATCTTAACTAGGTTGATTCTTTTGATCCATGAACATGGAATATTTTAACATTTCATTGTATCTTTTTTAATTTTCTTCAATAATGTTTTGTAATTTTCAGTATATAGTCCCTTCACATCCTTTGTTAACTTTATTCCTAAATATTTAATTTTACCGTTTTGTTGCAATTGTAAAAACAATTAGTTTTTTTATTTATTTTCTGATATTTTATCATTAGCATATAGGAAAGCAGTAGATTTTGTATATTGATTTTGTATCCTGAGACTTTACTGTATTGGTTTATTGTGTCTAATAATTTTTTGGTGGAGTCTTTGGGGTTTTCTATGTATAGGATCATGTCATCTGCAAAAAGTGATACCTTTACTTCTTCTTTCCTGATATGGATGCTTTTTATTGATTTTTATTTCTTTTTCTTGCCTGATCCCTCTGGCTAAAACTTCTAAAACTATGTTGAACAGGAGTGGAGAGAGTGATTAAAAAAAAAAGTCTTCATTTTTTCACCATTTAGTATGATATTCGCTGATGGTTTGTCATATATGGCCTTTATTATGTTGAGCTACTTTCTATTTCTACTTTCCTGAGTGTTTTAAACATAAAGAGATGTTGCATCTTATCAAATGCCTTTTCTGCTTCTATCGATAGGATTGTATGATTATTGTTCTTTGTTCTTTGTTTTGTAGATGTGGTATATTATGTTGACCAATTTTGATATGTTGAACCATCTGTGTGCTCCTGGAATGAATCCCACTTGATCATGGTTTATTACTTTTTTGATATGTTGTTGTATTCTATTTGCTTGTACTTTGTTTAGGATTTTTGCATCTGTATTCATTAGAGGTATTGGTCAGTAGTTTTCTTTTCTGTGTTGTCCTTGCCAACACGGTTTTGGTATGAAGGTTATGTTGGCCTTGTAAATATGTTGGGGAGTATTGCATTTTATTCTTTTTTTAGGAAGACTTTGAGAAATAGGTACCAAATCTTTGAACATTTGATAGAATTCACCAGTGTAACCATCTGGTTCTGGACTTTTGTGTTTTGAGGGGGTGGGGTTGATAATTGTTTCTATTTCCTCTCTGCTTATAGGTCTATTTAGGTTCTCCACTTTTTCATGACTCAGTCTAGAAAGATTGTATAGTTCTAGGAATTTATCCATTTCCTCTAAGTTGTTAAAATTGGTGATATATAATCTTTCATAATATTCTACTATGATCTTTGTATATCTATGATGTTTGTGATATTTTCTCCTCTTTCATTTTGGATTTTGTTTATATAAATCCTTCCTCTTTTTTTCTTAGTGACTTTGTGGACTAGCCAGAGGTTTGTCAATATTTTTTATCTTTTCAAAGATTGAGCTCTTTGTTGTATTAATTTTTTCTATAGTTTTTTTTTGTTCTCTATTTCATTTAGTTCTGCTCTAATTTTTACTATTTTCTTTTTTTTGTTGACTTTGTGTTACCTTTGTTTTTCTTTTTTAGTTTCTTAAGGTGTAATGTTAGTGTGTTTACTTGGGATCTCTCTTGTTTCTTGATATAAGCCTGTAATGATATGATCTTCCCTCTTATTACTGCTTCTGCTGCATCCCAGAAATTTTGATATGTCATGTTGTCATTTTCATTTGTCTGTATATACCTTTTGATCTCTGTTTTTATTTCTTCTTTGACCCAGTCATTTTTTAGAAGTATGTTGTTTAATTTTTTTGTTTTTGTCAGTTTCTTTACTTCTTTTTTACAGTTGAATTTAAATTTCAAAGCCTTATGATCAGAAATTTTGCTTGGTATAATTTCAATCTTCCTAAATTTGTTGATGTTAGTTTTGTAGCTCAACATATGGTTTTCTTGAGAATGTTCCATGCACATTGGATGAAATGTCTTATAAATATCTATTATGTCTGTTTGGTTCAGAATGTCATTTAAGGCCAATATTTCTTTATTGATTTTCTGCTTGGATAATCTATCTAAGGCATCAATGGTGTGTTGAAATCTCCAAGTATGATCATCTTTTTGTCTACTTCTACTTTTAGAGCAGTTAGTAGATGTCATATATTTCAGTGCTCCCTGATTCAGTGCATATATATTAAGATGTTATGTCTTCTTGATACAATCTCCCCTTTATCATTATAAAATGTCCATCTTTGTTTCTGGTTACCTTTGTTTTCTTGAAGTCAGCATTGTCAGATATGAGTATAGCTACACATACTTTCCTTTGGATATTATTGGCTTAGAGAATCATTTTCCAGCCTTTTACTTTGAATCCACTTTTGTCCTTGCAGCTTAGATGTGTCTCTTGAAGTCAGCATATGGTTGGGTTTTGCTTTTTTGATTCAATCTGCTACACTGTGCCTCTTTACTGATGAGTTCAGTCCATTTATATTTAGGGTACTTATTGACACTTGAAGATTTCCTACAGCCATTTCATGTTTTGTTTTCTGGTAGCTCTGTGTCTTGTTTGGTTCTTCTTTTTTTTTGTTTCTGTCAGTTGTTTTTGTTTGGTGGTATTCCATACTTCTTTCTTCTGTTTCTTCTTTTTTTAATCTCTGTGTTTCAGTAGTGGCTTTTACGTGGGTGGTTATCATCTGGATGTTAAGAGAAAATTGTTCATATGTAAAAGAGTCCTTTATCTTATAAGTGCCTCTGCACTCCATCCTCCTTTGCTACTGCAGATCTTTATCCTCTCCCCTTTTATTGTTGTCACAGATTATCCTTGTTTTTATTGTGACTTTGTTGGAGGTTTTACTTGTAGTTTTGATTTGTTTTGTTCTTGCATCCTGTCAAATAACCCTCTTGAGTATTTCCTGCAGTGGGGGTTTTTGGGTGATAAATTTTCTCAGTTTCTGTATGTCTATAAAAGTTTTTACTTCTCCTCATATTTGAAGGATAACTTTTATGGATATAATATTTTTGTCTGGTAATTTCTTTCTTTCAGTACTTTGAATGTTTGGTCCACTGTCTTCTGGCTTGTAGAGTTTCTGCTGAGAAGTCTGATGATAACCTAATGGGCTTCTGTTTATTTATTATGTTCCTCTTTTCCTTAGCTGCCTTGAAGATTCTTTCTTTGTCATTGATTTTTGACAATTTTGTTATGATGTGCCTTAGAGTAAGTCTGTTTGGGTTGTAATTATTCAACGTTCTGTTTGCTTCTTGATTCTAGGCTCTAACTCTTTCCATAGATTTGGGAACTTCTCATCCATTATTGGAATAGGCTCTCCATTCCCTTCTCCCTCTCTTCTTCTTCTGATATACTCATTATTCTTATATTGCTCTTTCTGATGGAGTCAGATAATTCTCACACAGCTCTCTCAATTTTTTAAATTCGTGAGTCTCTCTTCTCTCTGTTACATTTCTAATTGCCTGTGTTTGATCTCACTGATTCTCTCCTCTATCTGGCTTGCTCTATTAGCTAAACTTGCTACCTCAGCCTTCAATTCATGTATTTATTTCTTCATCTCTGTTTTTAAAGTTTCAGTCTCCTTGATGAGGTATTTGTTTTGTTCATTAATTTTTTTTCTGAGCTCATTATGTTGCATATTGGTGTTTTATCGCATCTCGTTGAATATTTTCAGAACTTCAATTTTGAATTCCCCATCTTTTGATCCCAAGGTTCTCATGTGATTGAGAGTTTTTTCTGGAAATATTTCATTTTCTTTCTGAACTACGTCTTTGTCTTGTGTACCTATGATATTTGATTTCTTCTTCCTTGATGTTATTTGAGAGCGGTATTGTTAAGAATGCTAAAAAAATTTTAAAAAATAAAATAGTAAAATAAAAAAGACAATAAAAATATAAAAATTTTAAAAATTATGACAAGAAGAAACACCACTGGAAAAAGAAACATCAAAAGCAAACAGAAAAAATCACAAACAAAACACCACATAACATAATAATAAGTATAAAATTTAAAGAAGATGAAATTCAAAAGAGAAAAGAAGAATAAGAAAAAGGGAATAAAAAGGGAAAAAATACAAATTTCAGTTTTGAGAGGTTGCTTTAGTAGGTGTTGCTACATTACAGCTTTTAGCTCTGTGAGGTTCCTGGCCTGTCCTTTGCTGAGATATTACTGTCACAATGATGTAGGTGGGGCCACAGTCGCATTGGTGGGTGGGGCATGTTGTGAGGGCTTTATGTTTTCTGCCTTATGGCTTCGGCTTTACGGCTTCGGCTTTCTGGCTTTATGGCTCTAGCAATGGTGATCTCAGGTTTCCGGGCACTTCTTCCCATGTCTCAACAAAACTGGGGACTGAAAATGGAGCATGTCTGTTCTTCAGGGGAAAGAGTGGCTCTGGATAGCTAGCTGTGGGGTTTGTCTCCACCACTCTACATACTGTGAGGTGAGGGATGCGGGATCTGGGAGGCTGTGGGTCACACTTTAGCTTTCTCTGCCTTGAGATAAGAACACTACCTGACTCCTTATCCATGTGGCACCTGTAGTTAGGGCTGCCTTATGGCAAAAGCCCAGGGTAGCATGAACATTTCTGTGTATAGGAGCTGCCTCCTATAGATCTGAGCACTGAGCAGACCTGCCTGCCCTGATGCTTTGTGTAGAGTGAAAGTTTACAAGTATGTATTAGATTAGCCTCCATGGTCTTCACACTACTGATCTGTAAGTTATGGGTTTCTAGCCCTAGAACTCTTTTTCTAATGTACATTGTACAATACAGATCTAAAAAGAACAATCCTAGTGGAAGAGACGGAGGGAATAAAGTGGATTCTGACCTTCCCAGCACCCCACAACCCCATCTACATCACCAAGTCTTTGATGCACCTCCAAGGACCCTTTGGACCAAGTCACCTCTGTACTGCAGCTAGAGCTGATGTTTCCTTCCTAGTTCCTTAGAGCCTTAAGGTGGTTCCAAAGGTGAATTTATGTGGCTTTTGGGAGCTCAAACATGTGTGAGTGGGTCTATGACTTGGGTTTGAACGTCGCCCTCCTCTTCATCATGAAAGGACATGGAGAATATAAGATGAAAAATATGAGGGAACTCAAGAAATGATATTCTATGTAAAACATCAATAAAAATGGGACTTAAAACTTGCCCCCCAAAAAATTAAAGGCAAATGTAAAAAACACATAGAGAAAAATCTTTGCTCTGTATCTCAAGATGCTACCTTATTAGTGGTGAGATTAAGGTTCCTGCTATTCCTACTGAGTCTAGTGTGGGCTATGTTATGAGGATTAAGTGTGGCTGAACACCATGACAAATCCAACATTCAGCAGCTTATCCAGAGGGATTTCATTTTTCTCACACAACCACGAGTCAGAAAGCAAGCAGTGTAGGGCTGGGATGTTGGCTTTATGATGCTGTTAGGAACATGATCTTCCTACTCAGCCACCATTGTCCTCATCCCTGTAACTAAAAGCCACAATTTTGGCACCATATCAGTGTTCAGTGTAAGAAAAATAAAGGCAGTTCCCCCATGTCTGTCCCTTTTACCAAGAGGGCAAAGGTGTTTACAGAAGCTCCAAGAATACTTCTCTCTAGTGACTTCCTCAGAATCCACAGCAAATTCCTTTCAATATTCTGATAGCATCTCATCATTTATAAACCCAAGCAGCTGTCTTTTATTGAGCAACTATTATGAGCCAGACATTCTTATGACCACTTTACGTGCATTATCTCATATCTTCCTCTTCTATTACTGCAACAATTATTTACTGAATGTCAACTATGCAAAAGTAGTAAAACCTAGCCTAACTGCCAGAGAGCACAGTCATTTATGACCCAGGAGATTTACATTTCTCAAGACTTCCACTTGGAGAAATAAGCCATAAATGAATTATAGGGCCTTTCCAAAAGTGTTCTATCCTGAGATCACTCTCTCTCTCACACACACACACACACACACACACACACATACACACACACACAAACGCACGCGCGCACCAGGAACATTCTGTTAGGAAGGAGTTGTTTTTCAGATTTAATTTTAATCAAAGGCAGAACTTTCTGTTTATCAAAGTTGACCCAGAGTGAAGTTAACCAGCATTGTCAAGTATCATATACGGCAGTTACTCAACACCACTGAGTTATACTATTGATGAAAAAAGGTCTATTCCTGGCAGGGGCCACTGTCTGTCTGGAGTTTGCACATTGTCTAATGTCTGTGTAAGTTTTTCTCAGGAACTCCAGTGTTCTCCCACTTCACAAAGGGGTGTGTGTGTGTGTTATTGCATGCATGTGCATGTGTGTGTGTGTGTTTGCATGTGTGTGTGTGAGGTGAACTAGTGTGTCTAAATTGTCCCAGCCTGAGTGACTGCAGGTGTGGTCGTGAATGGCCCTGCATTGGAAGGGTGTCCTATTCAAGGTGGTCTCACCTCACACCCTGTGCTGCAGAGAGAGGTTCCACCCATTCACAAACATGAACTGGAATAAGCAGGTTAAGAATAATCATCTGACTTGTTTTTATTTTTCTTTTTTAAATATATGAATGGCTCAATATTTTTTTTTAGTGTTTAACATAAATGTTTGAGATCTTTATTTTAGAAGTTTGGTGATGTTTCTGTGAACAAAATTATGCCATTGGAACTTAACTCTTGTTTATAACAATTAGCCTATGATAAAATTGATTTTGTTATTCATTGTTTTTGCTTTAAGTGGCAGCTTCCAAGAACCTTTCATCCACGTTAAGTGATGACTTACTGTAATTTCAACTACACACATCACTTTCTCTCTTTATTCTGAGAGCCAATTAATCTGAAAGCTCAGCTCTTTGCATATGTTTTACATTTGCAAAGAAAAAAAAGAACAGAAATTTTCACTCAGCACCCCAACGTATGTATATATATATAATTGTTCTTTGTTACGTGTGCCAGGAAGCAAACAAAACAGACAGGACTCTGCCCTCAAGCAGCCTGGACCTGGTTGGGTACCTAAATTCTAGCTACATGTAACTATATTTGTCATGTAGAAAAGACAGTCTTATTATTTTATATGCACACCTTGTATATGCCACTATTATTGTTTATTAATACATCCTAAGTAATGATGTTAGTTGACTAGACTTACCACTCAGAATTGACTCATCAGTTAACCCAATTTTTAATTCAGAATAAGTGGTCACAGTCTTGATAACACCAGGTAATGCTGAGCACACAGTGTCCTCAGGCAATGTTCCTTAACAACAAGAACAAGTGGCAGTAAGATTTCAGACACAGCCACTATCTTCAGACATGGAAGAGAACAAAGAGAAGGCAGCGACATTCCGGAGGCCATCTGCTCTGCTGGTTGACCTAGTCTGCTTATATTCCTTTGACAGAGCCTTTTCAAAGCTGTCCTTGGTGCACCTGGGTCACATATCCAGGGAGGGGAACACCCTCTACTACCTCTCACCTCTCACCATTTCTTCCTCCTGGGCTCATTTCAGCAGTGCTTTCTTCTTTTGCAATTTCTCAATGTTTGTTCTCTGACCAGAGAATTCTTTGTTGGTGAGGACTGTCCTGTGCATTGGAAAATGTCTAGTAGCTTCTCCAACATTTACCCACTAACTTTCAGCAGTACCCTTCCAAATGTGATAAAAGGAAATGCCGTAGCCATAATCAAACGTCCCTGTGAGAGGGGCAAAATCTCCCCCAGTTGGGAGTAGTGGTCTGCATGCACGTGACTAGGAGAGAAGGTAGAAAAGCGAGAACACACTGGCTTGTTCAGTGAAGACAAATGGCAAACTGGCTCTCTCCCATCCACCAAGTAGCAATAATGCAATAATGAAAAATCTAAGATTTGAGCACTGAATACATGCCAGGCATGACACTAGTGCTTTACTTGAAGTATCTCTCATTTTCATTATATTCATGCTAGGAGCATGTTTCCAGGTCCATGTTCAAAGTGAAAAGAAAAAAAATGTGTGTATAGCAGCCCCCCCTTATTTGCAGGGAGTATATTCCAAGGCCTCCAGTAGATGCCAAGAATCACAGCTCATACTGAACCCTGTACGTACAGTGTTTTCTTTGGTACAGTCGTGCACCGCCTAATGCAGTCAGCAAGGAAGTGCGTAGACAATGGTGGTGCACCATGTAGCCCAGGTGTGGAGTGGGCTACACCATCTAGGCTTGTACAAGTGCAGAAGATTCAACTTCACATTAAAGGAAGCACTTTACAGCCTCTCCTTGTCATATCCGAATTGCCAGCATCACTATGGTGCTTTGGGGCTCTTATTATGTAAAACAATGGTGACTTGAACACAAGCACTGCAATACCTTGAGCATCAATCTGATAACAGAGAGGGTTACTAAGTGACCAGCAGGCAGGGTGCATATTTCTGCACAGAGACGATGGACAAACGATGATTCACAGCCCAGGAGGCACAGAGCAGACAGTGTGAGGTTGCATCATAGCACTTAGAACGGTACACAATTTAAAACTTATGAATTGTTTATTTTTAGAAGTTCCCGTGTACTAATTTTGGTGGTGGTTGACCTCAAGTAACAAACCTTAGAAAGTGAAACTACAGATGGAGTGTTCGGGGTCTGCACTGAGTTTAAATAACTTGCCTACACTAACCTAGCTGAAAGGTGACAGACCCATTTGAAGCGTGGGTTCTCTACTACTAACTCCCATGAGCTTTTAACTGCACCATCGGCTCAATCAGTCAGTTCATCTCTGCTTCTTATCATTGATGTGCTCTCTACTGTTCCTAAAAGCTGAGTGCTTGCCCAATGCCACAGTGCTCACAAGTTCAGGGCTGGGATGCAAATACTCTTTGTACAGCCCAGCCCAGGAGAAGCTGTAAAAGCATAACTCGGGTTGTGATCTTTCCGCGTCTCCATGGGCAGCACACATGGGCAGGTGGTGAGAACAGCAACTAAGACCAGAGTGTTCTGTTGAGGTTAGAGCTCTGACTGAGGTCCGACAGGCATGAAATTAATCCCATCCCTGCCGCTTTCTAAAGTACATGAACTTGAACAGTAAAAAAGAGTGAAAATAAAAAATAAACACATGAACCTGAGCAAGACCCTCCTTTGGGTTAGTTTCCTCTCTTGCAGGAGGATGGCAGTGGGCTGATTAAGCGAGGCAGGAGAAGTAAAGCCCTTGGCATGGGGCCGGGCACAGAGGAAACCTTAAGAAAATATCAGCCCTTAGGATTACATGTAGCCACTACCTATTTCTCCTAAGTGGTTCAGGTTTATCATCAAGGTCTACAACGCTGTTTAAAAAGCCTTTCCTACCCCAGACTGCTCTTGTTCATACTCTCCATCGTGCAAACCTGGTGTGCCCACCACTCTCTTCAGGTCTCCGACTCTGCCCCCCACTATCCCTTTCATTTAAGCCAGTCTATGCCATTTGCTTCACAGGGTAGATAAAGGCCATGTGAAGTGCATTCTCCTCCACTCTAAATGTGCTTGCAACCCCCTTGCGATTGATATCAATATCTATAAATTTATACTTCACCTCCTTCAATTCTTTCTTAGAGGTGAGATGACTCCCCTCTTTAAAACCAAGTTCATTCTCTTTTGCCACCTTCCAGGACTTCTTCCACTAGACAGCCCCTTCCTCTCTTCTGTCTTTAATCTTATCCTCCCCGCTAGGATTCTCCCCTTCACCAGCAAATGCAGAAGCTAAGAGACTTGTCTTCAGGCTAAAGTCACATAGCGAACATAACTTTTTACTTCTATATTTATTTGGGATGATTTGTGAGGATATTCAGACTGAGTGAGAGATAAATTACCACTTGAGGCCACTCTCCAAATAAATGAACCTCCATCTTCTGGAAATAGAAATGTGAATTCCCTCTTCTGTTCACCCCTGAGTCTGCTGCACTCTGTTACCAGTTTCTTATAGTAGAGAACATTTAAAATAAGAGCCCTGGTCATAGCTGTTCCCTCAGTGACCCGGATTGACATGTCCTACTTTTTTTGGAAAAAATTTTCCCCACTCAAATATTTTTCACTTGAACGTGGGAGGTGCTATCTTCTTAGAGAAGCACATCTACTTAGTCACAGTGAATAATCTTGGAGGTGTGAGCTTAGCTAATGACCCAGGCCTGACTGTAGTGATTGGATCAATGAGTAGTCATATGACCCATATAAGACCAATCAAACCCTTCCCTGAAAATTTTAAACGGTAGTTGCAAGGGGAAGGGTTTTCTCATTTTTAATAGTAAAACTATAGCAGTGTGAGGTTGAGTTGCCAGTAGCCTGGTCTTCATGGAAAGCTTACCAAGAGAATAAAACAGGCAGAAGAAGCTGAGCTAAGAGCACAAAATGTGGCTCTCCAGAGCTCCAGTACAGCCATTTCTTAGAACTGCTGCATCCAGCTCTACCCATATATTGGATATATAGCCCAGCAACTTGACTCAAACTTTATACCCATAAGCTAGTTTATGTGGGTTTTTTCACTTCTAAACAGGAGGGACCTGTTTCTCTTCTGGTTACTGAAGGCAGATATTGTGGGCCAAACCGAAAACATGAAGCTAGTGTGTTCCAAGAAAAAAATCTACTTTAAAAGAGACTGGGTAAATTTTAATTTCAGAAATATATTCTAAATTCTGCCGCTTCTATCACTACTGCTACATTTGTTCTCTCACCATCACCACCCCCATTTTTTAACAGCCTCCTATTTGCCTTTAAAGACACTTTATCATTTCGTTTATTCTCCACACTAATGTCCAAGTTTTCTTCATAATCAGAAAAACTGTGGGGGGGTTTTCATTTCTTTGGTTCAAAATTCCTGCTGGCTCACTATCACTAGATGATAAAATTCAAATTTCCTATTTAGACACATTCATTTATACACAATTTCGTCAAAGTTAACTCTTCAAATTCATTACTGCTCCCTGCACTGCACCCACCACGCCCCATCCCTGCTTACTCTGGGCTCACCAAGGCTCTGTGCTTCTCTGAACACAGCAGCTGTCCCTTTGCAAATGAGCACTCATCTAGAAATGCTCTTCTCCCCTTCCATCCCTTCCCCCTTTTCCCACCTACTGATATCCCACTCATTCTTCCCAATCCTATAAAATACCATCTCTCTGGCCCTGGCCAGTTGGCTCAGCAGTAGAGCGTCGGCCCAGCATGTGGAAGTACTGGGTTTGATTTACAGTCAGGGCACACAGAGAAGCGCCCATCTGCTTCTCCACCCTTCCCCTTCTCTTTTCTCTCTATCTCTCCCCTTCCCGCAGCCAAGGCTCCATTGGAGCAAAAGTTGGCCCGGGCGCTGAGGATGACTCCATGGCCTCTGCTTCAGGCACTAGAATGGCTCCGGCCACAACAGAGCAACGCCCCAGATGGGCACAACATCGCCCCCTGGTGGGCATGCGGGGTGGATCCCAGTCAGGTGCATGTGGGAGTCTGTCTGACTGCCTCCCTGCTTCTAACTTCAGAAAAATACAAAAATAAATAAATAAAATACCATCTCTCTGATCAAGCTCATTAAGCCATTGTTATATGTTTCATTGTCCTTTGGTTCTCAAAGCACTTTTATGATAAGTGCTTAGATCATATTTGTTGGGCAAATGAGTTTGTAAAATTTGTATTTTTTGAGTTTGCTCACTTTTAGTGTTAAAAAGTGGTGCTGGGCAGTGCCAGGTATGTGATCTGTAAAATTGCTAATTATCTTCCTGCTTGGGAAGGGCATTGTTATGGTAATCTTGCTGGAGAAGAAGTTTTTGAGCCAAAAAAGTTTTAAAAAGAGGAGAGAAAGAAAGAGGAGGAAAGAAGAGAAGCTAAGATGGCAGGGAAAGAGAGAGAGTGCAGAGTGCTGACAAAAGAGAAGGTGTGCAGATGGGGAGGTGAGGGGCTTTTAGGCGCTCCACTGAGACTGGTGGGGCCTTTGATCCTAGGAGAAACCAGAGAAGATTCTCCTGGTTGTGGAACCAGAGAATGTATCAGTAGCTTTGTAAGCTCTGAATGAAGAGGGAAGTGTTTTTCCCTTTGTGTGTTGCTTGTTGGCCGGTACGAGTCTAGAATAAAGGAATGGCCTGCCATTTTTTGGCTCCACTGTTTCTTTACTGTCTGCCGGAATCTAATGGGAACTTGCATGTGCATGGCCATGACAGCGGTGGCTACCAGCCTTACAATATTAAAGCATATCCACTTATAAATGTATCTCTTCCACAAAACAATAGGCTCTGTAAGGACAGGGAACTGTGGATCATTTCTTACCGTGTTTTCTATGATCTATGTAGGATCTACATATACGTTAGCATATGTGTAGTCATATTGAGGAGGAGAACAAGCTACAATAGAGCTACCATTTACTCAGTTTTCTTTTACTTACAGTTTTAGCTAACACAAAGCAACATAATTACTGGAAGGGCTGAAAGAACAAGCTCTAGAAGAGATTTCAGGAACTCCCAGACTTCAGACTCACACATTATAAGGAAAGGAGATATTGTTGCTGCAGGAAGCCACTCCCTCAGGAAGCTGATGATAGCACGTCATTTTGCATCTGTCACAGTCCATGTCATCAAAATGGGCACTTTACTCCCTGCCAATACCTCTCCTTAACTTCATTCTGTATTCAACTCTTATTTGTTTGCATGTAATTGATGGAACCAAAATCACAACCAGAACTTCAGCTGCAAGAGAGTCTGAGAAATGTCCTTTTTTTAGCTCTCCATTCTCTGCAGTGAGGAGGGTTCTCCACAGGGAGTTTGGGATTAAAGAGCCAATTCATACTAACCACAAGTATCTCTTATGTGGCAGGTACTTCACCAACTGGGTAAGATGCATATTATTATATCCACTTTATGAATGAGAAGTCAGAGGCCCAGAGAGAGTAAAACCTTGTCCTAAGTGACATAACTGGTTGGAGTGAACTCTAATTCAAAATTAAATCTGCCTCATCTCAAGATAGTTTTCTCCCACACTAGTTATTTTAAAATGCTTCAGTTAGAGCTCTCATGCAAGTCAAAAGGAAATTAAAGAGTAAGAAAACAGAAATCTAACAAAATCTATTTCTCGTTGTTATCATTACTCTAGTTTTAGCGAATATGTGTTTGGGTAGAAATCTTTTATTTACTTATTTTTATTTATTTATTTTTTTACCCTGAGGCCTCTTTTTTGTCCTTTTTGTTACTAATAGGGTTAGATAAATGTAAGTAAGATACCTAGAGAGAGCCTGGTAAGAAATACTATTTTTGGTTGAAAGTTCATGGATTCTACATGTAGACTGAGTGACAGTGACTCCTGAAAACAGTCAGCCTTATTTCCCAGTGTCCTGCTAATGTGCTTTACACACTCTCATTCTGATTCATCAATAAAAAATTACCCAAATCAGCATCAAAACTGCATCTTTGCCCTCTACACGGAGGGTCCCTTCTGTTGCTTTTTGAGTCATTCATTGATCACTCTTAAAATTTTATTTGAAAATAAATGTAATGGGATGACATTGATCAATAAGAGTACATAAGTTTCAGGTAAACATCTCTATAGCATTTAAACTGTTGATTGCATTGTGTGCCCATTACCCAAAGTCAAATCATTTTCTGTCACTGTATATTTGTCATTTTTTACCCCCCATCCCCTCCCATGGTAACTGCTTCACTTTTATCTATGTCCATGAATCTCAGCATTATCTTGAAGTTAAGAAAGTTAGTTGAATCAACTGATCCCAAACTGCTTAGGCAAAAGAAAATCCAAAGAAATATACTGAGGGCTGAACTCAAATCAGGATACCTAGCTAGAAAAATGCCGAGAAAAGAGCAGTAACAGACAGATAACCCCAAGTGTCATCATATCATTACTCATGGAAACTGAGAGCCTGCCAAACCCAAAGCTAGAACTCTAAACAGTGTACGACCAAGGGATGAAACAGAGTCCTTGGTCACAAACAGAAAGCCAGACTGCCTTGCATGTTGGGGAACATGGCAGCATGTAGGAAGACAAACATTGGACTAGGAGGCGAGAAACCTGGCATCCAACTCTTCTTTGTTGAGGCTAACGTAGACCCAGGTGGGATTTTGTCCAAGAGGATCAGTGTTGCTGTGTGGTGTAAAGGCCAAAGAGGCATTTGGCTGGCTTCCTGGAGCAGCAATAGGAAATAGCAAAGGAGGATAGAAATATTCTATCAGCAAAATTTAAGGCCAGAAAGGCCAAGTTCTATCAAGAGCTCAAAGAACATTTGAACACTTTTAAACTGGAGACAAAAATAAGGGAATCAGAGGTTAAGTAGAGACAATAATGGAACCAGGAAGAAATTTAAGAATTGAGTTAACGCCTGGGATGAATGATTAATCATTCTATTTTTTTATTATGTGAGGCTCACTTATATTGATTATTGTCTGAGTTACTGTCCTGTCTTTGCAATTTACCCTCCAAAACCCTAATTCAGAAAGTAATCACACACTCTGATCACACCTTCCTCTCCTCCGTTTACCTGCACAACCTGCTTGAGTCCTCTGGTCTGGGACCTCTGTGGGAGCTTCGCCAACACTCCCATGCTCCCTTTTCCTCCCTGGAGTCAGGGCCTGGCTAATTTTGAAACACATTTTATCAAGCATCCCACAGGAAGTTTCATTATGCTCTGAAAAACATATAATAAAAAGAACTGAGCTCAATAAAATTAGACAAAAAATACATATCCTAATCTAAACTGGAGTAAACCACTGGTCAGATAAATTCCAAGGATTTGGAAGGGGGGAAGGGCACCCTAGGGTGATTTTGAGGCTGGCAGGATTATACTTTGAGGAGAAGGTAAAAACAAAAAACATTTGGCAAAATCTGAGAGGAAAGCAGAGAGCTCTTCTAATCCCAATGAGCAGTCCTAAACCCCTACAACCCCTCTACTTTTTCTTACACTAGTTAGGGAATTAGGTAAAACCTAAGACTTTCTTGAAAAATCAACCAGCTCCCTTCCCACCTCACCACCAGTTATTATACCTACTTTTTAGATTGCGTGTTCATAATCTAATGTGTTCAAAATTCCCTGTGCCAATATCCAACATACTTTGAAAAGATTAGTTTTAACTCTCTGAGTCCACTGACAATGGGAGTCTAAAACAGCCTTTGCTTCTAATCCATGATAAATAACCAAGACCGCATCATCTGGCATATTGTTGCCACCAATCTTTGAGCCCACCTTTGAGCCAGGCCCTTTACTTACATTCTCTTATTTAATCCTCACACCAACTCTATAAAGCAAGTACTATTATTGTCTTTGTTTTTCAGATGAGAACAAAGAAGGCACCGAAACATTGTAACTTGCAAGACATCATAGCATCTATTAAGTGTCAGAACAGAAGTGAGAGGCCAGAGCTGACTGACCCTGTGTCTGCTATATTTCTTCTAATCAGTCTGGAAAAAAGTAAAAACCACATTGAGACAGATACAGCTGCCCAAATGGGGCAGCGGCCTTTCTTGAAAAGTTTAAGCAAAGTAAGGCAGAATTCCAAAGGAAGTTGCGTATATTGTGCCTTTCTCTATATATATCTCCCTTTTGAGTTTGGATTTTACAAAAGCTTCTAAACTCAGAAACAGTCAGAAGTGTTTATCTTCAGTCTGTCTCATAAGTTGATTTGTAGAGAAAGAGGTGTGGATAGTAAGAGCTCGTGTTTGGGGACATTAGTCATGTGACAGGTGTTATACTCCAGTTTACACCCATTGCCCCATTTATTCTTCTCACAACCTTATGAAGTTGGTACTCTAGAATCCCTGTTTTACAGATGGATATGCAGAGAAAATGGATATACAGAAAGGTTAATAGCTTGTTGTTGCAGGAAAGCCCCAAAAGTCCAAATTCATGATTGATATCGAACAATTGACATGTAACCTTATTCAAATTTATAAGAGCTCTAACAGGAGAAATTTACATCCACAGGCAAAGCAGCTGCTTCTGGTGGCAGCAGGCCAGGCAAAATCCACACCCCTCTCAGAACGGGTCCCTTTTTATAGGGGATTAATAGCACATAGACCGCCAGAAAGAACAAGGCATTTCTAAAAGGTAATACCAGGCTGTTGTTACACTCTGTATATTCATCAACCTCCCTCCTGGGCCGTGATGTTGGTCATTAGGTGGCAGCATTCTGGTTTCAGAGCATCAGGCAGCGTGAGCTTGCAGAGAGCACAGAGGGCAGCATGGCCCAGACTCCTCTGCTGCTGGAGCTGCGCTGCATCTCTGCAGTGAGTTCCCAGAGGGTTTGTAGAGGCAAGGAATGATGTTGATTTTGGATAGAGTCACTTTCCTTCCCTGAGTCACCCATCCTTAGCTGAAAGCCAGGGGATGAACTGCTTGGGGCCTGTTGCCACATTAAGCCAAGCGAGGGAGCTTCAAAAGAACCAGTTAGGAAGCAAAACACATACTCTTTGGAGTCTGAAGGATTCAGGAACCAAGATGTCACTTACATCTGAGAAGTCTAAACAGAGAGATTCTGGGCCCACCAAAGGGGCCTCAAACAGCCTAGGCCAAGATTGGGGAGGAATCTCCAAGAAACCTCTGTCAGGACCGTCAGAGGACAGAATTAACATTGGACATTCACCATTCACAAGTGACCCCAAGCTGTAAGACTCTTCCTGTCCCTTGCTTGTCCTCTGAACCCCTATAACCAAACCCGGAGAAGCCCAGAATGGTAGATGCTGATAACTGAGGGGAAGGCAGTCAGAGCAATGAAGAGAAACCGACTCTCCTCCCCTGACCCAGCACGAGTTCCTGGCTTGAGGTGGGACTGTGCTTGGGGAAAGGAAAGTTTAACTTACTTTTTCCCAAGACAAGACCCCAATAGAGAATTAGAATGATGCACAATGCTCTTTAGAGCTCCATATTAGAATAAAGTAAATTTAGAATAAAAGTCTGCTTACTCATTTGCTAGTTAAATGGTTTGGGCAAAGAATGTCACACAATTTTGTTTCTTTGAACCAAAAAGAAAAAAAAAGAGAATGTGGGTTTCTTGTTAAGATTAAACAAGATATTGCAGGCAATCTCTTATACTGCCTGGCACAGGGTAAGCAATAAAAAAATAATAGGTATTATTATGACTGCCTGTGATGTCACATGTTACTCTCCCAATATGTCTGAATAACAGTGGAGTGTAATAAAACAGTGTGGACTTTGGAGGAAGACAGACCTGGGCTCAAGTCTAGCTTTTTCCTTTAGGATTTTATGATCTCAAGCTTGTTATTTACTTTCTGAAACAGTGTCTTCATCTGGACTTTTGTCTGTCTTACTCACTGTTTTTCTCTTCTTTCCAGAGCCTGGATCACTTTAAGGCAGAAAGAATAAATTTTTATTGACTGAATGAATTCCTCCATAAAATGGTAATAACAATACCTGTCTCACACTGATTGACAGATTGGAGGAGATCATGCATACAGCAAGTTAATACATCAGCATGATTATCTTTGTTTTATTCTTGCTTCTCTAGGAAATTCCAAAAAACGAAATGCTGACTTTTCTTTTTCCCCTCCTTCTTCTCCCTTGTCCTAGTAAAATAGGCCTCTGCCTTGGACTTCCTGGACACAGAGGAAAAGAACTCCTTTGGTTGCTTATGATGCTCTGAAGAAAACCTGCAGGCAGGCCCATCAGGGAGAAGTGACTCTTTAGAAGGCAGTTAGAGAGAGGAGACGGGAAGGAGGCAAGAGATTTGAGAAATAAGAAACTTCCTCCACCCCAAGGAACTGTGCAAACTAGGACTTGGAGAAGAGCTAGAAACTTGTTCCCAAAGATGGCAAAAACACTGATGGATGTGACTAATGGATGAGTGAGGATTTAATACCAAGCAGCTCAAGCTGGGCGATAGCCCAGGGACCAGGATGACAAAGTGAGAACACACACCAATATCTTAATAACAGTGAACCAAAAGTTGGAGGTCCTTTCCTAGCCTCCTGATTTGTGAAATTCTGAGATAATGGAACCCCATTCCTTACCCTAAGGGAGTGGAAGAAGCCTAATTCTCTCCAGAGAGAATTGAAATTGAATTTCTCACCAACCATGGCTGGTCTGGGCCATTCCAGGTATAATTTGATTTAATAAAAAGGAGATATGACTAATACTGCACATGAGTGATGTGGAGCTGTCCACATAGAGGTCCTGTATAAGCACAGCTCCCGATCACCAAGGGAAACTTAGCAGGTGTTAGTTCCCTTCTCTTATGAACTACAAAGTTCTGTAAAGGATATTTGTTTATCTTGGGGATAACAGAAGAAGGTTCCTGCTTGGAATAAGAACTTCATGTTATAAAATATAAAAAGGTGTTCTTTACTTTGCAATATGAGTCAAGTTCATTGACCTCATTATCTCTACTTCTTGCATCTCTGCTCCTATACCCAGATGAATGTTCCCCCAAACTTCTCCACTTACTATCTTTTCATTCCTTAAAAGCATTATGCAAATATCCATCTCTCTGCCTTTTCCTTAAATCTGTCTTCCAGCCTGGATTACTGGACCTTCTTTCTGTGTCTTGAAGTCCTGTCCGCACTCCAAGTATGACCTCTGATCTTTATTCCTTTACAAAGACTTCCCAGTGCTTATTAAATACAATGCTTGCATGTAATCAATTCTTCATATATTCATATGTGCTTCTTTTTAAAATTTTTATTCAACTTCTTTAAATTTTTTAAAAATAAGCTGTTCACCCATTTCTCCCACCCTCCTCACCCCGAGTCTCTGGCAACCACTTACCTGTTCTCTGTATGTATGAGCTGTTTGTTGTTGTTTTAGTTTGTTTGTTTTAGATTCCACATCTAAGAAACATTATACAATATTTATCTTTCTTTGTCTGACTTACTTCATTTAGCATAATGCCTTCAAAGTCCATCCATGTTGTCACAAATGACAAGATTTCATTTCATTATTTTTTATGACTGAATAATATTCTATTATATTATGTATATACCACAATTTCTTTACCAATTTATCCATTGATGGACAATTAGGTTTTTCTATATCTTGGCTATTGTAAATAATGCTGCAGTGAACATGGGGTGTGTATACTTTTTCAAATGAGTGTTTTCATTTTTGTTAGAATTGGAATTGCTAAATCATAGGATATTTTATTTTTAATACTTTTTTCCATAGTGGCTGTATCAGTTTACATTCTCTTCAACAGCACACATATTCTTGTCTCTCTACATCCTTGCAAATTCTTACTATAAATATTTCTTATCTTTTTTAATTTTTTTTTTTTGTGGCACAGACAAAGTGAGGGACAGAGAGAGGGACAACAGACAGGAAGGGAGAGAGATGAGAAGTATCAATTATTTGTTGCGGGTCCTTAGTCTCCTTAGTTGCTCAGTGATTAGTTTCTCATATGTGCCTTGACCAGGGGGTACAGCAGAGTGAGTGACCCCTTGCTCAAGCCAATGACATTGGGCTCAAGCCAGCGACCATGGGGTCATGTCTATGATCCCATGCCAAGTCAGCAATCCCACACTCAAGCTGGTGAGCCCATGCTCAAGCAGAATGAGCCTGTGCTCAAGCCAGCAACCTCAGGGTTTTGAACCGGGGTCCTCTGCATCCCAGTCCAACACTCTATCCACTGTGCCACTGCCTGGTCAGGCTTCTCATCTTTTTTTATAATAGCCATCCTGACAGGTGCAAGATGCTATATCATTGTGGTTTTGATTTGCATTTTTCTGATAATTAATGGTGTCAAGCATCTTTTCATATACTTATTGACCATCTGTATATCTCTTTGGAAAAAATCCTATTCAGATCTTCTGCCTATTTTTTAATCCAATTTTGTTTGGGAGGGTTTTTTGCTGTTGAGTTGTATGAGTTCCTTGTATAGTTTGCCATTCCATTTTGTAGACGGTTTTCTTTACTGTACAGAAGATTTTTAGTTTGATGTAGCCCTACTTATTTACTTTTGCTTTTGGTGTCAGATTTAAAAATCATCTCCAAAACATAATATCAAGTAGCTTACTGTCTATGTTTTCATATGTTCATTTTGAGTTAATTTTTGTGAATGGTGTAGGATACTCATATAGTTTCATTCTTTTGCATGTGACTGCCCAATTTTCCCACAGCATTTACTGAACAGACATGTTTCTTGTTCAGATATTCATTCATTCAACAAATATTTTTTCAAGTGCTTACTATACTCAAATCTCCAATTTTTTGGCCTAATTTGTTCACTACTATATTCCCAAAGCTTATTATAATGTTTTTTATATGTGTCAGTAAATATTGCTTGAATGAATGAATAAATAAATACTGGGGCCTGACCAGACAGTGACGTTGTGAATAGAGCATTGGGACTGGGACATGGAGGACCCAGGTTCAAAACCCTGAGGTCACCGGCTTGAGCATGGGCTCATCTGGTTTGAGCAAGGCAAGTCACTCACTCTGCTGTAGCGCCCCAATCAAGGCACATATGAGAAAGCATTCAATGAATAACTAAGGTGCCTCAACAAAGAATTAATGTTTCTCATCTCTTTCCCTTCCTGTCTGTCTGTCCCTATCTGTCTCTCTCTCTCTCTCTCTCTCTCTCTCTCTGTCTCTCCCAGAATAAAGAGAGAGAGAGAGATAAATACTGGGAATAGAGTGGTGAACAAAAAAATAGGTTCTTGTTAATAATTACGGTTTTGTCTTATTAGCAGTTATAATGGCAATATTTTCTTCTCCATGACTCATAAATGATACTGTCCCTCGCGCTTCTGTTCTAAACACTCTTCTCTCTACACCTCTCCAGTGGCACTGCCATCCACTCTGGCAGCTTAAGCCATCATCTCTATGCAAGTGAATTTGTCTGACTAAGAATGGGTTTTTCTTCTTGCAGGAAAAAATGCCAATATAACTTCTTTTCTGTCTACATAAATAGACCAAAACTAGAGACATACGTCTTTAGACTAAGGGTACAATTCAGTCTTCAGATCATCAACTATTCTCCCAAGATGAGGAGGAGAAGAAAGAAAATCCATAGACAAAAACACTAGTATCGCACTTTTCACCTCATCAGGTAAACTCAACTCGTGCTGACAAAGAAAAGGAGTTTATACATAAGATTTGGGGTGCACAGAAATATAAAAAGATTGTCATGCTATTAACAACCATAGATCTGGAAGAGGAAGAAAAGCAATCCCAGCAGTGTAACATTGCACACCAGCCAGGTATTTTGTGTGTATTAACTTTAGTACCACTATCTTTATATATTATTCCCAACTTATGGATAAAGAAACTGAGGTTTAGAGAGGCTCAGCAATATCCCCAAAGTTTTCAGAATCTGAAAATAACTGGGTTTGGATTCAGGTGAAGCCAAATCAAACTTTTTAACCACTATATTATATTGTCCTGGAAAGTTTGAAGTGGTTTTCTCTGGAAGGTCAAAGCCTCTTCCCATAAGATTATTGCAGACATATCTTCCCAAGACAGCCACTTAAAACAAATATATATTTCTAATTCTGACCTCCTCATCAGTTCTAAACCATGTTTATAACTTTCGGGTTCTAAAGAATTTCACTTGATTTTCCCACCAAAATATTAGACTCAAAAGAGAGTCATTGCCTTATCTTTCACAGCAGTTTCTCTCCCTGAATTCTCTAGTCCTGTGAATATTGTCCCTGCACTTTCATTCACCCTATCTGGAAAAAAAATACCTGTTTTTACTCCTCCCACTTTTATCTACTCTACCTCAAATTAATGGTCATACCCTATAGGCTTGACTTCTGCAACATCTTTAAAACATGACCCCTAATTCAAGTGCTACAGCTTTAATTCTGGTTTGCATCCTTCACTGCATGATACTGTTAGCCTTCCAGCTGTTCATCCTGCACCACTCTCTGAAAGCTATCCAGAATGCCTTAGTATAGTAGTCTTCCTGGAACACAATTCTATTCTCTTTGCTACCCTATTTATAAATCAAACCTTCTACGATACCATTCACCTCCTGCAGTTGTGTACCAGAACTCATACAAAAGTCCTCACCTGCCATTTTTCTCCAAGATGCCTACTATGGTTCCTTCCAACAACCATGTGCTCTTGCCGGATGAGTTTGTATACACAGGCTCTCCTGACTGTGGACTTCCTCGCATCCTCCAAGGCCCACATCAAAGGGAACTCGGTGAAGTCTTCCCTGAGCTGCTCTCTTCTGCACTTGAACTCCCGTAACATTTCCTTCACAGCACATACTTCTGCACTGCGCTCCCTGTCCTCAGTCATCCTCCTTCCCGTCCATACCCCACCTTGAGGCCAGAGTAACTTTTCAAAACTGCAAACCAACCTTATCCAAATTCTTCACGTGCACACACTCACATCTCTATCCATATGTTTTCTCCATGTTTAATTTTTCAGAGGTTGCCCGATCACCAAAGGGGAGGGGTGACTGGGAGAGTGCATTACTCTGAACAGTTTTTATTCTACTGCCAACCAACCAAATTGCTTTGGTTCCTCACCATCACTTTTCAAACGAGATCGGGCGTGTACAGGGTGGTATGGCCGTAGACACCATCACTTTTCAAAGCACACCAATCCATCCCATACACAGTCATTTATTTATGCCACTTCTATGCTCAGAAACTCCAATAATCCCCCTTGCCTTCCATTTAATTCTCAGTGTTCAGTCAGGTCTAGTCTTCTAGTGTGCTCCTACATGTCCCACGCTAAGCTATGCTGTGCTTTGCTGTGCTGTGCCTCGCCGAGCTGTGTCTGTTTTAGATAACCAGTCTGTCCTGTTTCCCCAGTGTGATGGTTCATTTCATAGATTCGTCTCGGTAGGCTATAAGGACCCAGATGCTTGGTCAAATACTAGTCTAGATATTACTGTGAAGATATTGTGTATGTGATTAACATTTACAATCATCTGATTGTAACTAAAGCAGATTAACTTTCATAATGTGTGTGAGCTTCATCCAATCAATTGAAGGCCTTAAGAGCAAACATTGAGGATTCCTAGGCAGAGAGAAATTCCGTCTCAACACTGTAACACTGGATTTTGAACTCAAGATTGCAACTTCAACTTTTACTTAACTTTTTAGTCTGCCTGCCTGTCTTACAGACTTTGGACTTGCCGGCTCCCTTAACCATGTGAGCCAATTCTTTAAAGCGTCTCCCTAGTGGTATTTATAGATCACATTTAATTTTGTTTTAAAACCAACCAATTCCCTGTTTTTATTTACCTTGATAATGCCGGTCCATCCTCAATAGAAAGTCTCTTCCCAACCCCCCAGCCACAAGATAAGTTGGGAACTCCAGTGGGCTGGAAAATTGTGCCTATCTTTTGAAAAGTCCCATTCTCTGCATCAGGGGGTCTTTGTCAGAAAAAGTGCTCCTAACCAGGCACTGTAACAATCCTGAGCAGTCCCAGTCTATTCTTGGTCATGCTCTGGTGACAAGGACCTTGCTATGACAGTATTTCCTCAGGGTACAGGGAAGGAATGGAATAGCATCTCTCCTCAAGTTTTATACTTTAGCAGTGCTCACAGCACACATTTATTGGCCTGGGTTTCCAAAGCCATAATCAGTTTTTGACTCAGCTCTTTAAGTTTACACACACACACACACACACACACACACACACACACCCTGGCCAAGAGGTGCTCTAGCATCAGTCATGCACAGATGCCCTGTGTCTATTTCTAATGATAAATCTGGCCTTGGCCACCATTCTAGACTGCCCTCTTCCTTAAACTCTGTTTTCTCTTGAGGCCCTCATTTATAAACAGTGGTCCTCAGTCATAGTCACTTCCATCCATCAGATACGTTATAGAACATTAAACTTCGAATTAAAAGGTATCAGTTCCCCCTGCTGAAAGTACCCTTGTTAGGCTATATCCTAATTTTCCCCATGTCTACATGACTAAAAGGTACCACCAAAGTTAGTCCTTTCCAAAACAAAGAAAGTATGCTCCAAAGTAAGTTACTATCGCCACCTCTACCTACCAATAGCTTAATGACAATTTTCTCAATGTAAAACCATGTAGCATTACCGCTCAGGAAATGGGTCCCCAATGAACCAATGAATCAACAAACCAGTTCTCCTGTAGTTCGTGATCTTTTTCTTCTTACTGCAGGCCTCAGGAATTTCTCTTGCATCTGCGTGCTATACTTTGTGGGATTTATACTGAGTAAAAGTACATTGCAATCTCACATTCAGCCTAGAGATGTTGGCTGTATGTTCAAGGCCTTTTGAAACCCAGGCAAGGGAATTTGGTAAGCAACGGGAAGCCACTGAAACTTTGCCCTTAATTTCAAAGCAATAAAAGACTAATTCTCTACTTTATCAAGACTACAAATTCAGCATACTATATATTGGTATTTTTTAGAGCAAGGAATGTTCTATTCATTTGTTTTCCTTTACACAATGCTACTGGTAAGCCTTGCATGCCTGCAAGGCAGGATCAGAGTTTCCACACACTCCTATAAAAAAAAAAAAGTTCCAGATTCAAGAATTTTCAAATACTACTACTCACTTTTGCCAATGACATTTCAGAAGAGAGAGTATTTGCATATTCAAGATGAAATCCCATGGAAATATGCCTCATGCACAGTATTCTAGAATAATTATTTCTACATTTTTTTAACTGGCACCATCTTCAAAATATGTCAGCTCAAACTGCACAATAGACATAGGTATTAATTAGCCAGGCTAATTATCCAGACTTGTTTAGACTAATCAAGTGATGAAACAGCTTTAATCTGTTGGGTTTTCCTTGAACAACTAACAACAAAACATGAACTTGTTATGACTTGTAAGTTGCACAAACACAATTTGCCAGGAAGAAAGAGATTCTGCGTTTCCCTGAATGCAGGTGTTGCTCACAAAGCCCAGTTCCCAGCCAAGTCTGCCTCCAAAGGTACTTTGAAGAAAAGTCTGTCTCCTTACAGCGGAAAATCAATACTGCACACTGGAGGGGAAGGTGGAGAGTTAAACAGTCCTCTCATGGGTGAGTAAACACCACCTCTGTGCTAGGGACCGACGGTGCAGTGCACACCTGCAGGCTGCAAGACAGACCCCGAATAAAACCCTTCTCTGAGCAAAGTGGTCGGGCGAGGTGGGGGCTCAGCCCCCAAGCTGGCCCCCGCAGATGAGCCTTATATAATTCCATTTCTGTGCAATGACAGTTCAGTACGCGCCTGCAAAATTACATAACATGCCATCTACCCAGCTGTTACTCCAGCAAACCTATTTTTTGCACACGGATTTGCCTGCCTGCCTAATAAATCCACAGGAAGGGAGGGAGGGAGACGCTCAGTTTTCACCATCACACTGTGTTCTTGGCCTCTCCTTTATCTCAAACTACCTGGCCCTCCCACAGTTAGAGAAAATCACAGGCCTCAAAGCCCGAGTGCATGGGAGCTTTGCGTGGCTCCGTTACACTGCTCTCGCTACTTTCCGAGAAGGATAAATGTTTTTCGCCCATCCTTTGTGTCTTAACCTGGTTATATCTCCTTCTCCCCAACTGGAAAACAAAGCTTCCTTTCCTCCTGGCATCTCCCTTGCTGCTCTCCCGTTTTTTCCTGAATTGCTCGGGGTATTTCTGGCTTCTCCCCACATTGAGTCAGATTTGAGTAGGGTTGCAGAAAGCTTCTAACGTCATCTCTGAATGCTCGAGGTAGGCAGGCTCCCACCTCTTTCAGCAGCCCACGTCCTCAAGCTTGTATTTTTACCGCTACAATGATGATAAAAGATAAGACGTTGCTCAAATGTTCCTATGCCGAGAACCATCTAAAAGCAGGGCTTTGAAAATACAAAACACTGCTAGTTCTCAGGGACAAAATTCACTTCCTTCTTTGAGCCACCACGACGCTCTTCAACCCTCCCCCCCCCCCCCCAGCAGAAAGGAGCCCTAATTACTCATGCTTTTCAGATGTGCTGTGAGGAGCACAGAAGGGAGGGATGAGGGCCCGGGGAGCTCCTGGGTGGACCAGGAGTCAGAATGAGCCGCTACTGCCTTTTCCCACCGGGACTTCCTGAGCGCTGCTCCGAGGGAAGCACATAATTTTTCCTATTGATCTTCTTCACTATAATTAAACCAGAATGTAAAATAATTTCTGAACTATTCATCTCTCCTAATAGTAAACGATGCCTGCGCAGGCGCTATGTAGGTCATAGCATATGAAGGAAGGAAAAGCTTCCGCACTTGGGTTTCCTCAGGAGTCATGTTTCTGTAAACACGGATGAATTGCGTTTTCGAAATCAAATCGAAGCTCTTGGGGGGCTTTGTTATTAGAAGGCATTTTATTGTATATCTGCTTATAAAACACATAGCATTTTTGGTAACATGGTTATCCTCGTGGATTTTTTTCAAACAGAACATAATTTTCTCACTTTGAAATGAGCATAGTAGCGTGTTTCCTCCAATAGAAACTTCTCAAAAGTTTCCTAGTCTTCTGTTCATCTAGTGCAGTGCTCAGCAAGGCTAGATTTTGATACTCTACGGCCAGATTCTGGAATAACGCAGACACAGCTTCTGTATCCCACAGCAGCCCTCTGGTCCGGCAAGCTCAGGAAAGTGCAGCAGTCTACACGGCTGCCCCTGCCACACCCAGGCCCCTCCCCAGAGCTGCCCTCTCCCTGAAGGCAAAAACAGAAACGTGGGTAATATCTGAGATACCCGATATCCTTTTAACGAGCATATTCGGATGGTATCCGGATTTCCACCCGTCAGGTGTGTTGCAGAAGTACCTTAGAGACTGAAGTGGGTCTTAACAGGATGATTTTTTTTAAGTTTGTGTGTGAGTATATATTTTTTTATCATACTAAAACACACCCAACGTAAAAATTGCCGTGAGCGACATTTAATGCATACATTCACAATGTTGTGTGACCGTTATCACTATCTAGTTGCAGATCACTTCACCCCAAAAGGAACCCTGTGCCCCTGAAGCCTTCACCACCCATCTTCTCGCTCTCCTTCCCAGGCCCCCGGCAACCACCGTCTGTTTTCTATCTGTCCCTGCGGATTTGTCTGTTCTGGGTGTTTCGTATAAATAGAATCAGACGATCTGTGTGGTCTTTTGTTCTGGCTTCATTCTTGTGGCATCAGCAACACTTCTGGGTACGAATCATTTGCTTTGAAATCCATCTTTCATTTCCATCCTCTCTCTTCCCTTCCCAGCCGCTCCCCTGTGTTGTTGGCGTTTTGTTCTGTGTGAGACGGCTGGTCTGGGATTGCCACCCCCCGCGGAGCTCCCCAGGGCACCACACTGAAAGCCTGCGGATCTGGGAGAGCAGCAAATCACCCTCGAACTCACCCAAGGTTGTCATATTTTAAAATAAGATGTGAGTGGCCCTTTTTCCCTTCTTGAGAAATTTAAGTGATAATTAGCTGGTAACAGAAAATCTCCCTGAAGTGTCACAACATGCTTGTATTTAACAGAGCCACGCTCAGATCCGCACCACAGATTAGCTCCGAGTAGAAATTCTGCTTATGGCCAGAGCTGGCACTGCTCGCCGTTTTCCAGACCCATAAGCAGGGCACGTGCATCGCAGCTGCACTTCCTTTTGGTTAACAGTAGCAACATAACAAAGAGCAGACTTCAGTGTGCTGGTGAGAGTGCTGGACTCCAACCAAGCAGGAAGACCCAGGTTCAAATCACATGTCTGCCATTTATCAGAGACGTCACTATAGGCAAGTCAGAGAACAAGCTGAACCCTTAGGTTTCAAAGGAAGGTCGTTTCAAACAGAGGCTAAGCTCACCAGACTCAGACTGTTGCCAAGATCAAAGTCAAGAAAACAATCATATACACACAAGAAAACAATCATATACACAAAAATCTGCAAACTGTGACCAGATTCTCCAAATGTCCTCTAACGTGTTAGCCTCACCAAGGCAGGAAGTTGGTCATCATTCCTGCTTCCACGCCCTAATGCATCGTTCAAGACATAGTAACCACTCGCTTCATAAAAGTTTAATGAATTAATGAAAGAAAAATCTGTGTTATTATTAATCACCAGGGCCACACAATTAGCCTCCAACATCATCTATAGATAATTATCCAGATTGTTTTTGTAGCCAAGTTATCACAAGGTAGTGTCTTATTTCATCAGATTTCTTATATATGATACTAGTCTTGATACTAGTCTTAGAAAGAAAACAAGAAACATTGTTCTACTAATACACAGGATAGAAAAAAGATGACTTCAACTTGAGATGGCTCCTGTTTGGAGCTAAGAAATCTGACTCAAAATTGACCTTTTCTGGAATGCATTCCTCCTGGTTTCTCTTTACCCCCGCTGTGATCATTCTTTTACTTCAGACCCTGTCACATAGCAAACTTACCCCCTTAGTGTGCATAACGTTCTTAATGTATTTTCAAGTCTAGAAGCTTCTTATGGACCAGAACTAGCTAACTTCCTCCTTCCCTGCCTTCTCCTCCCCCACCGCTTTCTTTTTCTTGTTTCTACAGTAATTTCCTTTTTAATTATTCTTTTTCATTTATTAATTTATTTATTTATGAGAGAGACAGAGAGAGGGACAGATAGGAAGGAGAGAGATGAGAAGCATCAATTCCTCGCTGCAATACCATAGTTGTTCATTGATTGCTTTGTCATTATGTGCCTTGACCAGGGGACTACCACAGACCAAGTACCCCTTGCTCAAGCCATCGACCTTGGGCTCCTGCTGGTGAGCCTTGCTCAAACGAGATGAGCTCACACTTAAGCCAGTGACCTTGGGGCTTCAAACCTGGACCCCCTCCCCCCACCTCCCAGTCTGATGCTCTACCCACTGCACCACCACCTGGTTAGGCTGTTTTGTTTTGTTTTGTTTTTAAACAAACTATTTGAGGACAAGATTTTCATGTAAGTCCCTAACATATTATTTTACCCTAATACTTCCAATTCTACATTTTTTTAAAAAAAGATATTGTATCACACAACCATAATGCCGTTATTACACCTAACAAAATAGCAATAATTTGTCCTTTCATCTAGTACCCACTCCACATTAAAAGTTCTCTAAATATTCTTTTAAATATTAAAAAAATCAAAATATTCTTCTATAGCTGGTTTGTTTAATCCAAGATGCACAGACAGCCTTTAATATATTTATATTAGGGACAGAAACTTTGGTTTGTTCTTCTCTGTCTTGCTGCTGGTGCCTATTGCTCAGTGAAGAGTTTTTCCATGAAACAGACACTTACTGACCCTCTCTGTGTGCCAGACAATGCCTTAACTGCTGGTGATGCAGATATAAATAAGACTTTCTATGCTCAAAAGCTCAAATTTTAAGTAAACCAAAATAAATGTTGAGGTATGAATGGATACAATCAAGGTGAATCTATAAATCCAATATCTGCTTTTTTTTCCCCTCTAGAGAGGCTTTGGGAAGGAGTTTGATGTATTTTCCCAACAGCAGTGTCAATATCACTTCATATAGCAAAAAACACAAATTGACAATTCCATTTCATGAACAATACTTCAGAAGTTTTGCCGAACACACATTATTTTCTATTGTTGTTGGTTCAGAGCTGGTTTTCATGTTTTATTTTCAGAAAGAAACTGGATATTTGAATCTTCGATCACCCTACCCAATGGCAAACCAGCCCATCATTTAGCTGCTTTCTGTTATCTACAAGGTAAAGGGCCACCTCCTTAAGCTACCTGCCAGACCCTCTATGATCTGCCCTTGCCTGTGTCTCCAGACTCATCTCCTGCATTATCTCTTAGGCTTCATCAAAAATGAAGAGCTAATGGTACCAACACCCCCAAATTTTCCCAGATTCACCCCATGACCATGTCCTTGGCCTTCTCCAGGCCTCTGCTCATGCCATTTCTCTGCAAGGAATGTCCACCTGTCCTTTGGTATCCTCTGCCCTCTACACCCGGTCCTTACACAGCATTCAAGACTCAGTTCAGGCATTCCTTCCTTGAGGAAGCCCTTCTTGGCTTATGGTCCCTTCATTCTCACTTAAGCTTCTAGGGTGCAATGTGTAAATTATGTTTAGCATGGAGCATGTTGTGCTGAAATAATCTGACCTCTCACTCTCCCCTCCCCCTAGACCAGACATCACTGTCTCCAGGGCCAGGATGCTATACCCTGAATCTCAGCTTCCCAAGGTCTGGCACAAAAAAGGTCTGACAAAAGAAGAGGCCCTCAAGAATTCTCTGGACAGCCTGACCTGTGGTGGTGCAGTGGATAAAGTGTCAACCTGGAACACTGAGGTCACTGGTTCAAAACCCTAGCTCTGCCTAGTTAAGTCATTTATGGAAGTTGATGGTTCCTGCTCCTCCCCCTTCTCTCTCTCTCTTTCTCTCTCTCTCTCCTCTCTAAAATGAATAAATAAAATCTATATATAAAAAGGGAATTCTCTGGACAGAATTACTAGAAAAGAACAATAGTAATTAAGTAGACAGTTACAAACATTTAAGAGATAAAGATCATGATGTCCTTTTCAACCACTTGTTGGAGCTGAAAAAATGTAAGGAACATTCTGGTCTACCCCTGTTCATCCACAGCCAGTGTTTCACTCAAAGTCCCAACAGAAAAGAGATAAGATGCTTGAATAAGATAACCCCAGGAGGGTATGCTTGTTTGTTTTACAAAAGGACTATTTACAAAGGTAGGGATGAGGGATAGGGGAACCACGACAGAGACTTAGAAACAGCAGAGGAACTGGTAACCATTCCTAAGACTGGGGTGATCAACTCATCTCTATTTGCCCAGGACTGTCCCAGTTTTAAACTCAAAATCTCATGTTCTGGGAATACCGTCAATTCCAGCAAAGCAAGATGGTTGGTCATCCTGTCTAGAGCTGAAGTAGAAAGGAAGAGACTGGTTATTAGAACCTGAAAAATAAAGGTAGTCCCCATAAGAAGGAAGCACTGATCTTCAGACAGGGGTGAGAACAGGGGTATGAGAACCCTGACCTCAGTCTCCTCTTTCCTTCTAAACTGTTAGAGGCTCTGCATTGGGCTTTCCATGAACCAAAGCCACCTGAAAGCCAGGTTCACTCTGGCCAGCCTCCAGGGCAGAGAGAAGAAAGGTGGGGAGAGTTCCCAGAGCAGTGACCAGAGCCCCAGCTCAGCCTGCAGACATACAAAGAGCCAGAGGGAGATGCCTAACTCCCAATCCTGTAGGGGGACCTCACAAGTCAATGCAAATAACCATCTGGTATTACCAAACCCTCAAACCCTCCATGACTTCCAACACTGTGGGGGCTGGAGAGAAGGGTGCCTTTAAATCCTCAAGTTCCTCCCAGCTCCCAGCCCTTCTTCGGTCTATTTATCACCTCGGCATCCACGGACTTTATCTTTGGTAGGCACCACACAGAAATCAGATGAAAGATGCAGCAGCCTCTTCCTCAAATTCCACACACACACACACACACACACACACACACACACACACAAAAGATCAAAACAAAACAAAACAAAAACCCCCACAAAAGGCAGTTTTCGTATTTATCAGACCATATTTAAGATTTAGAGGGAGACCAAAGGTGAGTTTATACTGCAAAGAACTTCAAAATAAACAAAACATCCTTGTGATTGGAAACCCCTCAGCCGCTCCAATCACCCAGGACACTTCAAGAACTACCTAATGCTCTATAGCTGTTCAGCCTCATACCAAGTCCTCACACTTCTCTTCCCCCTCCCCTCTCACACTTTCCTTCTACAAAACCAAAAATGCCTCTTGTGTTGAGCAATTTGCCATTTCCTTCTGGGTCTCTGCAGGGCCAGTCAACACCCAAACTCTCCAGATTGTCCCTCTCCTCCAAGACATGGCCTAGTGGTCTGCCTACCAGAGCCAGCTCTTTTCCTGCAATGAATTCTGCTGTCAGTTGTCCGTCAAGAGGTTTTTCACTTCCTGTTGTACATTATTCTAGAGAAGGCAGTTGATTTTTGTGTAATCCCTTGAGAAGTTTATTAATCAACTTGCATAAAAGCTGGTATCAGTGGCTTTTTTTTTTGTCTCAGAAAATTCAATTCTTCATCTGAACATGTCACAGGGCATTCCTCCACTCAGAGCTGACGTCTCGTAGTCCTTGGAGTTCCAAAGCCATGGCACACTGAGCTCATCGTTTTTCTTTCAAAGGCTGACTCAGGCAGCTTGGGACCTCAGCTCTTTAAAATTACATGGAGATGAATCTATCTTCATGCAAGCTGCCAGCCCAAGTGCAATTATAATTTCCAAATCCTGTAAGGTTCTGTATCTTAAAGCGTTAAATTAAAAATGCCATCTGCATGCCTAGGCTTTGTCCCAACTTTACATTTGCCCTTAAGAGAGGAGCAATTGCGAGCAAAAGGCCTCATCCTTTCAAAATTGCTCGGGCTGTTAAGAGCGAAGCTTCCTTTTCAGAACTGCTTGACTTGACGTAGGAAACCAAAGGGAGTTGAATGAACTTGGCCCAGAGCTCTGGGGGATGCTTCCAGTTTCTGTTGTTTCTGTTGTAGATAATAAGAGAATGTAATATACTACAGCTTGATTTCCAAGTGGAAAGGGACCTAAAGGAGACTCCAGAGCCCTGGGGACAAATTAAATCATATTGAGTGATTTATATCACAGGGTATGGAATTTCAGAGCTTTTGCATTGTTTACCTTAATCTAGACTTAAATATCATCTAGATATCTTTATGACCTACTCTCAGCCTTGTTTTTGTTACCTTATTTGCAGAATTTGGCCAGTTTTAAAAATTTTTGTAAAACACAATTGGAAATGATCTATCTTTCCATACTATTATCCACACATCTCATTGTTCAGTTATAAAAGCATTTTGTGTTCCTTTAACCTTATAAACTGCACACGCAGAGTTAGAGAGGCAGAAAGGGAGTTAACATTAGCTCTGCTAATGAGCATGTGGAGTTCTGAGACTGAGCTTCATTTGCATTGAGTTGCTTTTAGCTGGAGATTATAGAAACAGCACTGGAAACATCTACCACTAAGGTAACAATAAGCATCCTTATGGTTTAGGCCCCTCTTGGTTTCCCGTTATGTCAAGGTGTTGGATCTGGCGTCTCTGTGATTCTCTTGAAAAGAAGCCTGTCCCCAAGGCCACAAGATGTTTGTCACAACTGCAGTCATCTCACTTGGCCACAGTCATCTCACTTGGCCACAGTCATCTCACTTGGCCACAGTCAAAGGCAGGAAGCAGGTGGATAGTCAGGGCAGTTAGAAAGCATTATCCCTGTATACTACGCTCTTTTTACCAATGGGAAAAAAAAGCTTCCCCCAAATCCCTCACCCCCAATATCCTCCCTTTATCATCTCATTGGCCTGAACCAAGTCTAGTTTCAGGAGAGGTTGGGAATGTGGGTGATTTTATCAGACAGAGGCAGACAGACAGGGGAGAAGGTATTTGGCATAGCTGGGACAGTTGTTACTGCAAGCATCACATCACCAAATGAGACCTTTCGTGGAAAAATTCCCTAGAGCTGCTCTATTTAAACCTTTAGCCGAGCCTCATGACTGTAATAATATAGAAGTATATATCAAATCAAGCAGTATCCTGCATAATTCAAATAGTGATTCTAAGGAAAACCTTCCTGAAAGAAAATAATTCAAAGAAAAAAGCAGAAAATTCATACAATAGAGGATTCAGAAGTGCTTAAAGTTGCCAACCAGCCAAATGTTACCTTAGGCTTTTCAACCTCCAGGAGATTACTAACTAATAAATCAAAAGTGGAAGAGTGAACAGCCATTCTTTCACTAGATCATAACATGCTCTGAATTAGGAATAGATTGTCCTAGTCCTGGCCAGCTGGCTCAGTGGTAGAGCATTGGCCCAGCGTGTGAAAGTCCTGGCTTCAATTCCTGGTCAGGACACACAAGAGAAGTGACCATCTCTTTCTCCATCACCCTTTCTTCTTGCTGTCTCTTCCCCTCCCACAGCCATGCCTCGAATGGTTCGAGCAAGTTGACCCTGCACACTGAGGATGGCTCCATAGCCTTGTCTCAGGCACTGAAATAGCTTGGTTGCCAGATGGGCAGAGCATCACCCTGTAGGGAGCTTGCTGGGTGGATCTCGGTCAGCGCACATGTGGGAGTCTGTCTCAGCCTTCCTGCCTCCCTGCCTCTCACTTAAAAAAAGGGGGAGGGCCCTGGCCGGTTGGCTCAGCAGTACAGCGTCGGCCTGGCGTGAGGGGGACCCGGGTTCGATTCCCGGCCAGGGCACATAGGAGAAGCGCCCATTTGCTTCTCCACCCCCCCCCCTTCCTCTCTGTCTCTCTCTTCCCCTCCCGCAGCCAAGGCTCCATTGGAGCAAAGATGGCCTGGGCGCTGGGGATGGCTCCCTGGCCTCTGCCCCAGGCGCTAGAGTGGCTCTGGTCGCGGCAGAGCGACGCCCCGGAGGGGCAGAGCATCGCCCCCTGGTGGGCAGAGCGTTGCCCCTGCTGGGCGTGCCGGGTGGATCCCGGTCGGGCGCATGCGGGAGTCTGTCTGACTGTCTCTCCCCGTTTCCAGCTTCAGAAAAATACAAAAAAAAAAAAAAAAAAAAAAAAAAGGAATAGATTGTCCTAAGGGATTGAAAATGGAAAACAAATTGGTAAAGGTTTGTGTGTCTCCCTTTGCAGGTACCTCACTGCCCTCCAATAGCCACCCTTGAGTTCACTTCCTGAACACACTCCCAGCAGGGGTTTGTGCATACGTAGAATTAGTCAATGCAGAAATTAAGCTCCAGCTTCACAATAAGTACTTGGTGACTCGTAGAGACACGCATCGCATCGTGAGAGAAAATGTTACCAACTTGGCAGACATAAATGTCTGAAAGAAAACATTCTAAAAGAATGTACTGAAACAAAATTTGAGCAACAAGCCAGGCTTTCTGAAATTGATGTATAGAAATGCCACGTACTGGGATTGTAGGAAATGCCACATCTGCGCTCAGCAAATTTAGATTAGGTGTTCATGAAATGCTTTTTGTTGACCAGTTATAGGATTTCTTTCTACCAACAAATATCCATCAGCTTCTTGACTTGCTCATTCTGATCAGAGATAACACAATCAAATTCAGAGGTGTGAAGTTCCCCATGAAGTTTAACAGCCACATACACTTGCTGTTCATTTAGCTAATAGATGCAGAATCAGAGAACTTCCAAAAAGACTGTCCCTTGCTTTCTTTGCTGAGCACTGGAGGGAACAACGGCCATGGAGGTGAAAAGGCGAGACTGTATGAGGCAATCCTTAGAGGCAGGATGAGCAAAGGAAAGGTCCTTGTGCAGAGGCAGTGCGGCGATCCCACCAGGAGATGCCACAGCATGTCAGCCTTGGGACCCCTGGCTCCCAGTGCAGTTCTTGCAGCCCAGAGCCTCCAGATACCCAGCACTCAGACCTCTGGGAAACTGGTGATGGTGGGGCTGTTGCCAGCCAGTCCAAACAGAGTGACCACCTTAAATCAGTAGTTCTCAGTCTGGGACTTTTCACCACCCTCCATCCCAGGAGATACTTAGTAATGTATGGAGACATTTTTAATTGCCATAATGGGGGTTGGGATTCTACTGGCATCGCCTGGGTAGAAGTTAGGGGTGCTGCTAACCATCCACAATGCACAGCACTACCCCCAGCAAAGACTCAGCCAGCCCCGAATGCCAGAAGTGCCAGGGAGACGCTCTCCTTACACCATGGGAGAGAGAAAAGCTGAGGGTGGGGAAAGGCAATTAGCTGCACATTACTCATCTCTGCCATCAGCACTCAGTAAGTTATATTGAAAGTAATGGACTCATTTTAAGCCCAGCTCTACTGCAAACATACTTGAAAAACTTGAACTTGATCACATCCCTTCATCTCACTCCACCTCACTTCCTCACCTGTAAATTGAAGATGAGACCATATCTACCTGATAGAGTTGTTGTAAACGATTCATAGAGTATTGTCATAGCTTTATTATTCTGCTAATACTACTTATCTCTCAAAAAATTTCAAAGACAAGATGAAGTAACGCAAATGAATTTATTACAGAACTTTAAACACTACACAAATGGATAAGGGACAAAGGATTAGAAAGCTGCCTCTGTGCTTCATGTAACTAACTGCCAATATTTTAGAAAGGAAAAAGAAAGCAGTGTGCCCATCTTCTTATTGACAGTTTTTCTATTTGTTAGAGTAGGATAAATGCAGTTATAAATATATATATTCTCCACTTTACTGTCCATGAAGGGAATAAAGGTTTGCTTCAGTTGTGATTCTAAAAATAAGACACAGTCTTGAGAACTCTTCTTTTTTTCTGTCTATATCCATTCCGTAGGCGAAATTATCATTCTGAAAACTAAAGTACCAGCCTACAACTCTCCTTGAAATACAGACTCACAGATGTCACTTAAATATCTACTTGGCACCTCAAATTTAGCATGTTTAAACGTGGCTTGTTTAAGTTGCCCCTAAACAACAGCTTCATCCTTCAAATTGCTCAGACCAGAAATGTAGGAGTTATCTGTGACTCCCCCTTTCTCATATCCCACATTCAATAGGTCAGTAAATATAGCCAGAATCAAACTACTTCGTGCCCCCTCCACCAAAGTAATCTTGATCGAAGCTACCATCATCTTTCTCCTGGATTACTGTGCACCTTTCCAAATAGCTTCCCTATAGCGGATTTTCAACAGATCAGCCAGGGTGAGCCTATTACAAAACAAGTCAGATCTTATCTGTCTTCTGATAAAATCCCCATCTCACTCAAAATAAGAGCTCCAGGTCTTATAACATTCTCTAAGGTTACCTGCCCTGCCCCTCCCTCACCTGTTTGGCCTTATCTCTTCTCCAGCTGATGGCCTTTGCACCTGCTGTTCTCGTGGGGAACCCTCCACCCTCACAAAGGACTCAAATATCCCTCCTCACTCTTCTATCTCTTCTATTTAAAAATAGTAACCCATCCACCCTGCTCTTGCTTTTGCCCGTCTCTGTTTTTTCTCCACAGTAATCTCTTATACCTGACATGCTACTTCTGTTACTTAATTATTGCTTTGATCCTCTTCCCCTACTAGAATGAATAAAACTTGATAATGGTAAGAATGTTTGTCTTTTTTGCAAGAATGTTTGTCTTTGTTGGCTGCATAGTAGGCGCTCATTAAATATTTATTAAATAAATGAATGAATGGACTGTTAGTACACACACACACACACACACACACAAACATACGCACCTCCTAGTGATAAACAATAATTCTTGGAGGAACAGTCTAATTTTACGGGAGAAAACTGTTCCCTAATATAACCAAATCTATACAATGTCCCCATCTGAGCACGGATACACCGTTTAACACTGGTTTACAGAGGAGCTTCGGGTCCCCTTTCTTAGTTCCATTCAACGTCTAGGAAGCTGCAGACACAGAATGAAACAGGGCCCATTATAATACCTTCCCAACAGAAACTTGATCCTGTGCCACCTTTATTTACAGAAAAACCTGGTGAATGTCTGTAGTTGAATTTTTCCCTTACTTTGGACAGATCAAATTCTATAGCAGAGCGTTCTCGTTAACGCTCCCCAAACTCTTTGGCAGCTGAAGGGCTACAGAGTAAGCATTTTAGGTCAGCCAGAGAAAGCATTCAAGGTGTAGAGATGGAAGAACGTTTCTTCTGCATGTGTATAATTTGGCCCCAGCCCTGTTGAGATCGTGTATTGGAAATGCTAAGAGACCTCAAGAGATCACCTGCTTCTATCCAAGTGGGTTAATTATATGTCCTGGGAGCTGTGCGGTCTGGTGTGGTTATTTAGAGTTTGGGATCAAGTTCCTTAATCTCTCTGAGCCTCTCTTTGCTCATTTGCAAAATTGAAATAGTAATATTATCTTAGTACCTACCAGGATTGAAGATAGCTCTCAATCTGGACTGAGCCTCTGTTTATTTCTTCTAATGCAGAAAGAAAGAAATTGCAGGACTCTGGGAGCCAGAGACCAGTCAAGGAAGTTTTCTCTCCCATTATTTCCCATCCAGGAAAACACGATAAAAATTCAGATATCACCCTCAGGGCTCCCATCAGTTTGCCAAAACTGAAGTACTTTGCAGTCTAGTAGCCCCAAACCTGTGAACTGGAAAAGCTCATCTAGTCAGAGAAAAGAACCAAAGGAGTTTGTCCACAGCCCTCATACACCTTCAAACACCGACAGGCAACTGCTACCAAGGCAAAGGATGTTCCGGCCCTTTAGTGGATTTCCAAGAGGAAATACTGGACCAAAGGAGACAACCAGTCATAGTTCTTGTCTGTCTTTGGGGGTACACTTATTTCTTGTTGTTCTGTTCTTTAACAGACACATGGAAAGCAAACTAGATATTTTTAGAGAGATTTTTCCCAGGAACTTTGCAAACATTGAATGTTCTTATTTATTTATTTATTTATTTAATCGTTACGGTCTATCTTCTGGGAAAGGGCACTGTAAATGGATCTTTGTAATATCTTTACTAAGAAAAATTACAATTGTCACAGCCTATTAACTCTAAACACTTTCTAGAAAGAAAAAAAAAGAATAGAAAGAAAAGGAAATGACATGGTAAGTATGTGTGGTGGGGGTGTTGGCAGGGAGTTGCTTAAAGCCCATGAAGTGGATTTCACCATGGGAGCTAAATAATAATGCATATTTCATAAAAACACTAAGAGGTTTTAGTAAAATTAGTATATAAATGTAAAGACAGTTCCTAAACACTTTACACTTAACAGAGGGCTAGTTCCCTTCTGTCACTTTCTTTTCTATCAGAATGATGGCTAGTGAAGTTGAATACTTTGCTAGGTCCCTAACATATCTATTGCCCTTAAGAAATGATGCCAAACATGAGAATGTCCTTTATTTAAAGAGCCAACAAGAGTGAGACAAGTTCTGGTGGATACAGGATTTGTTCTCTTCATGGACTGGTTTTAGTACATGCATGTGACATCATATGGACAAGTTAGAGAAATAACAGGTGAAAATCTGTAAAACTTTTTTTTAGCCATAAATATGATGAAATTATTCCTCATTAATCAGGACCAATTAAATGAATTATGATATATTCCTGCCATAGAATACCAAGCAGATGTTACCAAGAATGAGAGAACCCAATGAAGAAATTTGATCTTATTTTATACCCACATGAACACATATATGATTAGTGTGTATATCTGAAAGGGCGTGATTTAAGCAGTGAAACGGGATGTTTGATGGGAGAAGAAAAGTGGATTTTCTCTTTTTATGTTGTATGTGTGGCAGAAACATTTGATTCTAATTGACAAATCATGTGCTCTTCCATTTTCCCATGAAGTTAGGTGCGATCATGTGACTAGTTTCTGACCTTGGAATGTGAGTAAAATTACATACATCACCCTCTGTCTGACATACTTAAAGCTGTGAATCCTCCAAGCAATCTTTCTATCGCCAAATGAAAGGAGCCCGGATCATTAAGTTACCAAAGGAAAACAACGTCCTGTCTCTCACTTGAGCTAAAATGTAGTGTGAGTGTGTGTGTGTGTGTGTGTGTGTCATTCCATTTGTGTTTTTGTCACATTAAAGACATTTCCTTTGGTACAATCTAAACTACTGGGAGGTCCCTGAGCATTTTCTCCAGAAAAACACTTTCCATTTCCTAAGTGTTAATTGTACAGAGCAATAGACTCTGAAGTAAAAATACGAAGTGAACCAGACAATAGCTCCCATTGGAAGTCAGATCCCCACACGTTACAAGCAGCTTTGGAGATTCTGTCTTTCAGTATTAGCTACAGATCTGGTCATGGCTGCTGCTGTATGGACACTCACTGCTTACCTCCACCTGTGCCATAGATCTTCAAAATTCTAAGGCGAAAGGCAACCAGGAGATTAGCCTAAACTAGAACTGCACAGCTCCACCAGCCAAGAGGATTCAGATCAATTTTACAGGATTATCACTCATCTCAGGTAGCTGTCTTTCTTGATAAAACTAAAAAGGAAGAAACTGAATATAATAACAGAGTGAATTCCTTTAAATAAAAGGTAAGGATAAAGGATAAAATTTTCAAGGGATTTTCTCTATATTTGGAAGGAGAAAACTAAACAGGCAAAAATGCAGTGGCATTTTTAGTGAGAGAAAATTCCAAGGTACAAAGAAGCTTATGTAGGAGACAGAATGTAGGAGATAGGAAATAAGATCAGAGAGAACAAAGGATATTGGAGAGATAAGGGTGACCTTGATGATGTAGTAGATTTTAATTCTCTAAATAGTAGTCATCAAATTCCTCGCCATTTCGAGAGTGGACACGCTTTGATCCTCTATACTCTTTTTAAGAGCTGGGTAAGATTCAAGTGATCTAACAGCATGATGAAGTTGGCAAGTAACTGTAAATCATTTTTAATAGTAGCAGTTTGTAAAATAATGGGTCCTGTGGGAAGAGCGTGAGGAGTTTTCACCACAGCTGGGTAGTCCCTATAATTTCCCTCAATTTTCCTCTGAAAATCCCACATCAGCAATGTAATTGTCTGCCTCACTGTCTCCCTTCCACCCCAGATGGAAGAGAGAGAGCAGTGAAGAGAATAATAATGTGACATTCAATAAAGTGTTCTCTACGAAGCCCTGGACTTGGCTAGGGAGTGGGGTCAGGACCCAGGGGAGGACACTCTGGGCACAGCCCTGTGCTTCACGAGGGTCAGAGGGAGTTAAAGGTAACAATTTACCTGGATTTTAACAAGGTAGCTAACTTTTACCTATTTTTGAATTTTATATAAAAGGAATTATACATTATGTGCTCTTTTGAGTTTGACTTTGCTTACTCAACGTTACGTTGATGACATTCTCCCATGATATGTATATGATATGTATATGGTATGTATGTAGGTATGTAGTTATAATATATACATTCATTCTCATTGCTCTATAGTATTTCATATATGCATATTTATAATATAATTATTAATTGCATTATTAATGGGCATTCAGGCTACTTACAGTGTGGGGGTATTACAAATAGTGCTGCTATAAATATTCTTGTACTTTTATTTTGATGAACCTTTATATGCATTTCTGTTGGTACAGGACTAGAAGGAGTAGAAATTTAGTAAAGCAGAACTGGATCAAAGTAGTAATTTAGTGGCTATTGCCAAATCAGTTTTCAAAGTGGTTGCCCAACCTCCAGTCACACCAGCAGTGTATAAGAATTCCAGTTGCTCAACAGCCTCACAAATATTGTCTGCTTTTTTAATTTAGCCATTCTGGTGGATATGTATTGTTATTGATTGTGGTTTTAATTTGCATTTTCCTAAAGACTAATGAAGGTAAGTCCTTTTCACACATTTATAGACCATTTGGTATCCTCATTTGTGATTTGTCTGTTCATACTTTTGCCCATTTGTCTATTAGAATATTTGTCATATTATCAATTTGTAGTTCTTTTATTATGTGAAACATAACCCCTTTGTCAGATATACACATTGTAAATATTTTTTGTGACTTACTTTGTGGCTTTTTAGATTGTGTGCTTTGATAAGTTCTTAATTCTAATGTAGTCAAATATATTTATGTTTTTCTTTATTTTTTTTCTTAAGTGCCTACTAGGGAGGCAGAGAGACAAACTTCCACATTCACCCTGACTGGGATCCACCCAGCAAGCCCCCTATAGGGTAATGCTCTGTCCATCTGGGGTCATTGCTTCATTCATTTTAGCACCTGAGGCAAGGCCATGGAGCCATCCTCAGTGCCCGGGGCCAACTTGCTCCAACCAAGCCATGGTTGTGGGAGAGGAAGAGAGAAATAGAGAGAGAGAAGGTAGAAGGGGGAGTGGAGAAGTAGATAGTCACCTCTGTGTGCCCTGACTGGAATCAAACTTAAGATATTCACGCACCAGGTCAACACTCTACCACTGAGCCAACCAGCCAGGGCTTATGTTTTTCTTTATAGAGTTTTTAAGGTTCTGCTTAATAAATATTTGCCAACCCAAGCTCACAAAGATAGTCTCCTATGCTATCTTTTAGTAGCTGCATTCTTTTATCTTTCACATTTATCATGTGGATAGATCTACAATCCATCTGAGGTTAATTTTGGGGTATGGTGAGGGCAGAGAAATGTGGCCATCCCAATAACCCAATGTGCACATTTAAGGGATTCAGAGCATTTATTTAAAGACCATCACTTTCTCACTGTACTGCAATGTCACCTTTGTCTATAATAATTATTTTAAATATTTTTTTATTATTTAAAAATAAAATCTTTTTAAATTTTTTATTACATTCATTGGGGTGACATTGGTTAATAAAATTATATAGGTTTCAGGCATACAATTCTATAATACATCATCTGTACAATGTATTGTGTGTTCACCACCCCAAGTCAAGTCCCCTTCCCTCACCATTTATCCCCCCTGTACCCTTTTCCACCTACCCCACCTCTTTTACATAGTCCCCAACCCTCATTCCCTCTGACAGCTGTCAGTCTGTTCTCCATATCTATGAGTTTGTTTCTATTTTGTTTGTTAGTTTATTTTGTTTATTAGATTCCACATATAAGTAAAACCATGTAGTACTTGTCTTTCTCTGGCTGGCTTACTTCACTTAGCATAATAATCTCCAGGTTCATCATGCTGTCACAAAAATAATATTTCTTTCTCTTTTATGAATGAATGAGTAGTATTCCATTCTGTGTCTGCACGACAGCTTTTTTATCTACCCATCTACTGATGGGCATTTGCGCTGCTTCCAAATCTCGGCTATTGTAAATAACACTACAATGAATATAGGGGCGAATATATTCTTCCGAACTGGTGTTTCAGGTTTCTTCAGATATATTCTCAGAAGAGGAATTTCTGGGTCATAAGGCAGTTTGATTTTTAAATTTTTGAGGTAACTCCATACTGTTTTCTACACCAATCTGCATTCTCACCAACACTGCATGAGAGTTTTCTTTTCTCCACATCCTTGCCAACACTTGTTATTTGTTGATTTATTGTTGATAGCCATTCTGACTAATGTGAGGTGATACTTCATTGTGTTTTTAAGTTTTATTTCTCTGATGATTAGTGACATGGAGCATCTTTTCATATCTCTTTTGGTTATTGTATGTAGTGTCTATTTGGGTCCTATGCCCATTTCTTAATTGGATTGTTTTATTTTATCTTTTTTTATTTTGTTGTTGAGTTTTCTAAGTTCCTTATAAATTTTAGATATTAACCCTTTATCAGATGTATCAGCAAATTTGTTTTTTCATTCAGTAGGCTGTCTTTTAATTTAATTGATGGTTGGTTTCCTTTGTTGTACAAACATTTTTTATTTGATGTAGTCCTATTTGTTTATTTTTTCTTTTGTTTCCCTTGTCTGAGGTGACATATCAGAAAAAATATTGCTACAAGAAATGTCTAAGATTTTACTGTTTATGTTTTCTTCCAGAACTTTTATGGTTTTGAGTCTAACATTTAAGTCTTTAATTCATTTTGAGTTTTTTCTTGTGTATGGTACAAGAAGGTGGTTTAGGTTTATGTTTTTGCTCTTATCTGTACACTTTTCTTAACACCATTTGTTGAATAGACCATCTTTACCCCTTTGTATCTTCTTGCCTTCTTTGTCAAATATTAATGGCCTGTAAAGGCGTGGGTTTATTTCTGGGCTGTCTATTCTGTTCTGTTGATCTATATGTCTGTTTCTTTGCCAACACCATGCTGTTTTGGTTACTATAGCCTTGTAGAATAGTTTGATATTAGGTAGTGTGATTCTTCCAACCTTGTTCTTTCTTATGATTGCTGCTGCTCTTTGGGATCTTTTGTGGTTACACATAAATTTTTTGGAATATCTCATAAAATCCTTCTGTTATTGAAAGAGCTTTTTTAGAATTACTTTGAACTTATTACATTGTACTGTTTAACATTTAATATAAGCAAAAAGAAAATAGATTAAAATATTTCTGAAACTTCTACTTATTCAGAGTGTGACACTTCAACTGTTAAATTTTCAACTCAGTCATTGATGACTGTTTTGTTTCACAAACCATGGTCCTCTGTGCCATTAAGAATGTTGACAATGCAGCAAAAGAATGTTCCATTGTTGTCCCAGCATTATTTGCACATTTTGATTTAAATGTGAAGAAAATGACAACTTAGCTGAGGCAACAGTGATTTTAAGACTCATTCTGATTTCAGAATGGTTAAAATATGAAACTATTTGGGGCTTAAAATAAAATATAAATATCTATTATTTCTAATTCATATGACTAGAAGCTTGAAACACACTTTCAAGTGTATTGTTTATTGAGAAAGATCTTCTTTAGGAAGAAAAAATAATCTTGTAAGGAAGAAAAAGGCACAGTATTGCGAAGGCTGGTGAAGGAGCTCAGTGAGAACGTGACCTCCAGAAAAGTCTAGGTCTTGCCTACTCTTTGCTGGAGAGCAAGGGATGGCAGAGAGAGCTTGTAGCCTTTTGTACCCATGTCAGTCAATCATTGGCTGCCAAGAGCAGAAAACAAGGTAGGTTGCAATTTCTCCAGCAAGGTTTCTCTCCTTGCCTGGAACAAGTCTTCAGAAAAGAGATTAACTGTGATCTTTTAGCATCATGAGCTACAGGATGGGTACACTTATAAAGGGAATATAGGCTGGGCACCAATAGTGTTTACTATAGTCATTAATACCTAAAATTTATTGAGTACTTACTATAGTCTCCCCTTTTTACAAATGAGAAAATGGATTTGGAGAAACTATTTACTTATCCAGGGTCACACAGCTGGTCAATGGCAGAGTTGAACATAGGAGTCTGACTCCAAGACCCTTGCTCTTAACTCCTACACTGTCCTACTTCCAAATAAACTCAAACAGGTAATCAAGTGCATTATTTACATGGTAGAAAGGTAAGGCCCCCTATATACTCAAAGATGGCCAAGTGAGCAAAACAGAAGAATTATATTTCTTTTTAAAATGTTAATTATTTTTCCAAACTCACAATTTTGTTTGGCTTTTTCAATCCTGTTTTCTTTAGATTTCTAGACTGGCTTTTATCTCATCTTTGGAGCCAAGAAAAACTGAGAAAAATAATTTATTAATACTTCTCCTTCCACCTTTAATTGTGTGTGTTTATTATCCTCTTTGGTTTAGCCTTTTTCAGCAGTTATGAGTTTTTATCCAATGTCTGTCATGTTGAAATAGCACTTAAGGCTTTGTCTCACCTGACCAGGTAGTGGCACAGTGGATAGAGCATTGGACTGGGATGCAGAGGACCCAGGTTCGAGACCCCGAGGTTGCCAGCTTAAGCACGGGCTCATCTGATTTGAGCAAAAGCTCACCAGCTTGGACCCAAGGTCACTGGTTCAAGCAAGGGCTTACTCAGTCTGCTGAAGGCCCACAGTCAAGGCACATATGAGAAAGCAATCAATGAACTAAGGTGTCACAATGCGCAAGGAAAAACTAATGATTGATGCTTTTCATCTCTCCGTTCCTGTCTGTCTGTCCCTGTCTATCCCTCTCTCTGACTCTCTCTCTGTCTCTGTAGAAAAAAAAGGCTTTGTCTTGAGATCATAGAGGATCTATGTAATACAGGTGATTGATTTAATCATAGTGGCAACTTTGGTTCTTTGAAATTTTGGTTTTCATTAATTTCTTTTTTTGACATTCAAAACTGTTTTCTTCCTACATATCTTCATCTTCAACAGCTTTAAATAACATTTCACAGGTACAAACATCAGAAGGCTGAAAATCACTTCTGTGATATTTGATTGACTTGCCCTCAAAAGAAGCACAAAAGTTGGGTATTTGCAAAACTGTTCTGTCTCCCATTAAAATTCTCATCTCCTGTTTTGGCATCAACCATCACTGATTAATTGTCATCCTTTCTCATCTCTCCCCAACCTCCATAACCTCATCCCTCTCAAAGAGAAAGCAGTATCTTAAAATGACAAGCCCCATAAAAACCAAGTCAACCTATAAATCTATGGACCGAAATACAAACCAGTGACCCAAGAGGCTTGCATTAAAAATCCAAAAATCAATTGTGAGGTATCCCAGGCTTTTCTTACAATAAGTAATGCAAGCTGAAGGTTATCAAGGTTACTGAGCAGCTGTTCTAAATTCCAAGGAAGATCTCTTGGTTGTACCTGTTAGAGATCTAGGCCCTCGTAACTAACTTTATGCTTCATAACTGAGCCAAGTGATAAGCAATATAAAACTACCAGTGGTTGCTTGATGGCACATATAGGAGGAAAAAATGGCACTAAAATGTTGGCAGGAATGAGCATCAGCAGTTGGCTGGGGGTCAAAGTTTGTAGAAGCCAAAATACCCTAAGATTAAAACTGGTCTCCATCTTGAAAATTGTGTTTAATTTTTAATTTAAGACACCTAGAAAAATGTAAAAACTCACTTTTGGGCATCAGTTCCCCCTGCTCAGCATCTTTCACTGTGCTTAGGAAGAGTCAGGGTGGGGGCAAAGGCACTGCCCCTGGAGGACAGCTCAAGGTCAAGTGCAATGGGATGCCGTTTATCTCCAGTATCTTCTAGGTTTCTCTTTAAGTGATTCTTTTCTTTATATAACCAGTGCCTCTTCTTCCCTATGAATACTTGTACTCCAGACTTATCTTCCATATGACAGTCCAAAGGGACTTGAGCAGAAATTAATGCCTTTGTAAAGAAATAGAGTCTCTAATGGTAGACATGTAGGCAACACTGACAGAGTTCTGGAGAGTAGAAGGGGCCTTCCGGGTTCATGCTCATAGTATTGCACAGGCAACCGCCAATGACAAAAAATACACTGCCGATCTGGAAAGTACTGCAGATGAAGACATTGAAGCCATCCTTATCTCCTACTTATACTTCTGTGTTTCTCCAGCTTCCACTGTTGTGTTTCTTAATTCTGATGGGAAGGAAAACAGTGGAGAGATAGATTCCACAGTTAATGAGTACAGACACATGAGAGTGAAAGGATTTGCTTCCCTGACATGAAGAAATGGAACAATGTTGAATATTTTCATAGAGATGTAAATGCATCTTAGTGCCTTTGTTTTCTAAGCTAATAAACAAATCCCCTTGATCCTGGAATAAACTATGTCAATATTTATGAAGCGCTTAGCAAAGTGCCTTCCCAAACATTTTCTCATTTATCTTCTCACAACTCTGTGAAATAGGATGACCTGTGCAGCATTATCCGCACTTTAGAGATTAACTGACGGGCCAATGTCTACACAAGAGTGAGGTTGATACCTCAGGAGGTACTGGCTACCAGTCTTATGATTTCTGGAATAGCACGAGGACTTAATATTCGTGCTTCTATCTGTGATTCTGAGGTCTGAGCACATACTAAAATCTGACAACATTTACTTCATCCTCTGTTTTTATGAGCCTGGCATTAGAGATTGGCTTCATCAACAAATCTATTCAAACTAATTTTATGTCTTCACTTTTCTCCTTTCTCGTTCGCTTGATCCTTCTTCCTTCTGTTAAGATGAAGCACACAGCTGAACTGTCTCCTCCGCCTGGCCTGGGAAAAGAGTGAAGTGAACCACTGAAAAGACAAACAAGAGAGGGTAAGAGGAAAACAAGACAGAAAATCTTTTTTTATTACATACATTTCAAAGGAGTTCAGTTTTATGGTAAAGCTACTCTGAATAGCTTCTTTAAAATCCTAGTAAACAATAGCAAAAGGTTATTTTAGTAAAAGGGCCACTTTGAAGAATTCAAGAGCTGACATGTGAGTAGGAGTTGAATCCAAGGAAAAATATGGTTGTTATGGGAAGTCATTTGATGAGTCATCCTTTCTTTCCTGAAAATCCTGACTTAGCTAATAAGCTAATAATATAGAAAACAAATGCATCCTATGCTTTATCAATAGAATATTTGCTTTATGAAAAGAAAAGATACACATGCACACCCCAGAGACAGAAAATAAGTCATAAAGTAATGAATAATTCAATTTTAGAGTGTGTTGGTGTGGTGGAAAAAGAAAAAGAGCAGGATACAAGGAATTCAGAGTTCTAGCATTTACAATTTACAATTTTAAATAGGGTGATGAAGTGGGCCTCAGTAAGAAAGTGAATTAAGCAAAGACAAAAATAAGTGAGGTGGTTAGCCAGAATAAGCCAGTGCAAAGGTCCTGGGGCAGGAGTGTACTTGCATGTTTGAAGAACAGCAAGAAGCTAGTGTGGCTAGAGCAAAGATAGCAAAGGGGTGCGTAGCAGGAGAGGAGGTTCTGGATATAAATGAGACTTGCTTTTGTTGAATATCAGAAGCTATTGCAAGGATTTGGGCTTTTACTTCGAGTAAGAGCCATTGTGATTTCTGAAGAAACACAAGGCATGACTGACCTGAATCACTCTGGCAGCTATGTTGTGAATACTAGGAAGAAAGGAGAGAAAGGATGAAATTGAAAAGACTGGTTTAGAGGCTACTTCAGTTAATAAATTCTTAATCTTTTTTTTATAATAGAATTAGTTTTTATTCCTCCTTTTGCAAATTTTTTCATAGATGTGCTAACATCTGCCTTAGAATGTGGACCTACTTAAAAAGTCATTTTTCTCAGCTTTGAGTCTTCACACAAAACCCAAAGAATCCTATTTTAACACCCTATCACACTCACCTTATGTAATGGAAAGAGCTTCTCCTCAGGTCTGGCTATCTCCAGGGGCAACCCAAGAGATCAAAACAAAGGTTAGTCTGCGAGGAGGATTGAAGGGCAGATGATGGGGGAAGAGAGGAGAGTGTGCTGAGTCACTAGGTGTGTGGACATTGCGCTAACAGAGGAGAGCCAGCAACAATATTTAGGCCAGGGAGTGATAAAAATTGTATTTTAGATTTTATGAAATAATCTAAAATGTGGAAGATGAATAGAAAGGAGGAAATAATCTCAGAATAGCATCTTTCAAGATAAGAGAGCCTAAGCCAGAGCAGAAGGGAACAAAGTCAAGGGAAATCTTGAAGGTAGAATATAAGGGCTGAATCATGATTATCATAAAAATAATAGAGAAAAGAAGAGATAAAAATATGCAAAGGAATTTCCAAACAGTGATACTATTAACAAGCTAATAAACATTGGACTAGGTCAAGGTTGATGAACATCATGATTTTCTACATACCAAGATTATTTTTTTCACTTATCCAATGCTTATCACCATGCCAGTGTTTCTGTATCTTAAACATTTCATGCTATCAAAACTTGAACGTAGCCTGACTGGGCGGTGGCACAGTGGATAGAGCGTCAGACTGGGATGCGGAAGACCCAGGTTCGAGACCCCAAGGTCACCAGCTTGAGCGAGGGCTCATCTGGTTTGAGCAAAAGCTCACCAGCTTGAGCCCAAGGTCGCTGGCTCGAGCAAGGGGTTACTCGGTCTGCTGAAGGCCTGCGGTCAAGGCACGTATGAGAAGGCAATCAATGAACAATTAAGGTGTTGCAATGCACAACGAAAAACTAATTATTGATGCTTCTTATCTCTCCGTTCCTGTCTGTCTATCCCTGTCTATCCCTCTCTCTGACTCTCTCTCTCTGTCTCTGTAAAAAAAAAAAAAATTGAACGTAAGGAATAAGATGAGTAAGGAAGCAGAAAGAAAACTGAGAAGATGCGGACAGGTAAGAGGCCACATCCCCAGAAGATGAGAAATGTCCTAAGCAAATCAAGCAGGATCCCAGAATCCAGAGGGCCAGACAATAGCCCTGTGTCCCCTGCCTTGTCTCACTCACGCTGCCTGCCCACTGCAGATGGAGAGCCCTGGTCCGTGAGAATGCGTGACAGCTGAAAAGCAGTCGGGAGCCTCCGGATGGCTGCTGCCCTTGACTGTGGGACATCCCTGTTCCTGCTAAAGCTGCTTTCTGCCAGGCTTGCTCTTCAACACAAACTATTTCATCATGCAGTAAAACACTTTTCTTTTTGAATACTTTTACACCTATCAGCACATGCAGTACATACAAAACTGGCTTTAAAGTACAAGCAGCTTCTATGCCTGATAATGGGTCCTACAAAAGAAGGAATTGGGTCTCTCTCTCTCTCTCTCTCTCTCTCTCTCTCTCTCTCTCTCCCCCCCCCCCCTCCCCAGAAAGAGAAAGGGAAGAGGCAGAGGAGAAGAAGCACTTCAGGGAGGGAAAGATGTGGGTGGACGGAAAGGGAGCTGGTAAGGCAATCGGAGAGGGAGTCATGGAGAGGGAGAGGAGAGAGGAGAGCCAACAACTGAGCCAATTAAAACACCGAGGAGCAACTTCTGCCTGAAGATTAGGGTGGAAGGAAGGGAGGGAGGGAGAGAGGGAGGGAGGGAGGGAGGAAGGAAGGAAGGAAGGAAGGAAGGAAGGAAGGAAGGAAGGAAGGAAGGAAGGAAGGAAAAGAAAGGAGTATAGAAGGGGTGTGAACTGTCCTCAGAAACAACCTTCAATTATACTATTCCTGTTTCCTGTGAGGCCAACCTTGAGAGTCTTCCCAGAGTGAGTGACAGCGGTGAGACCTGCATTTCTCTTCTAATGGAGCCTGGAATTAGACAAGACAGGTGTTGCCTTATTTATTTTCTAGTTTTCACAGTCCTGAGCCAGCATCTCCATTGCACATCTGCCTCTCTTTTCTCAATTAGTTTAAAAGCATCAGCTCTCTCTTCTGCCACCTCATCCCCTCCTAATTGTTTCACTGTGTCCTTCTCTCTGACTTCTGGTCGACTCCTGTGTCCCAGACCCAGCTAAAGTCCATTTCTGGATCATTTGTGAGGTAGGCAAAGCAGTCAGACATATCAAGGTCACCTCATCACAGAGTCCTTGTTTGCTCTCTGTTCTTCCTCCATCACAAATAGTTCGAGAGTCCAGCTTTGCGTTTTAGAAACTGAACGAGTCTCAAGTGCAGTACGTCTGTATGACTTTATTCCTGACATTCCAGAAGGCAGAAGCTCTGAGGTTCTTAAAGGTCTGGAGGGGCCTCCTAGGAGGAAGGACAATGTGCTGGGGAGTGGGTGTTCCTTAGTGGCTGGAACACTTGGTGTGGCTCTCTGTTGAGTATGAACAGCCACTTCCTTCAGCTCCCTTGGCCTAATCTCATCTGTGATATTGTGATTATGCTGAGGCGTTTGTTAGGATCAGGTGGGACAGAGTATGTGACAGTGCTGTGTGAACTAAAAACCCTATACCAGGGATGTGTAATTTGTGTTTCAGAAAAACCTGGGATTCCTCAGAAAAGCCTCTGCAAGGTGAGAAAAATCACTGACCCGGCGTCCTGGCTAACTCCCACCAGTTCAACCAGGGAAGTTGAGCTTTTATTCATTTTCTATAAAATTTAATTCAAAGAAAATAGGTTCAGTAACCTTAAAAATTGGAAAATGGTTGTATTTGACAAGTTATTTCTTTTCTCCTACTTTTCCCCTCAAAAATATCTCCAGTTAAGATGAAGCCCCTCCTGACCCCTGCCAGTGGCGCAATGGCAGAGCCTCTGCCTGGAGAGATTTTGCTGGTTCCAGCCCGGGTTAGGGCACACATGAGAAGCAATCAATGGTACAACTAAGCAAACAAGTTGATGTGTGTTGGTGTGTATGTCCCTTCCTCTCTCTCAAAAAAAAAAAAAAAAGAAAAGAAAAAAGATAAACCCCTCCCTCACTCCTGCTCTATTTTTTTTTTAAAAAAGGACAATTCTTCCTCAACTCCAACCATGATGCTCCCTTACCTTGCATTTCACTTCCTTCTGGTTTTTTTTTATTAGAAAATTAAATTTAACAGGATAACAATGATCAATAAGAGTACATACATAGGTTTCCGGTGAACATTTCTATAGCATTTGAACTGTTGATTATGTTGTTCACTCATCACCCAAAGTCAAATCATTTTCTATCACCTTACATTTGTCCCTCTTTACACCCTTTACCCCACCCCTGGCCTTCCCCTCCCCCATATCTCCTTCCTCCATACCCCCCCCCGACCACTGCACTCTTATCTATGTCCATGAATCTCAGTTTTGTATACTGACTATATGTGAAATCATAGAGTTCTCAGTTTTTCATGATTTATTTCACTCAGTATGTTCTCAAGGTCCATCCATGTTGTCATAAATATTACTATGTCATTTCTAAAGGCTGAGTAGTATTCCATTGTATATATGTACCACATCTTCTTTATCCAATCCTCTATTGAGGGACACTTTGGTTGTTTCCATATCTTGGCCACTGTGAATAATGCTGTGATGAACATGGGGTTACATGTGTCTGTACATACCAATGTTTTTGAGTTTTGGGGGTAGATATCAGTAGAGGGGTTACTGGGTCATACAGTAGTTCTATTCTTAATTTTTTGAGGAACCATCATACTTTCTTCTATAATGGTTTTAGTAATTTGCATTTCCACCAGCAGTGAATGAGGGTTCCTTTTCCTCCACAGCCTCTCCAACACTTGTTATTACCTGTCTTGCTGATAATAGCCAATATAACAGGTGTGAGATGGTATCTCACTGTAGTTTTGATTTGCATTTCTCAAATAGCTAGTAAAGATGAGCATCTTTCATATATCTGTTGACCATTTGTATGTCTTCTTGGGAGAGATGTCTGTTCAGGTCCTCTCCTCATTTTTAATTGGATTTGTTTGCTTGTTTGCTGCTAAGCTTTGTGAGTTCTTAATATAATATAATTCACCCCTAATTGGAACTGTTGTTTGCAAATATCTCCCATTTAGTTGACTGCCTATTCGTTTTGTTGTCGGTTTCTTCTGCTGTGCAGAAGCTTTTTAGTTTGATATATAGATCTATTCGTTTACTTTTGCCTTTACTTCCCTTGCCTTTGGGATCAAATTCATAAATTGTTCTCTACGGCCAAGGTCCATGACTTTAATACCTATGTTTCTTCTATGTAATTTATGCTGTAGTTTCAGATCTGATATTTAGGTCTTTGATTCATTTTGAATTGATTTTTGTGCAGGGGGACAAACTGTAGTCAAGTTTCATTCTTTTGCATGTGGCTTTCGAATTTTCCCACCACCATTTATTGAAGAGGCTTTCTTTTTTCCATTGTATATTTTTGGCTCCTTTGTCAAAAGATGATTTGTCTATATATAGGTGGTTTTATTTCTGGACTCGCAATTTTGTTCCATTGGTCTATGTGTCTATTTTTCTGCCAATACCATGCTGTTTTTATTATTGTGACTCTAGTATAATTTAAAGTCAGGTATTGTAATACCTCTGGCTTCGTTCTTTTTTTCTCAGGATTGCTATGCCTGTTTGGGTTTTTTCATGGTGATTTTTTGTTTTATTTCTTTTAAAAATGACATTGGAATTTTGATGGGATTTATATTAAATTTATATATTGTTTTGAGTAATATGGTCATTTTAGCTATGTTCATTCTTCCAATCCATGAACATGAAATATTTTTCCATTTTATTGTGTCTTTTTCAATTTCTTTTAATAATGCTTTGTAGTTTTCAATATATAGATCCTTTACATCCTTCGTTAAGTGTATTCCTAGGTATTTTGTTGTTGTTGCAACTGTAAAAGGGATTATTTTTTTTAGTTCATTTTACAAGGTTTTATTGTTAGTATATATGAAAGCAGTAGACTTTTGTATATTGGTTTTGTATACTGCGACCTTACTGTATTGGTTTATTGTTTCTAATGGTTTTTCAGTGGAGTCTTTAGGTTTTCTACATAGAGCATCCTGTCACTTGCAAAAAGTGACACCTTTATTTCTTCTTTCCTGATATGAATGCCTTTTATTTCTTTCTCTTGCCTGATCGTTCTGACTAAAACTTCCAGCACTATGTTGAATAGGAGTGGAGAGAGTGAGCAGACTTGTCTTGTTCCTGATTTTAGAGGTTTCCTTTCTTCTGTGTGGCCCTCAGAGCCGGTGGAAGACAGTGGTCCTCACCCCATGTGAAGGTCCCTTAGGACGCACCAGAATGTTCCTACAATTGCTCTCTAGCTCTATCTCTGCCAGGCAGCATTGCCCACTTCCTGCCATCTATGTGTGGTGTGCACCCCCATCCTCTTCCTGTTCAAGCCCTTAGCTCAGGTGCCTGTTGCCCACCAGCTCCCTCCCTGGGTGAGCCAGCAAGGAGGCAGGCTGCCAGCAAGGCTGTCTCAACACTGAAATGGCCCCAGGGTGAACTTCAGAAGGGTGGGGGAACCAGAGACAGGAGGGGCTGGGAAGGAACTCGTAAGGGGAAGGCTGAGTGAGGATAGAAAGCGTAAGGCAAGCTGAGTGGAGGTAAGGTCAGAAAGTGCTTTAAAATAAGGACACATTTGCTGACTGTCCTCCCCTAATAACTACCTCCCCTCTGAAAGGACACTGCCCTGGCATTGTACAAGCAAAGAAGCCATAAATAGCCACCATCGCCAGCCCCTCTGCCAGACACCCACCCGTCCTTCCCTGGCAAGGAAAAATGCGGCAAAATGTAGTTTGATTTGTGGCCTCCTTCACCATCCCTTTGGACTCCCTCCTCTCAGGCATAGCTTTCCAGATTCGTTCACGCTAAGGTGATAAGGAGCTTAATGAGTTACCTCTCCTGAAAAGATTGGTACTTTTAAGGAAGCAGCTCAGCTAAGCATCATTTAGCACAAAGGATGAGACTGAAACTTGAGATGCCAGACTTAGACCAGCAAGGGAGATGATTGACTGCTGAACATCACAGCACCTGACACCAGTTCCTGTGCTGACAATTCTTTCTGGACCTTCAGTTACATTTACTCCACACACCTCAACCAGGCCTCCTTCCGGAAAAATGCCCTAGCCCTTCTCCAGGTGGAGGAAGTTGACTGCAAGGCCCCCTTCTACAGACTCCCATCTGCCCTGCCCTTACCATTTTCTGCTTCTGAATTGTACCAGGTTCTGGCTAGAGAGCTATAGCTTCTGAACGCATGTAATAAAATGAGATCTGTGATTGAATGGGATGCCTTGATTGCTACTTTGATGAGAATTCCATTTTCTTATACATATAGAACTGTAGAAAGCATTTGAAGGCATTACATGACCTTCCTTCCAGCCCCTAGGACAACAATATAATTAACTTGCTTAGTCTCCCGACTTCCCCTGGAAAAGATTTAGCATTCTGGTCTATGGGCATAGCCATGGCTGTATTCTTTAGAATAGAGTTGTTATTTTCCATGATAATTGCAAACATCTTTACGTTTGTTTTAAGCTGTCTATTCTCTGCATTTGTAATTCATTAAGTATTAGTTATGGCTTATCTAGGACTTAAGAACAAGAAAGTGGCTAGTACTTCGAAGTGCAGTAAATAATGTAATATGTAAGCTCCAGCTGGGTAAAGAAATTGTAAAGCTAAAGAATTCAATTTGGTTTCCAACTCCCTCTGGGCTATGTAACCTTATAAACCTTTTGAGACAAATCTTCGACTTCCAGCAGGGTTGAAATGGAATATTTTTTAAAACATTGTTTGAATAAAATGGGGATGGGATCACCAGGATTCCACAAAAGATAGTCCAAGGTAATACAATAATTTTTTCTCAAGGAAATGTCTTCTTGAACTATGAAACAATTTGCCTCTAATTCAATAGTCTCAATATACTGGAGAAAACCAGGAAGTAACTTTTCCCCCAACCTAGCTTCAAAATGGAGCCCCATTGACCCATTGTCTATTATCATTGAAGCTTAAAATATTTAGCTTCTGCATAGACATTCTCCCAGATGCCTCAAATGACCTAGATGCTGCTTTCACAATCTACTTTGGGTTGATCATCTGGGAGACTCCCAACAGAGCAAATTGAGGACAAATACAAAATTCTTTCAGGCAGTCATCTGGAAGAAGAGAAGAGGACTGTCCTGCCCCAAAGGGTTGGTGCTATAAGTTGGCGTCTGCTTAGCTAAATCAAGCTGCCTTTGAAAGATGCTTAATGAAGCGGCCAGAAGTGGAACAAAAACAGTTCTCCCCTTTTATGCCTTGGATGTGGTTGTGAATAGGTCTTTATAGGGAAAGAGCTAAAAATATTTTAAAAGTGATAGTAATTCTTTGCCCCTGAACACAACACATAGCCAACAACAAATGACCTATATTGTAACTCCAGCAGTGCTGTGTATGGCAAAGAACACATGTTCACATATGTTCTCTTAGCTAATAACCACAAAAACCCATGAGGGAAGACATTTAACCCCTGTTTTACAAAGTGGTTACTACACAAGGTCATACAACTATTGAAAAGTAAAACTTAGTTGAAACTGATAGATTCTCATCTGATTCTTGGTTTTGTATTACTTGTAATACTTTTCTGCATTGCTCCCAGTCTGACTTTGCAGTAAGCTTTTTAAGAAATCTAGACTCAGGGGACAGAACTCTCTGCCATCTACTGAGGAGAGAGTTAACCAAAAGGGAGGAGAGAATTGGCTGGATGTGAAAACACTTAGGGGCTGGAGCAAGTTATATTTCTAGATGCACAGAAGGACAATTTGCCCAAATGAGTGAGTGACTCATTGTCTGTTAGCTGCTGGGACTGAATACAGATTACGTGCTGACAGAAAGTTGCAAGCTTGAAGACCCAATCAAAATAAGATTAATGGCTTATGCATTCATTTTAGGACATACATTTTAGGCTTCTGTAGGATTGCATGATTAAGGACACTTTCATTGAGTGGATAATAAAGAGAGAATTGGACTAGCCAGATTCAAGGGAGATAGGTGTCCTATTATTTGCTTCTGATCTTCTCTTTATGATGTGCAAGGTAAAACCAAATCTAGAAATTTCCACTAAATGCTAACCTAGAAATTTTTACTGCTTGAGATTTTTACATTATTTCAGGCAACTGTATTTTTAACAGAGAATGTTAAGGCAATTATTATCTAATAAAAAAAACTTTGTAGAGTATAACATGCATACAGAAAAGTACACTTCTTATAATTATATGACTCAATTATCACAAACTGCACAGTCTACAACCAGCACCTGTGTCAAGAACTTGATCAGCACCCCAGAGTGCCTCTCCTCTGTTCTTGAAATCAATGTTCTTCCCTCAAGAGTCACCTCTCCCCTAACTTCTAGGCTTTCTCCTTTTCTTTAAAATAAACCAATTAACCTCCTATTAAAGTATTTCACTTTAAAGCACTTTTTATCTGTATGAAAGATAAGGAAGACCTTAAATAATTACTAGTTTACAATAGACTTTTCTAATAACAATCCACTCAGCATTGTTGAATCACATAAGACCTATTTTGTAAGCTTTCTCTTCTTCATAAAAACCACATGGGAGACTCAGACAAGCCATATTTGGACACAGTAAGGCTTAACATCTGAATCTTCCATTTTTTTCTCAGAAAGAATTATTTTGTAAGTTGATAAGCAAGAGTAAATATTTTCAGATCATTTCAAAAAATGTTCTTGAAATCTCTCCTATAGGAGGTTGGGTCAAGCTCTCTATTTCTATCTGTCTTCTTTCTTTCTGTTAAAATCTTGATCTGTTGTTCAGCACAAGGATTATTCCCCCTCAAACCCAGAGCTACACACGTGTTGTTAGAAAAGTAGTTGGTATTCAAGGCACCAGAAGAAGCCCATTCTAAATTAAATGAAATTTCAGTGTGGTTATATAATACCAAATCAGATTGTCTGATTTTAACAGAGATTTGGTTAAACTCAATTTTATATGTAATTTCCTATTTGTAGAAACTAATACGAGGAAATTGTAATAGACATGAAAGAGAATAGGAGTCTTATAGAGTTTGTCATACTCTGTTATGTATTAAAATGATAACACTGATTTCATGGTCCACTATTTCATTAAATTCCTGCTGTCATTAATGCTTGTATAATTAAAATAGCCTTAAATTTAATCCAGAACTTACTACATATTTACAACTTTCCCCTAACGCTTGAAATCAGATTTTAGAGGTTTTCCCCTTAAAGGATGTGATTAACCTTTGCACCAGAGCCTATATTTGATTTTAGCAGCCCAAAGAAACAGGAAAGAAGAGCTTATTTGATGAAAACTGTACATAAAGTTTTTCCTAGTGGGTAGGATTACATATCAAATAAAGTAGTGTGCTTTAAGGGATTTTTTTTTTGCATTATTAGTCTGTTGAGGGGCTATCTTTACATTGAATGCAACACTGACATCCAATCATTTGAAGCTCACACATTATATGTATGTGCATATATACATATACTCATATATGTATAGACCTTAAATAATTACTATTATTCCCCTGTGATATTCCCTTTATTTAAATGATTATGTCTGTATTACATATGTTTATATTGTATATATATATTTGTATGTATATATTTTTGTGCCTCAATACTATATATATAGTGTATATGTGTATGTGTATATATATAATCTTCTGTTTCTATATTCTATATATGTATATTATATATATGTGTAAATTTTCTTTACACTATATAAGTACATAAGTATATACATACAATATACATATATAAAGTATAGACACATAAACATTTATAATAAAGGAATTATCACAGGTGAATAGAGAAGGGAAACAGAAATATGTTTTTATACATAGTATATTTATACATAAACATATGATGAGGTGTCAATTTCACAAGGTTGGCAGTTAGTGCTGCATTCAATAAGCATACATACATTTTTATGTGTGTGTTTTCTCTAGCTGTCACTGATATTTCCTTTGTTATAAATTACATTCAGTAAATGGGTAGATAGATGGATCAAAGAAGATAGATAGATTGTGATTCATTTCTCTGGATTCTTGTGCCAGTTCCAAATAGCTTTGTGATATATTTAAAAATCAATTAAAATTTCATGACCTATGGTGGCGCAGTGGATCAAGCATTGACCTGGAATGCTGAGGTCACCGGTTCAAAACCCTGGGCTTGCCCAGTCAAGGTACATATGATAGTTGATGCTTCCTGCTCCTCCCCCTCTTCTCTCTCTCTCTCTCTGTCTCTAAAATGAATAAATAAATAAAAATATTTTAAAAATCAATTAAAATTAATAATAGCCACCATTTATTAGAGTATTTTCCTATATTAACTTTAGAATTAAGTAGTAATATCTCCAAGAATTCTATTTAAATTTTTTCTTTTTTTTTTTTTGAGAAAGACACAGACAGACAGGAAGGGAAAGAGATAAAAAGCATCAACTCATAGTTGTGGCACTTTAGTTGTTCATTGATTGCTTTTTCATATGTGCCTTGACCAGGGGGCTCCAGCTTAATCAGTGACCCCTTGCTCAATTCAGCAACCTTGAGCTCCAAGCCAGCGACCTCTGGGCTCAAGCCAGCAACCATGGGTTCATGTCTATGATCCCACGCTCAAGCCTGCAACCACGTGCTCAAGCTAGTAAGCCCGCAATCAAGCTGGTTACCTCGAGGTTTCAAACCTGAGTCCTTAGCATCCCAGATCAACACTCTATCCACTGAGCCACCCCCTGATCAGGTTTATTTGATAATTAAAGTTGTATTTAACCTCAAAAAAATTTTCAGAATTTATTTTTCATAAACATATAACCTTCTTATGCGATAATATAGCATTGTTTTCTATTTTCTGGTCTTCTTTTTTAATATTAATAAAATATTACATTTTTCTTCATATAAGTCAAAGTACTTTTTCCATAAGTTACCTTATATACCATATTTTTATTGCTGCTGATAGTAAGATCTATTTTATTATGATATTAAATATCTACTGTAGTTACTGTCAAGAACTGTGTAGGATCTGAGGTTTAATACTAGTTACAAGCTAATATGCCAGCCTGTTACTGGTTCATGAATGCTGGTACAAGACATAAGACTCCTGGGTAAGAAAACAACTTTATTATTCACAGCAAAAGCAGTAGCCAGAATGTCAGCATGATGCTCACATAGCTTCTCCATCTCCCCGTGGGAATGAAGTAAAGGACTCATCATGGTTGCCCACACACACAGGGGCAGCATTTACAGTAGAACACAGAGATGGAGGTACTCTCCACTTGAATAGTAAGCAGAAGTATGTCTATTCTTCTTCCCGGGGTGGAAATGTTATCTTATCTGTCAGAGAAGTTTCTGGAAAACATAAACCTGAGAGATAGCCAGAGCAAAGAATGGTCAGGCCAGGGCTTTTTATTCTTGGTATATCCAGCAAGTATGCACATGGACATTTAAGGCTAATAGTGAATTGCCTCTCACAAAATATGAATACATGAGTGGTCTTGGGTTTTATGGACTTGTCTCATATGCAACAACTTTATTCAACTCTTAATTTGAATAACTTTCAACTGATTCTTTTGAATAAGGTATAATCTTTTTTTTTTTTGTACATAACATATATTGATACATCAGTGTAGTCAAATAAATAATCAAAGTTACCTAGGTAACATAGTAAAGTCTATATCTGGAACTTAAACTTTAATATTCTAATTTCAAGTGCTTAATCTTCCCAAGATAAATTATATATTTCTTTTATTTGAAAATGTATTTTTAATAGCCATCACATTGCCATAGAGCATTACCATCATCTGTTTATGTATTTGTCTCTGAACTTACATTCTAATCTCCTTGAACAGAGGCTGAGTTTATTCATCTTTGCAGCCCTGGTGTCTTGTAAAATGTTGGAGTGGGTCAGGATAGATATGGATGGGTGGGTGGATGGGTGAATGGGTGACTAGATGGATGCATGGATATATAAATGCATCTTAGCTCTATATTTTCAAACATCCAATAATAATTCTTTCTTTGCCAAATATTTTCCAAGGAAATTCTCTATCTAAACTGTATTAGATTGTTTCTGGGTAAACAGAAAACACTAGAATGAATTTCTAAACTGACCTGGCAAATGTTCATTGATTTGTTTTATTTTATTTTTTATTGAATCTATAGGGTAACATTGGGTAATGAAAATTATATAGATTTCAGGGGTTCAATGCTATAATACACCATCTGTATATTGTATTAGGAGTTCACCATCCCATGACAAGTCTTCTTTCATCAGTATTGTATCCCCCCTTTACTTTTTCCTACCTTCCCCACACTCTTTTGCATCTAGTAATCACCATACTATTGTCTTTCTTGAGGGGTTTTGCATAATCCCATCATCTTTTTCACCTAGTTCCCCAAACTCCCTCCCCTCTAACAAATTGTCAGTCTGTTCTCTACCTGTGAGTCTCTTTCTATTTGTTTGTTAGTTTATTTTGTTTATTAAATTCCACACATGAGTGAAATCATATGGTGCTTGTCTTTATCTGACTGGTTTATTTCTTTTAGCATTATAATCTCTAGGTTCATCCATGCTGTCACAAAAAGTAACATTTACTTCTTTTTTCTGACTAAGTAGTATTCTGCTGTGTAAATATAACAATTTTTTTTTATCCATTTTTCTATTGATGGACACTTGGGCTGCTACTGTAAATAATGCTGCAGTGAACATGGGTGTGCATATATTCTTTTGTATTAGTGTTTTGGGTTTCTTCAGACATATTCCCAGAAGTGGAATGGCTGGGTCAAAAGGCATTTCCATTTTTAATTTTTTGAGGTAACTTTACACTGATTTTTACAGTGGTTGCATCAATCTACATTGCAACCAACAATATGTAAGAGTTTCCTTTTCTCCACATCCTAATCAATGCTTGCTGTTTGTTAATTTATTGATGATGGCCATTCTGACAGATATAAGGTGCTATCTCATTTTGGTTTTAACTTGCACTTCCCTGATGATTAGTGACATTGGGTATCTTTTCATAAATGTCTTGGCTACCTGAATGTCCTCTTTCGAGAAGTATCCACTCAGGTCCTTTGCAGATATTTTAATTGGGTTGTTTTGGGGGAGAGGTGTTGGTGTTGGTGTTGAATTTTATAAGTTCTTCATAAATTTTTTATATTAACCCCTTATCCCATGTATTTGGAGAATATGTTCTTTCACTCAGTGGCTTATTTCTTTTTTATTTTGTTGATGGTTTCCTTTGTTGTGCAAAAACATTTTAGTTTGACATAGTCCCATTTGCTTATATTTTCTTTTGTTTCCCTTATCCGAGGCAATATATCAGAAAAAAAAATACTGTTACAAGAAATATCTGAGAGTTTATTGCCTATGTTTTCCTCTAAGATTTTCATGGTTTCAATCTAAAATTTAAGAATTTAATCCATTTTGAGTTTATTCTTGTGTGTGGTGTAAGAAGGTGGTTTAGTTTCATTCTTTTGCATGTATCTGTCCAATTTTTTCCAACACCACTTATTGATTAAATAGACTATATTTACCCTATTGTATGTTCTTGCCTCCTTTCTCAAATATTAATTGACCATAGTGGCATGGGTTTATTTCTGGGCTCCCTATTCTGCTTTATTGATTTATAGCTCTGTTTTATGCCAGGACCATGCTGTTTTAATTACTATGGGCTTGTAGTATAGTTTGATATCAAGTAGCATAATTCCTCCAATTTTTTTCTTTTTTCTTTTTTTTTTTTTTTTTTTTTTTTGAGATTGCTGTGGCTATTGGGGGTCCCCTGTAGTTCTATATAAATATATGAAGTATTTTTTCTAGTTATATAAAATACTCCAATGGCATCATGATAGGAATTGCATCTATAGATTGCTTTGGGTAGTATGAACAATTTAATGTTAATTCTTCCAGTCCATGAACACATTGTAGCTTCCACTTATTTTTACCTTCTTCAATAGTCTTTCTTCAGTGTGTTACCATTTTCCAAGTACAGGTATTTTTTACATTCTTGGTTAAATTTATTCCTAGGTAATTTTTTATGCAATTGTGAATGAAAGTGGGTTTTTTTAGTTTCCCTTTCTGATATTTCACTATTGGTGTATAAATATACAAGTGATTTCTGGATATTTATTTTGTATCTTGCTGCATTGCTGAATTTATTAATCAATCCTAATAGTTTTTTGGCGGAATCTTTAGGTCTCTCTATATACAGTATCATATCATCTACAAATAATGGCAGTTTTACTTTTTCCTTTCTAATATGGATGCCTTTTATTTCTTCTTGTCTGACTGTTGGCTAGGATTTCAGTATTATGTTGAATAAGAGTGGTAAAAGCAAACATTTCTCTCTTGTTCCTGATATTAAGGGAAACACTTGTAGCTTGTAGTTTTTGTCCATCAAGTATGATGTTGGCTGGGGCTTTGTCATATATGGCCTTCATTACATTGAAATATGTTTCCTCTATTCCCTTTATTTCCATAAATGGGTACTCACTTTTATCAAATACTTTTTTTTGCATCTATTGATATGATCATCTAGTTTTTATCCTACATTTTGTTTATGTGGTATACCACATCAATTGATTTGTGGATATTGTACCAAACTTGCATCCTCCAAATAAATCCCACTTGATCATAGTGTATAATCTTTTAATTTATTGCTTGATTCAGTTTGCTAATATTTTGTTGATGATTTTAACATCTATGTTTATCAGGGATATTGCCTATAATTTTCTTCCTTTGTAGTGTCTATATATGTTTTTGGAATTAAAATAATGCTGGCCTCATAAAATAAGTTTGAGAGTTTCCATTTCTCTTGAATTTTTTGTAAATCATTTGGAAAAATTATGTTAGTTCTTCTTTGAATGTTTGGTAGAATTCTCCTGTGAAGCCATCTGGCCCAGGACTTTTATTTCTTGGGAGTTTGTTTTTTAATTACTGCTTTAGTTTTACTTGTTGTAATCTTTTTATTCAGAGTCTCTAATTCTTCCTGATCCAGTTTTGGAAGATTGTATGTTTCTAAAAATTTATCCATTTCATACAGATTGTCCAATGTGTTGGCATATAATTGTTTGTAATAATTTCTTACAATCACTTGTATTTCCGTGGAATTAGTTGTTACTTCTCCTGTTTCATCTCTGATTTTATTTGAGTTATCTCTCTTTTTCTTGATGAGTCTTATCAAAGGTTTGTCAATCTTGTTTATCTTTTTAAAGAACAAGCTCTGGGTTTCATTAATCTTTTGTATATTTTTAGAATTTTTCATTTATTTCTGCTCTTATCGTTATTTCTTTTCTTCTACTCACTTTGAGCTTTGATAGTTGTTCTTTTTCTATTTACTATAAGTGTAAAGTTAGATTGTTTATTTGAGATTTTTTTGTTTGTTTCTTGAGGTAGGTTTTACTGCTATGAATTTTCCTCTTAATACTGCTTTTACGCGTGTCCCATGGATTTTAGGTTGATGTGTTTTTATTTTCATTTATTTCAAGGTATATTCTGATTTCTTTCTTAATTTTACCATTAACTCTTTCATTGTTTAGTAAGGTGTTACTTAGCCTCCATGTCTTTGTGTGTTTTTCAGGTTTTTTTCTTGTGATTTATTTCTAGTTTCATACCATTATGGTCAGAGCAGATGCTTGATATGATTTCAATCTTCTTAAATATATTGAAACTTGTTTTTTGTTCTAACATGTGGTCTATCCTAGAAAATGTTCCATGTGCACTTGAAAGAATGTATATTCTGCTGCTTTGGGGTAAAAGGCTCTGAAGATATCAATTAAATCCATCTGATCTATTGTGTCATTTAAGACCATTGTTTCTTTATTAATTTTCTGTCTGGAAGATCTGTCCATTGATGTTAATAAGGTGTTAAATCCCCTACTATGACTGTATTATTGTCAATCTCTCCCTTTATGTTCATCAAGATTTGCTTTACATATTTAGGTGCTCCTACACTGAGTGAGTAAATGTTTACAAGGATTTCAACATCTTGTTGGAGTGCTCCCTTTATCATTATGTAGTGTCCTTCTTTATCTCTTACTATAGCTTTTGCTTTAAAGTCTATTTTGTCAGATATAAGTATTGCTACCCTAACTTTTTTTAATTTTTCATTTGCATGAAATATCTTTTTTCATCATCCCTTTACTTTTATTCTGTGTGTATCTGTCATTCGGGGTTGTTCTCTTATAGATAGCATATATATGGGTCTTTCACATCTGATCATGTCACTGCTCTATTTAAGGAGAAAACACACACACAAATGTGCCTTTCAAAGGTTCTTCTTTGCCTTCAAGATACAATCAAGTCACTTGACAAGATATCAAAATTGCTATAATCTTCTTAACTTCTGAAGCTTGGCCACTTAGCATGACATTGCCCCAAATCTAAGCATCAACAATGTCATAATCGTTGGAGTTTCCCAAGCAAGTTCAGACCTACAGACCTTTTCCTGTCTTACTTCTTTTATCTAGAATATTTCCTTATACTTCCTGCTAGACAATAATTAGTCATCTTTCAAGATTAATTTTAAATTTTATATTTCATAGAAAGCTTTTTCTGATTATTTCTCACAGTAAACTAACCTCTATTTTATGTCTCCAATAAACTCTAATTATACTTAATTACTTTGTTGCAATTACTAATCTGAAAGTGTCTGCATTCCTAATGTCTAGCTCATGTTTCATCTCTAGAGTCTAACACACTAACATGTGGTAGGTACGTGTAACTATTAGCTTTTCTTCACTTTCTTACCCTTCTCTTCATGACCAAGTTTATTACCAATAAGGTATTTATGAGCTTTTGGCTTTGACATATTTCTTGTGAAAATGTGCAAAAATTTGTGAGCTGACACACTTACAATAAAAAAAAGAAACTTGACTTTTTAGTTGTTGTTAGCTTATGCACTTTTATTGCAAAGTAAAGAAATAATGTTTAATCTTGGTTTATTTTTCAAATATTAAAAACAACATATATAATCCAATTATTTCTTTTGTATACCCCAAGTATCTACTCTAATTTTTTCCTTCTATTTTAGAAATAAGGAAACAAAGAATGGAACAGAAGCCAAAATAATGATGTTTCATCAACAGGACTTCTATTCATGATGACCACACCCACAAATAAACTGAAATAACCCACTGATTTAAACAAATATGTGTGTGTTCTTATTAATTAATTCATTAAGATCTCTTTTAAACTGGTTCTTTATTTAAACCAGCAAAATATCAAGACCCACTTGCTGACTGGTATCAATATCCAAAGTGCCAAAAGGAAAACAAAAACTTCTGTAGTGGTTTTATGAAACTATATTAATAAAGATGGCTTTTGATGAAAGCACATCCCCCACTGGCACAGCTAACTTACAGCAAAACTGTGAGGTAGCCAAACTGTTTATGGAACCCTCCACCCTCCCTCTTTACTCCTTCCTTCTAGAATCTTCACTCTCCCGAAAGCCCCAGTAGGCTTCTGCTACTCTGCCCTTCCTTTCTTTTGAGTACAACAAATCAGACATGGAAGCATGTCTGGGATTCTGTAAGATGCATATTCACCACATTAGAGATTCTGATTCCTCCCCAGGTCTGGGGTGAGGTTCAGGAATCTGGATGCTTAACAAGTACCCCAGGGGCTTGGGATGACCAGCTAGATTTGGGAATTACCAATCTGAGAATTTCATTCTTATCAAGGGTATAAAACTTCATGGTTAGCCTTCTCAAAGGACTTGACTATTCAAGAGCCTCCTAGAGAAAGGCAATGCTTAACACAAAGGAATAAATTAGAGCAAAGAGTGAAGAGGATATTTAAGGCAATTAGACAATAAATATTCAACCTATCAAATCAAACCCTACAGAAATCATCTCCATATGCCCTTTGAAGTTCACTAGGGTCATTTGTGCCTGTCTCACAATGTCCAAGATGAAGGAGAAAAGGAGGGAAAAGCTGCTTCTCTCTCTTCCCTTCCCTCAGCCCTCTCGCCTTCTCTCCCTCTCTCTATTTTCATCCTCTTTTTCCTTCTCTCTCTCTCATTTTTATACCAGTCCTTTCCTTTTTGAGAAAAAAATAACATAATCATCACAAGATGCTGCAATTGATAAAGGAGTTCAAAGGCCAAAATTAAGTTGAAAGCTCAAGATTAAACTGACTCCATACAGACAGGCAACCTAAAATGGCCCAGTTATAAAGAGCTGCCTGTGAAGGAGGTAGCTGCCGCTTCCTAATGACTAACACCAGCTAAACAGCGCCCATGCTCTGGAATTGCACGTGTGTGTTGTAGCTGCCCACCCTCTGATGCAGGCAGACAACACGAGGGCTTTAGTACCAGTTGTTAAAAATAAACTGTGAGCTCTCAGAGGAAAGACAGTCTTTGCATTGAGGATACACCGCAGGGCCTTTAGCCTAGAAGCTCTCAGTCCTCAACACTGAAAACAAACTCAGTGGACACAACTGGCCCAGCCCTCCAACCAGCCCCAGAGGTAAACCAAGCCAGAGACCGCTCCTTCAGAATCTGAAAAGGGATGCCGAACAAAGAAGCAATCTGTCAGGTTCAGTGTGTGGTCGTCATTTGTACCTCTGGATTTTATGAAGAAATAGAGCCAGCCCCTGACAAGTTAGGAATCAAGTACCTGTCATTTTCTTGTGTTTGACACATGTGTTAATAAACACCCCTACAATTTTCTGAGGATATTTTTCTCTGCATCTTGAGTTCATGGGACTGTAAGGGAAGATTAATCCAAGGATTTGTTATATTATATATATAAAATCATGTTCAGGAGTCACATCACAACCCCAGTACTTTGTTAAAATACTGATTGGGTAATGTGTTTAATACTCAAGAATCCTGCTGATCCTCTTTATTAAGTTCCTTATAGGAACTCTTTAAGCAGTGAACAGAGCTGAGTAACACAATATTCATTTAAGCTCAAGGCTCACTTTAACCCGGGTGCTTACAATCAAGGTTAAATGATCCCCGAGGACATTTACACACAGACTCTGTAAACTATATGTTTTCCTGATCTTTTCCAAAGATAAAGAAAATGGGAGGATCTGAAGGAAGAGAATAACATTTGAGTTGTTATTCTCAACACCTCTCCCTCCCCTCAACCACACTGTGTTGACACTAAATAAAAACTGAAATACAAGCACTTTTTATGTGGTGAGCACTGTTCTCACATAACTCAACCACATTATGAGGTAGGTTCCACTGGAACTCTATCTTACAAATGAGAAAACCAAGGCAGATAACTTGCCAGGGGGCCACCAAAGTTCATCATGTGGTCAGTCAGGCTATCACCTATTTTTCAAATCTCTCCCTCATGGAACTTCTAGTCCTGCTGGCTCTGCCTAGCTTGTCTTTGGTATTCTTCTCCAGTCTTACTGAATTTTAGTATCTCACCCCTGGGATCCCTCTTCTATCTTAAAGTCACTCATGACCTAAAAGGGAGTCAGCAGAAATGTTAGAGCAGAAACAAGGGTCCTTGGCTTCGGAAGAACCCGCTCCTTTCCTGACTCGTCCATTTTTTCCTGGGTCATCTTGAGCAAGACTGAGCCCCCATATTCTCCGTGTCAATGGGGGCAGGAAGTCACTGCCCCTGGAGGACAGGGAATGGCCAACACCCAACAGCCACAGGAGTCCCTAGCGAAGAAAGTAGCTAACACTCCCACCTTCCCTGCCCCCCTGTCTGGTAAGCTCTGACCCTGGAGAAAAGGATCAGTGCCAGTCATTGAAGAAAGAGAAATACATCAATCTCTAGGAGAAAATGTTTTGTGGAAATGGTTAGCTATTAAAGCAATCTGTTTCAGACAGATTATTTTGAGGAAATAGATTCCTGTGGTTCCAGAGTGAAATGTTATTCTAGTCTATTTCCCCAATATACCCTTTAAGGATTTGTCTGCAGGCAGGCTGAGCATGCTAATGGGGAATCGAGACCTCAGGGAGACCCAGGCAGACAGCTGACTAGAAGTTCACATGGTAGAAAGGAGCTGATCACCAGGCTGGTGGACATTAGAAAACTTGAGCTCTGGTTGAGAACTAGGGCTCTACAATCAGACAGCATATATCAAATTCAGCTGACTGGCTATATGAACTCTGGTGAAAAAAAGGCCTATATACCAGACTGAAATCAAACAGTGAATAACAAACTTATATACCAGTCTGAAATCAAACAATGAATAACAAACTTGATTGTGGTAAGTCAGGTAACAAAAAGACCCAGTGCAGTAGGTGGGGGTTGACAAAGGAAATTGGGGTGGGGGTGTACAACTTTTTTGCCCATGTTTTCAATCTTATGAATTTGGCTTTTATAAGGCTACATTCCTATGTTGGAGATGAAGTTCAACCTGATGTGAGGTGGTGGGGAGAGGCATATAGGACCTGCCTGTACTAGCTGCTTGGTTTTTCTATAATTCCAAAAGTGTTCCAAAAAATAAAGTCTATAATTTAAAAAAAACCTCACAAAGATCCACCCTAAGAATACCTAATTGAGACACTTATCCATGGCAAGTGATTTAGGACACTACAAATGACCTATATTTCTGTATAAGGATAAAAAATGAATTATGCAACTAGAAGATTATCAGAGAAAATGTTATGATCATCATTTGTTGGGCCACTGTTTGACCTTGTCAACAATCAAGAATCCAAACTGACACCTTTTTCTCTTCAAAATGCAACCTTACCTTATTACAGTAAAACTTAACCAGGAGGAGGAGCACACTGCCGTTTTAACGCCATGACTCTGACCTTCACATCTTCCCACGATGGGCTCCTCGACTGAAGAGAAAAAAATAACGGTAGAAAGTGCCAAACAAGTGGTACTTGACAGAGGGCTGGAACAGAACAGTGAGTCCCTCACAATAAAGAAACTTCTAACAAGAGCCTTTTCAGACATAATCAGCTCAGGGAAAGAAACGGCAGAACAGACTGAACATTCAAATTCAATTTATATTATTATATTGATGCTGCATTTATAGAGTGCTTGTTTTTGCCAACACTGTCAAGCACATTAGGCTAAGTTCTGCACAACAGAATTCAGAATACTGAATAGGAAAGCTGCACTGTAAAATTCATCACCTTCAAAAATCTTTTTAAAAACTCCACAAATACCACATCCTTGGGGAGATATGACTTGGGAATCACAGCAACCTCAGGAGAGATGTTTGTCAATGTTTTATTTCTCACTTTTTTTCAACTGGTTCTTAAAAGGCAACAGCCATGCCAGTTTTCCAGTCTTCATGGCCAAGAATGGAAACATAAAAGCCCCGTTTGGCACTGGCCATGCTGGGGAGCGTCTTTCAGAGGCTGAAGGTGATGGGGGCTGTGACAGCAGTCGCTGCAGAGCCCTGACTGTGGCCTGCCCTGCTGCCTGTCTCAGGGCACACTGCTCTGTCCTAGTAAGGCGATCACGTGCTACACTCCAGTCCAGGGGGGTAAAAGGGATTTTTATTTGAAAACCAAAACAATCTCATAGATGTTCTAAAAGCCAGAAATGAAATAGAGTCAGCCATGTAGAAACAAGAACTGGGGAATTTGATAGTAAGACTACACCTTCCATTCCTCAGCGAGCCTCTAGATCTCTCAACATCGCTTCCCATGGGCATCTGTCTACCCCAGAGGTAGGGGACATTTTGGCTGAGAGATCTATGAACGCCACATATTTAAAAATGTAATTCCATGAGAGCCATACAACGACTCGTGTGCATTACGCATTATCCAATAAAAATTTGGTGTTGTCCTGGAGGACAGCTGTGATTGGCTCTAGTCATCCGCAACCATGAACATGAACGGTAGGAAATGAATGGATTGTAATACATGAGAATGTTTTATATTTTTAACATTATTATTTTTTTTATTAAAGATTTGTCTGCAACATTTTATGAACTTGACTCCAATGGCAAGAGAAGTGAAGGCAAAGATAAATGAATGGGACTACATCAGAATAAAAAGTTTTTGCTCAGCAAGAGAAACTGATATAAAAATAAACAGACAGCCAACTAAATGGGAAATGATATTTTCAAACAACAGCTCTGATAAGGGCCTAATATCCAAAATTTACAAAGAACTCATAAAACTCAACAACAAACAAACAAACAATCCAATTAAAAAATGGGAAGAGGACATGAACAGACACTTCTCCCAGGAAGAGATACAAATGGCCAACAGATATATGAAAAGATGCTCAGCTTCATTAGTTATTAGAGAAATGCAAATCAAAACTACAATGAGATACCACCTCACTCCTGTTAGATTAGCTATTATCAACAAGACGGGTAATAGCAAATGTTGGAGAGGCTGTGGAGAAAAAGGAACCCTCATTCACTGTTGGTGGGAATGTAAAGTAGTACAACCATTATGGAGGAAAGTATGGTGGTTCCTCAAAAAACTGCAAATAGAACTACCTTATGACCCAGCAATCCCTCTACTGGGTATATACCCCAAAACCTCAGAAACATTGATACGTGAAGACACATGTAGCCCCATGTTCATTGCAGCACTGTTCACAGTGGCCAAGACATGGAAACAACCAAAAAGCCCTTCAATAGAAGACTGGATAAAGAAGATGTGGCACATATACACTATGGAATACTACTCAGCCATAAGAAATGATGACATCAGATCATTTACAGCAAAATGGTGGGATCTTGATAACATTATAAGGAGTGAAATAAGTAAATCAGAAAAAAACAAGAACTACATGATTCCATACATTGGTGGAACATAAAAATGAGACTAAGAGACATGGACAAGAGTGTGGTGGTTACCAAGGGTGGGGGGAGGGAGGACATGGGAGGGAGGGAGGGAGAGAGTTAGGGGGAAGGGGAGGGGCACAGAGAACTAGATAGAGGGTGGTGGAGGACAATCTGACTTTGGGCGAGGGGTTTGAAACATAATTTAATGACAAAATAACCTAGACATGTTTTCTTTGAATATATGTACCCTGATTTATTAATGTCATCCCATTACCATTAATAAAAATTTATTATAAAAAAAAAAAAAAGATTTGTCTGCAAGCCAGATGCAGCCATCAAAAGAGCCACATCTGGCTTGTGAGTCATAGGTTCCCGACCCCTGGTCTACCCTATCCCCTCTCAGCAACCTGGCTTTTGAGACCTGCTCAAGGCCTCTCTGCTCTCCCCTAATTCAGCTATCATGTGGCTCTGGCCTGTCCCAGTGCCAATTCTGGTTCCCTTTCAGCTTAAGCACTCATCATCTGGCTCTGCCTGTCAGTGTCTCAATTCCAGGTGAGGTTCTGTGACATAAAAGAGACCTACTTCTTTCAGGTACTGAGGGTTGGGAGAAGGTGATAGGGAGAGTGGGGTTTCTAAGAATGAAATGTAAGAAGGGAGAAAGTAATTGACTTATCCATGCTCCATCTCCCCTTTAAAATTTAACTTATTATGCCAATAACTCGTATTTCTTTTATTTTTAGTAAGGGAGACAGAGACAGGAAGGGAGATCAATGAGAAGCATCAACTTGTAGTCACTTTAGTTGTTCATTGATTGCTTCTCGTACGTGCCTTGACAGGGGTAGGAGGAGGCTCCTGCTGAATCAATGACCCCTTGCTCAAGCCAGTGAGCATGTGATCACATCAATGATCCCACACTCAAGCTGGTGACCCCATGCTCAAACTAGTGAGCAAGAATCAAGTTGGCAGCCTCAGGGTTTTGAACCTGGGACCTCAACATCCCCCAAGTGGACACTCCACTGCACTACCACATCAGGCCAATAACTCATATTTCTTACAGAAAAACAGAAAATAATGCTAAATACACATTTTAAATGCCTGTAATCCCACCACCCAAATAGAATTACAATGTGCCAAGTGCAAACATTTTGGCACAACTTTTCAGAATTTTTAAAATACACATATATTTATAAATACATGAATATTTATAACAAAAGCAAGGTTGCTTTATGCACACTACTTTAAAATCTGCTTTTTTTACTTAAAAATGCATGTAAATATATTATATATATATGTATATCCCTGTAAAAAATATTGTAAATCAATATCTTTCTTTAACTGCTGCATAATATTCATTTTATGGATGTGCCATAATTTAACCAGGCTCCTCTTTTTAACGTTTAAGTTGTCTCAATTTATTTCTTGTTATTAATGAAAACACTTGATCAACATCCTTATACACATATGTCTGACAATGTCCTGAGACTTTTATTAGTATCAATCCTTTTAATCTTGGTTAGAAGGCATGAGACATATGACCAGAGTATTCAGCACAAATGTAGTTCTGATATACATTCCCATGGATACCATATCTATATTTGGTCTTAGTCTCATTCTGGCAGAGTTCCTAAAGCCCTTGGAATTTACTGCATTGAGAGTGACAAAGGTGCCTTTGTTATGTTAATGAGGTGGCTTTTAGTGTGCACTTGCGGAGGGGAGTTGGTTACCAGTAGAACCAATCCTGATTAGAAAGTTGAAAATTTTAGTTAACCCCTCTACTCCCATCACCTCCTGAGAGGGGAGAGAGGCCAGAGATTGCGTTTAATCACCAATAGCCAATGATTTAGTCAATCATCTTGTGTAATGAACATTCCATAAAAACCCAAAAGGATGGGATTCAGAGAGCGTCTAGCTTGGTGACTACATGGAGATTGGAGATTGGAGGAGAGAGGGCAGAGAAGCCTGGTGTCCTTTCCACATGCCTCACCCTGTGCATCTCTTCCAGCTGGCTGTTCCTGGGTTTATTCTTTTATAATAAACTGGCAATCTAGTTGGTAAAATGTTTCTCTGAGTTCTGTGTACCATGCTAGCAAACGAATCAAACCTCTGATTGACAGGTAGAAGGTCAGAAGCATAGGGAATAACCTAGACTAGTGATTGGCATTTGAAGTGGTATATGGACAGTGATATAGGATGTCCAAGTCCTGTGGGATCTGACACTATCTCCAGGTAAATAGTGTCAGAATTGAGTTAAATTGTAGGAAACACAGCAAGTGTCAGAGCATTGTTTGGTGGTGGGAAACCCACAGGCACTCACATTAGAATTGGGAGCAGAAGTTTACCTGAGAACTATCATTCTTTTTAAACTTCCTACATTTCTTCTTAACTGGTTTATCTTCACCTAACTTGCCATTCATGTGACAACTTGATCTAAAGTTGTATGCAATACAGCTCCCTTTAGACCAAGCATGCTGCATCTGTGGCTCTTCATGGCCAGATGTTTCATTTGCAAGAACATTATGTTCGGTCTGACCTTTTTCTTCCTCACTGTCTTTGTAACTTGCTGAAATATTTGGATCTGCCTTTCCTTTACCAGCTGGGTTGAATACAGAAGTGTAGCTCCCCTTCTCTATTTGAAGCCGTCAAACACAGCATTACCAGGTGTAACCCAGAGAGTTTATGAATATTTATCTCTGACCAAAGAACATAGACATATCCTCTGAAAGAAACTGAAAGAGTCTGGTAAATTATCTGAGGGCCTTATACTGAATCAGGCTTTGCCATAATGCTAGCTTCTTTTTCTTATTCATTCAACTATCGATAAATTTCTTAGGCGAGATTTTTTTTTGATACAGTCATCTTGAGGTGCAACATTTAATAGTAAGGAGTGTACCAATAAGGACAAATGGGAAAGAAGTGGGTATTTGACAAATTTGGGTGATCAAGGACAAAATATTTTAATGGTTTTTTAATAAAAGCAAAACATGTTTATTGTAGGAATTTTCTCAGATATAAGGGGAAAAAAACAACAACAACCACAAAAAAAAAAAAATCATCTGCGATTACATAACCCAGAGGTAATCAACAGGAATAACACCTTTATGTCTATTTTCTGAACCTAACTTGAGCTTGATCCCAAATAATGTCTTCCAAAGAATCACTTCCAAAAGGGCCTTCAGGATGCAATTGAAAACATCTTTAAAATGGTCGTTTACATAAAGTAAGTAATAATTAACCACTAAGAAGAAAGAACAGGGGGCATCTCGGTAGTGTTTTTAGGAAAGAAAGAAGGAAGAAAAGAAGGATGGGATGGAGGGAGGAAGGGAGGGAGGGAGGGAGGGAGAAGGGGAGGGAGAAAGAAAATATTGTGAGATTAAAAAGCGGAGAGGAGATAAATTTAGAAATTTATACACAGAAAAATGGAAATCACTGGTGTTTATAAAAGTAAAGGGAAGATATAGAAGAAGAGGAGATAAGTAGCCAAATCAGAGCAGATCCTTTCATTAATCAGGACTTTGTAAAAGTTTCAAGTGATGAAAACTCAGTGTGAAGCAGAACACATAAAAAAGGGGCTATTATTTGTGACCACACTGGTGTATTTCTAGTAACTGAAGGAAGATGAAACAACCATATCCATGCAGAGTTAGGCTGTGCCTCCTGAACAATAGGAACGAGGAACTCAAACACCACCAGGATTGTTTTAGTGCATCTCTCACTTTGCTTTTCTCTATGACTATGTATATCATCATATCGCACTGCAGACCACCTGACACCATGAGATAGAAAACATAACGCCCAGAGCTCACAGGCTTCCTACCCCAAGCCTCCCGCAATTCAGAGGGTCTTTCTTCAGTTCCAGTTAGGAAAATCCCAGGAAGTACTCTGATTTGCCCACTTTGGATAATTTGTACACTCCTGAACCAACCACCTGTGAGACTGATCTGACAAATTTAGGTGATCAAAATATAGATGATGTCAAATAAGAACATGGCAGGTCCCTCTAGAATCACACAGTTAGAGTGGAAAGAAAAAGAGAGTATAGGATTGTTTCTAGACGGCTCTGGAAAGGCAAACTAGAGATTCTCATGACTGTTCTCAAAGAAGCATGACTTTAAATATTTGGAAGAAGTTTGAGAGATAACAGCAGATCATTGTAGCTTACTGTTTTCCCTAGAAAGCATAAAACAGGTGCTTCCCCCTGGGTCACCCACCAGTGCCTATTTGGTTGGAAGTGTTTCATTCAGTTCCTAGAAGTAACCCCACACCCTTAGCACACTGTGCCAAGAAACATGGAGTGCCCAGAGAAACAGATTCCTACAAAGCCTATTAATGCATTTTCGTGCTCCAAAGTCTTTCACAAATTTCAAACTTTGAAACTGATCCCTTAATATTATAGATCGTGAGCAAGCGCATCAGTAGAGGGCGTCTGTGAGGCACGGAGTTTTGGGAAGGAGTGGCACCATTGTTGGGTGGAAACTCCCTTGTGTTGAGCAGTTTATGTCAAAGCCCAAGGGAGTTAGTTACCTCTGAAAAAATGGGAAAATGGGCAGGGAGTCAGCATGACTTTAGAGAGAAAGGGAACCAGCCTGTGAGTCAGGTCTTAACTGGAACTAAAAATCCTGACTTTTGGTGGAATGGCTCCTGAAGCATTCATTTACCCTCAAAAAAACATTATGTACCCAAACCTGCTTCTTCTTCCCCCCCCCCTTCTTCTTTTTTTTTTCTTCTCAATATTTGGCTAGGCATCTTGTTTTCTTTTCATTTATGCAAAACTCTTGGTAAGTGAAGTAAGATCTTGCTTCAACTTTTTAAAACAGACCACCATTCTAGTGCATCTGTCCTTCTGGATTATACACTCCATAAGAGCAGGGATCTGTTTGCTATTGTCTGGCACTACTATCTCTTCTCTACTTCCAGGCTCTGGGTGGAGTGTGGCTTCTAGGGCTCAGTAAATATTTTTTCAATTTAATTAATATATAGTCATTAAATACTTGGATATAGTAACAATGCCAACAATTAAAGGCAGTTTAAAATGCATTCTATAAATAAGATTTGGTTAATCCACCCTTTCCATTACTTTTAAATCTTATTCAGTTCCCTTTAACCAATATCTACTAAGTGGCTTACTATGTACAACTAATTGTGCTCAGAACTCATGACAAGTTCAGTATAATTACCACTACAGCTTCAGAAGGAGGGATGCTCCCAAGGACCATTTAGATTTGTACAGAAATAAAGATTAGGCAAGCTAAGATTGAACCACTATTTTCTGTCAAGACGTGGGGGATGAAGCTAACAGATTCGAGCTGGCTACAGCTCAGCCCCCTTCAGTATCAAGAAACCCAGCAGGCTAAACCCAGCATCTTGCTGCTGCTCTTGTTGCTGTTTTAAGAACAAGCAGAGTGAGTCAGAGGGCCAATTTTTTTCTCTAGTGTGTTCTCCAAAGAAGAGCATGGAGAGCTACTCCATTTGAAGAGTCGCAATTAATGTGGAGCCTTTGCCATATATTAACTAGATTATCTGGGAACCATTTGCAGACCACTTCAGACTCCACTTTGTAATTGCACATTTGGGCAGTTCACAGCATTGTCTAATTCTAATTTATCCTTATGTTGCTACTCCTTTTCTGTGTGTTTTTAAAGGTTCTTCTTTCAATTTAAATTTTAAAAAGGTTCTTTTTCATTTGGGAAAAAAATGTTTTGTTTTATTTTTTTTAATTCAGTGTCCAAAGCATTGTCAAACAGGGAGTCCTTTCCCTTCTCTCCAGGTATGACTCTTCTAATGTTGAAAAAAATTTAGGGAATAAGTGGCAAAGCCAATCCAAACAAGAAACCTAAACCTCCTGGGTTATCTAGGTCCAGAAATGCCATGAGATTGAATTTTTGCTTCTTAGTCATCCTGGAAATAAATAGCTCTGACATTAAGAGAGAATATGGCCCTGGCCAGCTGGCTCAGCGGTAGAGCGTCAGCACCGCATGGGGAAGTCCTGGGTTCGATTCTTGGATGGGGCACAGAGGAAAAGCGTCCATCTGCTTCTCCACCCTTCCCCCTCTCCTTCTTCTCTATCTCTCTCTTCTTCTCCTGCAGCAAAGTCTCCATTGGAGCAAAGTTCACCCGGGCACTGAGGATGGCTCCACGGCCTCTGCCTCAGGCACTAGAATGGCTCTGGTTGCAATGGAGCAATGCCCCAGATAGGCAGAGCATTGCCCCCTAGTGGGCATGCCGGGTGGATCCCGGTCGGGCACATGCAGGAGTCTATCTCTCTGCCTCCCCGCTTCTCACTTCAGAAAAATACAAAAAAAGAAAAAATGGAGAGAGAAAGAGAGAAGATACAACATTCAATAGACATATTATACATCTGTCATCACCCATGACAGATATAGGACCAAAGGAACAGTAAACAAAATTGTTAGTCCAACCACATCTCATTCATAAATTCTCCAGTGAAAGCCCGGATTCTCTTTCCCTCAATTATAAATAAAGGAACCAATAATTCCTGCAGCCTCTCCTCCCTACCCACATTCAATGTGCAGAGTTGATTATCATCTTTCATCCTTCTATCAGAAAAATAATGTTAAATAGAAGTATGTGTGTGCATGTATGTACATAAATATATATAAACTATATATGCATATATACATATTATATATGTGTATATTATATATGTGCATGTGTATATTATGTATGTGTATATGCATGAAGATAGGTATATACAGTATATGTTTTTTTGTATATATATATGCTTTCTTTGTGATTAGATTATAGGCTGCTTTAAAAACCCCTGAATTTAAACCCTTAACTACTTGGATGCTTTATTCCTTTACGCTTTTTCATTTTACTTTGCTTTTTTTACTTTATTCCTTTGCTTTTTTCCTTTTACTTCCTAATGTGTTCTCCAGCTCTCTGAGCTCTAGTCATATTAGCTGACCTCCAGCTGCTAAACCACACCGAAATATAGCTCTCCTCAAAGCTTTAAATGTGTGCTTCTTTCTAGCTGGAATGTCCTTCTTCCCAACCCAAGCCATCAACCTTTGCTTAACTATATACTACTCTCCATCATTGCTTCATAGCATTTCCTCAAAGAAGCTTCCTCAGAGTCCCTCAGACTCTGTTTGCCCTGTGGATTTCTTTTTTACCTGCTTTTCTCAGATTTCTATTGAGTCTTAGGAGTGAGACAGTCAAAAGCTTTAGTAAGCTGGAGAGCACAGTGACACTTGTCTGTTCTGAGCTTTACTGTGGAGTGACCTGACTGAGCCATTTGACTGGCCAATCCCAATGTCAGCATCCATCCTGACTGGTCAGGTCGCCCAGAGAAGACTCTTCCAGCCTCCTGCCCGAAGGGTAAAGGCTTGGCTGCCAGTATTCTGGAAACTGTGTCAACTAAGACTAATGGCAGTCTCCGCATTTAGTATGTAAATATTTACTCAGCCCTCCTGTTCTCAGTAAGTCTCCACATTAGTTTCCTATGCTGGTTTAACAAATTACTACACACTGAGTATTTAAAACAATACAAATGTATTATGTTACAGTTCTATGGTTAGAATCTGAAACATTTATACTGAGATAAAATCAAGATGTCAGCTGGGGTGGATTTTCTTTTGGAGCCTCTAGGAAGAATCCATTCCCTGCCCTTCTCAACTTCTGGAGGCTGCCCACTCTCCTTGGCTCAGGCCCTCTTCTTCCATCTTCAAAGCCAACAGTAGCAATTGAGTTCTTGTCATGCCACTACCTCTCTGGCCTGGACTCCTTCCTCTGCCTCCCTCTTCTACTTATAAGGACCCTCGTGATTACACTGGGCCGCTCAGATCATCCAGGATAGTTTCCCAAATCAAGGTTTATAATTAGCGCCCCTAATTCCACCTACAACAATAATTCCCTTTTACCATATAACCTAATATAATCCTAGGTCTGGTGACTAGAATGTGGTTATCTTTGGGAGCCATTATTTTGCCTACCACAGCATCTCAGTCCTCGGCCATGCCGAGGGCATCAACAAGTCCAGAGACCACTGGTTTCATCCTCTTTAGACACTAAATCTCTTGTTTTCCATGTGACAGGATATAAAAGGGGTAGCCATTAATGACTAAGAAGAGTGGGGAATAGATTTCGAGGGTCTAAATACAGTACTTCTTAAAGAGAATTTCAACAAGTCCTCTTGTTTCTATCTCTACTTTCACTGCCTTCCCACACACACCCCTTTTATAAATGCCTAGTATATGAACCAGATACACCAATCCCTGAGACTTGGGAAGATTTCTCAATTATACTACAATCCCTGAGACTTGGGAAGATTTCTCGATTATACTAATACACTGAATTGCTTCTTGACTTTCTCCACAGCCAGTTTGGGGATTTAGCTTTCTCACTGTCTTTAAGTCAGTTGCCACTCATTCCAGCTTCCACAATTTTATTACTTCTCCTTAGTTCTCTCTATTCTTGTGGGCTTGTCCCTTTTTGGTAGATTGATACAAAAATATCTCTAATTATTCCCTTCTTCATATCCATGCTCCTTGAAATGTAAATTTTCAGCTCCTTCCATTAAGATATAGAGTCAGTTTTCCCATCCCTTAAATCTAGACAGGCCTTGTGACAAGCTTGGGCCAATAGAATTTAGCAGAAAAGATGATGTGTCAGATCTGAGGGTAGACCTCAGGAGACCTTTCACACTCCCACTCACTTTCTTGAGATCCCTTTCTTTTATACATGAACAAGCCCAGTCCGGCCTGATGAAGGATGGTAGCCTGAGTCTACCCAGTGTTCCCAGTGGAGGCCAAGAGATGAGGAAGCCCAGCCAAGATCAGCAAAGCTGAACTTGTCCTTCAACTGCCTGAAGCCACACAAAGGAGTCCTGATGAGACCAGATAAATCAGCTATTTGAGTCCAGCTCACACTGCTGATCCATAGCATTATGAAATAAATCAATGATTGTTGTTCTAAGCTCCTACATTTTAGGGTGGTTTTATTGTTGTTGTTATGCAGCAACAGCTAACTCATATAGCCTTTAAAAGCTATTTAGTATTGTTGACTATAAATTTAGGGACTCAATGTTGACACATATATGATCAATCCTCCGTCTTTTTCTAAAACTCTTAACTGATTTATTTCCCAATATGAGACCCATTCAATAGGAAACTACAGAACTATATGTAGATATCATATCAAAACTTAGTACTTAAAATTTATCCATTTATTTTTAATTTACTTACTTGATTTTTATAAAACACTAACTTTATCTAACACACGGCTGACACAGCTTTTCATTTAGCATCATCCCTGATGGTCAAAGAAGCAATTAACATGATGATACTTAATATTCCATTTGAAGCACATTTCTATTCCTGATACCCACAAATAGAAGATGTGTTTTTCTTTATCTTACCCTCCAGTTATATTCTCTCATGGTATTCTCAAATAAGAAGTCCTTTAGTATCTTTAGTTAAAGGTTAGTATAGAAAATAATTTTGAAATGTGGCTAGTTAACGATTAAAATCAGTTCTCCTGGTAGTTTTTGTTTGTTAATTTTGCATAAACAGCCCATGTAAATTGGGTATAAATAGCCCATCTAAAATGAACTAGAGCCTGACCAGACAGTGGTGCAGTGGATAGAGCATCGGACTGGGATGTGGAAGACCCAAGTTTGAGACCCTGAGGTCGCCAGCTTGAGGACGGGCTCATCTGGTTTGAGCAAGGCTCACTAACTTGAGCCCAAGGTTGCTGGCTCAAGCAAGGGGTCTGCTGTAGCCCCCCCCCCCCATCAAGGCACATATGAGAAATCAATCAATGAACAACTAAGGAACTGCAACGAAGAGTTGATGTTTCTCATCTCTCTCCCTTCCTGTCTGTCTGTCCCCTCTCTCTAACTCTCCCTGTCTCTGCCACAAAAAGATAAATAAAAACTAAATAAATAAATAAAATGAACTAGAGCTTTCTAACATACTAACAGTACATAGTTCACAGTTCAATGTTTCAAATCAAAATAGTAAGTATTAAGATCCAGATATTTTAACTTATATTTCCTAATATGTGTAAAGCCTTGTTTTGTTGGCATTCGTCAATTTATTTTATTTTTATCAACTCTTTATCATCTTAACTGTTATTTATTTTTCAAGTTTTCTCATAAAAGAAATCAGTTGAAATATTGTATTGAGGCATTTAACAGAACAGGCTTTTCATATATTTGAAGGAAGACTGCTATGTCTTTAGCTCTGATTATCAATCCAAAGCAGAGTATAGCTCTAATCAATACAATAATTACTATATCTCATCCTAATTATGAGGCCCTGGAATGTAATCATCATTACAGAGAAACTTGTAATAATTTTCCTAAGCACTTTGCTTTTGTCAACTCAGTCACAATTAAATGTGCTTATTTTAGCCCCAAATTCAGCAATAATAGCTGATTCACAGTCTTTGTAGGCAACATAAAGGATGTCTGAGAAATATATAGCAAACAATAAAAGTAAAAGGATGCAATCTTCTTCTGACCTTGGTTACTAATGGATTTGATGTTTCTCTAGCATCTACCAATGATCATGCCATTTCCTAGATAAGACAAAATGCCAATACCTTGAATCTAGCAATTTCACAAAACACATAAAAAATATAGATATGTAGCAACTTTATAGGAACATCTGAAAAAATACACAATATAAAAATCAAATGAAAGAACCAAGTGCCAGTGAGCATATATGCTAAAAAAAATGGTAAAGATGAGATATAATAAGAGCCCAAAGAAGAAATTAATGAATGGCAATAAAAGCTCATATTTTTGAGAGTTTACTATTTTGCATTCTCTCAATAATCCTATAAGATAGGTATCATTATCCTTATTTTATAGATAAAGTAGCTGAGGAACAGAAGTTATATAACTTTCCTAATATGTATTATATAGCTAGAAGCAAGTGGAGCTGGGACTCACATCCAGGCAGCCTGCATTCAGACCAGGCCCTCAAGCACTGCACTACATTGATGAATAATGCACTCCAAAATAAAGCTAGATGCACATTACTTTTCATGGAAGTCTATCTTTTCTAACCCAACTTCCTCTGTTAACTCTAAAATGCCCCACGAGACATAAAAATGATTATATTAGCACGAGTGGATCTGGATGTGGAATTGCATCACCATATTTAAAAAATTCTTTGCCTTGGTGATTCTTTTCAAATGTCCTTCCTATATCCTGCCTTTCACCTTTTGCTTTTTAAAAAAATTTTATTTATAGGCCTGGCCTGTGATGCACAGTGGATAGAGCATTAACTTGGAGCAATGATGTCACTGTTTCAATACCCTGGGCTTGCCCGGTCAAGGAACATACAATGAGCAAGAAATGAACAGCTAAAGTGAAGCAACTGAGTGGATACTTCTTGCTCTCTCTCACCCGTAACAATCAATAAATAAAGTCTTTAAAAAGGATTAAAACTTTTTATTTATTGATTTTTAGAGAGAGAAGAAGAAGGGAGATAGAGAGAGAGATCAATTTGTTGTCCCACTTATTTATGCATTCATTGATTGATTCTTGTATGTGCCCTGACCAAGGGTGAAACCTGCAACCTTGGCCTATCTAGACAACACTATAATGAATCGAGCTATTTGCCCAGGGCTTCACCATTTGCTTTTATCTGACTTAATTTTTATAAAATACCAATATTGGTGGCCTATTTAAAAGAGTGATACGCTTTCATGATTACTGCAGTAGTCATAATCTCTTTTATATTGAACAGGTGTGTAATCAATGCTCCTTTTCAATTCTGTGGAGTGTGGTCCTCCTTCTAATTGCAGTAAATTGGTTGCACTAATCACTTTGAGTTGTTGGCCAACATAGTTATAGATTTCTACCTGGTGTTCTAGCAGAAGATAATTGCTTAACAATACAGAGTATTTCAACAGAGTTTATTATAAAACAAATCCAATGGTAACTTCAAATGCTGGCTTCATAGTTCATTCACTCATTCATTTATTGACTTATTCAAAAGAAGACACTGTGCATTGTGTGTGTGCCAGACATTGGACGACACCCTGGACAAATAGAAGGCATAAAATACACTTTCTGCCTTGAAGAATCTCACAATAGAGTGGATATCATAATGAACTAAAGTATTTTATGAGCCATGAGAAAAAAGGACATATAAAAATTTCCACAAGAGGCCGAAGAAGTGAATGACTAACTGCTTTGGAGTTACAAGGTCAAAGTCAAAAAGGAGATCACGGCACGAGCTAAGCCATGCCAGATGAGTAGGGATTCACCAGCTGTGGGCAATGGTGCAGGTCCCAGGACTGGCACAAGGTCTGAAGATGAGGCTAGGTCAGCAGAGTGGATTCAAATTGTCAAGGGTCTTTTATTTTAGGGGAGAAACGTAAACTTTTGTTCTTTTAACAATAAACAAGCATGAAAAAGCTTTAATCAGATAAAACTCATATCACATTGTCCTGTCAATTTCTGTGTACAAGTCTGCCCCCCCCCCACTGGACTTATCACAAGGACCTTAACATCACAGATGCTCTATAAAGTTAAGTTAATCTTGAATACTTGGATTAATGACTTAATATTTCTAGAAAGATGACTTGGTCAGCCATGCAAACCATAAATATGATTAGGGTCAGTTGGAAGGCAAGGAGACCATTTGGAAAACTTATATATGTGCAGCAATGACATAATGAGAGACCAGGTAAAACACAACAAAAAGAACTAAAATGCAAAACCACTTAAGCACTGTAGTGAAATGGGCCACCATCCATTCTACCGATTGACCTTATGAACTCCTGTGAACAAGTGTGAAAAAAAAACCTGGCCTGTAATACTATTGTGCCAGGTATGCAGCTTATGGAGGGGCAGGCATTTACCTGTTCTGCCACCCTCCTCATGAATGCCCAGAATCTGTTGGCAGCTGATGCTGACAAATTCCCCATAAGTCAGTGCTGGGCCATGTGCACCCAGGCCCAGCAGTCTTTCCTGAACTGAAAACTGTCCTTTGTTGTAACCCACATTTTTCATCAAACACTTTAGGTATCATCACATTGCTCTGATATGAAGTCTACCTGAACTGTCAGAAATTCAAACTCTAGAGAGGAATTACAAGATGGCCACGGAATAGACAGATGTTCCAACTGCCACCTCCCAGGACCAAATTGGATTACAACTTAATTTAAGAACAGTCATCTTGAAAAATCAACTTTGGACTAAATGAAGAGAAGTCTATAACCAAGGATCACAGAAGAAGCCACACCGAGACTAGTAGGAAGGGTGGAGATGCAGAAAGGGCTGCCTGCTCGCAGGAGCCAGCAGAGCTGAGGGTCCAGAGGGACTCTCCCCATTGGAAAGGTCACCGTGAGAGGGGAGGGTTCTCAGCCCCAGGCTAGACACCCCAGTCTAGAGCCCCAGAACCTAGAAGAAGCACCACATAGCATTTGACGGTAAAAAGAGCGAGGTTTCTATCTGCGAGAAAGAGATGCAGACTCTGTCTTAAAGGGCCCGGGCAGAAAATCTCATTCACAGCCACTTATCTGGGATTCTGGCAGAGGGAGGGCTGAGAGAACTAGAATTGCAGGAGAGTGTAAAGTTGGTGGCCCAGGGACAGATACTGTAGGGGACACCAAAACCCCTGTGCTGAGTCATTCTCCAATACCACAGTTGTCATCTTTCTTGGGTGGAGCAGTCCCCTCCTTGTGCCATCAGCCTGGAAAAAAGCAACTGCCCCACCCTCGAGAATCTCTCTTACCTGATCCCATGGAGACAAGGCCATTCTGAGAAGTCAGCCAGGAAGCAGGGGGCACATCAGTGACTCAGTGTTCTGGCATTGAGACTGGAGCTTTCCCCGACACACTCCCGAGAATAAGATCATGGGAGATTCAGTAGAAACCGTCCATACTATGAACAGACCACATCTCTGGGTCTCAGAGGCCACACCCCACTGAGGTTTGTGAAAAAAGTCAGGACAGACTGACACCTGAGGCCGAGGGGCAGAGCCACACCTACCACCCTTCCTGATCCCTGAATTGCCCCAGGTTCTAGACTCTAGCAGAGGTTTTATTTCAGTGGCCGAGTCCAACAAGCAGCTAGCAGACAGAGGCTGCAGGCAATGGGGTCTCAGGGAACCTTGGCTGTTTGTGGACCTTCCCCAGATCAAGTGGGGGTAAAAGCCAGTTTAGGTGTGCAATTTGATGTTTTCATGTGCACCCAGGCCAGCAGAGGCAACCACAAACTCTGGATTGCTTGTAGCTCCAGGAAGGTTGCTGAGGGCCAGTCAAGGGCAGTGCCCCCCACTGGTCTACACTGGGTTCCCTCTAGAGAGCCCCAGGGATGGCATATCTAGCGGCCAGCTGCAGAGAGGTTCAAAACCTAATAACTTTTGCCGGTGACCTGTCCTAAGGAAGGGCTCCTCACACCCGGGCCAGCTGAGGCCAGTTCCACTTTCCGTGATTAGCACCTGAACAGTGGCTCATATGCATTGGACAGGGAGGAGCTTCACAGTCACCTGGCCCTGGTGCTGGATATCCTGCTTGAAAGGCAAAAACCGTAGGCTGAACCAAAAACACAAGGCTAGTGTGTTCCAAAAAGAAAATTTGTTTTAAAAACACCTGGGTACAAGCAGGCTGAGACCAACAAAGGGTGCCAGTCCTGAGGGAGGAATGGGGCAAGGGTTATATGGATTTGTGAAAGAGCCTTGAGCAAAGGCAGCTGCAAGATCACTTCTTCTGTTTGTGGTCGGCAGTGGCACCACAGTTCCTCATAATTGTCTGCACCCTAACCCAATCGTCCCTTATCAACATCCAGCTACAAGAGAGGTCTAAATTGGATTACTGAGTAGGCAAGTCCTTCTTCTTCCTTCAGGCCTGCATTGCTGTTAAAAAAGATGGTGGCTGAGTAACCTTTTTATCTATCACTGCCCCACTGGGTTCCACGGGGGGAAGGGAGAGAGGCTTAGAACACTGTTGGTCAAATAAGTTTGTAAATATGATGTATATGTTTGCTCGCTTTGGGTGTGGCAAACAGGCTGTAAGCTAGCAAAGTCATTATAGCCTAAGGCTTAGTTTTAAGACTAAACATTTCCCTTCCTTCTAATACTAAGGTCTTCTTAAGACTAAGCCTTTCCCCACACCCTTGACTGTTGCATGATAGGGGGTGGTGCACTCTTATGAGGAATCCTATTTATGCCTCAGATAAGTGGTTCGGTACCAGAGACTTCCTTATTTATATATTGGCTTAAAGGCTTTAATTTTCTACACTATAAAATGAAGCAGACCAGAGGGCTCTCACTCTCTCTCGCTTTCTGCTATCAGCCTTGCAGAGGCCTCCCTGATCCCTTGCCCTCTATGGGAAAAGAAAATTTTCTGCTTTTCCCTTAGCTCTTCTTGTATCTTGCCTGTCTTGGTGAGATACCAATAAACAGAATGGCCCACCATCCTCTGACTCTGCCATTTCTTTACTGTCTGTCCGAATTCAATGAGAACCTGCATATGAATGGCCATGATAGTGGTCCCTGGCCTTACAAACATGGACATTTAAAGTGTGGGTCCCCACGAGCCTATTGTTGGGTCTGGTCAAGGGGTTTAGCCATTTCTTGGTGAGGCACAGTCGGCCCCAGGAGAGGACTCTCTGTCTTCCTCCTTGAGACCAGGGTCTCACCAGCTGGAAGAACTTCTGCAGAGGGGACTGTTGGCCCCACTCGATCTGAACCTGCTGTTCACCTTGTTGGGAAGAAATAAAATTTGAGTATCTGTTGGTCAAATAAGTTTGTAAATATAATATATATGTTTGCTCACTTATAGTTTGCATTGGGTGTGGGAGACAGGCTGTAAGCTGGCAAGGTCCTTATAGTCCAGAGATCGGGAACCTATGGCTCGCGAGCCAGATGTGGCTCTTTTGATGGCTGCATCTGGCTCGCAGACAAATGTTTTTTTTGTTTTTGTATTTTTCCAAAGTTGGAAACAGGGAGGCAGTCAGACAGACTCCCGCATGCGCCCAACCGGGATCCACCCGGCATGCCCACCGGGGGCGATGCTCTGCCCATATTGGGGCGTCACTCTGCTGCAATCAGAGCCATTTTAGCACCTGAGGCAGAGGCACAGAGCCATCCTCAGCACCCAGCCAAACTTTGCTCCAGTGGAGGCTTGGCTGCAGGAGGGGAAGAGAGAGACAGAGAGGAAGGAGAGGGGGAGGGGTGGAGAAGCAGATGGGTGCTTCTCCTGTGTGCCCTGGCCGGGAATAAAACCCGGGACTCCTGCACACCAGGCCAACGCTCTACCACTGAGCCAATTGGCCAGGGTCTGACAAATCTTTAATAAATAAAATAATAACGTTAAAAATATAAAACATTCTCATGTATTACAATCCATTCATTTCCTACCGCTCATATTCATGGTTGCGGGTAGCTGGAGCCAATTACAGCTGTCCTCCGAGACAACACCAAATTTTTATTAGATAATGCATAACGTACACGGGTTGTTGTATGGCTCTCATGGAATTACATTTTAAAATATGTGGCGTTCATGACTCTCTCAGCCAAAAAGTTGCCCGGCCCCTGTTATAGCCTAAAGCTTATTTTTAAGACTAAGCCTTTCCCACACTTTTAATACTAAGATCTTCTCAACATCCTTCTAATACTAAGATCTTCTCAAAACTAAGCTTTTCCCCATACACTTAACTATTGCATGATGGGAAGTGGTACACTCTTATGAGGAATCCCATTTATGCCTCAGATAAGTGGCTTTGTATCAGAGACTTCCTTATTTGTATATTGGCTTAAAGGCTTTAATTTTTACACTATAAAATAAGGCAGATCGGGCTTTCTCTCTTGGTTCCTGCCACCAGCATTGTAGAGAGAGAGAGAGAGACAACGTTGTTCTAGCGGAGAGAGGCCACGTAGTTGGAGATGAGGCAGGCAGCCAAGATAGAGTCCTGCAGGGAGAAAAAGATGGGGAACAAAGGTGAATAAGGCTGGTGGGGCCTTTGATTTTAGGAAAACTGGAAAGATTCTCCTGGTTGTGGAACTGGAGAAACACGTGAGTGGTTTTTGGTGCACCATGTGTTTGTTTTTTACTCGTTGGCCTGTACAAGTCTAGAATAAAGGTGATGGCCCACCAGTTCTTGGCTCTGTTGCTTCACTATCGTCTGTCCAAATTAAATGCGAACCTGCCCAGGCCATGTGGCTCTGCTGGTGGCCATGGCTACTGGTCCTACACTATCCAACAGTGGCTGAGGAATTAGGCTCTGAAATAAGGGCCACTTTCCCCATGCTGAGCTCCTGACCAAGAGAACCCTGAAGTAGGGGGTTCCACTAATATTGTATTCCCAACATCAGCTTCCCTAACCCACCAAGCTTGCAACATGTAGAGGGGTTGCTTGGGTAAAGCCAGTCTGAGCCCTCACTACAGACTTTCTACAAAAGACTCTGTGGGAAGACCAGGCAGCTGCAACAGGAGGTGAAGCAGCTGAAAAGTGGAGGCAAATCTTATGGAGCTTGGGAATTTTACAGAGCTGCTGTTATCTATATGAAGGAGGAAACTGATCCTTATACACAGGTTGGCCCCTCTCACATTACCCATGCACAGAAAACACAGACACAAACAGCAAACAGAGCAGTAGCTCCAGACAGCCCACAGCAGGTTACAAACAATGGCTGATGCCAACCCAAGAAGACCTAGAGCCAACACAACCAGTAGTGGGTGGCAGACAGCACCAATGCTAGACTCAGCTAGCTACACAAGCAGCACACCCAAAGGAGAAGTCCAGCAGGCACCAGACACTGTGGAGAATAAATATGTCCAATAGGACAGACACTGTACAGTGTCTAATACATATAATCAAGCCAGCCAGCCTGAAGAGATAACTGCACCCATGAAAGGACCAACTGCATTCAATACTCACATACAACAGGAGGATAAATATTACCCTTAAGAAGCTTTCATAGAGCAAGGCACTCAGGTGGCCTGGAGGTCAGTACCACCAAGCTCATCTTCCTCATAAAGACACCACTACAAATTTTAAAGTCAGACAGTGGTATATGTAATACACAGACAATATGGGCAGACAAAGAAATATGACCCAAATGAATCACCAAGAGAAATCCCTGGAAAAACAACTAAATGAAGTAGAAGTAACCAAACTACCAGACAGAATTTAAAATAATATTTTTTAGGATGTTCAAGGATCTTAGAGCAACAATGGATAGTCACAATGAGAATGTAAACAAAAAAAATCAAAAAGGACATTGAAATAAAAAAAAGAACCAGTTAGAAATAACAAATAAAATGTCAGAAATGAAGACTGCACTAGAAGGAATCAATAGCAGGCTGGATGAAGCAGACAACCCAATCAGCAATTAAGAGGACAAGATAAACAAAAACATAGAAACAGAGCAGCCAAAAAAATAAAGTCTCAGAAAGACTGGGGAAATTCTAAGAGAACCCTGTGACAACATGAAGAGAAACAACATCTGCATCATCATAGGGGATCCTGAAGGAGAAGAGAAGAACAAGGGATAGAGAACCTGTTTGAAGAAATTATAGCTGAAAATTTCCCTAAATTGGTGAAGCAAAATGTCACACAGGTTTAAGAAGCACAGAGAGTCTCATTAAAGAGGAAACCAAGGAGTTTCTTTAAAGAGGAAACCACGGAGGCCTACAACAAGACACATCATAACAAAGAAAGAATACTAAAAGCTGCAAGAGAAAAGTAGTTAATTACCTACAGAAGAGTCCCTATAAGGATAATGTCTAACTTCTCAACAGAAACATTTGAGGCCAGAAGGGATTGACAAGAAATACTCAAAGTGATGCAAAACAGGAACCTACAACCAAAACTACTTTATCCACAAGGCTATCATTTAAAATTGAAGAAGAAATAAAAGATCTCCCAGACAAAAAAGGATTCAAGAAATTCATTACAACCAAACCAGTACTGCAAGAAATGTTAAGGTACCTGCTATAAAAAAAAGCAAAGGAGCCTGACCTGTGGTGGCGCAGTGGATAAAGCATCGACCTGGAAATGCTGAGGTCGCTGGTTCGAAACCCTGGGCTTGCCTGGTCAAGGCACATATGGGAGTTGATGCTTCCGGCTCCTCCCCCCTTTCTCTCCTCTCTCTCGGTCTCTCTCTCTCCTCTCTAAAAATGAATAAATAAAAAAATTTTAAAAAAAAGCAAAGGAAAAAAGAAATCAAGAGAAAGAGGATTTTAGATTTAAAAAATAAAATGGCAAAAAAAACAAGTACATATCAATAATAACCTGAAATGTAAATGGATTAAATGCTCCAATCAAAAGAAATAGGGTAGCTGCATGGATAAGAAAATGGTACCCATACACATGCTGTCTACAAGAGAGCCACCTCAGAACAAAACATACACATAGACTGAAAGTGAAGGAATGGAAAAAAACTATTTCATACAAAAGGAAATTTTAAAAAAGCTGGGGTAGCCATGCTTATATCTGACAAAATAACCTTTAAGACAAAAGCTATAGTAAGGGATAAAGAAAATCACTACATAATGATAAAGGGAGCAATCCAACAGGAGGCTATAACATTGTCAATATTTATGTGCTTAACATAGGAGCACCTAAATATATAAAGCAGATTTTGATAGACATAAAGGGGGAGATTGACAGCAATACTATAATAGTAGGGGATTTCAATAACATCAATGGATAGATCCTCCTAATGAAAAAATTAACAAAGAAACGGCCACCTTAACTGACACACTAGATCAGGGGTTTCAAACTCGCGGCCCCCGGGCCGCATGCGGCCCACCGAACAATTTTGTGCAGCCCGCAGATTCGTGGATTAGTCTGCGGGCCGCACAAAATTGTTCGGCGGGCCGCGAGTTTGAGACCCCTGCACTAGATCAATTGGATTTAATTGATATCTTCAGAATCTTTCACCCCAAAGCAGCAGAATATACATTCTTTTCAAGTGTTCATGGTACTTTCTCCAGGATAGACAACATGTTAAGACACAAAACAAGTCTCAATAAATTTAAGAAGATTAAAATCATATCAAACATCTTCTCTGATTACAATGGCATGAAACTAGAAATCAACTACAATAGAAAAACTGAAAAACATTCAAACACTTGGAGCAGTGGTAGTCAACCTGGTCCCTACCGCCCACTAGTGGTTGTTCCAGTTTTCATGGTGGGTGGTAGCAGAGCAACCAAAGTATAAATAAAAAGATAGATTTAACTATAGTAGGTTGTTTTATAAAGATTTATTCTGCCAAAGTTAGCAAAAATTAGACGTAAAGTACTTGGTAAGTAATTATTATTATATGCTTTAACTTGCTGTAACTCTGCTTTATAAATTTTATAAAGTAAAGGTACTTTCCTATTTTATAAATCACCATTACTATGGAACCGGTGGGCGGTTAGAAAATTTTACTACTAACAGAGATACAAAAGTGGGCAGTAGGTATAAAAAGGTTGAGTACCCCTGACTTGGAAGCTAAATAGCATGTTATTAAATAATGAATGGATTAACAATGAGATCAAAGAAGAAAATAAAAATTTCCTTGAAATAAATGAAAATGAACCTACAACAACCCAAAATCTATGGGACACAGCAAAAGCAGTCCTGAGAGGGAAGTTCATAAAATTATAGGCATGCCTTAAGAAGCAAAAAAAAAAAAAAGCTCAAATAAACAACCTAACCCTGCACCTAAAATAAGTAGAAAAAGAACAACAAATAAAGCCCAGAAGAAGTAGAAAGGAAATAATAGCCTGACCTGTGGTTGCACAGTGGATTAAGTGTTGACCTGGAAACACTGAGGTCGCCGGTTCAAAACCTTGGGCTTGTCTGGTCAAGGCACATATGGGAGTTGATGCTTCCTGCTCCTCCCCCCTTCTTTCTCTTTCTCTCTGTCTCTGTCTCTCTCCTCTAAAAAAAAAAAAAAAAGAATAAAAAAATTATAAAAAAGAATAAATAAAGAGTGAAGCACAATTTTTTTTTTAAAAAAAGAAAGAAAATAATAAAGATCAAAGCAGAAATAAATGACATAGAGGCTAAAAAAAAATACAAAAGATTGATGAAACCACAAGCTGTTTCCTTGAAAAGATAAATAAGATTGACGAACCTTTTACCAGACTCATCAAGAAAAAAAGAGGACCCAAATAAATAAAATTAGAAATGAAAGTGAAAACATAACAACTGACACTGCAGAAATACAAAAGATTGTAAGAAAGTGTTATGAGATCAATATGCAAAAAATTGGACAACCTAGATGAAATGAATAAATTCTTAGAAATATATAATCTTCCAAAACTTAATCTGGTAGAATCAAAAAATCTAAACAGATTGATTACAACAAATAAAATTGAAACATTTAGAAACATTTATCAAAAAACTCCCAACAAACAAAAGCCCTGGACTGGCTGGCTTTACAGGTAAATTTTACCAAAACATTCAAAGAAGAACTAACACCTATCCTTCTCAAACTATTCCAAAAAATTTAAGAGGAGGGAAGACTTCCAAGCTCATTTTATGAGGCAAGCATTATCCTCATTCCAAAATCAGGTAAAGACACTAAAAAGAAAGACAACTAGGCCTGACCTGTGGTGGTGCAGTGGATAAAGCGTCGACCTGGAAATGCTGAGGTCACCGGTTCGAAACCCTGGGCTTGCCTGGTCAAGGCACATATGGGAGTTGATGCTTCCAGCTCCTCCCCCCTTCTCTCTCTCTCACTCCCTCTCTCTCTCCTCTCTAAAAATTAATAAATAAAAAAATTAATTAAAAAAAAAAAAGAAGTCTGTCTCTTTATGCCTGACCTGTGGTGGTGCAGTGGATAAAGCATTGACCTGGAAATGCTGAGGTCGCTGGTTCGAAACCCTGGGCTTGCCTGGTCAAGGCACGTATGGGAGTTGATGCTTCCGGCTCCTCCCCCCTTTCTCTCCTCTCTCTCGGTCTCTCTCTCTCCTCTCTAAAAATGAATAAATAAAAAAATTTTAAAAAAAAGCAAAGGAAAAAAGAAATCAAGAGAAAGAGGATTTTAGATTTAAAGAATAAAATGGCAAAAAAAACAAGTACATATCAATAATAACCTGAAATGTAAATGGATTAAATGCTCCAATCAAAAGAAATAGGGTAGCTGCATGGATAAGAAAATGGTACCCATACACATGCTGTCTACAAGAGAGCCACCTCAGAACAAAACATACACATAGACTGAAAGTGAAGGAATGGAAAAAAACTATTTCATACAAAAGGAAATTTTAAAAAAGCTGGGGTAGCCATGCTTATATCTGACAAAATAACCTTTAAGACAAAAGCTATAGTAAGGGATAAAGAAAATCACTACATAATGATAAAGGGAGCAATCCAACAGGAGGCTATAACATTGTCAATATTTATGTGCTTAACATAGGAGCACCTAAATATATAAAGCAGATTTTGATAGACATAAAGGGGGAGATTGACAGCAATACTATAATAGTAGGGGATTTCAATAACATCAATGGATAGATCCTCCTAATGAAAAAATTAACAAAGAAACGGCCACCTTAACTGACACACTAGATCAGGGGTTTCAAACTCGCGGCCCCCGGGCCGCATGCGGCCCACCGAACAATTTTGTGCAGCCCGCAGATTCGTGGATTAGTCTGCGGGCCGCACAAAATTGTTCGGCGGGCCGCGAGTTTGAGACCCCTGCACTAGATCAATTGGATTTAATTGATATCTTCAGAATCTTTCACCCCAAAGCAGCAGAATATACATTCTTTTCAAGTGTTCATGGTACTTTCTCCAGGATAGACAACATGTTAAGACACAAAACAAGTCTCAATAAATTTAAGAAGATTAAAATCATATCAAACATCTTCTCTGATTACAATGGCATGAAACTAGAAATCAACTACAATAGAAAAACTGAAAAACATTCAAACACTTGGAGCAGTGGTAGTCAACCTGGTCCCTACCGCCCACTAGTGGTTGTTCCAGTTTTCATGGTGGGTGGTAGCAGAGCAACCAAAGTATAAATAAAAAGATAGATTTAACTATAGTAGGTTGTTTTATAAAGATTTATTCTGCCAAAGTTAGCAAAAATTAGACGTAAAGTACTTGGTAAGTAATTATTATTATATGCTTTAACTTGCTGTAACTCTGCTTTATAAATTTTATAAAGTAAAGGTACTTTCCTATTTTATAAATCACCATTACTATGGAACCGGTGGGCGGTTAGAAAATTTTACTACTAACAGAGATACAAAAGTGGGCGGTAGGTATAAAAAGGTTGAGTACCCCTGACTTGGAAGCTAAATAGCATGTTATTAAATAATGAATGGATTAACAATGAGATCAAAGAAGAAAATAAAAATTTCCTTGAAATAAATGAAAATGAACCTACAACAACCCAAAATCTATGGGACACAGCAAAAGCAGTCCTGAGAGGGAAGTTCATAAAATTATAGGCATGCCTTAAGAAGCAAAAAAAAAAAAAGCTCAAATAAACAACCTAACCCTGCACCTAAAATAAGTAGAAAAAGAACAACAAATAAAGCCCAGAAGAAGTAGAAAGGAAATAATAGCCTGACCTGTGGTTGCACAGTGGATTAAGTGTTGACCTGGAAACACTGAGGTCGCCGGTTCAAAACCTTGGGCTTGTCTGGTCAAGGCACATATGGGAGTTGATGCTTCCTGCTCCTCCCCCCTTCTTTCTCTTTCTCTCTGTCTCTGTCTCTCTCCTCTAAAAAAAAAAAAAAAAGAATAAAAAAATTATAAAAAAGAATAAATAAAGAGTGAAGCACAATTTTTTTTTAAAAAAAAGAAAGAAAATAATAAAGATCAAAGCAGAAATAAATGACATAGAGGCTAAAAAAAAAAATACAAAAGATTGATGAAACCACAAGCTGTTTCCTTGAAAAGATAAATAAGATTGACGAACCTTTTACCAGACTCATCAAGAAAAAAAGAGGACCCAAATAAATAAAATTAGAAATGAAAGTGAAAACATAACAACTGACACTGCAGAAATACAAAAGATTGTAAGAAAGTGTTATGAGATCAATATGCAAAAAATTGGACAACCTAGATGAAATGAATAAATTCTTAGAAATATATAATCTTCCAAAACTTAATCTGGTAGAATCAAAAAATCTAAACAGATTGATTACAACAAATAAAATTGAAACATTTAGAAACATTTATCAAAAAACTCCCAACAAACAAAAGCCCTGGACTGGCTGGCTTTACAGGTAAATTTTACCAAAACATTCAAAGAAGAACTAACACCTATCCTTCTCAAACTATTCCAAAAAATTTAAGAGGAGGGAAGACTTCCAAGCTCATTTTATGAGGCAAGCATTATCCTCATTCCAAAATCAGGTAAAGACACTAAAAAGAAAGACAACTAGGCCTGACCTGTGGTGGTGCAGTGGATAAAGCGTCGACCTGGAAATGCTGAGGTCACCGGTTCGAAACCCTGGGCTTGCCTGGTCAAGGCACATATGGGAGTTGATGCTTCCAGCTCCTCCCCCCTTCTCTCTCTCTCACTCCCTCTCTCTCTCCTCTCTAAAAATTAATAAATAAAAAAATTAATTAAAAAAAAAAAAGAAGTCTGTCTCTTTATGCCTGACCTGTGGTGGTGCAGTGGATAAAGCATTGACCTGGAAATGCTGAGGTCGCTGGTTCGAAACCCTGGGCTTGCCTGGTCAAGGCACATATGGGAGTTGATGCTTCCGGCTCCTCCCCCCCTTCTCTCTCTGTCTTTCTCTCCTCTCTCTCAGTCTCTCTCTCTCCTCTCTAAAAATGAATAAATAAAAAAAATTAAAAAAAAAAAAGAAAGACAACTATAGGCCAATACATCTGATGAACATAGATGTATTCTATGTAAAATTCTCAACAAAATATCCAGACCCAGCAAACCAGATCCAGCAATACATTAAAAAGATCACACATCATAATCAAGTGAAATTTACTCCAGAGAGGCAAGGCTGGTACAATATTCACAATTCAATAAATGTGATTCGTCACATAAACAAAAGGAAGAATAAAAATCAAATGAATATATCAATAGATGCAAGGAAAAGCATTTGATAAAATCCAGCACCCATTTATGATCAAAACTTTCAGCAAAGTGGGAATACAAGTAACATACCTCAAAATAATAAAGGCCATCTATGGCAAAGCAACAGCCAACATCATACTCAATGGGCAAAATTTAAAAGCAATTTCCCTTAAGATCAGGAACAAAGCAGGAATGTCCCCTTTCACCACTCTTATTCAACATAGTTCTGGAAGTCCTAGTCACAGCAATCAGGAATGAAGAAGAAATAAAAGGCATCCAACTTGGAAAAGAACTAAAACTGTCATTATTTGCTGATGACATGATACTGTACATAGAAAACCCTAAAGTCTCAGTCAAAAGACTATTAGACCTGATAAATGAATTCAACAAGGTGGCAAGATATAAAATTAATATTCATAAATCAGTGGCATTTTTATACATGAACAATAAACTATCACAAAGAGAAATTAAGGAAACAACCCCCTTCACTTTTGCAACAGAAAAAATAAAGTATCTAGGAATAAAATTAACCAAAGAGGTAAAAGACTTGTACACAGAAAATCATAAGACATTGAAGAAAAAAATCAAGGAAGATACAAACAAGTGGGAGTATACACCGTGTTCATGGATAGGAAGAATAAACATCATTAAAATGTCTATACTACCCAAAGCAATCTATAGATTCAATGCAATTCTTACTAAAATACCAATGGCATACTTCAAAGATATAGGACAAATATTTCAAAAACTTATATGGAACCAAAAAAACCCCCAAACACTAATAGCCTCAGCGATCTTGAAAATGAAGAATAAAGTGGGAAGTATCAAACTTCCTGATATCAAGTTATAGTACAAGACCATTGTGATCAAAACAGCTTGGTACTGGCATAAGAACAGGCATACAGACCAAGGGAACAGAACAGAGAACTCAGAAATAAACCCACACCTTTATGGTCAATTGATATTTGACAAAGAAGATAAGAGTATACAATGGAGTAAAGACAGTCTCTTCAATAAATGATGGGAAAATTGGACAGGTACATGTAAAAAAAATGAAACTAGACCCTAATTTACACCATTCACAAAAATAAATGCAAAATGGATAAAAGACTTCAATGTAAGTCGTGAAACCATAAACATCTTGGAAGAAAACATAGGCATTAAACGGATACCTCTCGTAGCAATATATTTGTCGATATATCTCCACAGGCAAGTGAAATAAAGGGCAAAATAAACAAATGAGACTATATCAAACTAAAAAGCTTTTGTACAGCAAAAGACATCATTAACAAAAATAAAAAGACACCCCAAACAATGGGAGAAAATATTCACCAGTACATCTGACAAGGGGTTAATAACCAAAATTTATAAAGAACTGCTAAAACTCAACACCAGGAAGGTAAACAATCCAATTAAAAAATGGGCAAAAGAACTGAATAGACATTTCTCCAAAGAGGACATTCAGATGGCAAATAGGCATATGAAAAAATGTTCAATGTCACTAATCATCAGAGAAATGCAAATTAAAATCACAATGAGATACTACCTCACACCTGTCAGAATGGCTCTCATTAACAAATCAACACACAAGTGCTGGTGAAGTGTGGAGAAAAGGGAACCTTCCTGCACTGCTGATGGGAATGCAGACTGGTGCAGCCACTGTGGAAAACAGTATGGTATTACCTCAAAAAATTAAAAATGAAACTGCCTTTTGACCCAGCTATCCCACTTTTAGGAATATATCCTAAGAATCCCAAAACACTGATTCAAAAGAAGATATGCATCCCCATGTTTATTGCAGCATTGTTCACAATAGCCAAGATCTGGAATCAGCCCAAGTGTCTGTCAGTGAACAGGTGGATAAAAAAGCTGTGGTACATATATACAATGGGATACTACATGGCTGTGAAAAAGAAGAAAATCTTACCTTTTGTGATGGCATGGATGGACCTGGAGATTATTATGCTAAATGAAATAAGCCAGAAAAAAAAAAAGAAAAATATCATATGATCTCACTTATATGTTAAATCTGATGAAAAAGGTGGGTGAACTGAGGAATGGAATAGAGGCAGCGGCGGGGTCACGAGGAGCAGAGGGACAGCTGTAGAGGAAAGCGGGATGAGGGGACGGGATCAGAGAAGATGAAGGCATTAGTTAAACTATATACACATAACACATAGATACAGATAATGGGACAGCAAATCCCAGAGGGAAGGGGGAAAGGAGTCAGAGGGAGGGGGTGTGTAACAGGGGGCATGTGGTTGGGGGGTGAGGGTGTTATATGAGTGGGACACTTGAATCTATTTTAACACAATAAATTTAAATTTTTAATTAAAAAAATAAAATTTAAAAAAAAAGAAATTTAAACTGTCTTTTCTTGGTTTAACAATGGTGCCTTCCTACATCAGCAAAATTCTGTAGCAGCAGTGGTAAGAGCAATACTAGGCAAAAAGGCTTATAAATAAGAGAGAGGCTGAGAGTTGACAACGCATGGAGAATACAGATGAGAAAAGAGAGTAAAGCTTCGGTGCACAGTTAAGTACCATGCTTTACAGCCAAAGCAGAAACCTCCGATGGCCCAAAGAGCTGAGGGATACATGAAATCACTGTGAGGAAAGTGCTTAGAGAATGTAATAGACCAATATTAAAAACCATTACAAAAGGGAAACTACCCTTTTACTACATTACTATTAGCAATATGTATTTATAAAGATGAATAGAAATTGTTTTTTACCTGATTCTTGGAAGGACCTCTTGAAACAAAAGCAGTAGCAACATCTTTTTTTAAGTACGATATGCTGTTTTCACCGTCTAGAGTTCTTCCTGTGAACTCAAATTGTTCTTGATTAAAAAAAAACTGTTTTCTTCCCTAAACTCAAACCAGGAGTATAAGCAATGATTTTTTTTCTCATTTCCTCCATCTCCCACCATCCGTAGAAGCTCAAAGGGCCTTAAAGATATACTATTCACTGGTATCTTGCCAGTGACAATTTTTCCTAAATGTGAAAATTACAAGTGAAAAAAAAACCACAAAATAAGTGAATGGCTTACCATTTGAAACACAAACATGATTAATTCCCATATCACATACTCATAAACAAAAGCATAATCAATATTATACCACGAAGGCAAATGACATTTGAAAAATCATCAAGCTTTGAACAAAAACAAGAAACCAAGAGAAAGAATTGGTCTCACTTAGAGACGATGAGTTTGGCCTATCTAAAGAAAGGAATATACCCACGTCTTGGTAATTGTCTTTCCTCCTTCTCTATTCAGTTTTAGATAAGAGTGTAACAACAACAACAAAAACAATAAGAATCAAAATGTTTAAAACCTATAAAAACATGTCTGTAGTTTCAATTTTAAGAGATTAAGAAACAAGCGCACTACAAAATAGTCCTATTTTTATAGAGAACTCTCATGACAAAAAGTTTCAATTTCAATCTTTGTCCTTAACTCTACAGCGTGGTATCTCCCTTATCAGAACCACACCCTTGAAGAGTCACAGGAAACAAGACATTTTCATATTTAAAGCTTTAAAACTCACCTACCTAAATATGTTCACTGTGATGATAATCATGGCAGTTCTTTAAGCTGATGAGTAAAACCAGGAGTATATATCTATCTAATTGGCATTTCCATCCCAGCTGACTCACCCATGGGGCCTGATAAGCTGTGGTTTGCCAGCAGACTCACATGCCAGAGCTTGGGCCAGGGTGACACCATATAACCTTCCTATCAATGGAATCAAGTTCAGGTTAAACAGAAGTCCAGAAATAGGTTAACAGATTTTTATATGCCAACCCAGCACAAGGCACATTGTTTCTAATTAATTGTTAGTACCAAACCATAATGATGTCTTTAATTACTTTTATTTATTTTTATTTACTTTTTTTTGAGAAAGGGTTGCATTAGTCAGCCCATAGATTGGCTTGTTTATTTTTGTTTTACCAGTAAATCAATTGATGTGGAAATGTTGCTTCATTTAAACAGCTGTATGTCAACAATGTACTTTTAAAAATACCAAATATTCACACAAATCATCTCTCTCTCTCACCCATGCACATGCAGATACATTCAAATGGCCACATGATAGGGAAATAGTTTTATGTCTGTGTGAGACAAGCGTGTGACATTCAGCTACACATGTCCAACAAGTGGTGAGATATTTGTCCCTGGAGTCAGAGAGGTTCAGTATGGAGTAGAGATATGGGAGTCATAGTATAGAATTAATAATGAAAGATATATCAGTGAATAAAGTCATCAATGGAAGAGAAGGTACCTTTGTGAGTGCCATATTTAAAATGTTATCTTTATCTCAAATAAAGGAATTGAATTAATAATGTAGTGAGCATTAGTTCTTGCTTCTGTTGGCCGAGAATGTGTTTTGTTTGGTTGATTTCGTTTTTGCCTGCACAGCATCCATTCTCATTTAAGAATCAAGTGGGGCCCTGGCTGGTTGGCTCAGTGGTAGAGCGTCGGCCTGGTGTGCAGAAGTCCCAGGTTCGATTCCCGGCCAGGGCACACAGGAGAAGCGCCCATCTGCTTCTCCACCCCTCCCCCTCTCCTTCCTCTCTGTCTCTCTCTTCCCCTCCTGCAGCCGAGGCTCCATTGGAGCAAAGATGGCCCGGGCACTGGGGATGGCTCCTTGGCCTCTACCCCAGGCGCTAGAGTGGCTCTGGTCACAACAGAGCGATGCCCCGGAAGGGCAGAGCATCGCCCCCTGGTGGGCAGAGCATCGCCCCTGGTGGGCGTGCTGGGTGGATCCTGGTCGGGCGCATGTGGGAGTCTGTCTGACTGTCTCTCCTCATTTCCAGCTTCAGAAAAATACAAAAAATAAATAAAAATTAAAATAAAAAGTAAAAAAAAGAATCAAGTGGGTCAACACTTTTCCTTTCCTGGTGTTGGGCAGATAAAATATATTATGCTCACTTTGTTAAAGATGAAACTGCTCACATGGAAGCCCATCGCCCAGGTGATTGCTTGGGATGGGCATGATTATGTCAATATGTGTTCAAGGACGGCTTTCACGCCAAAAGGTTTTAAAAGGAGGAGAGATCACATTGTTCCAGAGAAGAGTGATTACGTTCTAGGAGAGGCTCGTGCTGTAGGAGAGCAGAAAAAGTTCACATGGAGGAGGTCAGGAGAAGCAGCCAAGATGGTGGAGTGCTGAGCAAGCAGCCAGTTTGTGCAGAGTTTGTGCAGAGAGAAGGAGATGGGAAACAGAGGTGTATAAGGCTGGTGAGGTAGACACCTTTGATTCTAGGAAAACTCAGATAAGTCAGTGGCTTTGGGAGCCCTGAATGGAAAGGGAAGTGTTTTCGCACTGTGTGTATTTCTTGCCTGCCAGGTGCAAGCTAGGATTAAAGCAAATGGCCCACCAGTTCTTGGCTCCATTGTTTCATTACCGTCTGTCCGAATCCTATGCGAACCTGCATGGGCCAGGTGGCTGTGATGGTGACCATGGATACTGGCTTTACATTTGGCGTAGTCTGTGGTAGGAATTGATACAGATCAGTATGGAGCCGCCACCACTTTTGAGCGGTGGAGTAGAGGACTGGCTGCTGCTATGGTTCCCCATGGCTGTCCTTTTGGGGGCCATAGGCTGGCTGACTTTTACAGCCATGTATGAAGACACCAAGAATTCTGTGGAAGAGGCTTTCTGGGACCTGCAAACTGAGCAGTGGAAGGAGCTGGAGCAAATGTGGAAGAAACAGATGCTGACCATGGAGCTGGAGGAAGCGCTGGAGGAGGAGCCCGACCAGGTTTGTGAGATTCACCTGGAAATGGAGCAGCTGCTGGAGGAGGATTCACAGGTTCATGAGTTGCAGATTGCCCTGGACTTTGTGGAGAGCCAGCAGCGGCAGGAGGCCGAGGCCGGAGCTGCAAGGCCTGCAGAGCAGAAGGCGGCAGCGGCCTGGAGCTCAAGCCTGGCAGCGCGAGCTGGTGTTTTCAGTTCCTCTTTAGAGGATGAGGAAAATCGGGCTGGAGTTGCAATCCACAGTCTCCAGAAGATGGGAGCCCAGCAGCAAGGAGTTCTTACTACGACCTTGTTAGGTCTGCGATTTGGGGACATAGGGGTAGATGCCATCATGCTCTCTGGAGCAGAGATGGAAATGCTGACTGCTATTGCCAAGTGCTCCTCTTTGGGACAGTGTAACACCTGCTAGGATGGCAGGGATGAGTGGAATGGCTGATGCCCCATGTGCTTGGACTAATTCCTGGACTATGACCGGAGTGAGCACTGGCTCCTTTGTTGAATGGACTTATGGATTTTGGACAATGTGAAATACCCTGGTGGGGGTGGGGAGTGGCTTTGCTGGAAGCACTCCCCTGCCCCAGGAAGCCTTTCAAATGGCTAGAAAGAAGGCCGAGGACATTTTGCCCTTTTGGCAAAGTGCTCAGAGACTGGTGAAATGTACCTTTGTAATTGTTGAAATTGTTATGATTTGTCATGTTGTTGTAATTTGTGCAATGTGCTTAATTTCCTTTCACAGGGGTGCTGGTGGTGTAGATTGTGGATAGTAAAGTGAGCATAGGGGTGGATTGTTGGGCAGATAAAATATATTATGCTCACTTTGTTAAAGATGGCACTGCCCACATGGAAGCCCGTCACCCAGGTGATTGCTTGGGATCGGCATGATTATGTTAATATGTGTTCAGGGAGGGCTTTCGAGCCAAAAAGTTTTAAAAGGAAGAGAGATCACGTTGTTTCGGGAGAAGAGTGATTACGTTTTAGGAGGAGCCCATGCTGTAGGAGAGCAAAGAAAGTTCACGTGGAGGAGGCCAGGAGAAGCAGCCAAAATAGTGGAGTGCTGAGCAAGAAGCCAGTTTGTGCAGAGTGTAAAGCCAGTGGGCAAGGCCAATATCACAGTAGCCTGGCCCATGCAGGTTCGCATTGGATTCGGACAGTCGGTAAAGAAACAACGGAGCCACAAACTGGTGGGCCATAGTCTTTAATTCTAGCTTGCACCCGGCGGGCAAGTAAAAACACACACTGGGCTCCAAAACCCACTCACATTCAGTGCTCACAAAGCTACTGACTTATCCGAGTTTCCTAGAATCAAAGGTTTCTAGCTCACCAGACTTATTCTCCTCAGTTCCCCATCTCCTTCCTTATCCCAGATACAAACTCTACACAAACTGGCATCTCACTCAGCACTCTGCCATCTTGGCTGCTTCTCCTGGCCTCCTCCACGTGGCCTTCCTCTGCTCTCCTCTGCTCTCTCATGCTAATCTCGGGAACCAAGAGCGCAACCTCCCATTCTGCCCCCATTTTATAGTGTAGAAATCCAAACCTTTAATCCAATATATAAAATAGGGAAGTCTCTAGTACAAAGTCACTTCTCTGAGGCATGATTGGATTGTACTGCCCCACATCAAAAAGGGTGGGAAAGGCTTAATCCCAAAACCAAGCCTCAGGTTACAAGGATTCTCAACACACATTAATATCACCTGGGGCGACGGCCTCCACGTGGGCAGTGCCACTTTAACAAAGTGAGCATAATACATTTTATCTGCCCAACACAGAGTTTGTGCAGAGAGAAGGAGATGGGAAGCAGAGGGGAATAAGGCTGGTGAGGTAGAAACCTTTGATTCTAGGAAAACTCGGATAAATCAGTGGCTTTGGGAACCCTGAATGGAAAGGGAAGTGTTTTTCCACTGTGTGTATTTCTTGCCCGCTGGGTGCAAGCTAGGATTAAAGCAGTTTTTGGCCCACCAGTTTTTGGCTCCATTGTTTCATTACCGTCTGTCCGAATCCTATGCAAACCTGCATGGGCAAGGTGGCTGTGATGGTGGTTGTGGCTACTGGCTTTGCACCTGGGTAAGCACACCTGCCAGCCCCAATCTGTGCCATTAAAAGTCGGTCCAGAGACTTTTGCCATCAGGAAAGATCAACTACTTTTTGCAGCAGCTGCTGAACTGGAAGACTCTAAGCCTGAAGCTATTGTTCAGGATTATCTTCTTCACCCCTTGGAGAATGCTTGCTTTGAGATGATGTTAACCTGAAAAAAGTAGCTCAGAGAGGCAAAGAGAGGGCCTCCTGGTCATATCATTTGATCTATCAGATCAAGTTATTCCCAAAGCTGAAGTACCTCAGGACTTTTCATGTAGTACTCCAGCCTGCTGGGAACTACCAGTGTCAAGTGGAATAAACCTACTCAAGACATAAACTGATGTCAAGAGGAAGAGCGGGAGTGTTGGGCAGATAAAATATATTATGCTCACTTTATTAAAGATAGTGCTGGAAGCCCTTCGCCTAGGTAATATTAATGTGTGTGGGGGACAAGCTGTAAGCAGGCCAGGTCATTATAGCCTAAGGCTTAGTTTTAAGACTAAGCTTTTCCCCACAACCTTGACTGATTGCATGATGTGGGTGGTGCACTCTCATGAGGAATCCAATTATGCCTCAGATAAGTGACTTTGTCTTAAAGACTTCCCTATTTTGTATGTTGGATTAAAGGTTTTGATTTCTACACTATGAAATGGGGGCAGAATGGGAGTTTGCTCTCTCTTGGTTCCTGAGATTAGCATTAGAGAGGAGAGCATGGAGAGGCCATGTGGAGGAGGCTAGGAGAAGCAGCCAAGATGGTGGAGTGCTGAAGGAAAAGCCAGTTTGTGCAGAGAGAAGGAGATGGGAAACAGAAGTGAATAAGTTTGTTGAGCTAGAAACCTTTGATTCTAGGAAACTCGGATAAGTCAGTAGCTTTGTGAACACTGAGTGAGTGGGTTTTGGAGCCCAGTGTGTGTTTTTACTTGCCCAAGAGATGCAAGCTAGGATTAAAGATGATGGCCCACCAGTTTTTGGCTTCGTTGTTTCATTACCATCTGTCTGAATCCAGTGCAAACCTGCATGTGAATGGCCGTGATGGTGGCTCCTAGCCTAACAGGGAGGCTCGCCAAAGGAGGCAAGGAAGACCTCCTGAATCCCCTCCTCCCTTAGCTTTTATTGATCAGAAGCAGAACAGAGGTAACAGGATTACAAGGGAGGGAAGCCAGATGATAAGGGAAAAGAATGACTAATGGCCATTTTGCTGACAAGGAGAAAGGGCTAATTTGGGTCAGCACATTCTTTTTCTTTTGTTAATTAACAAGCACAAAGGAAGGGGCAATCTAGAACATCTAGGATGCCTGACCAGGTGGTGGCGCAGTGGATAGAGCATCGGACTGGGATGCGGAAGGACCCAGGTTCGAGACCCTGAGGTCGCCAGCTTGAGTGCGGGCTCATCTGGCATGAGCAAAGAGCTCACCAGCTTGGACCCAAGGTCGCTGGCTCCAGCAGGGGGTTACTTGGTCTGCTGAAGGCCCACGGTCAAGGCACATGTGAGAAAGCAATCAATGAACAACTAAGAAGTCGCAACGCGCAAAGAGAAACTGATGATTGATGCTTCTCATCTCTCTCCATTCCTGTCTGTCTGTCTCTGTCTATCTCTGCCTCTGTAAAAAAAAAAAAAAAAAAGAGTTCTCTCCCTTCCTGCCTTTCTGTCCCTATCTGTCTCTGTCACAAAAAATAAATTTAGAACCTCTAGGATAATTTTTTAAAGATCGTTCACATGCATTCTTTTGTGTCTGCATGAAGGTCACTCACTCAGATAGCTTCTTGGTGTTTGTATCCAAGAGACTTTCACTCAGGGCTTTCAACTAAAGTTAATCCAATCCAAGTAGTAGAGGGTTCAAGGTTAGGTGGATGATTCCCTACATTTTCACTTGCAACTGAAAAGATCCTGATTTATACAAATACTTGTGGAAATGAGTCAGTGATGGGCAGATGAAATATATTATGCTCACTTTGTTAAAGATGGCGCTGCCCACAAGGAGGCTGTTGCCCAGGTGATATTAATGTGTGTTGGGGGTGAGCTAAAGGCAGGCAGAATCCTTGTAGCCTGGGGCTTGGTTTTGGGCTTAAGCCTTTCCAACTCTTTTTGATGTGGGGTAGTACAATCCCATCATGCCCCTGATAAGTGACTTTGTATTAGAGACTTCCCTATTTTGTATATTGGATTAAAGGTTTGGATTTCTACACTATAAAATAGGGGCAGAATGGAAGCTTGCTCTCTCTCTTGGTTCCTGAGATTAGTATTAGAGAGCAGAGAACAGAGAAAGGCCACATGGAAGAGGCCAGGAGAAGCAGCCAAGATGGTGGAGTGTTGAGTGAGAAGCCAGTTTGTGCAGGGAGAAGGAAGGAGATGGGGAACAGAGGTGAATAAGTCTGGTGAGCTAGAAACCTTTGATTCTAGAAAACTCGCATAAGTCAGTAGCTTTGTGAGCACTGAATGTGAGTGGGTTTTGGAGCCCAGTGTGTGTTTTTACTTGCCCACCAGGTGCAAGCTAGAATTAAAGCTAATGGCCCACCAGTTCTTGGCTCCGTTGTTTCTTTACCGACTGTCCAAATCCAATGCGAACCTGCATAGGCCAGTGTAAGGCCAGGAGCCATGGCTGTCACTATCAAAGCAGCCGCCTGGCCCATGCAGGTTCGCATTGGATTCGGACAGTCGGTAAAGAAACAACGGAGCCACAAACTGGTGGGCCATAGTCTTTAATTCTAGCTTGCACCTGGTGGGCAAGTAAAAACACACACTGGGCTCCAAAACCCACTCACATTCAGTGCTCACAAAGCCACTGACTTATCCGAGTTTCCTAGAATCAAAGGTTTCTAACTCACCAGACTTATTCACCTCTGTTCCCCATCTCCTTCCTTATCCCAGATACAAACTCTACACAAACTGGCATCTCACTCAGCACTCCACCATCTTGGCTGCTTCTCCTGGCCTCCTCCACGTGGCCTTTCTCTGCTCTCCTATGCTCTCTCTTCTAATGATAATCTCAGGAACCACGAGCCAAGTCCCATTCTGCCCCCATTTTATAGTGTAGCTTCACAACCTTTTAATCCAATATACAAAATAGGGAAGTCTCTAATACAAAGTCACTTCTCTGAGGCATGATTGAATTGTACCACCCCACATCAAAAAGGGTGGGAAAGGCTTAATCCCAAAACCAAGCCCCAGGCTACAACAATCCTGCCTGCCCCCAACACACATTAATATCACCTGGGCCACGGCCTCCTTGTGTCATCTTTAACAAAGTGAGCATAATACATTTTATCTGCCCAACAGTCAGGCTGCTATGATAGTAGCCTTGTCTTCTGGCTTTACAGTCAGCATCAGTGTAAGGCCAGGAGTCGTCATCGTGACCATTCACATGCAGGTTCCCATTGGATTCGGGCAGACGATAAAGAAATGGCGGAGTCAGAGGATGGGGGGCCATCCTATTTATTGGTGTCTCACCAAGACAGGCAAACCACAAAAGAAGACAAGGGAAAAGCAGAAAACCAGCTCTTCCCATGAAGGGCAAGGGATCAGGGGAGCCCCTGCAATTGTGATAGCAGGAACTGTGTGTCTGAGCTCCTGGTCTGTCCCACTTTATAGTGTAGAAAACCAAAATCCCTTAATCCAATATACAAACAAGGAAGTCTCCGATACAAAGTCACTTATCCAAGGCATAATTGGATTTCTCATGAGAGTGCACCACCCAGATCATACAATCAGTCAAGGGTGTGGGGAAAAGCTTAGTCCCAAAACCAAACCTCAGGCTACAACAACCTGGCCTGCTTATAGCCTGTCCCCCACACCCAATATAAGTCACAAGCGAGCAAACATATATATCATGTTTACAAACTTATTTGACCAACATTCCACCCCTTTTGCTCGCTTTACAATCTAAACCACAGGCATCTTCCATGATGGTCACTGAACAAAGAGTAGGATACATTGCATAAACGGAAATAGTACCAACTACAGCAATAGGATTAACAGATCAAAAACTATGGGCGAAATGAGAGAGCTGTCAGTGGCACCAAGAGAGGCAAATCTTTTCCCTCTGGCAGAATACAGGCCAGAGTTTTATCTGCAGACAGCATTGTAGCTGGCACCAGAGGCCGCCCTGAGCGGGCATACCAAACCTTATTGGCCAATACACCAGCATCTGCTGGTTCTATGTGTAGTAAAACAGGGGAACTCATTATTGGCCATAAAGAAATTACAAAGGTGCCCTTCAAAATGCTGTCCCCTTGAGCACTCAAGGGATAATACACTTCTACCTTAGGTGGCCAGGTGCTGGTTGCCCAAGGAGTTAACTGGAGGTCCACCTCTAACCCCTTTCCCCATGGTGCCAACAAGGCCACCCATCTCAGATGGGGGGCCTGTACAGTCCAGGGCCAAGTCCATTGAAGCCGTTGTCCTTTAAGAAGGGCTGTTGGAGCAGGCAAGAGCACATTGCCCTGCTGTCCGAAACCTGGCTTGAGTAAAATGTCCTTAGTGTGTATCTGCAACTGAATAGGGGCAGCTGTCCGATGCAGAAGGGCCTCTACTGGAGCTGGGCTTCCCCGTCGAGGTCGCTCATTCAAAATCCAGAGTACTGTCCATAAGCGGCGTGTCCATCCAGTAAGAGAGCCGGTGCCCCCCTCCTGTCGCAGTCCCTGCTTATAACGCTCAATGATACCAGCAGCCTGGGGGTGGTAGGGAACATGGTACTTCCAGTCCACCCCCAGCTTTTGAGCCCATTGCCTTACCGTTGAACCAGTGAAGTGGGTACCATTGTCACTTTCAAGGACCAGCGGTCGCCCGTATGCAGCACTCAGGCGGTCCAGAGCCTGTATGACTGCCCTCTGGTCAGGGTTATGAGCGGGGTAAGCAGCAAGCAGCCCGGTGGCAGTATCTACACAAGTGACTGCATACTGGTACCCTTCTGACTTTGGTAAGGGTCCAATGATGTCTATCTGCCATCGTGTCAGTGGGACATGACCCCTCTGGATCTGTCCAGGTGACACCAGTGGTCTCCGAGGGTGTTCCTTGGAACATACTGCACATTGCTCACAGGCTGCAAGTACCTCTGCATAGGACACAGGCAAGTTCCAAGCCTTAACCGTAGCCCACATAGTTTTCTGTCCTGCATGGAGCAGGCGCCGGTGGAGCCACTGTGCCACATCACCTGCAGGTGCAGTCTCCAACCATCGCACCCTTGCCAACGTATCTGCCTCATCATTCCCAGGATGGGCTAGAGGGGCATGCCCTGTGACATGATATACTGTCACCTGCTTCTGGTGTCCTATTTCCCATAAGTCCTGCCACATGACCTGACCCCATAATGGACGGTGCATTACCATCCACTGGTTAATATGCCAAATAGCAATCCAAAGGGTCAGTCCACGATAGACAGCCCAACTGTCAGTACAGATCACCAGAGGTGAAGGTTCATTATGGGCAACTAGCCAAACAGCTCTTAATTCTGCCCATTGGCTGCTTTGGCCTGTACCCGTGTCCATCCAAATAGTCTCAGTGGCTGGATGGAAGGCGATAGCCGTCCATTTGGCAGGTTGGCCCCTGCTGGAACCATCAGTATACCAGGCATCTTCGGGGATGGGCACCTGCCCCTCCTGGTAAGGACTGACCTCAGGTTCTGCCTCCTGAACCCCAGTTGCACCTGACTCTAAGGTCGCATAGGTGACTGGACCCAAGACCTCCTGCAGTTCTGCCCTCAATGGGCTGGTGCTAAGAGCACAGTGTTGTTGCAGATAGGCACCCCACTTGGCCAGGGTAGACATTTGGGCCATACCACTACGTGGTTTAGTTGCCCAATCTCTCACCCATCCAGCTATAGGGTATGTTGTTTTGACTGTAACTGGTGTTGTGGTTGTAATACTCTCAGTTGCCAGGAGGGCAGCATACACAGCTGCCAGCTGCTTCTCTACTAATGAGTAACGAACTTCAGCACCTTTCCACAATTGGGACCAAAATCCAATAGGTTGCCGTAGGCGCTCTGTCCGCTGCCACAAGCCCCATCCAAACCCCTCTGAGGTTACATGAACATCCAGCTCACAGGGCCTGGCAGGATCAAACACATTCAAGGCCTGTGCCACCTTGACAGCTCTCTTAGCAGCTGCAAATGAACCTTGCGCCTGCTCAGTCCAATCCCAGCGAACCCCCTTTCGAATAAGGTTGTACAAGGGGCGTAGTAACTGAGCCAAATGCGGTATAAATGCTCGCCAATACCCCAACAAACCTAAGAATTCCTGTAACTGTTTTACCGTAGTGGGCACGGGGTATGCTTGAATCTTATCTATAACTGCGTCAGGGATAACTTTTGTCTTACCCAACCAGACAACTCCCAAGAATTTAACAGATAACCCAGGTCCTTGTAATTTGTTCTCGTTAACTGCCCAGCCACATGCTTTCAAATGGGATAGCAGGGTAGGGACTGCTTGCTCCAATTCTGAAAGAGAATCACTAGTTAGCATAATATCATCAATATAATGGTACATGCGGACTACCTCTGGCTGTTTCCATTTAGCCAGGTCAGCAGCCACCAGCCCATGGCACAAGGTGGGGCTATGCAAATAGCCCTGGGGTAACACTGTAAAGGTCCATTGTCTCCCTTCCCAACTGAAGGCAAATTGGTCTTGACTCTCTGCGGCTATATCAATAGAGAAAAAAGCATTGGCCAAGTCTGCCACAAAGTGGTATGTCCCCAACTCATGGCTTAGCCGATCCATCATGTTAGCTATCGAGGGAACAGCAGCGTGCAAAGGGGGAACAACTTTATTAAGTTCCCTGTAATCTACTGTCATTCTCCAGGTTCCATCCGCTTTGCGCACAGGCCATACTGGGGAGTTGTAAGGACTGTGTGCTGGCCGGATGATTCCCACCTTTTCTAGTTCAAGGATTGTCCCTGTGACTTCTTCATAACCACCTGGCAGGCAGTACTGCTTGGTGTTAGTCACACGCCGAGGGATGGGTAATTGTAAAGGGGAATGTGATGCATGTCCCCGCAATACTGCCTTCACAACCCTGATCCGCAGCCGGAACTCCCCAGCTGTAGTTTCCAACCACAGTCCTTGCAAGACATCTACCCCCAAAATATATTCAGGAATAGGAGATACATACACCTTATATGGCTTAGGAGGCAGTCTCCCTATCCCCAATGGAATAGTTATTGGCTTCACTTGAACAGTTTGGCCCCCATAACCGTCAATGGCCACTGGGGTCCCAGCAAACCGCTCTGGGTTTCCATAGAGAAGGGAACATTCTGCACCTGTATCCACCAAGGCCAACACCTGTTGTACGTTGGAAGGGGACCAGTGGATAGCCAGTTCCACATGTGGCCTCCGGTCCCCGCCCATCCCTGTTAGACGGGTCCCTTGGCCTTTTTCCTATTCAAACTGGTACAATGGGTCTTGGGAGTTCCCCTCTCCCTCGGCTGTCTCTATCATATAATCTTGTAACCGAGCTGTGTGCGCACCAAAAGTATTATTGGTAGCTGCTGGGGCCTTTTGTCTCAGTGGCTGGAACTTCTGTTCTGGTTTAAGCTGCCGCCAAAGCTCCAAAAGAATTTTATTAGACTGGCCATCCAATTTCCCCTTATCTGCTCCAGCCGCAATCAAGTCTACCCACATCTGCGTTCGGGCAACCTTTACAGGCCCATTTCCCTTGTTAGTTGGGGGGGGGAACATAGGCAGCAGCCCTCACTGCTTTATGATCCCGAGCGGCCTCCAGCTCTCCCAAATCTGCTACCATCTGTGTAACTGCATTGATGGGCTGCCCCACATAGGGGCCCAAGATAGCCACAAGTGACCCAAAAAGGGCTGACGGGGCGCTAGCAAGGACAAATTCCCTCATTTTGGCCGTAAACACTTCTTCGTCTGGCCCACGAGACCCAGGGTTGAAAACAGCATTCTTCATACCTAGTTCTCGAAGGACCTTTACTAACTCACTGTAGCACTGCCACCGACTCATTGCCCCGGGCAGTTCTCCAGCATTCTGCCAGACCATACGAATGGCAGCCATCACCCATTCTAATAGGGTATGGTCTCCTGGGTTGCCATGGCAGTTCTGAAGACGCTGCCTCAAGGAAGAGTGTGTGGTAATGGCGGCCAATTTCTCCATCTCTGTTCCGGAGAGCATGATGCCATCCACCCCTATATCCCATAATCATAGTAACCAGGCTACCAGGGATTCAGTAGGTTTCTGCCTAAATTGTGCCCCCAACTCCATCAGCTCTGCCTGGGTATAGGCCCGGACCACAGAGTGTTCCATTACCTGGGCAGGAGGCTGTGGCTGCCCCTGAGGGACTCTTTGTTGCTGGGTTTTTACCTTCTTGGCGACAACTGGTCGGGCTCTCAGTGTGCGTATGGCAGCTTCAGCCTGAGCCTTCTCATCCTTAGAATAGGAATCACAAGTACCTGCCCCTGCTGACTCAAAGCCAATCCACCGGCACGGATGCTGCTGCTCCTTTGGTGACCGTTTAGGCTCCTGTGGCTGCTGGCTTTTGGCCAGAAGCTGAGACTCGAGCTCTTGAATCCGCAGTTGTTTCTCCAACAATTGCCGGTGAAGACGTTCAGCTTCCAAGGTAAACTGCAACTCTCGAACCCGTAATTCCTTCTCCAGTGCTCGCTCCAGTTCCAGCCTTTTCTGCCGTTCTGTTTGTAATTCATGCTGAAGCTTTTGACCTCGGGCAGTTTCCTCTTGAGTAAAAAACATGTAGCCCATGGCCCCTAAAAGGACAGCCATGGGGAGCCAGAGCAGCAACCAGTACTCTATCCCACCCATCAAGGGTGGTGGCTCCATACCAATCTCTGAATCCTGCCGGAAACTACGCCAGTTGTAAGGCCAGGAGCCGTCATCGTGACCATTCACATGCAGGTTCCCATTGGATTCGGGCAGACGATAAAGAAATGGCGGAGTCAGAGGATGGGGGGCCATCCTATTTATTGGTGTCTCACCAAGACAGGCAAACCACAAAAGAAGACAAGGGAAAAGCAGAAAACCAGCTCTTCCCATGAAGGGCAAGGGATCAGGGGAGCCCCTGCAATTGTGATAGCAGGAACTGTGTGTCTGAGCTCCTGGTCTGTCCCACTTTATAGTGTAGAAAACCAAAATCCCTTAATCCAATATACAAACAAGGAAGTCTCCGATACAAAGTCACTTATCCAAGGCATAATTGGATTTCTCATGAGAGTGCACCACCCAGATCATACAATCAGTCAAGGGTGTGGGGAAAAGCTTAGTCCCAAAACCAAACCTCAGGCTACAACAACCTGGCCTGCTTATAGCCTGTCCCCCACACCCAATATAAGTCACAAGCGAGCAAACATATATATCATGTTTACAAACTTATTTGACCAACAATCAGAATAGGAGGAAAAGAAATATTCTATCTGTAGCTATTTGAAGAATAAAACTTTTTTTTTCTCCAAAATACAAGTTTCTATGATTTTACTTGTTTGTTTCTTGAGCTGTATAAGCATTAATCTTTTCAGATCAGATATATAAAAACACAAACATGGCCCTGGCCTGTTGGCTCAGTGGTAGAGTGTCGGCCCACAATGTAGATGTCCTGGGTTTGATTCCTGGTCAGGGCACATAGAAGAAGCACCCCCCTGATTCTTTACCCTCCCCCTCTCATTTTTCTCTCTCTTCTCCTCCTGCAGCCATGGCTTGATTGGAGCGAGTTGGCCCTGGGTGCTGAGGATGACTCCATAGCCTCCACCTCAGGTGTTAAGAGCCTGATTGCTGAGCAATGGAGCAACACCCCAGATGGGCAGAGCATCACCCCCTATTGGGCTTGCCAGGTAGATTCTAGTCAGGGTACATGTGGGAGTCTGTCTCTCTGCCTCCCCTCCTCTCACTAAATTAAAAAACAAACAAACAACCAAAAAAAAAACCCCACAAACATTCAGAATTGTGGCAAAGATAGAGTCTTCCAAGAGCAGCAAAGGAAACAATGAACTGGTGATCCACCATAACAGCCCCTCCTTCCTCAAGAAGGCTGCCTCTCAGTGTCCTTGTCCAGCACATAGTCATGGTTAGTCAGCTTCTACCCAAATCTTTTCTAAGACTTACTTAAAATACACACAACACTTTTATAGTTGTTGATTTTTCAATTAAGATATTTCTCAATTCTCAATCTACTAAACTATACAACCTCTCAGGCAAAATTCATACACTGCATTAAAAAGTAAAGAATAGTAATTTATAAGAAATTTGAACTTTTTTGGTACTTGTATTATATGGTAAATGCTCAGAAGAGAAACATCAACTTGGCTTACATGTGCCCTGACAACAATTTGAAACCATCAGAACCCAGAATTATAACTGCTTTTACATAATGAGCCCTACTATGTGCCAGGGACCAGGCTAAGTGCTTAAACTTCAACAGCACTAAGGGGTTGATATTCTTATCCCATCATACAGGTATAAAAAATGAGAGAGTCAAATACAGTGAGTAGCTTGCCTAAGTCATAGAGCTGTGAAATTATAAGCTACATCACCTTATGCTGAATCCAAAACTGATGTTCTTAACCATTCCATTATATTGTCTCAGCTCCACTTGAGGGACTATGAGATGACTGACCACTTTTGCTACTGGGACTTGATTTGCAAGGCTTCCCCAGAATTTAGGCAAACTGGGGGGAAATGGTAAGAGAAACTTAGAATGTTTTTCAACACCTTAATTAGTGGAGTTTAAGCTCTTACAAAAAAGAGAGTAATGAGCTCAGAATTCATTGCCCACAGCACAGTGTCATATCTTTACCTTAGCACTTATAATAGTACAAGAATTAGTTATTCCTAGTTTCTTTCCCCATTGGGCTGTGAAATTCTGAACTAGGGATCATGCTCCACTGATCTCTGAATCCCTTGAGCCTGGTAAATGGTTCCCACAAAGAAGAAGTTTAATACATTTTTAGTGACTAGGTGAATATAGTCTCAAGAGGTCCCTTTCTAAGCTGTATGTCAGATTCTCCTCAAACAAGGGTAAGTTAGTAGGACTTTTCCTCACCCTGAGGCCCCAAGAAAGGACTACTGGGGCAGTTAAACCTACAATGCCATATGCTTTTGAGTAAATTTACTTATCTAATGCAATACCAAATGAATCAAAAATGTTCCCATTATAAAAGTAAGACTTGCACATTATAGAAAATATAAGAATAATGATGAATTTTTAACCACTCATAATCTTACCAAGGAGAGATAGCCACAAATAACATTTTGTTGTTTTTCCTTGCAATCTTTTACATGTATACATACATACAACTATAGATGTGCTTATATAACACATTTTCTCTCAACATTGTATTATGAACATTGCCCATATGTTTACAAAATTATTGGAAACAGTTTTAATCACTGCAATAAATTCTGCATTTGATCTTAGCCAGAAGGCTGAGAAGTGATAACTGCAGTAAATTCTATCATGAGGTGGCTTCACAATGCATTTAATCTCTCAGCAACAATAACAGTCAACAGTATTTATCGAGTACTGTGCCTACTCTGTATGAGGCTTCAGTGCTAAGCTCTGGATACAATCAATTGTGTAGATACGATATGCATGAAATGTGTAACCCACTCTTGAACCTTTTGTTTGTTTGCAATGTTTTACTACTTTAAGAAAGTGTGATGTTTTTATACAAAAATCTTTCTAGAAGCTTTTTACTAATTTTAAGCCAAGTCATTAAGGAATACATATTTTATCACAAATATTTTCATATATGTGTGTGTGTATATGTGTATAGACACATACAAATGGATATATAATGATATAAAAATTTTACAAAGCAATACTAATTCTTACTATATACAACATATTCCTATTTTTCTACTATAGCCTTTTTACATTTCTTTTTCAAAATGACTGGTCTTGGTCCACTCCATTGATTTATGACCCAGTAATGAGTAATGACCACAGTGAAAAACACTGCCTTGAGCATGGCAAAGCACCCTGTTTTTCACTAGGAATGCTAATAAGAACTCTAGAACTGCTAAGGATCAAACTCAGTTATTAGCTATAGAAGAGGCAGGGAGATTTCTGGAAAAACAAAAACACTCCAGTCAAGTCTTAGAAAAGATGATGTTAGGAGAATTGTTAACCATCAGCTGAAGAAGCTACTACAAGCATTGCTATCTCTCAAAGCTAACAACTAAATGGAGGAGTCCTCGCTAAGAGTGTGGCCAATAACAGCATGTGCCAGAGGCCTTCACTGTCAGGATCCTTCTCTGAGGAGAGAAATTGCCAGGAGCAGTGGAGTTATCCCTGACAGATAATTTGAGGTTAACAAGACCATCATTAAAGCATCAGATAGAGTATCTGGATGGAGGGATTTAAATGCCCAGAGATCTCCATAGACCTTGTTATCTTTGAAATCAGGGCAATTGTTGAGTTTCTCAACACAGTAGGCACCAAGGATGAAGAATACTTGTTTTATTGCCTGGAAATCCAATAAAGTTAGAGGCCCGGAAGACCACAGAGACACTGAGCTGTAAGGCTTTCAATCCTGGGGCCCAGAAAAGTGGGTAAACAGTTTTACAGCAAAGGCAACAGTGAGCACAATCTACTCATTCAGCTAGTAGAAGCATTCGGGTAGGGTGAATGAGTGTTACCAGGGAATATGGCAGGCTAAATATTTTGGATGGAGCTAAATATTTTAGAATCTGAAGCAAAAAGATGAAGACTATAGAATTTCTTAATTCAGACCCTAGAGTGACCAACCAGTCTGGTTTGCCTAGGTCTGCCTCATTGTTGGCCCAGAAGGTCCTACAACCCAGGAAGCCCCTCAGTTCTGAGCAGACTGGGACAGTTGATCACCCTGAGTTGAAGCCCAGAGAATTTGCAGCTTACCAACAGTGTGATCTATTTATTCAACATCTCTGAGTAATATACTTTACAGTTCTGTGCTTCAGTTTTCTCATCTGTAAAATGGGAACAATAGTGGGTAATGGGAACATTACCTACCACCAATGAAAGGAGATCATTAACACTTTTTTAGCAGTTCTATTCCTACACAGATGTAAGGGTTTGCCTAAGAGCCAACTCTAGCCACAATATCACCTAAGCTCAGCTTGTAGGAGCTTGATGGAAGAATACAGCTTTGGCAGTGTGTAGTCAGAAGAATGAGAATACTTGGGTTCTAGTACCCATGGCAGATTTTTGCACCCCAATAAAGTAGAGGTGATTTGGGCTATACAAAAATGGCCTGGAAGCCAAGCTTTCAAAAACAAGAGAAAGATATTGTTTGTAAAAAGAAAAGTAAGCTTATTATAATTTTGCAACTATGTCCTAAAGTATCTGCGACAAAATATGCAAGCTACCTAGCTTGTTTTTGCCTTAAAAACAATCAAAAGGGTGGATAATTTCATTAGATGTAGCCTGTCAAGTGTAAGAAAAGTGATCTTGTTCCAAGAGAAATGTTGTACATAATTCACATTTTATTGCCTTTATATTGTTTCTCTCATATTCCAGGTAGCTTCTTGCCTTGTTTGGACTCATGGAGCTGTTTTTATTGAATAGTTTCACTCTCAGATTCATATGTTCCAAACAAGTTAATGGCCCTTGTTTTCATTATTGATATAGGCCATGACTAAGTCATTTTATACTTGTATTTTTACTTCTTACCACAAATATTTCCACACAATGACTATAAAAATGATTCAAAAGCAACCCAAACTTCCTAAAGTAATCAGAATATCCTCTCAAACTTTTATGCCCCAACTTTTCAAAAGTATGGTTTGAGAGAAACTCTTTTAGGGTAACATCAAAAAAATCTATGACATAGAATTATAAAAGGTTAACAGTGGTAAAATACAAGCTGTTAAGCAAAGACTATGGTCAAAAAGGGGTTCTGGGAATATTCAGTAAAGGGCAAAAGTGAACCTTAACAGCAATAATGATGGTAAAGGATGTTTTCATCCAGTGATGCACAAATCTTAGGAAATGAATTAAGATTTTTTTTTTTGACAGAGTGAGAGAATCAGAGAGAGGGACAGATAGGGACAGACAGACAGGAACAGAGAAAGATGAGAAACATCAATTCTTTGTTGTAATGCCTTAGTTGTTCATTGATTGCTTTCTCATATGTGCCTTTACCAGGGTGCTTTGGCAGAGCTAGTGACCCCTTGCTGAAGCCAGCAACCTTGGGCTCAAGTCAGTGACCTTGGTCTTCAAGCCAGTGACCTTTGGGCTCAAGCCAGTGATCATGGGTCATGTCTCTGATTCCATGCTCAAGCCAGAGATCTCGTGCTCAAGCTGGTGAGCCTGTGCTCAAGCCAGATGAGCCCATGGTCAAGCCGGCGACCTCAGGGTCTTGAACCTGGGTCCTCCACATCCCATTCTGACACTGTATCCACTGCACCACTGCCTGGTCAGGAAAGATCTTAAACTCTACCTGAGGCAAGAAATAAAAAGAAGAGAAATAAAATTTTAACATAAAGATTAGGAGAACATAAAATTTAAGGAAAGAAAAGCTTCATGACCAAAAAAAATTCTCAAACATAATACTTAAAGAAAAAGAACTGATATTTTTCCCTCTGTCCTGTGGGCTAGCCACTGAATTAGCTGCTCTCCTGGCAAAAATTTTAAGATAGGTATTAAAATTCACATTGTCTTTAAAGGGTAGTAACTTGTGGGGTTGGGGCAAGTTACACAACTATTAAATGATTCTTAGGCTTTGAATCCACATCTCTGTCTCTAAAGTATGCATATAACTCAAATTAATAAAGATGAACTCTTTTTAAAAATTGATTTGTATAAGACTTCCATTGATCAGGACCTAAATATTATTGAACTTGACTTCTTTCTTAACTTCTAAACCCAGTTCCTGCAATGTCCCTTAGGCTCACCTCAGACTGTGAGCACTCATTCATAGCAAATAGTCATAAATTTCCCAGAGGTTATAGGCCACATCAGAGCAGGTCATCATGGCCGATTAGACAGTAGGTGTCATCTTTGGAAAGAGTCAGCTGGGCTTGCACCCCTTTCCTACCAGATGTGGGGCTGGGGCAAGTCACTTATTTTCTCTAAGCTTCAGCTTCCTCATCTGAAAAATGAAGATGGTAATAGTATCTGTTTCCAGATGTGTTTGAAGATGAACATAAATGGTATTAAAATAATTAGCATAGTGCCTGGAGAATAGTAGGGTTTAACATGGTTAAGTACTATATGTATAGTCTTTTGCCAGGATTGAGGAACTAGTCATTTTGAAGCCATCTACAAACGTACATTGAAACAGAAATGCCCAGGATTAGTTCAGGTTGATTTAATGTCCCAGGAATGGTAAGTGCCTACTGAGGCTGCTCTGGCTTCATACAAACCAGCAATGCCTGTCAGGACCTAGATAAGGATCACTTCATGTTGAGTCTTGGGCACTCATTGAGACAGACCGTAAAAGCTAATTATACCCACCTTAGTGGGCTGAGCTGGAAGAACAACACAGCAGCAGGCAAAAAGCAAGCATTGCCATGTATCTTCTATCCACCTGCACTCCGCGCCTTGCCCTTGCCAATCCCTCATGTAAGATCAGAGGCATGCCTCTTCCTTAGTCTGCATCCTGAAGAACATGCCTTAATTCACCTGCACTGTTCTAGGGACTAAGGATGCTGAGGTGAACAAGACAAATGAGAACTGTCTCCCTAAGCAGCTCCTATACTAATTAGGAATATAAACAAATAAAAACTATGATTTTGAATAGCAATAAAAGTTATGAAAGAGCCCTGTGCGGCTGGCTCAGTAGTAGAGCGTTGGCCTGGCGTGCAGAAGTCCCAGGTTCGATTCCCGGCCAGGGCACACAGGAGAAGCACCCATCTGCTTCTCCACCCCTCCCCCTCTCCTTCCTCTCTGTCTCTCTCTCCCCTCCCGCAGCCAAGGCTCCATTGGAGCAAATATGGCCTGGGCACTGGGGATGGCTCCTTGGCCTCTGCCCCAGGTGCTAAAGTGGCTCTGGTCGCGGCAGAGCATCGCCCCCTGGTGGTCAGAGCATCGCCCCCTGGTGGGCGTGCCGGGTGGATCCCGGTGGGGCGCATGCGGGAGTCTGTCTGACTGTCTCTCCCCATTTCTAGCTTCAGAAAAATACAAAAAAAAAAGTTATGAAAGAAATGAAATAGGACATTGGGGAAGAGAGTAATGGGAGGGTTTAGAGTCATCTTACGAGGCATCTCTGAAGGGTAACATCTGAGCTGAGATCTAAGTTCTTCAGAAAATAAATGATGCTATAGGAAGGAACAAGGGAATAGTACAGAAACATTATTACTACAGAAGACCCTGGAGTGGCTCAGAGATATTATAGGATTGTAAAATAAATGCATCTAAGTACATTTATAATGAAACATTTCATAAATAAAAATTAACCATAAAGATGTGACCAGTTCTATTTTGTCCAAACATGTCACTCTATCCACTTCAATGTCCTTCCCTCTCTGTTAAAGACCAAAATCCTGTCCTTAACTGAACAACTCTTTTTTATTTATAAGCCTCATATTCTCATTTATAAAATGGAAACAATCTCAGAGTTGATCCCTGGGCTGGTGGTAAGGACGAAACAAGAGAATGTGCTCAAACTACTTTGCTCAGAGTCAGTTGGTCAACAATAGTAGCCATCCACGGAACATAGGCTTCCAGTGCACCTGAAAACAGAAAAGAACAAATCTCTGTGCCTTTGAATAGACATGGGGCAAACTCATAGTGATGTTTTTAATGTATGCATGTAGGATTTATTAAAAGTAAAAGTTTAAATACCTGAAATCTTTATAGTAACATAAACATAAAAACCTCAAGACCAAATTAAAAAAGAAAAAAGAACAAACAGATGAGCATTTAGAGGGTCAGGAATAAATTGGGAGAATAAAAAATAATGACATCAAGACTTGGAAGGAACTTGGTGCTTGTCTTGCCGTCCAGGAAAAGCACCATGTTCCTAAGTCATAGTCCCCTGGGACTCATCCCTAAAAGAAACATCAAGGGACCTTACTAGAAAATCTAACAGGCCCAGACTCATGTTTTCCCAGACACAACATTACTTCCCATCTCCCTCTGTTTAATTCAATCTGGATATATTGTGAGCAGAAACTGTATGGCAGAGAATTATGGTGGTTGTTTTTCATTGCATCTACAAATATCTCTGGAGGCCCTCTGATGTGTTCCTGAAGTAGGTATCACACAGGCCCCTGGAATTGGGAGAACTGGGTGCTCCTGTCACTCACGCTCACCATATAAGGGCAATGCTGTGTGTGAGTTTTTGATGGACTGAAATCAGTTTACACAGGGCTTGTGCATAAGTTCCTGAGTGGATTGTGAATTAGAAGAAACAGAATGTTAAATCATTGCTCTAAAGTTAATAGTTAATCAACGTATTCCCTTTGGAGTGTGAAAAAGAGCAAGACCCTGGTTACTTCTCAGTCTTCCAGAGGCACTCTGAGAACACTAGTCAGTGATCTAACAACTTAACATTTTTCAATGTTGTTTAATATTCAAGAACTGTTCATGGGAGCCAGCTCTGACTACTACTTAGTAAAACTAACAGGGCACCATCTAGAAGGATTGTGGTTCAGCATCATCAAAACATGCATTTCCAACAAAAATAAAAATCAAATGGGAAAAAGAAATGCTATTTGGGGCTTAGCAAATACTTTGGTATCATCTATAATTCACACTACAAAGCCTTTAAAAACATAGAGCATATCAAAAAGTAAAACATCCACTCAGTAGTGAAATCAATATAGCATATAGCATTTCAACATTATGCATTACAAATACCTCAGCTTTCTTTCCAATGGTCTTAGTGTCTGCATTTAAATGGTTTTTTTCTCAAACTGAGCCAATGTTATGAATTTTTTTCCCAAATTAGTCTTTGGTAAACTTCAACTTCCCATCACTGCCATTTATTTTCCTCAAATAAACCTAAACTGAAAACACTCCAAAATATAACAGTTTGGGGAGAAAGGAATTCTACGTGCAAAACATGTAACAAAAAGATTCATTCTGGGTTTGAATGAGAGAGTCATTTACACAAAAACCCAACAGGTAATTTAAGAACCTTTATTTATAACTAAGCCATTTTCATAGAACTTTAAAACAGGAACTCAAATTCTACACATCAAACTCAAGAGTAGATTTAGCATATGGTATTTTACTTGGTGTTTAACAGTGAAGTAGGTATTACTATCTCCGTTTTACAAATGACAAAACTGAAACTCTGAGGTGAGGCAAAGTTCCTAAGTCATTTAGCCAGAATTCAAATCCATGTTTGCATGGTTCCAATATCTATGTATGTGTATAATATCATGTTACTCATATTGTTCTTGGCTCCCTTTCAATCTTCCCCACGTGATGACAAGGGCACGAACCAAGTCACACCCTACTGTCTACATGACTTTATACAACTAAAGACTCTACAACTGTCTGATTAAACATCTGATCTCTGATGAATTTATAATATTTACCTTCAGTGTTCAACGGTGATAGCAATACTACTGAAAATTATAATCTCGTAGATTCCTTTTGCTACAAAGTGTGTTATTTTTTTAATTTAGAAATTAAATTTAATGGGGTGACATTGATCAATAAGAATAGATAGGTTTCAGGTAAACATCTCTACAGCATTTGAACTGTTGATTGTGTGATGTGTCCATCACCCAAAGTAAAATCATTTTCTGTCACCATATATTTGTCCCTCTTTATTCCCCTCCCCCACTCCTTTCCTTCTGGTAACTGCTTCACTTTTATAGTATGTTATTTTTAACACTAGAAGAAGTATTATGACGTTTTTAGTTCAGAATTCTTTTTGTCTCAGTGATGGGAAGGAATATTTATTCCTCAGATTCATGAATTGTATTTATAACAATTCAGAAGAGTCTTCAGTTCAATACTATTAACTTTAGCTTTGGATTTAAAAAACTTCAAGAACCCATCTAGAGGTCAGGAATCTTTTGATTGCAAGTGACAGAAATACAACAGAAATTGGCTTATGTGAAACAGTAAATGTGATGGCTCATGTAACTAACTAGTCCAGACACAGTGTGGAAGATGACCACCAGCACCTTCAAGCTTATGTTTTGTCAGCTTATGGACCTTAGCAGAAGGAGATAGTCTCTTTCTCAATAGTACCAATAAAAGTCTTGGGATGAACTTCATTGGATCAATTCACTGTTGAACTAATACCATAACTAGCAACTAAAATAGGCTGACTGACTATGCTTAAGTTACCTGCTAATGGCATGGACTGAGAGGTAGAGGTAAGAGGAGGGTTCCAAAGGAAAACTGAGATATAGTTGCCTGGAGAACAGAAAATGGATTCTGAGCAAAAATATAATAGTATGTGTGTGCACTGCATGTTTCTTACTTTTATTGTTTATTATTCTATCGATTTTTTTGTTTATTGTTAACATAAAGGATCATAGAAATTCATAAAATACATTCTTGCAAAATACCTTCTGTTTTCAAAACATTAGCATTAATTCAACCTAACCAGTTCAAAAAGTACTTGGTATATAATTTCTTACACCATATACAAGAATAAACTCCATAGATTCTACAGAGAAAAAAATTCATTCAAGTATGGCTATCAGTTTCCTTCTTCTCTCACCACCCTTGAAATGAATGAATTCGGTTGATAGTATCTCAGGTGAGTGACTTTTTTTAGGCAGCATGCCTAACATAATGACAGAGGAAATCCCTCCTAACTTTCCCAATGTGCCTCCTTAGTCTTTTTGTTTTCAAAATAAAGTTTCCGGTCAACTAAAGCTTTTGATTTCCTCTCTAAAAAGACCAACAGTCATTGAAAACATCTTTCTTTCTACGTCCTGATAACATTCTCACAACACCAGTTTTATACATCTTTTTGGATCCCTGACACACAGTTAACCTGGATCCCAGAAAGCTAAGATATGAAGACTATAAAAGTTAAAATAACTCCTAATCAACCTGCAACCATCTAAGTAGTTCACATTCTATTCTACATTTTATCTAAAATCTAACAGGTCAAGTTAACAAACATACCATGAAGGAGGCATGGCAATGTGTGCAAATGACAGCACAGAATGATTTCAAGAAATACAATTCTGAAAACATTATAGACCTGGCCTAGCCAGTTGGCTCAGAGGTAGAGCATCAGCCCATTATGTGGAAGTTCCAGGTTCAATTCCTGGTCAGGGCACATAGGAGAAGCGACCGTCTGCTTTTCCACCACTCCTCTCTGTCTCTCTTTCTCTCTTTCTCTCTCTCTCTCTCTCTCTCTCTCTCTCTCTCTCTCTTTCTCTCTTCTATTCCTGCAGCCATGGCTCAAATGGTACAAGCAAGTTGGCCCTGGGTGCTGAGGATGGCTCCAGGGCCTCACCTTAGGTGCTAAAATAGTTCAGTTGCCAAGCAATAAAGCAGCAGCCCCAGATGGGCAGAGCATCACCTGGTAGGGGGCTTGTGGAGTGGATCCCCATTGGGACAAATGCAGAAGCCTGTCTGTCTGCCTCCCTACCTCTTATTTAATAATAAAAAAATTATAAGTTACAAAGCTGAATATCAGCTGCCATTATTAAATTAAAAAATAGAATAAAAGGTCTAAACCCCAAAATTTAAGCCCTTCTCTTTTAAGTTAAAATTAAATAAAAAGTTTTCAATTAAACCCAAAAGACAAAACAATTAAATTAAAAATGAATTAAAGACTTAAATGGAAGACTTGTGACCATAAAACTCCCAAAAGAAAATATAGAGAGAAAATCTTGGACATTCCTCTTAAAATATAGAGAGTAAAATCTTGGACATTTTCCTGATATAGCTCCTCCTCAAACAAAAATAAATAAATAAATAAACTGGGTTAAATTAAAAAGTTTTTGCATAGCAAAAAAAAAATTCAGAAAATGAAAAGATAACCTACTGAATGGAATAAAATACTTTCCAATGATACCCAGATCCTGCCTCCCTCACCTAATAGTACAGAGAGTGGCACAGACAAACCCCACAGCTAGCTCTCAGAGCCACTCTTCCCCCCTGAAAAACAGAGGTGCTCCACGTCTGGTCCCCAGGTCTGTTGAGACATGGGAAGGAGTGCCTGAAACCCTGAGATTGCCGTTCCTAGAGCCATAAAGCCAGAAAGCTGAATCTGTAAAGCTGAAGCCATAAGGTTGAAGCCATAAAGCCCTCACACACGCCCCAACCACCAACATAACAATGGTCTGGGCTACATTATTGGGACAGCAACATTTCAGTGGAAGACAGCCTAGGGCTTCACAGACCTAAAAAGCTATAATACAGTGACACCAACTAGAAGAAACCTCCCAAAACTAAAATTTGCTTGAACAGGTGGTGATGCAGTGAGTAGAGCTTTGGACTGGGATGCGAAGGACCCAGGTTTGAAACTCTGAGGTTGCTAGCTTGAGCGCGGGCTTGTCTGGTTTGAGCAAGGCTCACAAGCTCAGCCCAAGGTAGAGCAAGGGGTCACTCGGTCTACTGTAGCCACCTGGTCAAGGCATATATGAGAAAGCACTCGATGAGCAACTAAGGTGCTGCAACAAAGAACTGATGCTTCTCATCTCTCTCCCTTCCTGTCTGCCTGTTCCTATCGGTCCCACTCTCTGTCCCTCTCTGTCTCTGTCAAAAAAATTATTTTTCCTTATTATTTTTCTTTTTTTCTTCTTTTTGTTCTTATTCTTTTTTCTCTTTTGAGTTTAATTTTCTTTAATTTTTATACTTTTTATTCCTATTTTCATGGGAGTTTTGTTTTTTATTTTTCTGTTTATTTTTTATCTTTTTTTCTGTGTTTTTTTCCTGTCATCTTTTTTAAATTTTTATATTTTTTATTGTCTTTTTAAAATTTTATATTTTTTGGTTTTGTTGTTGTTAGGATTCTTAACAATACCACACTCAAATGTCATCAAAGAAAAAATAAATCAGATACAATGGCTACACTAGACAGAGATGTAGTTCAGAAAACAAATGAAAAATCTCCAGAAAAAATCTCAATCACATGGAAACCTTGGAGTTAAATGATAGAGAGTTTAAAATTGAAGTTCTGAAAATACTCAATGAGATGTGAGAAGACACCAATAAGCAATTTAATGAGATCAGAAAACAAATTAATGAACAAAACAAATACCTTACCAAGGAAATTGAAACTTGAAAAACAGATATGAAGAGCTCAATACATTAATTCAAGACTGAGATAGCAAGTTTAGTTAATAGAACAAGCCAGATAGAGGAAAGAATCAGTGACATCAAAAACAGGCAACTAGAGATGCTACAGAGAGAAGAGGAGAGAGACTCACAAATAAAAAAACCCACTGAAATAGCTCTACAAGAATTGTCTGACTCCATCAGAAAGAGCAATATAAAAATAATGAGTATATCAGAAGAAGAAAAGGAAAAAGGAATGGAGAGCCCATTCAAACAAATAATAGATAAGAGTTTCCCAAGCCTATGGAAAGAGGCAGAGTCTTGATCCAAGAAGCAAACAGCAATCCAAACAGACCTACTCCAAAGCACATCATATAAAATTGTCAAAAATCAATGGCAAAGAAAGTTTCCTCAAGGCAGCTAGGGAAAAGAAGACCATAAAGGAAAACCTATTAGATTATCATCATACTTCTCAGCAGAAACTCTACAAGCCAAAAGAGAGTAAACCCAAATATTTAAAATACTGAAAGAGAGGAATTACCAGCCAATAACACTATATCTGTCAAATTTATACTTCAAATATGAAGGAGAAGTAAAAACTTTTACAGATATACAGAAGCTGAGGGAATTTATCACCAGAATATCTGCACTGCAGGAAATACTTAAGGGGGTTATCTGACCAGATACAAAGAACAAAACAAATCAAAACTACAATTAAATCTTCAACAAGGTCACAATAAAAACAAGGATAATCTGTGACAACAATAACATATAAGGGGAGAGGATAAAGATCTTCAGTATCAAAGGAGGATGGGATGCAGATGCACTCATAAGACAAAGGACTATTGCACATATGAACATTTTTCTCTTAATGACCTAATGGTAACCACCCATAAAAAAAGCTACTACAGGAGTGATGTCAGAAAAATGGTGCCGTAAAGAGTGATACCAATAAATCTCCCCCCAAATTCAACAAGATCTTCAACCAGAGACAGAAAATTCTATCCTTGGAGCCTCCAGAAGTTCCACACTAAACGCGAAGGTATGATCAAGTGAAAAAATGACTAAATATATAATCAACCCCGAAGAAAATAAGGAGGAAGAAACACTCCGCCTTCCTCACTAAACTAAATAAGGGCTGCTTTCACTGGGAACTGAGAGTATAGGAACTAAGGCAGGCAGAGGGTGTGAATAGAACAAGACAGCAGCACAAACGTCCGAACCAGGCTGTGGCACAGACATCTAAGCCAAGGAAAAACTGTGCTTGTGGCAATCCAGTCAACACAAGCTAATGCTCACGCCAAACCCAGACAAAAAAAGGCACTTGGGACAGCCATCCGCCCCGATCTCCTGGTTGGCGTGCGCAGATAGTGGGCGAGAGATTCGTCCTAGAGCCCCGGGAGTGGGCGCCCGTGTTACTGGACAGAGGGACAGAATCAGAGGCCTTTCTATGGGCTGAAACCAGAGTCTTGAGATCGCCCCTCCACCCTGAAAAGCAGTGCATGGGGAGTGAGTAGGAGCAAAATTTCCTATGCTAGAACTTTTCCATGTGGGCGGGGCGCCTCACCGGGAGTGAGAGATGGCTGGCTGGATATCCTGGTTGGTGAGCGCGATTAGTGGGCAAGAGATTCCCCCAGGAGTGGGCACCTGTGTTCCGGGACAGAGGGGCAGAGTCAGAGGTCTTTGTGTGGGCTGAAGCCCTGCCTGATTATGCTAGGGGCTCTGACTGATTGAGCCTTACCCAGTGCCCTGTGCTGAGTGGGAATCGAGTGGGGATTTGCCAGCTCTTTGAGCCTCTTACTCTCCAGGCAGAGGCAGCAGCAAACCCATAGCTGGATCATCAGGCCACTAATTCATGAAGGAAAGACTAGGAGAGAGGCTCCAGGAACATGGACTCTCTCATTGGCGGAGCCTGCAAATGCTAATGAGCCTTGACTGCCAACGAGACTGAAGCCCAATATATGACATCGCCATATCAACTGCAAACCTCTACCTAAGCATGCCACAGGGGCAGAACCCGGGGTACAGAGTCACCAACCAGTAAGAGGGAGAGAAAAGAAAAAGCAAGAAGATAACCTCTCAAAATCAAGAATAATCCACAGACTTTATAACCTATCCCATTTTATTATATTTGCTTGTTTGTTTCTCTTATCTTCTTGTCTTGATTATTTCTTCCTCTTCCAATTTGGTCGTTTAATTCTCTGCCGGTCTTACTCTCTCCTTTCCTTAAACTACACTACCCATAAGTGTTACATTTCCCATTATCTTTACTTTCTTCTTCCTTTCTCTCTATGAGGGTTGCATTCCAAAACCCTTAACTCTCTCTCTCTCTCCTTTTATTCTTTTTTCTTCTTTTTGTGATTTCCTCTTTTTTTCTCTCCCTCTATATTAGTTTCTTCTTTTCTCCTTTACTTGTCCTCTCATTCAATCCTCAATCATGAAAAAATTATTTTATCTGGGACTCAAATTTTTCTTTGTGGTGCTTTGGGGTTTTTTACTTTGCTTTTTTAACTCACTAGCAGTGCTCTCAACCCTGGCTCTCCATTTTATCTAGTTCTTGCTCCACTAAATACAATAGTAATTTTTTATTTTTTTATTTTTTCCCCTTTTTCCTGTTTCCCTCTTATTTCTTTCATCATATCTCTTAGTCAACCATCACCTAAAAGCAAATCATTTTATTCTTGACCAACTTTTTTCTTTTTTTGCATTTTGTGGGTCCATACCCCCTTTTTGACCCTTTATCACTTCTCCCCAACTCAGTCCCTCCATTATAGGTAGTTTTTGTTCTATTTAGCATAATATAATTCACAGTTCACCACAAGAGGGAAAAAAGTGGGGGGGAATAATAATTTTTTTATTCTTTTTTATTTTTTATTTCTATTTTTTAACTTTTTTATTCTTCATTAATTCTCATTAATACTATCAACAAAACGACCCTCAGATGCCATTAAGAAAAAGGAAATCGAATATCATGGATACAAAAGACAGAGAGGTAGCACAGATAGATGAGGAAAAATCTATGGAGAAAAAAATTAATATATTGGAAACCTTGGAGCTAAATGACAGAGAATTTAAAATAGAAATCCTAAAAATACTCAAAGATATACAAGAAAACACAGAAAGGCAATTAGGGAGCTCAGAAAACAACTCAATGAACACAAAGAATATATTACCAAGGAAATTGAAACTATAAAAACAAATCAAACAGAGATGAAAAACTCAATTCATGAGCTGAAAAATGAGGTAACAAGCTTAGCTAATAGAACAGGCCAGATAGAGGGTAGGATTAGTGAAACAGAAGACAAGCAACTTGAGGCACAACAGAGAGAAAAAGAAAGAGACTCAAAAATTTTAAAAAATGAGAAATCCCTACAGGAATTGTCTGACTCTATCAAAAAGAATAACATAAGAATAATAGGTATATCAGAGGGAGAAGAGAGAGAAAATGGAATGGAGAACATATTCATACAAATAATAAATGAGAACTTCCAAAGCCTGTGGAAAGAACTAAAGCCTCAAATTCAAGAAGCAAACAGAACTCCGAGTTTTCTTAACCCCAACAAACCTACTCCAAGACACATCATAATGAAATTGGCACAAACCAATGACAAAGAAAAAATTCTCAAGGCAGCCAGAAAAAAGAAGAATACAACATATAAAAGAAGGCCCATTAGATTTTCATCAGATTTCTCAACAGGAACTCTACAAGCTAGAAGAGAGTGGACCCCAATATTTAAAGTCCTGAAAGAGAGGAACTTTCAGCCACGAATACTATACCCATCAAAGCTATCCTTCAAATATGAAGGAGAAATAAAAACATTCACAGATACAGAAAAGATGAGGGAATTTATCATCAGAAAACTCCCACTCCAGGAATTACTAAAGGGGGTTTTCCAACCAGATACAAAGAACAAAACAAAAGAAAACCACAAGTAAAAGCTCCAAGAAGAACACAATAAAACCAAATTTAAACTGTGACAACAACAAAAAAAAGGGGGGAAAGGACGGAGATTAACACTAGCAAAGGATGATGGAGTGCAAAAGTACTCACAAGATAGTGCACTACAATGAACAGGATAGAAACCCTTTTCATTACTTAATGGTAACCACCATTGAAAAAACCAACACAGAAGCACATACATGATTTTAAAAAGATAGCAATAGAGGAAAGATGTATGGAATACAATCAAACAAAAACAAAAGATAGAAAAACAAAAGAGAAGAATCAAACACAACACAAAACTAACAGAAAGCAATGTATAAAATGGAATAGGGAACGCACAAGTGTCAATAATTACACTAAATGTAAATGGATTAAACTCACCAATAAAAAGGCACAGAGTAGCAGAATGGATTAAAAAAGAAAATCCAACTGTATGCTGCCTACAAGAAACTCATCTAAACAACAAGGATAAAAAAAAATTCAAAGTGAAAGGCTGGAAAACAATACTCCAAGCAAATAGCATCCAAAAGAAAGCAGGTGTAGCAATACTCATATCTGATAATGCTGACTACAAGACAGCAAAAGTACTCAAAGACAAAATGGTCATTTCATAATGATTAAGGGGATGCTGAATCAAGAAGACATAACAATTCTTAATATATATGCACCAAGCCAAGGAGCATCAAAATATATAAGACAGCTACTTATTGACCTTAGAACAAAAACACAATCAACTTGGAGACCTCAATACACCGCTGGCGGCTCTAGATCGGTCATCCAAACAGAAAATCAATAAAGATATATTGGCCTTAAACAAAACACTAGAGCACCTGGAGATGATAGATGTCTACAGGACATTTCATCCCAAAGTGACAGAGTATACATTTTTCTCCAGTGTACATGGATCATTCTCAAGAATTGACCATATGATGAGCCAAAAAACAACATCAGCAAATTCAGAAAAATCGAGGTTGTACCAAGCATATTTTCTGATCATAAAGCCTTAAAACTAGAATTCAACTGCAAAAAAGAGGAAAAAACTCCACAAAAATGTGGAAACTAAACAACATACTTTTAAAAAATGAATGGGTCAAAGAAGAAATAAGCACAGAGATCCAAAGATATATACAGACTAATGAAAATGACAATACAACATATCAGAATCTATGGGATGCAGCAAAAGCAGTGATAAGACGGAAGTTCATATCATTTCAGGCATATATGAACAAACAAGAGAGAGCCCAAGTGAACTACTTAACTTCACACCTTAAGGAACTAGAAAAACAAGAACAAAGACAACCCAAAACCAGCAGAAGAAAGGAGATAATAAAAATCAGAGCAGAAATAAATGAAATAGAGAACAGAAAAACTATAGAAAAAATTAATAGAACAAGGAGCTGGTTCTTTGAAAAGATCAACAAAATTGACAAACCCTTAGCAAGACTTACCAAGGAAAAAAGAGAAAGAACTCATATAAACAAAATCCAAAATGAAAGAGGAGAAATCACCACGGACATCATAGATATACAAAAAATTATTGTAGAATACTATGAAAAACTTTATGCCACTAAATTGAACAATCTAGAAGAAATGGATAAATTCCTAGAACAATACAACCTTCCTAAACTGAGTCAAGAAGAAGCAGAAAGCCTAAACAGACCAATTAGTAGGAAAGAAATAGAAAAAACTATTAGAAACCTCCCCCAAAATAAAAGTCCAGGCCCAGACAGTTATACTAGCGAATTCTATCAAACATACAAAGAAGACTTATTTCCTATTCTACTCAAAGTCTTCCAAAAAATTGAAGAAGTAATACTTCAAAACATATTTTATGAGGTCAACATAACCCTCATACCAAAACCGGGCAAGGACAACACAAAAAAAGAAAACTACAGACCAATATCTCTAAAGAATACAGATGCTAAAATACTAAACAAAATACTAGCAAATCTAATACAACAACATATTAAAAAAATAATACATCACAATCAAGTGGGATTCATCCCAGAATCTCAAGGATGGTTCAACATATGTAAAACAGTTAACATAATGCACCATATCAACAAAACAAAGAACAAAAACCACATGATCTTATCAATAGATGCAGAAAAGGCATTTGATAAAATACAACACAGATTTATGTTTAAGACTCTCAACAAAATGGGTATAGAAGGAAAATATCTCAACATGATAAAGGCCATATATAATAAACCATCAGCTAACATCATATTAAATGGCACAAAACTGAAGGCTTTCCCCCTTAAATCAGGAACAAGACAGGGTTGTCCACTCTCTCCACTCTTATTTAATGTGATGCTAGAGTTTCTAGCCAGAGCAATCAGACAAGACAAAGAAATAAAAGGCATCCATATCAGAAAAGAAGAAGTAAAGGTATCACTTTTTGCAGATGATATGATCCTATACATCGAAAACCCCAAAGAATCTACAAAAAGACTACTAGAAACAATAAGCCAATACAGTAAGGTCACAGGATACAAAATTAACATACAAAAGTCCATAGCCTTTCTATATGCCAACAATGAAACATTTGAGAATGAACTCCAAAAAATAGTCCCCTTCACGATTGCAACAAAAAAAATAAAATATCTAGGAATAAACATAACAAAGAATGTAAAGGTCTTATATAATAAAAACTACAAACCATTGTTAAGGGAAATTAAAAAAGATACAATAAGATGGAAGAACATTCCTTGCTCTTGGATAGGAAGAATAAATATAATCAAGATGGCCGTATTACCCAAAGCAATATACAAATTTAATGCAATTCCCATCAAAATTCCAATGACATTTCTTAAAGAAATGGAACAAAAACTCATCAGATTTATATGGAACTATAAAAAACCTCAAATAGCCAAAGCAATCCTAAAGAAAAAGAACAAAGCTGGGGGCATTACAATACCTGACTTCAAACTATATTATAGAACCACGACAATCAAAACACCATGATATTGGCAGAAAAATAGACATTCAGACCAATGGAACAGAATAGAAAGTCCAGAAATAAAACCACATATATATGGTCAAATAATTTTTGATAAAGGGGCCAACAACACACAATGGAGAAAAGAAAGCCTCTTCAACAAATTGTGCTGGGGAAACTGGAAAGCCACATGCAAAAGAATGAAACTTGACTACAGTTTGTCCCCTTATACTAAAATTAATTCAAAATGGATCAAAGACCTAAATATAAGACCTGAAACAATAAAGTACATAGAAGAAGATATAGGTTCTAAACTCATGGACCTTGGTTTTAAAGAGCATTTTGTGAATTTGACTCCAAAGGCAAGGGAAGTGAAGGCAAAAATAAATGAATGGGGCTATATCAGAGTAAGAAGTTTTTGCTCAGCAAGAAAAACGGACAACAAAATAAACAGACAGCCAACTAAATGGAAAATGATATTTTCAAACAACAGCTCAGATAAGAGCCTAATATCCAAAATATACAAAGAACTCATAAAACTCAACAGCAAACAAATAAACAATCCAATAAAAAAAAATGGGAATAGGACATGAACAGACACTTCTCTCAGGAAGAAATACAAATGGCCAACAGATATATGAAAAGATGCTCATTTTCATTAGTTATTAGAGAAATGCAAATCAAAACTGCAATGAGATACCACCTCACACCTGTTAGATTAGCCATTATTAACAAGACAGGTAATAGTAAATGTTGGAGAGGCTGTGAAGAAAAAGGAACCCTCATTCACTGTTGGTGGGAATGTAAAGTAGTATAACCATTATGGAACAAAGTATGGTGGTTCCTCAAAAAACTGAAAATAGAACTACCTTATGACCCAGCAATCCCTCTACTGGGTATATACCCCCAAAACTCAGAAAAATTGATACGTAAAGACACATGCAGCCCCATGTTCATTGCAGCATTGTTCACAGTGGCCAGGACATGGAAACAACCAAAAAGTTCTTCAATAGAAGACTAGATAAAGAAGATGTGGCACATATATACTATGGAATACTACTCAACCATAAGAAATGATGACATCGGATCATTTACAACAAAATGGTGGGATCTTGATAACATTATACGAAGTGAAATAAGTAAATCAGAAAAAACCAAGAACTGCATTATTCCATACATAGGTGGGACATAAAAACGAGACTAAGAGACATTGATAAGAGTGTAGTGGTTACGGGGAGTGGTAGGGGCACAAAGAAAACTAGGTAGAAGGTGACAGGATAATCTGACTTTGGGTGATGGGTATGTAACATAATTGATTGACAAGATAACCTGGACATGTTTTCTTTGAACATATGTATCCTGATTTATTGATGTCACCCTAGTAAAATTAATAAAAATTAAATTAAATTTTAAAAAAGCCACTACTGAAACAGCTTTAAAACAAACAGAAATAATGTAAAGAAGTATGTAATACCACTAAACAATATCAACAAACAGAAACAAGAAAGAGAAGAACCAAACAATATAACATAAGAGCCACCAAAAAATATAACATAAAATAGCTATAGTAAATCCTTAAGTGTCAATAATTATCCTTAATGTAAATGGACTGAACTTACCAATTAAGAGGCCCAAAGTAGCAGATTAGATCAAAAAGCAAAACTCAATCATATGCTGCCTTCAAGAGACACATCTAAGCTGCAAGGATATAATTAGATTCAAAGTGAAAGGTTGGAAAATGATTCTCCAAGCAAATAATATCCAAAGAAAAGCAAATGTAACCATACTCACATCTGACAATGCTGACTTAAGATAGCAAATGTAGCCAGTGAAAAATATGGACATTTCAAAATGATAAAGGGGACATTGCATCAAAAAGACATAACACACCTTAATATATGTGCTCTGAATCAGGGAGCATCAAAATATATAAGACATCTACTAACTGATCTAAAGATAGAAGCAGACAAAAACACAATCATACTTGGAGATTTTAACATACCATTGAGGACTTTAAATAGATCATCCAAACAAAAAATTAACAAAGAAATATTAGTTTTAAACAACACACTGGACCAAATGAACATAATATTCATTTATGGAAATTTCATCCCAGAACATAAGATTATATATTTTTCTCCAGTGTGCATGAAACATTCTGAAGAATAGACCATATGTTGGGCCACAAAACTAACATCAACAAATTCAAGAAGATTGAAATTATACCAAGCATATTTTCTGATTATAAGGCTTTAAAATTAGAATTCAACTGTAAAAGGAAAGTAAAGAAACCCATAAAAAAGTAAAAATTAAAAAACATACTTCTAAAAAATGATTGGGTCAAAGAAGAAACAAAAGCAGAGATCAAAAGATATAACAAACAAATGAAAATGGCAACACAACATATCAAAATTTCTGGGATGCAGCAAAAGTGCTAATACGAGAAAATTTTATATCCTTACAGGCTTATATCAAGAAACAAGAGAGGTCCCAAGTAAACAACCTAACATCACTCCTTAAGGAACTAGAAAAAGAAGAACAAAGGCAACCCAAAATCAGCAAAAGAAAAGAAATAGTAAAAATTAGAGCAGAACTAAATGAAATAAAGACAAAAGAAGTATAGAAAAAATTAATACAACAAAGAGCTGGTTCTTTGAAAAGATAAAAAATTTAACAAAGCCCTGGCTAGACTCACGAAGGAAAAAAGACAATGAACTCATATAAACAAAATCTGAAATGAAAGAGGAGAAGTTACCACAGACATTATTCATAGCTATACAAAGAATCAGAGTAGAATATTATTAAAGATTATATGCCCCTAAATTAAACAACCTAAGGGAATGGCTAAATTCATAGAATTATACAATTTTCTTAGACTGAGTCACGAAGAAGTGGATAACCTAAATAGACCTATAAGCAGGGAAGAAATATAAACAACTATAAAAAACCTCCCCAAAAACAAAAGTCTAAGACCAGATGGCTACACTGGTGAATTCTACCAAACATTCAAGGAAGATTTGGTACCTATCCTTCTCAAAGTATTCCAAAAAATAGAAGAAGAAGCAATACTCCCCAACACATTTAATGAGACCAACATAGCCGTACCTAAACCTGTAAAACCTGGCAAGGAAAACACACACACACAAAACTACAGACCAATATCACTAATAAATACAGATACAAAAATCCTAAACAAAATATTAGCAAATAGAATTCAACAACACATTAAAAAAATAATACATCACAGTCAAGTAGGATTCATTTCAAGAGCACAAGAATGGTTCAATATGGAAACTGATCAACACACTACACCACATCAACAAAACAAAGAACAAAAATCATATGATTCTATCAATAGATGCAGAAAAGGCATTTGAAAAGATACAACATCCCTTTATGTTTAAATCACTCAATAAAATCAGAAAAAAAGGAACGTACCTCAACATAATAAAGACCATATATAACAAAACATCAGTTAATATCATACTAAATACTGAAAAAAAATGCAGGTTTTTCCTCTAAAATCAGGAAAAAGACAAGGCTGCCCTCTCTCTTCACTCCTATTCAACATAGTTCTGGAAATTTTAGTCAGAGCAATCAGGCAAGAGAAAGAAATAAAAAGCATCCATATTCGTAGAAGTAAAGGTGTCACTTTTTGCAGATGACATGATCCTGTATATAGGAAGCCTAAAGACTCCACTGAAAAACCATTAGAAACAATAAACCAATACAGTAAAGTCACAGGATACAAAATTAATATACAAAAGCCCACTGCTTTCTTATATGCCAATAATGACACATCAAAAAATTAACTTAAAAAAATTCCTTTTACAATTACAACAAAAGATAAAATGAAATACCTAGGAATAAAGTTAACAAAGATATGAAGGACCTATACACTGAAAATTACAACACATTATTGAAATAAATTGAAAAAGACATGATGAAATGGAAAAATATTTCATGTTCATGGATTGGAAGAATCAACATAGTTACAATGGCTATATTGCCCAAAGCAATATACCATATTTGAAGTCAGGCAAATGACAGCCTCAAAGTTTCCTATAGTTTTTCTAACCAACTACCCAGCAGAGAACACTGATAGGAGGTTCCAGGAAAAGGAGACTAAATTTTTGATAGAGTTCCATTCCAACGGGGGCAGCTGGAATGCTACACAGGAAGACAAGGTCAACATGGCATACTAAATGGACACTGAATTCACAACTGTTAACTGATTTCATTTATTACCTGCTAATGAACCCTTTGTCACAGGAAAAATTCAGCAGTCTTAGAAATGCCAACAAACATATACATGCATTGTATGGGCTAAGTCCTTCACAAGCAATACTTGATAACACTGGGGAACAAAATTTTTGTTGCATCCACAAAAACACTTGTTCTTACCTAATTCAAGTGTGCTGATCTCCAATCTGTCATTAGTTTTTCTCTGTAAGCTACAGTATTTTGCAATTCAAGATTTTAGGTTTTCATCTTTTTGTAAAATTTTTAACATTCAGTTTAACATAATTAAGTATAGAATGTCTTCTTGGGCATCATCTTTGTAAAAATATAATAATTTATATAATGCAATAAATACACGAATGCACTAAAAGATATAATTGCATCAGAATTTGTCTACAATTTCAAAATAGAACATATTAAAACACTTATTTTGCCCTGGCCGGTTGGCTCAGTGGTAGAGCATCAGCCTGGTATGCAGGAGTCCTGGGTTCAATTCCCAGCCAGGGCACACAGGAGAAGCACCCATCTGCTTCTCCACCCCTCCCCCTCTCCTTCCTCTCTGTCTCTCTCTTCCCCTCACTCAGCCAAGGCTCCATTGGAGCAAAGTTGGCCCGGGCATTGAGGATGGCTCTATGGCCTCTGCCTCAGGCGCTAGAATGGCTCTGGTTGCAACAGAGCAATGCCCCAGATGGGCAGAGCATCACCCCCTGGTGGGCATGCCAGGTGGATCCCGGTCGGGTGCATGAGGGAGTCTGTCTTACTGCCTCCCCGTTTCCAACTTCAGAAAAATAAAAAAAAATAAAAAAACCCAAAAAAATCACTTATTTTAATTGTAAAATTTGCACAAAACTTATTTAAATTCTATTCAGGCAAAAATTTGCGTTTGTAGCTCTTGCATTTCTGTACTTGTTGAAGACAATCTTGTTTGATGCTCCAGCAATAGTCTGCTCATCACTAACAACTCCAAGATTTTTGGGAAACTTATCAAGGTGACTGACTGTTCAGGAAGTGAATCTTAAAGCACATGTTACATCCAATGTCGCCGAAAGCCAACAGCATCCTTTGAACCAGAAGTTCATAGTTTTCCACTTTTTTGATGCCAAGGAAGTTCTTTGTAACTGCCACAAAAGACTGCCATGCTGCTTTCTCCTCTTTATTTGTCTTCCCGGAAAATTCTTCGACACGTATGAGGGTTCAAATTTAGGTCCATCGAATACACCTGCTTTTATCTTCTCAAAAGACAAGGCAGGAAAAGCAGAAATAATATGTTAAAAGCATTCACTTTCTCTATTCAAAGCCTGAAAAAACTGCTTCATTAAACCAAGTTTGATGTGAAGTGGGGGGAAAATGATCCTGTCTCAATTAACTACAGGTTCATTCACAATATTTTGCATCCCTACTTCCAGAGCTTCACGTTTCGGCCACTCCTTCTGTGTCCGGTGTTTCTTCCAAGCTCAGCTGTCCCACAAACACAGAAATCAAGGATACTTCATGAAACCTTTCTGTTGTCCTAGCAGAAAATTGACCATTTTAAGATTCACAAAAATGACCCAGTTATGCTCCTCATACTTCAGAAAGTCAAGGACAATTTTAACATCATTATAATCTTCTCGCAGATGAGTTGAATTACCAATTGGAACTGCTGCGTAAACATTACCGTTGTGTAGGAGAACACATTTCAGACTCCGTTTAGAGCTATCAAGAAATAGCCACCATTCTGTTGGACTGTCAGTGGTAACATCTAGCTGGCTGAGAAGACTACTGATATCATGACAGCAAACAAAGTGTTTGTCTTCAGGAAAAAAGTCTACAAAAAGTTGTTCACGCTTCCTGAAACAGGATACTTTAGCTGACCGGTGAAGTACATTCTTTTCTTGAAGCCTGGAGGCTAATAACTCAGCTGCTTTCTTTGATAGGCCCAAATCTCTTACTAAGTCATTCAATTTGGGTTGGCTAAACTCCTGAGGGTTAATGACTGGTTGGCATCAGAAGAAGAACCTTCAGATTCTACAACCATTTCCTCATACATCTTATTAAAATACACTTGATTATCATATTCACGTTCTTCATCCTTAGAAGAAATAAAACCATTGAAAACTAGAACCGGGAGTGTCTCAGAGTGTGGGATAGGTCGTATTGCTGAAGGAATATTAGGATGTGCGACCATATGCCATTTTTTCTTGCCTATGCCCTTTGTATGGATCAGACAGAAATAACAGTCACTGCTGTGGTTCTTAGGTTCACGCCAAACCATGGGAATACCAAAAAGCATTCCCTTGCATTTTCCTTTTGTCCAGTCACAAAGCATTTCTTCACAATTATGACACACAATATGAGGAGCCAAATTCTTGTCTTGATTGCCAAGGGGAACTTGAAAATAGGCAATATATGCACATGTCACAAATTATGAAATATTTCACCTTTGACGCTGAAGTGTGTAACAGCCACATATATATATAATAGAAGGTGTCAGGACTATTCTTACATTTACGCCTACTCAAAGAAGCCATGATTCAATCTTAAAACAAAATAAGAGAGTGTTTTTATCAGATAATAATTTTTTACATTTAAAAACAACTACAATTATGTAAAAGTGATGTTTGTAAAACATTAATTGCCTTGTGGTTATGTTCAATCCAAGAGTCGTAGCCCTTTAACTTCAATTTAAAAACCAATGCATGCCATTAACTGTAACAAAAAGAAATTAAAATTGCATAAGAAGTAGAGCATGCACTGAAAAATTTCAGATTTGAAATCAGCAATGCGGGAGTGACGTCACGGAAATGGCGCCGTGAGAAGCGCGTCCGACAGCTCTCCCCTAAATCACAACAAATTTATCAACTAGAAACAGAAAAATTTATCCTCGGAGCATTCCGGAGTTCCACACAAACTGAAAGCAAAAAAACTGTTATCACTTGAATCTGAGAGACGAGGGTGTGGAGGAAGCTACCGCAGCGACGCTCATTCAAGCCGCCAGGGAGTGCGCCCGCGGTGAGTCAGCCCATATACTTGGGAACCGCGAGCCGCCGCGAGCCCGCGAGCCGCCGCGAACCCCCGCGAACCGCCACCGCGAGCTGCCGCGAGCCCCCGTGAACCGCCACCGCGAGCGGCCGCCACGAGCCGCTGCGCGCGCGCCCGGTCCGGTTGAGCACTGCTGACGTTCCCAGCGGCCCGCACACTGCGAGTGGGGGTCTCCGGCCACCGGTGCCCGGAGCGCGCCATTCGCGCGCATGCCTTGGGCATTCCACGCGCCCAGGGCGCCCTACTGGCCTGCACACCCAGGGGGCTCCATTATCCTGCGCCTGGTGCGGTCCAGCCGCCAGCGGCGGGGCGATCGGGAGAGGCTTGGGAGATTCTCTTCGTGGGCGGGGCACCTCACCCAGCCATTCAAGCTAACAATCAAGCGTTGGGGGAGGGGTGCGCGCAGGCAGCCTAAAATACCTTCGGAAACACAGCTGCGACCCAATCACTGAAATTAGCTTAACCCATAAAATCTGCGCACCCTCGGTTCTAATTGATAAGATCTCTCTCAGTTCAGCGATCCAAGACAAGAGGCGTGATATTTTTTAGTGCCTCTCGCTAAAGGGGCGGGGGCAACTTCTGATTGATAGAGCCTCCATATTCAGGGATAAACGCTAACAAGAAGGACTTGGCAGGTAATAAGGTCTATACTACACTAGTCGTAAGCAGAGACTAGTGCCTCTTCTTCCCTGCAAAAACAGGCTACAAAGTGTGGAAAGCCTGGGTTGAGAGGTCCAACTAAATGATAGGCGCTGAACAGTCACCTTGACAACAATTGACTCCCACCCCCGCCTGATTACACTGGAGGCCCTGACTCTCAGAGCCTTTCCCAAAGCCTTGCACTGAGTGGGGATAGAGTGGGGATTTCCCAGCTCTTTGAGCCTCTTACTCCCCAGGCAGAAGCAGTTGCAGCCTTATAGCTGGATCACCAGGCTGCTAATTCAGAAAGGGGGGACTAGGAGAGAGAATCCAGGAAAGCAAACTCTCTCATCGTTGGACCCTGCAAACGCCAACAAGCCTTTACTTCCAGCAAGACTAAAGCCAATTATATGACATTGCCATAGAATCCCATCAACTGCAAATCCCTACCTAAGAGTGACACAGGGGCAGAGCCTGGGGTACAGAGTCACCGACTAGGAAGAGGGAGAGAAAAGAAAAAGGAAGAAGTTAACCTCTCAAAATCAAGAAAAACCCACAGACTTTACAACTTGATCCACTAATTTTTTTTTGTTGTTGTTGTTGTTGTTGCTTGTTTCTTCTATCTTTTTGCCTTTATTTCCTCCACCTCGGTCCTTCTATTCTCTGCCCATCTTATGCTTCCCCTTTCTTGAACTACACTACCCATGAGTGTTGCATTTTATTTTTCTTCTTCATCCTCACCCTCCTTTAAGGTTATACTCCAAAACACTTAACTCTCACTCTCTCCTCTTTTGTTTTGTTTTTTTTGTCTTGCTTTATTTTGTTTTTTTTCTCCTCCTATTTTATTTCTTCCTTCGTTTTTCTCTTTTTCTTATTTTTTCCTTTCTATTCGTTTTTTCTTTTCTCATTTTACTTTCCTCCCATATAATCCTCAATCATGAACAAATTAGTTAATTTGGGACTCAAGGCTTTTTTTTGGTTTTATTTCTCTTTTTTGCTTTTGTTTTTATTTTTTTTTCTCTTGTTTGTTTATTTTTGTGGCACTTTGGGTCCTCCCAACCCAAGGTCTCCATTGTATTTAGTCTTCGCTCCACTTAATACAACAGATTTTTACTTATTATTTTTATTTTTTCTTCTTTATTATTCTTTTTTGGTCCTTTTTTCTGATTCCCTCTTATCCCTCTCATTATATCTCTTAGTTGACCATCACTTACAAGCAAATCATCTTATGCTTGTCTAAGATTTTCTTCCTTTTTTTTTTTTTTTTTTTTTTTTTAATTTAGTAGGTCCCTACTCCCTTTTTTTGCCCCTTGAACTCTTCACCCCAAATCAGGCCCTTCACTCCAAATCAGGGACAATATTTCCCTGAGGAGGGGAGAGGAGGAAAAGAGAAGAGAGAAAAAAGGGGGAAATAATAAATTATTACTGGTTTTTTTTGTGGGGTGTTTTACCCTTTTTTTTTTTCTTTTTACACTTTATTAATTCTAATTAGTGCTATCAATAAGACCACCCTCAGATGCCGATAAGAAAGAGGAAATCGAATATTATGGATACAAAAGAAAGAGAGGTAACACAAATAGATGTAGAAAAATCTATGGAGAAAAGACTTAACATATTGGAAGCCTTGGAGCTAAATGACAGAGAATTTAAACTAGAAATCTTAAAAATACTTAGAGATATACAAGAAAACACAGAAAGGCAATATAGGGAGATCAGAAAACAACTCAATGAACACAAAGAATATATTACCAAGGAAATTGAAACTATAAAAACAAATCAAACAGAAATGAAAAACTCAATTCACGAGCTGAAAAACGAGGTAACAAGCTTAGCTAACAGAACAGCCCAGATTGAAGATAGGATTAGTGAAATAGAAGACAAACAACTTGAGGCACAAAAGAGAGAAGAAGAAAGAGACTCAAGAATAATAAAAAATGAGA